>NC_089249.1:88025774-88650774 GCF_963930625.1 Muntiacus reevesi
TAAATATCATAGATAAATAAGGGATTAAAAAAGAAAATTTTAACATATAACTCTACCTGGTGAGTAAAATAATTAAAACAATATTCCCCCAAACAGAAAAGGAAAGTGGAAGGGACTTAATTGTGCTATTTTTGTATTAATTTTTTATTTTAAAGGTAAGATTTTATACATAAATAGACATTATACATAAATAAAATAATTTCTTCTTTAACCATGAAAAAAAAAAAAGAAAATTTTTAGGAAAAAATGTGGTAAACAAAACATATTTTCTTCTCACTGATCAGATTTCAAAGTAATAGACATCACATGAGTACTTTAAGATGGTTTTTCATTGTTTTGAGTCGCAGGAAGTTAAAAATGTAAACAAAATACTTGATGAAAGAACTGAATAGGGCTTCCCTGGCAGTCCAGTTAAGAGCCCACCTTGCAATGCAGGGACACCAGTTCCATCCCTGGTCCAGGAAGGTACCACATGCCACGGGGCCACTAAGCCCATGCGCTACAACTACTGAGCCCGCGTGCTGGAACTGCTGAAGCCCGCATGCCATAGAGCCCGCGCCCTTCAACAAGAGAAGCCACTGCAGTGAGAAGCCCAGGTACCACAACTAGAGAAAGCCACATGCAGCAAAGAAGACCCAGCACAGACGAAAATAAATAAATAAGAACTGAGTAAGCTGCCACTAATTTTCAGTAATTAAAGATGATGTATTTTTGAGACTTGGTCAAGCTATGAACTCCAGGTCAAAAAAAAAAAAAAAGCATATTATGATACTAGAAAACCTACTTCTAATAACTGCCATTAAAAAAAGGACAATATTAGTAACGCTTCTGATATTATGTAATAACACCAACTTTCTTTTGATTAGTACTTATTTTCACGGTGTACCTTTATCTATTTTATTGTTTATAACATTTCTTCTCCTTGTATTTCAACTGAATTCCTTGACAGCATCGTATAACTTAGTTTTTTTTTTTGATTTTTGTTTCATTTTTTAGTCCTATTGCTGATAGTTGCTTTTAATTGCAGTATTTAGTTTGTTTATATTTAATGTTCAGGCATTTGGATTTAAATGTCATCTCATCATTTGTGCTTTATTTGTCTCACCTTATCTATGTGACTTTTTCTCTCATAAATTTTTATTAATTATTTCTTTCTTCCATTCCATTAGCTTTTATTTTTCTTTTAATGATTACCCTTTGAATTTACAACAGGTGTCTTTGACTTATGAAAGTCTACCATATATTAAGTTTTTTTACGACTTCCCAGATATGGTATAATAATGTGATATAATGAGAGATATAGTTTGATCTTTATCCTCAGTTCCTGGTTAGTGCTCCTAAAACTCTTTGTAATTTCCTAAGTAATAAAGGTGCTAGGTACATCTTTATTCCACCTATTACTTGGTCTTTGATTCTGGTTCCTGACAGAGAGTTCCTAAACCTCTTGGAATTTCCTGCAATAGAAGCATCTTTTGTTCCAATGAGGTGATTCTTGGTGGGTTACTACTGGATAGCTTCAGGATAGGGGCTGGTCATCAGAAAGACCAACCAATGATTAGAAGGTTGGAACTTTTAGCCCCAACTCCATCTTCTAGGGAGGAAAGAGGGACTGGAGACTGATTTTATTATGCTATACAGTCCATAGGGTCGCAAAGAGTCAGACATGACTAAGTGACTTTCACTTTCACATGCCTACATGATGAAGCATCTACAGAAATCTCTGAACAATGTGGTCCAGAAGGCTTCCAGGTTGATGAAAACTTATCATGTGCTGGGGGGTGACACACCCCAACTCCACAGACAGAAGGTCCTGCTCTCAGGACCCTTCTGAATTTCTTCATGAATTTCTTCATGGGGCTGTTCATATGCCTCCTTTATCATATCCTTTATTATGTAATAAACCGAGAATACACAAGTGTTCTCCTGAGTGCTGTGAGCTCTTATAGCAAATTACTGAACCTGAGAAGGGGATCATGGGAACTCCCCATTTGTGGCCAAGACAGATAGAAATGTGGGTAACCTGGGGGACCCACAGTTGTGATTTGCATAGGCATTGGGGACAGTCTTATGGGGCTGAGGCCTTAACCTGTGCGGTATGATGCTAACTCCGTGTAGACAGATTCAGAACAGAAACAAATTGTAGGACACCCAGCTGGCACTGGAGAATTGGTTGGAGTCAAAGAAAATCCACACATTTGGTGATGAAGTATGGTGTGAGTCGTAGTGTTTTTTCTTTTCATCAGATAACATTTTAATTCCTTTTACCACCTCTTGCTTTCTGTGCCTTTCATTATGCATTTTAAACATACATACATATATCTTTGACCCAGCCATAAATTATTGCTATTATTGTTTAATACAGTCAATATTCATTTAGATTTAGCTTCATTAATGTAGCCTGATCATTAGTCTCATTCCTCCCGCATTCCCAGGTTTCCATATGAGATTTTTTTTCTTTTTCCTAAGGAAGTATTTGTTTTGGTGTAGCATCAAATTCTCCCAAGCTTTGTCCCCCATAAAATGTCTTTATTTCATCTTCATTTTTGAAGGATATTTTAAGTTTCCAGTTGTTTTCTCTTCAGCACTTTATAAATATCATGCCAGTATTGCCTATCCTCCATGGTCTCTGTTGAAAAGTCAAGTCAGCTATCAGTATTTTTGTTGCTCCTTTGAAGATATCTTTTTTCCCACCTCTGACTGTCATTTATTTTTGTTATTTTCATGTTGATGTGCCAAGATGTGACTTTCTTTATATCTCTGCTATTTTGATTTCATAGAACTTTTAAATCTATTGTCTGAATTTTAGAAAATTTTGGCCAGTAGCTCTTAAAATATTGTTTCTGTCCCATTTTCTTTTTTCTCCTCTTCTGCAACTCTAGTTGCATTTATATTAGACCTTCCAATGTTTCACATATGTCTCATGTTCGTCTCTATATTTCAATCCTTTTTTTTTCCTACTCTTTGCACTTCAGTATATATATTTTCTATTAGCCTGTCTTCCTAGTCATGAATTCTCTCATCTTCAGTCAATCTGTATAATTCTTGGTTTCAGTTACTTTATTTTTTCCATTTTATAATTTCCATTTGGCTCTTTCCATGGGTTCCAATTCTCTGGTGAAATTCTCCTTCTTGTCACTTTTTCTTAAAAATATTAATCAATTATTTTAAAAATCATGTCTAATAAACTCCAATACCTGGATCATCTGTGAAACTGTTTTTAAGGTTTTTTTCCCTCTTGGATTTTAGTTATGTAGTTCTATATCCTATCTAGCCTGGTATTGAATGGTAATTGGTATGTATAAAAAATTGTAGAGAGAATTTGGGGCTCTGGATGATGTTATATTTCTCTGGAGGGGAGTTGTTAATACTTTGGCTTTCTGATAGAGTTAGAGGAAGGACAGATTATATTATTCCAGTGGGAGAGGGTTATACTTGGGTTTCAGTCATCTGTGAGCACCATCTATTTCTGATTTACCCTTGTCCCAGAGTCAGGCTCTTGGGGGTCCTAACGGAAACCCAGGGTGTTTATTAGGGCCAGTTCTTGGTGATCCCAGGACTTGCTTTTTTCCCTTAGACTTTTTAGACTACAGAAAATTCTTTTTAGCTCCCTAGCTTCTCAGCTCTGTGTTGCTCCTAATTGGCAAACGGGCAAATGTTTCAAAGAAAAAGCACTGCAGAATGTGGGGTTCATCTCTATGCATCTTTTTTCTCTCAGGGGTCTGGCCACTCAAGTCCCAGTTACCTTCAGTCTAACTCTGTGATGCTGTCAAGAGGATGCATGTTTGTATTTTGTCTTGCTCTTCTTTATTTATTTATACTTTTTTTTGGTGGAAGAGTTGATATGCAATAAAACACCCCACCACTACTATTTAATAATGTAATTCAGTGTGCTCCTTCTGTAGCCTGTTCTTCAGTCATTTAGACAAGCAGAACCAAGTAGAAGATTTTTTTTTTTCAGAAATGGTCAACACAGTGGATTAATGATGAATGTTTGCCAAGGAGTGGGGGTAGGAAAAGGAAGACTAACCAAAAGAATGGTGAAACTGATAGAAGACAGTCAGTGAATAGAAAATCAATCTTTAGAATGACAGTAGGAAAACCATGACTTCCCTGGTGGCTCAGATGGTAAAGCGTCTATCTACAATGCAGGAGACCTGGGTTTGATACCTGGGTGGGAAAGATGTCCTGGAGAAGAAAATAGCAACCCACTCCAGTATTCTTGCCTGGAAAATCCCATGGATGGAGGAGCCTGGGAGGCCACAGTCCATGGGGTCGCAAAGAGTTGGACACGACTAAGTGACTTCACTTTCACTTTCAGGAAAATCATAGAGAAGAAATTACAAGCAAAAAACTTTGTTCACATCCTTAAGTGGTGTATTCAGAGTTGTTAACAGTATGTTTTAACAAAATTCCAGGCTGAAGCAAAAAGATAATGGGCCATTTTCATTATTTTCCTTTGTAAAAGAGAAACTATGTGACTTTGAAATTGATCTGCCATTTACTGATATGAGGTGGTCAACCAAGATGGAATTGCAGCTATTACATATTAAAAATGACTTGACTTTTTAAAATGACTTAATATTATATGTCAGGTAATAATAATACTAAGTTAGTGGGATTTGTTAACAACCCCAAAGTGAAAGTGTTAGTCGTTTAGTCATCCTACTCTTTGTGACCCCATGGACCATAGCCCACCATGCTCCTCTGTCCATGGAATTTTCCAGGCAAGAATACTGGGGTGGGTTGCCATTTCTGTTTACAGGGGATTTTCCCCACCCAAGGATCGAATCCAGGTCTACCTGCATTGTGGGCAGATTCTTCACTGTCCGGGCCACCAGGGAAGCCACTAACACACAAAGGTTAAAGGCAAAGAAATAATTCATTTGTTGGAATCGCTGGAAAAAATAACCAAAATAATGAACCTCGAGAGGGCAACCTTTTCTTAAGTTATACCTGTTGAAATTCTTTCATCTTTTTCTAGGGAAGATGCCAAAATTCATAGGCATGCAATAAAATCTTAGACCCAGATGAAAAAAAAATTTTAACAACTTCAAAGCATCACGTTTATTTTTATGTTATTATTTTTAAATTTTTTGGCTGCATTGTGGGATCGTAGTTCTGTGACCATGTATTGAACCCAGGCCTCTGGCAATGAGAGTGTCAAGCTCTAACCACTCTACTACCAGGGAATTTCCCAGATGAAAATTTATAGAAGGTTTAATTATTCTGAAACCCAGTTATGTTATTTCATTTCCACACTTGTTTATCCTCAGTTTAAAGAAATACAAATCTAAGTGAGAACAAAAATCTGAAGTTTTCTTATGAAAATATAGCTACAATACAAAACTTCAGTTTGCTTCAATCAGATGGCATCTTCATCAGCAACTAAATCTTCAAGTAGGTGTTAAAATAAGCTTTATCTTAGTTGCAACAGAGACAAGGAAAGATTAATATGTTGGGAGCATCAGTACCATCAGAGGTACCATGATGCTGGCAAGGAGACACTAAAATAGTTGCTGTTCCATAATGATCATAGGAGTAACTGAGCATCTTGATGAGTTGACAAATTTCATTTCTGCATTATAATGTCAAACTTTAAAAATTGACTTTTAATAATAAAATTATATTACTGGGACTTCCCTGGCAGTCCAGTGGTTAAGACTCCATGTTTCCAATGCAGGGGCATGGGTTTGATATCTGATCAGGGAACTAAGACCCCACGTGCTGCATGGTGAGGCTAAAAAAAATAAATTATTAAGTAAACTCTAAAAATAAAATTGCTGGTTTAGTCATGTGTCTCAGAAGTTCATTCAACAAATGGTGACTTTTGGCTTCAGCCAATAGCCAATTTAACTTGGCCATTCTTCAGCATCTCTTCTTAGGTGGTAAAATTTTAAGAGCTGGCTTGTCTGAAAAGTGTCTTTATTTTAGCCTCTTCCTTGATAGTTTGAGCAAATATAAAATTTTGGGTTGGAAATAATTTTCCCACCAGATACTGAAAGTAATGCTCTAGATGTTCTTGCTTCTGGGGTTACTATTGAGAAATCAAATCTATTCTGTTCCTGAACTTTTTATCTGACTTTTACACACTTGACCCTCTTCAGAAGCTCTTTAGATTTTCTTCTTTGTTCACACTGTTCAGAAATGTCAGTTTCACATACATGGTCTATTTTCATCTCTTGTGATGGGCACTCAGAGTCCTCCCAATTTATTGACGAATGCTTTTTTGTTTGAGGCAATTGTCTTTATCTCTTTGATGACTTCCTCCTCTATTTTCTTTCACAGGAACCGCTATTATTTGGATGTTGTCCTTCCCACGCCTCAGGAGCTGCCTTCCGCCTCTTGAATTGAGAAGTCTGTTAAAGCCCAAATGAAAGGTTTTATATTTATCTAAAATTTTTCCTTATTTTGTTGGAAAAAAGCAAACCAAAGAAGAAAGACTAGTGGGTGGATGTGGATGGAAATATCGCTGGAGTTGGCCAGTTTCTCTTTCACGGCTCCCTCCCGTCACCAAAACAAGCTCACACCTGACAACAGAAAGAGAAGCTGGCCCACACCAGACAACCTGGTTTCCATTCTCAGATTTACCACTTACTGTTGAGGCCAGCCACATCAATTTCTAGATTGGTGTCTCCTCATCAGTAAAAAGAAATGTGAAAAATAGCAACCCATCCAGCCTAGCAAAATAATATTGCCTCCCATGGAGAAGGGTGAAGGTCTTCTGACAGCAGAGTTTTTAAATCATCCAAGCTTTGTTCCTGAGGGAGAAAAATTTATTGCAGTAACATTAGAGTTGGTAGTTTTAAGATACCGTGTGCGCATATGTGTTTCTGTCTCTCTCTCAATGTTTTTCTAGTTACTGAGAGAGCAGAGCCACAAATGACAATCCCAGAGACAGGGTTTCAACTTGACAATTTGACAACCACCTCCCTTGACAGCAGGCTTAGAAGGCCTGGACCGCTTAAAGTACAAACGATGTCAGTTGTGAGTGAAAAAAGGTCAGCTTCTCGCAGTTCCAGAGGCCTTGACACAGAGCTCAGAATTCAGGCCTGATTTTGGTACAATGGCTTACATGTCCCTGCTTGAGATCACAGGCTAGAGGTTGTCATTTTTACTTTATCTTAGGATAACCACTGGTGACTCAGAAGGTAAAGAATCTGCGTGCAGTGCGGGAGACCTGGGTTGGATTCCTGAGTCAGGAAGAAGGAAATGGCAACCCACTCCAGTATTCTTGTCGGGGAAATCCTATGGACAGAGGAGCCTGGTGGGCTACAGTTTGTGGGGATGCACTGAGCAACTCCCACCAGGATAACTGACAAAATCTTTTATGTCTCCACCCTGCCTGTCCCTGCTGTCACTGCCCCAGCCTCAGCTCAGACCTTCCTATCCTAGACAATAGAGAAGCTTCCTAACGGTCATTCCTGCCTCCCATCTCATCTCTTAGTCCACAGGCCACGGTACAGGCCACTTCATCTTCCTAAAAAGCACAAGTCAGATGAGTCACACTCTCTTTATGTCAAACCCCTTCATCAGGGCACTTAACTTTTCCCTGTCTTTATCCACTCACTCTTGCTTGTCATTAACAACATATCACTGTTTTTTTTTTTTAAGTGCAACAATTTCTGTCTTTCTCCATTTTTCCTTTTTTAAAAACAATTTGTCAAATTACTTTCTATATTTCTTTTTTTCCCCTTTCTTTACACATTTGAAATGTTCGCATGCTGTTTTTGTTCTTTCAGTGAACTTCAGAGTTTATCATACATCTTAATGACCCAAATAACCACCATGGTGTGATCACTCACCTAGAGCCAGACATCCTGGAGTGTGAGGTCAAGTGGGCCTTAGGAAGCATCACTATGAACAAAGCTAGTGGAGGTAATGGAATTCCAGTGGAGCTATTTCAAATCCTGAAAGATGATGCTGTTAAAATGCTGCACTCAATATGCCAGCAAATTTGGAAAATTCAGCAGTGGCCACAAGACTGGAAAAGGTCAGTTTTCATTCCAGTCCCAGAGAAAGGTAATGCCAAAGAATGTTCAAACTACTACACAGTTGTACTTATCTCACATGCTAGCAAAGTAATGCTCAAAATTCTCCAAGAGAGGCTTCAACAGTATGTGAACCATGAACTTCCAGATGTTCAAGCTGGATTTAGAAAAGGCAGAGGAACAAGAGGTCAAATTGCCAACATCCATTGGATCATAGAAAAAGCAAGAGAATTACAGAAAAACATCTACTTCTGCTTCATTGACTACGCCAAAGCCTTTGACTGTGTGAATCACAACAAACTGTGGAAAATTCTTCAAGAGATGGGAATGCCAGACCACCTGACCTGCCTCCTGAGCAACCTGTATGCAGCTCAAGAAGCAACAGTTAGAACAGAACATGGAAAAACACATTGGTTCCAAATTGGGAAAGGAGCACATCAAGGCTGTATACTGTCACCCTGTTTATTTAACTTATATGCAGAGTACATCATGCAAAATGCAGAGATGGATGAAGCACAAACTGGAATTAAGATTGCCGAGAGAAATATCAATAATATCAGATATGCAGATGATACCACCTTTATGGCAGAAAGAGAAGAGGAACTAAACAGCCTCTTGATGAAGTGAAAGAGGAGTGTGAAAAAGCTGGCTTAAAACTCAGCATTCAAGAGACTAAGATCATGGTATCCGGTCCTATCACTTCATGGCAAATAGATGGGGAAACAATGGAAACATTGACAGACTTTATTTTCTTGGGTTCCAGAATCACTGTAGGTGGTAACTGCAGCCATGAAATTAAAAGACACTTTTTCCTTGGGAAAAAAGCTATGACAAACCTAGACAGCATACTAAAAAGCAGAGACATTACTTTGCCAGCAAAGGTCCATCTAGTCAAAGCTATGATTTTTTCAGTAGTCATGTGTGGATGTGAGAGTTGGACTATAAAGAAAGCTGAGTGCCAAAGAATTGATGCTTTTGGACTGTGGTGTTGGAGAAGACCCTTGAGAGTCCCTTGGACTGCAAGGAAGTCAAACCAGTCAATCCTAAAGGAAATCAGTCCTGGATATTCATTGGAAGGACAGATGCTGAAGTTGAAGCTCCAATATACTTTAGCCACCTCATGCAAAGAACTGACTCATTCGAGAAGACCCTGATGCTGGGATAGAGTGAAGGCATGAGGAGAAGGGGGCGACAGAGGATGAGATGGTTGGATGGCATCACCGACTTAATGGACATGAGTTTGAGCAAGCTTCAGGAGATAGTGGAGGACAGGGAAGCCTGGCATGCTGCAGTTCATGGGGTTGCAAAGAGTCGGACATGACTGAGTGACTGAACTGAACTGAACTGACATCTTCCTTCCTCTCCTAGAATTCAGCTCCCTTCCTCCCTCTCTGAACTCCCATAGTGCTGTTTGAATATTTTTTAACTCAGCAAAGACATTTTTGAGTTTATTGATATTATTACCATTTATTTGCTTCCCATTTTCCTTCTCATTCTCTTCCTTAAAGTTTTTTTTAATGCTTATTTATCTTTATCCTTAACTGTGCTGGGTCTTTGGTACTGAGTGTGGGCTTCTCTCTGGTTGCAGTGAGCAGGGACTACCCTCATGCCTCTAGCGGGGCATGAGCTTCTCATTGCCGTGGCTTCTCCTCTTGCAAAGCACAGGTGCTAGGGTGCAAGGGCTCAGTATCTGTGAGGCACAGGCTTAGTTGCTTGGCGGCATTTGGGATCTTCCCGGATCAGGGATCAAACCTGTGTCTCCTGCATTGGCAGGTGGATTCTTTACCACTGAGCCACCAGAAAAGCCCCTGGAACTTATTTTTTTTAAATGGTTCTCCTGGTGGTAAATGTTCTCAGTTTTGTTTGTTCCCTATAAATACTTTGCCCTATTCTTGAGCAATACTTTTGCAACGTGTACAAGTCTAAATTGAGAGCTATTTTCACTCAGTCCTTTATGGTCCATCTTCTGGCTTCTATTTTTCTGTTGAGAAGTCTGATGAATCACTCTCATGTTAAATCCTTCCATGCTAGCATTATTCTGATTGCCCTTTTAAAGAAATCTGTCATCTCTTTCTGGCTGCTTTCAAAGCCTTCTCCCCATCTTTGATGTTTTCTCCTTTCTCTACAACATGTCCTGACACGGATCTCTTTTTTATTTATCTTGTAAGTTTAGATGCAAGCATCCCAACTGCCGGCTCAGTATCTCCACTCGGCAATCTAACGGCCTTTTACACATGCCACATTCAGGCATGAGCCCCTGAAGTCGCCCGCCCCCAGCCTTGCTCCTGTTGCTATTTTCCTGTATCAGAAAGGTCAACTTTTTTGTTTCTCAAATTGAAAATATTTCACAAGTCCTCCTTGCTTCACTTCTTGACCTTTTAAAGTTTATTCTCAATCCACAGCCATAATCATCTCTTAAAAACGCAAACTGGATCATCTGAGTTCCCGTCCAAATTCACCAGCGGCTTTCCATTCCCCTTAGGACACAACCCAAACTCTGAAGTCGGCTCTTCCTACCTGGCCTCTGCTTGCCTCCCAATTCCTTGTCCCCTCAGGGTTCTTCTCCTCATTCATGACACTCCTGACCCCTGGCCATCGAACATGTTTCCATCTCTGCCATTCTCTCTGCCTGGGGTACTCTTCCCCCAGAGCTCGCAGACTCATCTGCCACTTCATTCAGGCCTTTGCTCAGAAGTCCTCACCTTAGGAAAGCCTTCTCTAACACTCTGTCTGATATGGAATACACATGCCTTCCCCATCTGTACTACTTGTCTCCTCCACCTTCTTTTAATTTACAGCACTCATCGTCACTGACATGGTGATACACTCATGCATTCATTTGTTGGCATCTGTCACCCGTCTCTTCCCTTCTGGAATGCATGCAAATGGTTAGGCCTTTATCTGTGTTACTCACTGCTACATTCCCAGTCTAGAACAGTGCCTGGGACATAAATATTTGGTGAATGTCTGGATGAGTGATTAAATAAATGAATAGACTTGGCTGGGAAAAGACAGAGAGGATAGGAAACAGAAGGCAGCACAATATCGAGGAGGGCTGTTTTAACTCTCTAAGGCCGCCTTCTTCATAATGTCCAGCCATGTGGTCTTATTCTCTCTGCCACCGCATGTCATGCCTTTTTATGGCATATAATCTACCTTGTAGTTTGGATATGTTTAGACTGTGATCGCCTTTGGAACAAGGACTATATCTTATTCATTTCCACACTCCTGGTGCCTAGCCTAGTACCTGCCAATTAACATATGCTCACTCAGTGCTGTTAAGTTGAATTAAAACCATATTGGCTAAACTTTAATTTAAAATGTCTTTATCCTAATTGTTAGCTGAGTCACTTTTGCCCAAAAAAACCTAGATTTAAATTTAACTAACAAAAAGACTAGATGGAATGAAGCCCTTTCCGGGGCAATTCAAAGCATCCTGAGAACAAAGTTGAAATGACAATAGAGTGATAGGTCCTTGAGGCTAGATACTAAATATAACTAATCTTTGTAAACACTCTAGCAGCTTGGCACTGATGATCACTGAATGTGCTTTGTAAGTAAACAAAAGTTGCATGAATGAATTTTTAGAAAAGTCTCCTCTTTCTGCCACCTTTTTTTTGTTTGTTTCCTAAATTGCAAATTATCTCCAAGGGCAGTATCTAGGATCTCTTCAAGCTAGATTTTTTAAAAATTCTGACTTCTCTTTGACATATATACACTATCATATGTAAAATGCCAAATAAATACAAGTAAACATTAAAAAAATTCTAGCTTCTTTTAGGAGGAGGTTGACAGTTCTTAAGTCAAGAAGGAGAAAGCTAAGGGAACTTCAATGTGCGGGGAAGGCATGCTGGATTTGCCCTTTGCATCCTCTTCTCTGCTAATGTTGCTGGGAAACCAGGAAACATGTCAAGTGAGGTCCCTTCTGGCATCTCCTGGCTCCTGGAGAGGCCAAGGAGGACTCTGCCTCCCTGCTCTTACTTTGTAAGAACCTTTGCTGGCCTAGGAGCTTATGATGCAAGCTCTGGGTGAATGCGAGAATTCTCCTCTCTCTGGTAGTCTCCCATGGCTTCCCCTTGCACCAAGGGGGCAAGGCCCTGTGAGCTGAGTGTGCACAGCCAAGCTAAGCCCTCATCCTGAGCTGGGCTGATGGGGAGTGTGGGTGGAGGAAGAAGGAAAAGACTAGAGTGAGCAAGGTATCACAGGGGCCCTATAAATCATAGATGTTTGCCAAGTGGAAAAATACCCAACTCTCAGAATGTCTCATTTTGCATTTCTTAGAAACATTTCATGAAAGAGGTCAAATGAAATGCACCAACTCTGGTGGAACCAGGTGTGAACTGCTTCCCTCTGTCCTGCACAAACAGGGCCCCTTTCCCAGTATTTGGTCTGAAGCGAGCTGGGCCTGGAATGCCCAGAGGCAATGGCACACACAGTATCACTGCCCTCTTCAAGAGAGTGTCTTCTACATGCCTGGGAAGCTTCCTGCGGTCTCTAGTCCTCTCTTCATTCCGGAGCTCTTCAGGGACTGCACTCTGGACAGCACAGCTCCCGTCAGCCACAGTCCGAGCAAGGAGGAACCTCAGGGCCGCTCGGGTCACCCCTCGGAGCCCCCAAGGCTGGAGGCTGGCCAGGCTTCTGAGGTCTGTTAGGTGCAGATCCCGGTGGGAAGCCCAGCACTCCAGCTAGACTCATCCAGGCCAAGCAACACACCAGGACCACAATGTGGAAGAAGCGGCCCACCTGGCTCTGATGGAGCCTGCAGAGTCCCTGTGCCTTTTCCAGGGGGCCCACGGGGAAGATGGGCTTCATGCTGTAAGCTAAAGCAGCCAGCACTGGGCCCGCAGACGGACTCCACCTGTCCTCATCAGAGGCGCTGTGGTTAGGAGCATACTCGCTCATTTCAAATGACCATGGGGAGGCTACTTAGTCTGTCTGAGTCTCCATTTCCTAATCTGTAAGTGGGAGTGATCATAGTCCCTACACTCCATGTTGTTATGAAGATTATATGAGATAATATCTGGAGAACGAAATGGCAACTCACTCCAATATTCTTGTCTGGAAAATTCCATGGACAGAGGAGGCTGGGGGGCTACAGTCCATGGGATCGCAAGAGTCGGACACGACTGAGAAACTAAACCATCACCACCATGAGCTGATATCTGCAATGTCCTAGCAAGGTACCTGGCATTTTAGAAGGGCTTGGAATCCAAGGGCGTTATTGCTAAGCTGAATGACGAGAGCCTGAATTATAGAGGGATTTCTAGTCATTACAAGATGTACAGCAACCACCCTCTGCCAATAAAAGCCGTGTTAAGTCTGAGTTGTTGAGCAAGGCTGAAGCCAAGTGGTGGGTCTGTGAGTGAAGCCCTGGCTCCTTGATCTGGGCTCCCGTCCAGAACAGCTGATCAGGAAGCAAGGGTGGTCTAAGCCTCAGCTGGTCTAGCCTGGTGGTGCCACATGGGACAAGCTATTTAATCCTCCCAACCACCCTGAGAGAGGTATGTAATATCTCATTTTTCAGATGAGAAGATTGAGACCTAGAGATGTTGGATTTGCAGCTGGTGGTCACCAAGTGAATATGCACCAGACCTGGGATTTGAACCTGTGATGTTCGACTTTACAGAATATCTGTCTTTTCTGTGGTTATTTCTTGCCAGCACTCAGAACTTCTAAGTTTTAGGGAATCCCTTACTATGTGAGTTCAGTGGGAGGAAAGCTCCTTGCCCCTGTCAGTCAGAGTGAACAATTGGATCCATCTCCACTGTTCACCAGGCTTCCCTGGTGGCAAAAGAACTCGCCTGCCTATGCAGGCAGATGTAAGAGACGCGGGTTCGATCCCTGGGTCAGGAAGATTTTCTGGAGGAGGGCATGGCAACCCACTCCAGTATTCTTGCCTGGAGAATCCCATGGACAGGGGAGCCTGGTGGGCTACAGTCCATAGGGTCCACAGAGTCAGACACAACTGAAGCGACTTAGCGCACATGCACCACTGTTCACCAAACACACACTTCAAACCTTGCCCAAGGCTGCAAAGCCCTAAGAATAGGGCTGTGATGGTTCCATGACAGAGGCTGTGTCTGATCCTGCCCGGGGCTGTCTGTGTCCTGGCTTCCTGAGTCCCTGGCTCTCACCCCTTCTCTAAACCCATGCCTCAAGCTTTCTGCAGCTCTGCTGTCACAGGAATTGCAAAATTAGTGTGTTCAAGAATAAATTTAGAATTCAGCCCTCCTAAATCTTAATCATTTCCATTCAGTAAATGGTAACTCTATTCTGTTGGTTGTTCAGGTCAAGAACTCTGGAGTCAACCTTGCCTTCTCTCTCTCTCTCTCATAGTCATATGGTTGGAACCCAGGGACAAATCATGTGAGCTTTAATCTTCAAATCACAGACCCAATCACTGTCCTTGCCACTGATGTGAATCACTACCTTTCCTCACCTGGGTTATTTCAGCAGCCTCTAACTGGCCCTGAACAATCTGCTCTCCACACAGCAGCCAGAGCGACCCTTCACAAGCACAGAGAAAACCGCATTGCACCCCCTTAGTCTTTCAGGGGCTTCTGTCTCAGTTATCATAAAAGCCAGTGACTGGGCCCGCAGCTCCTCTTGGGTCCCCTCCCCTTCTATGCAAACATGTCATGCAGCCCTGCTTGGAAGGACTGGTTGCTCCAAAGTATAATCTTCAACTTGCCTCAGCATCTTAAACATAACCATATTAAATATTATATTTCTTTCCCTAGAATGACTAAGATTATCACTCATTGGTGGCACATGTCCCTGACTTCTTACTGCTGAACTGCTTCAAAATACTGTGCCCATGCTAATTTGTTTTGGAGTCATCCAAAGGTGGGATGAGTATTTTTAAAAGATATTTCCAGGGGACTTCTTTAAACCTTTTCCTAAATAACATTCATTTTGTGTATCTCATGGGTTCTTTGGTATTGGTAGATGACTAAACCCAGAATTTCAGAAGGTATAGCCACTCCTGGGATCTTGGTGAGTGTCCCTGCTTGCCTATCCCAGACCATGGACAATGTGGTCTCAGGGCCTAAAAAGATCTGCATGAGAGGATTGTTTTACGGGTCTCAGTGAAATGGGTGTCCTTTCTCAAGTTCAAGGCTAGTGCTTGTGCTTTGGATCTCATATCCTCATATCCTCTCCTTTCTCAGGTACCTCTGCCTTGTCAAATAGGCTCCTTTCCTCCTTACCTTCAAACTCTACTCCTTGAAAAATTCAAATGCCAGGTTTTTAAAGAATCTTTCTTGATTATTTTCTCTCCTCCTAAACCTGTCCTAAGCTTGATGGAGATGGTCCTCCTACTCTCCCCTATAATATGAATGCATTCCCTCTGTGAGAGCATTTGTCATATTAAGTGGGTCAATCCCTGTTTCGGAATAGAGATTTTATTTTGATTGCTATATACTTGAAGCTTACTAGAGCTTCTGGAAACAGAAGGTAAAAGTGCAATAAATGTCTGTGCAATATTATAACCATATTAATTATGTCATGAATCACATGCAAACTTTCTAGTCCAGATTCCTCATTTTATAGAAAATACATGGAGAGCCAGAGAAGTTGAATAACTTGTGAAAGATTTTACAATCATTCAGAGGAAGATAACAGACAACAGTCTTGGATCCTTGACTAATCAGACATTTCTGTTTATCCCATTAGGCCTTCTGACATTTTGTGCACCAACTGCACAGGGCATTTACCATATTTGCATAAAAAGAACACAATATATGACAAATCCCTTTTGTAATACCTAAACTTTTCTTAGTGTATATGGTTTTGACAATGTTTTCATTGCTAGAAAAACTCCAAATCAAGATAAATTGACCCTAAACTGGGGAAGCCTGGCTTGATGGAGGGCACCGAGGTCTGAGAACGGGGTATTTATTTGACTGATAAAGAAGTTGTTAAGTAGATTAAAAGATGATCACCATACTCTGTCCTTAAGCCTCTGTCAATCCAGTTGGGGATGTAAAGGCATTTCCACAAAGAAACGTTAAGACAGAATATAATAAATCAAAAGAGAGTTAAGAATAAGAACAATGGATGTACAGTGTGGAAGAAATTACTCAGGAATGTCAGGAAAGGTCCCGTAAAAGTTCCAGTGAGAACACAAAATGAGTGGAATTTTGATAGATGTGGATAAAAGGCCTTTCAGCTGGGAAGAGGAAACTTTAAGGCTAAAATATCTAGGGGAATTTATAAAGAATATCAATAAAAACATCCATCCATCTTTTATTTATTTACTTCTGGAATGGCAGATGGCAGAGTGAGGGGCAACTCTTTTCTCCCAAAAGGAATAAAATAGACAAACTTTCCAGAAATTGGGCAAGGGCATACAACAAATCAAGAAGCATTTATTCAAGAAAATATCACTGACCTTCAGGTAAGAACAGTGGGTCTGTAGTATTTCAGCCTAGGGCTTCGCCCATTTCCTTAAAGCTCCATCAGCATGACAGGTCTCCCAGGCGGGACAAGCTGGGGTGGAGGGTGCATTAAAGCTCCATTTTTCTGGGCATTGTTAGAAATAGCAATCTTAGTGGCAAAAAACCAGGAAAGATCAATACAGCTAGCCTGAGATTTTGGTTCTGGCTGGGACAAGCAATAGATTGGCAGACTAGCCAGAAATTTAACAGGGTGATAGGTCCATGGAATGACACAACCATAGTGTACCTAGACATATCCCTGATGGTTGGGAAGACTGCAAGAGCAAGGCAGAATATATTCAGGGGAGACTAGAAAGAGCCTTGATGTTGTTCAGTTGCTAAGTTGTATCCGACTCTTTGCAACCTAATGGACTGTGGCATACCAGGCTTCCCTGTCCTTCACTGTCTCCGAGTTTGCTCAAACTCATGTCCATTGAGCCAGTGATGCCATCCAAACATCTCATCCTCTGTGACCCCCTTCTCCTCCTGCCCTCAATCTTCCCCAGCATCAGGGTCTTTTCCGTTGAGTTTTCTCTTCATATCAGGTGGCCAAAGTACTGGAACTTCAACTTCAGCATCAATCCTTCCAAAGTTGATTTTCTTTAGGATTGACTGATTTGATCTTCTTGCTGTCCAAGGGGCTGTCAAGAATCTTCTCCAGAACCACAGTTCGAAAGAAAGAGCCTTATTTATCTGCATACATTCCTGGCTGAATGTGAGGCCTTGGACACAGGCAGCTCTCACTAACGAGGGCCCAAGGTAAAGTGAAAGCTACATGAACTTGTAAGCTGCACACAATTTGAATTGTTCTACAGCCTACACACAGATCCACTGGCAAATGATGGAAGACCTTACTGGCTAAAGATATATTGGAGTAAAACTTCTGATAGCTCACTCACTGGCTGACCACTAAGCTATGCTGATGCAGGAGTGAATATGTTTCAAAACATACAACACTGAGCAGAGATATCAGTGACCATGAAGCCCAGGAGAGATTATCTCTGTAGAATTAGTCCAGACAAGACAAGTGAAAGTCGCTCAGTCGTGTCCGACTCTTTGCAAACCCATAGGCTATAGTCCACATAATATTCCAGGCTAGAATACTGGAGGGGGTTGCCTTTCCCTTCTCCAGGGGATCTTCCCAGCCCAGGGATCAAACCCAGGTCTCCTGCGTTGCAGGCAGATTCTTTACCAGCTGAGCCACAAAGGAAGCCTAAGAATACTGGAGTGGGTAGTCTATCCTTTCCCCAGTGGGTCTTCCTGACCCAGAAATTGAACAGGGATCTCCTGCATTGCTGGCGTATTCTTTACAAACTGAGCTATAAGGGAATTAGTCCAGGGAAATCACTAAACAAACAGAAAAATGGCAGTAGCAGCAATCACTACCTTCCTGGGTGGAGGAGATCAGATCAGAATCCAGAGTTGCTATGATATTATCTAAAATGTCCACTTTTCAATGTGTGTGTATGTATATATATATATATATATATATATATATATGCAAAGAAACAGGACAATGGCTTAATTTCAGGAAAAAAATAAATAGCTAATAAACATCCCTGGCTTCCACCCACTAGCTGCCGGTAGTATCAGCCCTCAATTCCTAGGTCATGACAATCAACAATGTCTTCAGACATTGCCAAATGTGTCCTGGAGGCGGGGAAAAAATTACCCCCTTATTCAGAACCACTACTCTAAAACTACAAGTAAATCAACATAATGTGCTATTGGCATCAGTTCAGTTGCTCAGTCATGTCTGACTCTTTGAGACCCCATGGACTGCAGCATGCCAGGCCTCTCTGTCCATCGCCAACTCCCGGAGTTTACTCAAACTCATGTCCATTGAGCGGTGATGCCATCCAGCCATCTCATCCTCTGTCGTCCCCTTCTCCTCCTGCCTTCAATCTTCGCCAGCATCAGGGTCTTTTCAAATGAGTCAGTTCTTCCCATCAGGTGGCCAAAGTATTGGAGTTTCAGCATCAGCATCAGTCCTTCCAATGAATATTCAGGACTGATTTCCTTTAGGATTGACTAGTTTGACTTCCTTGCAGTCCAAGGGACTCTCAAGAGTCTTCTCCAACACCACAGTCCAAAAGCATCAGTTCTTCGGCACTCAGCTTTCTTTATAGTCCAACTTTCACATCCACACATGACTACTGAAAAAACCATAGCTTTGACTAGATGGACCTTTGTTGGCAAAGTAATGTCTCTGCTTTTAAAAATACTGTCTAGGTTGGTCATAACTTTTCTTCCAAGGAGCAAGTGTCTTTTAATTCCATGGCTGCAGTCACGATCTGCGGTGATTTTGGAGCCCCCCCAAAATAGAGTCTGTCACTGTTTCCACTGTTTCCCCATCTATTTGCCATGAAGTGGTGGGACCATGATGCCATGATCTTACTTTTCTGAATGCTGAGTTTTAAGACAACTTTTTCACTCTCCTCTTTCACTTTCATCAAGAGGCTCTTTAGTTCTTCTTTGCTTTCTGCCATAAGAGTGATGTCATCTGCATATCTGAGGTTATTGATATTTCTCCCAGCAGTCTTGATTCCAGCTTGTGCTTCATCCACCCCAGAGTTTCTCATGATGTACTCTGCATATAAGTTAAATAAGCAGGGTGACAATATACAGCCTTGACGTACTCCTTTCCCTATTTGGAACCAGTCTGTTGTTCCATATCCAGTTCTAACTGTTGCTTCCTGACCTGCATACAGATTTCTCAAGAGGCAGGTCAGTTGGTCAGGTATTCCTATCTCTTTAAGAATTTTCCAGAGTTTGTTGTGGTCCATGCAGTCAAAGGCTTTGGCATGGTCAATAAAGCAGAAGTAGATGGTTTTCTGGAACTTGCTTTTTCGATGATCCAATGGATGTTGATCCAATGGATGTTGGCAATATGATCTCTGGTTCCTCTGCCTTTTCTAAACCCAGTATTGGCATAAGGAAAGACATAGACCAAGAGACAAACTTGAGAATCCAGAAATAAAACTTTACATTTATGATCAGTTGATATATTGCAAAGGAGCCAAAGCAATTTAATAGGGAAAGGATAGTCTTTTCAACAAATACTACTGGGATAATTAGATACCAACATGCACAAATGAGACCTTTATCATATATAAGGAATTAATTTGAAATAAATCATACACCTAAATTTAAGAGCTAAAATGATAAAACTTTTAGGAGAAAACACAGGTCTAAAGTCTTTGTGACCTTGGATTATGCAAAAAAGGAAAAACCAGGAAAGAAAATATTGCTATATTACACTTTATCCAAATTAAAATAGGTTGGATTCAAAATAGAGCATTAAAAAATAAAGACAAACCACAACCTTAGAGAAAATAGATACAGTATAAAGAACCCATGCAACTCAATAAGAGAGTCCAGTTTTCAGAATGGGAAAAATATTTTGAATAGACATTTTACCAGACATCTGCACAGCTAGTAGCACAGACTCAACGTCATTATTCATTAGGAAAACGCCAATGAATGCTGTATTCAGATACAATTTCACACCCACTAGAACGGCTGTAACAGACAATAACAAATATTGGTGGGGATGAGGAGAAACTGGTACTCTTGCCCTTATACATTACTGGTGGGTATGTAAAAACAGTCACTTTGAAAGATAGTATGGTAATTTCTTTAAAAGTTATAGATAACTTTGCCATGTTATCTAGCATTTCCAACCCCTGAGTATATACACGAGGAATGAAAACAAATGTCCACATGAAAACTTGTCTGCAAGGTTCATAACAGCACTGTTTACAATAGCCAAAAAGTAGAAACCAAAATGTCCATTAATTGATGAATGGATAAACAAAATATGGAATATCCATATAAATCAAATGCTTTCAGCAATAAAAAGGAACGAACTCTTGATGCTTTGCTATAGCATAATTATAGCTTGAAAACCCTGTTAGATTAAAGAAGCCAACCGCAAAAGACAACACAAAATGCCCAGAAAAGGCAAATCTATAAAGACCAGGGCTTCCCTGATGGCTCAGATGGTAAAGGATCAATCAGCCTGTGATGCAGGAGGACCCAGGTTCAATCCCTGGTTTGGGAAGATCCCCTGGAAAAGAAAATGGCAACCCATTCCAGTATTCTTGCTTGGAGAATTCCATGGACAGAGGAGCCTTCCATGGGGTCATAAAGAGTCCGACACAACTGAGAGATTTAGCAAGCAAACATAAAGACCAAAGGCAGATTAATGATTTTCAAGGGCTGAGACAGGAACAGAAACTGGCTGCAAATGGGCATGGAGGACCCTTTGTGGATTGTGGGAGGGTTGTACAATTCTATAAGCTTACTAAATATCACTGAACTTCCCATTTAAAATGGGAAAGCTTTATTTTGTGTAAATCATACCTCAATAAAGCTGTTAATTAAAAAAAAGTTAAACAAGCAAATGGCAAACACTAATTCTCATATCCTTGCCACAAAAAGATAACTGCTGTTAACTTTCAGTTTTTTTTTGTCTGTGTGTTTTAACAAAATGTTCTACCATAGTTTTAAAGTTGCTTGGTTCACATATATTAATATATTTGTGTGTCATTAATAACAAAACTTCATGGAACACTTCATGAAATGATACATGATGAAATTGAAAAACCACTTTGGGGATCATCCAATGCCTTAATTTTACCCCCTTTTGGTTTCATTACATATAAAACAAGAAAATAGAACTAGTTTTCTTGGTTCTTTGCTGCCCTGAAACTCTATTAAATTTTTTCTACTTCTTTTGGAATTATTACTCCAATCTGTTGCTAATGAACATAATTAAAAAATAGCAACTAACACGACAAGCTTATTTCAGCCTGGATACATGAATTTTTCATATTTAATTCTCCTAAAAAAAAAAATCTGTATTATCTTCCTTTTCCAGATAAAAAATTAAGATTTTCTTAAGGTTAAGAAATTGAAATTCTCTTGAGGGAAGGAGAGAATGGGGAATTATTGCTCAATGGTTAGAGATTGTTTGGAGTGATGAAAAAGTTTTGGAGATAGATACTGGTGATGGTTGAACAACACTGTCAATGTAATTATTAATGCTACTGGGTTATACACAAATATGGCTAAAGTGGCAAACTTTATAAATTATATTTAATTACAAAAAAATTTTTTAAGACATTCATTAGGTCAGCCAACAGGATTCTTTTTTTTATAAACAGCCTTAATGAGGTACAACTGGCATAACATGCTGTTAATTGAAGCTGTATATGCTGATATGGGGCTTCCCTGGTGGCTCAGAGGTTAAAGCGTCTGCCTGCAGTACAGGAGACCTGGGCTCAATCCCTGAGTCAGGAAGATACCCTGGAGAAGGAAATGGCAACCCACTCCAGCATTCTTGCCTGGAGAATCCCATGGAGGGAGGAACCTGGTAGGCTACAGTCCATGGGGTCACAAAGAGTCGGACACGACTGAGTGACTTCAGTTCACTTCACTTCTTCATGCTATGATATATGCATACACTGTGTAATGATTACTCAAGTCCCGTAGGCCTGTCTTTGCTCAAGAATCACTTAAGAAGAGTCAGGTAACAGAAAGAGATCCAGTGATTATATGATTTTTAAGCTTGATGGTCTCAGAGGTTGGACTAGACTAGATAAAACAGTCACACAGGCCTATAGCTTGTTTTCTTAAAATTAGATGGCATGAAAATCTCATCTGGCAACTCTTCATCTTTCTATAATACTGAGGAATATTAAAATTAGCTGACCCAAAAGAAATACTCTCTGAATGCTCCCACAGTCTCCCAACTGAAAGTCCAAGTTGTTCTACAAACAGGAAGACTGAACTGTGCTGTCATCAGTGGGTACAAATGAAGGATAAACAGACTTTTCACTTAAAGAACATCTTTATTTAATCTTTAATATACAATATTACCTTTAATTTATAAAAATTAGCATGGAGGAGGACATAACTGGAAATCAGTTCAGGAGTGGCCAGTGGGTATTGATTTAGGAGGTTATACTTGCCCCACGTGTTAGTTTAGGGAAAAATTATACCAGTGAATTTGAGACCAGTAAGATTGAGAAATGGCATTTCAACTTATGAATCCAGTATTAAAACTGGGGATGCTTTATTCAACTTATTCAACAAAAACTAATTTCTAAATTTTCTAAAAAATAACTTCTCCCAAGAGGTGAGCTTATCTCCATGGATTTTTCTGGTATATAATTTGCAATAGAAGTCTGTAGCTTTCCAATAGCTGCAACACATTTTTATTTAAAATCTTCTGCATATTAACATGTATGTATGTGGGTGTACATGTCTGTGTACTCACACTGATTCACACTGAGCTGAAGCCAACTGTATTGCATGCTGAACTCAGAAAGGTAATTCCATTATGGTGTGTGTCCCCCTGCCATTCTGAGTACAGGCTTCCCCTCTTCTAGGATTTCCAAATATAGTGAAAAATTTGGTAAACTTCTTTGTGAAAAAAGCTATCCTCAGGAAGCTCGGTGCACTGCAATGTACATACATACTAGCCATGTGGTATCGTGTAATTTCATGAGTTCTGCTGAGCTCAAAGTTTAAAGTGGAATAGTTGTTAAACAGTTAAAGGCTGAGGATGCTTTAATTTAAATATGATGCACACTGACATTCTGAAATACTATTGACCTGAAAAGGATTGAGCAAGTGCAAGAAGAGGAAGGGAACTCTTCTTTTGGACACATCTTTTTCTCTGCATTCCTCAGATTTAGGCTGTTGTAGAGGTAACAAGGGCAATGGTACCTTTCTGCAGTCTAAAAAAAGGAATAGTGGTTGCCACATGGCAACTGAGGCACATAACCCATTTTCTGTTGCTTAAAATTTTTTCAGGAGATTGACTTCTGTAGCACAAAGGTCAGAAATATAATTTCACATTCTTGTCATAGGGCCCTAAGAGTATTCAAGTGGAGGAATTTTTGCAGCTCCAGCCATCCAGAGTCCTGGTCCAAAGGTTAATGAGCAGGCAGAACCTGAAGCAAATATACTAATTTTGATACCACAGAGACCCTTTCTTTTATATGGAGACTCTGGAATTGTGGCACTAAATGACAAGAAAGGATAAGGGCTAACAGCATACCCCACAAACAAACAAAATGCCTCTTTCAAGATAGTTGTACCATACTGAAACCTAACAGCCTCCAGAGTATAGCTATTTTCAAGACAACAAATATATAGCTTTAGGTTACACAAATACACATGATCGTACATACATGACTTTTTTTTTTGCTTTAAAAATGAATTATGTATTCAAAACACAGATAAAAAGATGCATATCAAAGATTATAGGGTCTTACACAAATTAAAATTGGGATCAAGGGTTAACGACTATGATCCATGGGCCAAATCTAGTCCTCCATGTTCCAGAAAATAAAGTTTTATTGGAAAACAGCCACCGATAACCCTTCCTTTGCATGTTGTCTACACTTGCTTTGATGGCTTAACAGCAGAACTGAGTAGTAGAGAGAGACTGTATGGCTCACAAAGCCTGAAATATTTACCATCTGGCTCTCTGGAGGAAAGCTTGCTGATCCACAGATCACAGAGAACATGACCTGAATGAGTTGAAGGAACAGAAAATCATATTCATCAATGTTCCGGAACCAAGTACATTAAAATATCTCCAGATCATATTTGGTTACTCGAATATTCTGCTTAGAATTTGTGCAGCCAAAACCAGTTAACAACGGTGTTCACTAACAGAAACAATACTAAAAATCTTTCTGTGTATCATTGTATTTATGTATATATCTACATAAAGAGTAGATTAAGATATGAGCTAGCCAATCTGAGTGTAAGGAAACCTAAAGAAAAATAAGAACTCAAAATACCATTACTATGAACTGTTACTAGGAACTTAGAAATATTTCAGTATATTCTTCTTTTATATTTAACAGCATGAGACCATTACTAGGAACCACAGCAGAGCATAAACAGTTTACAACTAACTGCAAATTTTACCCATTTAATTATGTGACAAAATTTTTTGAATATAAAATAACCAGCATTTCTATAAAACATTAACTTTTAATTATGCAATTAAAGTGATAATAGCAAAATAAGAATGTTTTTATTTCTAAAGTAGATATTTTAGTCAAAGTTGCATCAGAAATCAAGTATTTCTTTTGACATTTTTCAAGAGACTTTAGTTATTAACTACAATTATAGCTGTTAGTATTATATAGTAGCACATTGTTTAAAATATATTATAAACCATTTCTTTTCTTCTTTAATTTAAAGGAAATATAAAATTAAGGATTTTGTAACATGAATCATACTGAAAAACACTTAGAATGGTATGAACAACTCTTACACAGAAAATGCCACTGGAATCACAAAGTGTTCTAACACTTGAAAGTGCCGAGCACAATGCTTGGCACATCAGGTATGCTGTGCTTCCTCACTCACTCACTCGCTCACTCACTCACTCATAAGGAATCCACGCCTAAGGAGAAACTACAAGGGCAAGCACAACAAATTTTACCAACAAACTTGAAGTTTTGACAAAGACTTTGGCAATGGAGAATGGGAGAGGAGACGTTAGTGATCAAAATTTCAAACTGCTTGGTTAAAATCTACCAACTGAAGCCCTGGGCTGTCCTAGAGAACATCACAGAGAATCAGGGTCAATATCTCACAACAGGAATATATTCTTTCAATATCCAGGTTTTGCTTTTACACATAAACATCTGCTCAAAGACAAGGATAAGTCGGTGTCAGACGTAAGACAGCACATCTCTACAACCCACCAGAAAGTAAGAATCCTGTGGCTGAGTACCTATTTTTCTGCACTGAGACTTCTTTTCAGTTGGGACCACATTCTCTTGGTTTTAACAGCTTAATACTGGTTTGAACTAAAAACGTGATTCTAAAATTCTAAAAGAAAGAAAAATAAATATAGAAGGTAGAAGGGTGTTCAACATCTATTTTTTTCTCTTGTATACCAAATGATCTACTCTGCACATTTGTGCCAAAGGCACAAAGTAATGTGTCTGCTTTTGAGGAGGCACCTGGAAAGGAGCATTTCTAGGCTCTTTGCAGAAGATCTTAAAAATGTAACGAATGTTTAACCTGAGTCATAAGGGCTACAAAATGCAAAGGACTGTAAAGGACAGAAGAAAGTAAAGAATACTTTCAGAAACTAGCAGAATATGGGAATAATATAGGATAAGGACTGATCTTGGAGAAAAGAAATTTTTAAATCCTTAACAAAAATAAAACATGACACTGGCAACTCGTAGCTGACTTAAATGTAATTGCCTTTGGTATTCAGAGAAGAAAAAAAAGAAAAAGGAAGCATTGTCATAAGCTCTAGTCTTCTCACCGTCACAAGGAAGAGAGGAGATGAAGACTCTTCCTTCCTCCCTCTCAAGAGTCTTTGCCTGGATCAGAACTAGCCATGATCATGCCCTCTCTGTCTTCTCTTGAGCTCCACAAATACAAACAGAGCACTTGGTGTGGGCGTTTTGTCTTTTCATGTCCAGAGAAGTTCCTGGGGAACCAAGAAGGTTCCTTTACTCTGCATTCTTTTAAATGAAGTGAGCAAGTGTTCACTGCCATCTACAAAGCTGTTCTGGGTCTTATGCCAAGTCAAGCTTTTCATTTTTTTTAAGTGACTCATAAGTGGGCTTGTGCTATTTTTAGGAGCAAAGCTAATGTTTTTTGAGAACTAAACACTTTCCCTTTCTCTTCTAAAGTTAGTCATCTATGCTTTTCATTTAAAATTTTTAGTTTTTCAACTAGTAAAAGATATTACAATTTCAACATATGTACTAAAATTTAAGTCTCCTAAAGATTTAAATAAAGCAACTGACTCTACATCCTTACTTTCTATGTATACTGAAAATCTTGAGATGGTTATCATTTATGGATCATCTTCTGAACTACGTGAACTGTATGACTATTTGTGGCATAAGATGAACACCCTTAAAATATTTAATCATACTCTTTTATTAAATCTTTCTCCAATGTAAATCTACCACATGCTAATAAAACAATAAAAAAAAAAAACTATCAAAATAAGACAACAAACCTTTAGAACTCTAAAGTGGGCTTCCTACGCATTGTTTTATGAAATCTTCAAATTCATAGTAAATATCAGACTAATAATACTATTCCCAACTATTACTGCCAATGGAAGCTGTTTGTATTAAGTGTAAAGAAGAAAAAGCATCTTGCACTGTGACATAAATTTAAGGGTCAGAAAATTTATAAGCCTTATTTATCTTTTAGTTCCTGATAAAATTTAAGTTATTCCCCCACAAATATAAAGAAATATTGTAAAATCTATTGATGGTAAGAGAAAGCCCCTTAGATATATTTCAAATTTAGTGTAATATAATTAAATTATACCACATTTTAATTACTAAATATTATTTTGAAACTACTCTGATTAATTCTTTGGATTTATATAAATATCCTTGGAGAAAAAAAGTTGAATTTATTTTTTACATAAAATGTTTATGAAAAGCTCACTCATCTGATGGGATAACAAAGGATCCCCTATCCCAAAAACAGTTAAGGAAGTTTCACTACATCATATTGTTTTTTATTTAATAAATTGTGAAGGTAATCTGGCTCATCAAGGTAAATTCAGAGCTGCACACAGTGCAGTGAATTTTGCCAAGCCACACAAAGAGCTGAAAATTGAGGGAGTCTACTAAGGTCAAAGTGAACGAAATTTACTTGGTAGATTTGCTGGTTTGAAAAAATAATCTCCTACCAACAAAACCAAGGCTTTCTCTTAGAACAGGTTTCAAGGCAACAAACTGCAGCATTTTCCCCACTTTTTGTCATGCTACCAACACGAGACTGAACAACATGCACAGAATTCCAAACCCAGGCTCGTAAGTAGTGGGGATGATAAATAGTAGTTTCAATGATTCCATATGGAAACAAAGACAAAGACTTGGAAGAGTATTCTTTGTGAATCATGTCCCCAGAGAAATCAAATTTAACCAAGAAATTTCAATGGACTAGACTGTGACTTGAAATGGCTGCCAGTCTGCATCTAACGGGAACTTGAAAATTCAGAGAGGGATAGGCATTCTGTTTCTTTTTCGAGTCTTCCTGCGGCCGATGCAGTTACATTGTTTTTTTATTCTTGTTTATTTTAATTCATTCCATTATTAAAAATGGAGGGGAAAAGAGGACAATGTGTAAATATTGTGACGTGAGAGCTGCTCCACTTTGGGAGGAAACAAATGTGTAATTGGTTCCAAAGGCCATCTCCAACTCCTGCAAGGTGCTCCACATTCTTGGCTTATTCTTAGGAAGTATAGCCTCCAGATTCCAGGACTCTAGAAACAACAGCAACAGGCATAATTTCTCAAGTGACCATCTCGTTAAGAATCAAAACACATCAGGTCTCTGTCCTACATACACCAGAATATGTTTTGGTCAGGTATAAAATGGAATCATTTCAAAGTTGAAATATCTACAAGTTGAAAAGTCTTGCAGGGAATAGTCATGTTTCACCCTGCCATGTAGATTTAAGAGGTCCAGGTTTTCAAAAGGCCCCTCTCCAGACTAATTTCTGTAGTGGTCCATGTAAACAAAACACAGGTGAGAATGGTCTTTCTGGAGCTGCATTCATCGAACAGCAGGATTTCTTGAAAGTGTGGTGTTGGCTAAATGTAACACGGGCAGAGGGTGAGCCTCTGTATTAAATACCCAGTGGTCTAAAGGTAAAAGGTCATCACCGGAGAACAGCAGATACAAATACCTGAAAATTTAAAAAAAAAAAAAAAAATGAGTTTCAACTAGAATTCAACAAGAAGATCACGTGATCTCAGTTGTAATGGGAGAGGACACCAGTAACCTATTTTGAGCAACTTTGATAAAAAACACACCAGAAAGTGAACCTAAGTCATTCAAATGATTAAAAACACAAAATCAAAATGTATTCCAGAAAAGTGCATAATAAAATCCAGCAAGATGGAACAACTAGACCTCTGAAAGAAGGCAGTTAAAAAGCAAATTCCACATACCTGTCTGAAGCACATAAAACAACAATGCTGTAAAATGGCATAAAACAAACCAATCCATGATTTTTTAGAGACATTCTTTCAAAATTCAGATATAATATCAATCATACGTTTTGGCAACTTACAGAGATCACAGTATAACTACAAATTAATGTGTGTGTGTGTTTGTGTGTTAGGCACTCAGTCTTGTCCGACTCTTTGGGACCTCATGGACTGTAGCCTGACTCCTTTGTCCATGGGATTTCCTAGGCAAGGATACTGGAGTAAGTTGCCGCTCCCTTCACCAAGGAATCTTCCCAACCCAGGGATCAAACCTGGATCTTCTGCATTGCAAGCATCTACATTTATTAACAAACACTAAAGGAAATAAATAAGCAATGACTTTATATACTTCTAATACATGAGTTTTTATAGTTCTTGGAGAAGATACTGCAAACTGTACAAAAAAGTTCTAGAAACATTATGGATTTATAGGAGGGTTAATCATTCATTAGTCTCTCTTAATAGGTAACAGCATTGTTTATATGAAGACATATATATTTACACCTCTCCATGAACACTGCAGGGCACAGAGGGGAACTTAGAAATTTAAAACAGTTTATACAATGATTCTTACCATTATAGGTAAAAACATCGTATGTATATCACATTATATAATTGGGCAAATTCCAATATGAATTCTATTGGGGGTTATCAAAGTGACCATAAAACTATACAGAGTTGGCAATCTGGGTTATAACTCTCGATCTTAGCAGTAAGTAGCTAGGCTTTACTTAAGGCTTTGGTGAAGAATTCCTTTACAGTATTTTAGCTAAACTCCCTTTATTTTAAAAATAGGCACATTAACATCTTTTCATTTTACTGTTATAGTTCTGGATGACAGAGTAAAACCATATAGCACTGAGGTAAACGGAGGCTGCTTATCAACTGTGTAACTGGTAAAGCTGGAATGGAGAGTAACAGGGCCTCTAGTTTCACTCTTTGATCCCAGACCTTGAGATCTGCTTGACCGACTTATTCACCAGGTAACAGGCAGAGAAGCTGGAATTGAAAAAGGCTTGGACGGACACAGCAAGAGACTGCTGTCTGCTTACTGTGTGGAGATGAGAAGCACAGGCTGTATTTTGGACACAAACACGTCCAGGAGAGAGCTATGTTCTGTGCAGCTCCATGTCTTTTGGCTGAATGTGGGCTAATGTAGCAGGCTCACTCTAATTGCAACACTTCTTGGGAGAGGAGTAGGTAAAGAAATAAAGAGAAAATGCAGTTTCTTATAAAATGATTTCTTTACATTGTCAAGTGCAATAGAAGTACCTTATGTAAATACACAAGTTATGTGAAAGCTTTAGACAACAGAAAGTGGTATTTTATTTTTAAACAATCATGAAACAATCTTAATAAAACTGTAGTGGGTTGAGTAGCCTCCCTATTCCCCAACTCATGTCCATCTGGTGCCTCAGAATGTCACTTTATTTGGAAATAGAGTCTCTGGTATATAATCAGTCAAGGATCTCAAGAGGAAACCATCCTTGATTGAGGGTGGGCCCTAAAACCAATGGCTTCTATCTTTACAAGAGAAAGGAGAGCAAGTGATCTGGACCCAGAGACATGAAAATCATGTAAAGGCAGAGGCAAAGACTCAAGTTAAGTTCCCACCATCCAAGGAACACCTTCAGAGGAAAATTATTTCTGACTTCTGGCCTGCAGAGCTGTGAGAGAATAAACTTCTGTAATGCCACAAAGTTTGTGGTGATTTGTTACTGTAGCTCTAGGAAATTAATACAACTTTCATGCCAAGCTTCCAGAGGATTCCTCTGGACCTTAAGCAGGGGTTTGGACAAACTACTTGGAGAATCAAATAGGCCCTAGACAGCAGGAGCTAGACTACAAATATATATTTAAAAATTTATAGCAAAATAAATGTTTGAAATTAAAGTAAAATAGCTAAACAACATATGTCAAGGCCATGGTACATTATTACTGACAGAGATTTTTAACTTGGATTTTAAATACAGAACAACTGGAGAAGTGTGATCTTTGCTATGAAAGTTGAGAAAAGTCTAATTCAAATTAGCTATCAGACTACTAGATACTTTCTCTTCTAGTAAGGATTTTTTATGACTACAGTTCAAAGTTGAAGATAACAGATGACAAATGGCATTGCCAAAGGCCTGTAAGTATATAAAAAGGTGCTATTAAGTACCTCAGTTTTACTGGATGTCTTGCTTACGTGTTAGAACTATTTTAAAATGCTGTTCACATATGTCTCTTTTATCTTTCTTTTATCCAGAAAGACAAGACATTCAGAGGAAGTGATGGTATGAGAAGTAATCTCAACCAAGTATTGGTAGTACTCACCAAATAGGAAAGTTTTACAGTCAAATAGGAAAGAACAGTCAACCAAATCTGAGAAGAAACATTTAAGTGTCTATGGAGAAATGCTAAGGCTAAAAAAAAACCAACTACGAAGCTAATGTATTCTTTACTTAATTCTTTATGTTTATCAAATGAGCCTTGCTGACTTGTTTACTCTTTTCCACCACTACCAGGGGCAGTGTTGAGGGTATTATGGATAGATGCTACAACCCTAAAGGCTTGCATTAGGGACTACAACTAACTCACAAGAAAACCTCAGACTCTGAAAAATAATTTACTTAAATCTTCCATTTCATTCATACTCCTAATGTTTAAATAACGTCTTAGGATGGATAAACTGAAGACACGCAGTAGAAATTATATTCTAAAAGATGATACATTAAAATATACAACTATTAACCTCTCCAAAAGATCTGCCCTTCTCTGCCTTTCTTAAATCTTAAAGTTGTTTCCTGGTGGGAAAGGGTGGGGAAGAAAAAAACATTGAAACAAACATGGCAGTATTGTGGATTCAAATCCATTTTTTGAAAGATAAACTGGAAGTGGAACATTTGTGACCTTGAGACACAAAGGGCCTGAGAAAAATTCATCTTCCTCTCCTTTAGAGGTCAAATAATTTAGGGTGACTTTCCTATAGGTCAGAGGACACTGAAACTACATAAACAGTTGGGATTATTTCATATAACAAAAAGCCCAATAGTTGTGAGTTGGTTACATGGGAAGAGGAATTGGAAAGGATAGGAACGCTAATTTGCTCATGTCAATCACAGGAAGCAAGACTTTGTCTAAATCGTATCAAGAAATAGGGGCTAGGTATAAAAAAAAAAAAAGCCCAGAGGTAGATGGTAATCTTGGTTAAAGATTAATGAAAAAATATTAATTTTTTTCCTGGTGCCAAAAGGCCTTATCCCTTTTTCCCTTTTTTTAGGTCACTGCCTTGAGAAAACTTCCAACTATCCCTTTGATACGTATGTAAATCTTTTTTTAAAGCTTCATAAACCTCTTGCCAGTGTTACAATCCAGGAATGTTTTTCTTAAAAGGCCTGGGAACCATACCTCTGAAATATAAACATCAAGGAAGACAGCACCCCAATCTCTCTGTCACTGTGAGGTTAGCTTAGGTGACTTCCTCTAAGCTCTAATTAACCCCTTGTCATAAATATAGAAGTATTATTTTTCCTTTGGATAAAGAGAATTAACACACATGGCCTCCCCAGCTACCTTATGAATTCAGAATGAACTATGTAAAGCAAACGGTGCTGTCAAGAAACTATCCGCTTCTCATCACCGCCTTTGTACCTTTGTCAAAAACATGTCTTCCCACCACTCCCTAGATCCTCTGTTTCAGATATGTGTCCACCAATTGTTATTGTCTATTACACCAATGCATTCTATTGATCTATTTGTCTATTGTCTGTCTATTACGCACAATGGATTTTGTATTGTCTATTACACCAATCAGAACCACTGTTCTGATTATGATAGCTTTATAGTAAGTCTTGAAATCAGGCAGTATTAGGCTTTCAACTTTACTTTTTTTGAAACTTATTTTGGTTATTCTATGTTCTTTGTATTTCCATATGAAATTTAGAAACAGCTTATTAATTTCTACCCAAAAGAACTTCCAGAAATTTTTATTGGGATTATGTAACTACAGAATAATTGAGGGAGAATTGACAATACTGAATTCTCAGAACCATAAAGTGAATCTCTCCATTTATTTAGATCTTTAATTTCTCTCAGCAACGATTTTTAGTTTTCAGTGTACAGGTCTTTAATGTGTTTTGGCAAGATTTATCCCTAAAATTTCATATCATTTCATATGCTATTATAAGGGGCAATTTTTTCAGTTTCAATTTCTTGATTGCTCACTGTTAGTATATATAATTGACTTTAATATATTAATCTTCTGTCCACAACCCTGCTAAATTAACATACTAATTTTAGTAACTTTTTGAGAAACTCCAATAGATTTTCAAAGATGACAATCATCCTCTACAAAAAAAGTCTTTTCTTTTGTCTGGTTGCAGACCTCCATTACAAGGCTAAGTAGAAGTGAAGAGAACAGACATCCTTGTCTTGTTCCTAGTCTTAGGAGGATCTTAGTTCTTCAGTATGGTGCTAACTATACATTTTTCATACATGCCATTTATCAATTAAAGAAAGTTCCTTTCGGTTTTTTGTTTGCTAAGAGTTTTATCAGGAATGGATATTGGATTTTGTCAAGTGATTTTTCTGTCTATTGAGGTAAGCATATAGTTTTTGTTTTATAGTTCATTGACTGATCTTCAAATGTTAAATTAAGCCTCCATACTTGGAATAAACCCACTTGGGTCATGATGTAGTAACTAATATGTTGTTAGACTTGATTTGCTAAAATCTTCTTTAGCTATTTTATAGTTAACTAAGTTCATGAGGGATATTAGTCTTGCTTACAAGGAGGATTCTCTGTCATTGTTATATTTGCTGCTTTTTGCCTAACTTGTCTTTTCCCTTTTAAGATTTTTTTCTTTATCACTATTTTTGAGCAATGTGATTACAATGTGCCTTGGGTGGAGCATTTTTTTATGTTCCTTTTCCTTGAAGTTTAGTCTGTGAGTATAGTATTTGCAAAAAGTTTGAAAAGATTGGGATCAGTTTTTCATCCATATCACTGTCCTCTTCTCCAGAGACTCCACTTTCACATATTTTAAACCATGTGCAGTTGTTACACAGTTCACAATGCTCCTTTCATTTTTGTAAGATTCTTTCTTTTGTTGTTGTTCTTGTTTCATTTTGATTTCTATTCCTATGTTTTCAAGTTCACTAACCTTTTTTCCCTGCAATGTCTAATGTGCTATTAATCCTATTTGGTATATTTATTTTCCAATCCAGACATTGTAGTTTTCATTTCTGGAAGTTTGATATGGGTTTTAACATCTTCCACATCTATACTTAATGTTTTGAATACACAGAATAGTTATAATAACTGTTTTGATATTATCTGCTAATTCTAACATGTCTATGAGTCCCAAGTTAATTTCAATTGATAACCTCCGTGTTTGCTCCTGGATAGTTTTCTGTTACGATAAAACTTAAGTTTTGTTCAGGAATATCATTAAGTTACTTGGAAACAGTTTGATCCTTTCAGGTCTTGTTTTTATGATTTGTTATATAGAGCCAAAGTTGTAGATTATTCCCCTCTACTAACGCACAAACTGGATTTAGAAAAGGTAGAGGAACCAGAGATCAAATTGCCAACATACACAGGATCATAGAAAAAGCAAAGGAATTCCAAAAACCATCTACTCCTACACTTCACTATGCTAAAGCCTTTGACTGGGTGGATCACAACAAACTGTGGAATATTCTTAATGAGACAGGAATACCAGACTGTATAACCAGCCTCCTGAGAAACCTGTATGCAGGACAAGAAGCAACACTTAGAACTGGACATGGAAAAACAGACTGGTTCAAAATTGGTAAAGGAGTACGTCAACGCTGTATACTGTCACTCTGCTTATTTAACTTATATGTAGAGTGCATCATGCGAAATGCTGGGCTGAATGAATCACAAGCTGCTATCAAGATTGCCGGGAGAAATTTCAACAATCTCAGATATGCAGATGATACAACTTTAATGGCAGAAAGTGAAGAGGAACTAAGAGCCTCTTGATGAAAAGTGAAAGAGGAGAGTGAAAAAGCTGGTTTAAAACTCAACATTCAAAAACTATGATCATGGCATTTGGTCCTATCACTTCATGGCAAACAGATGGGGAAAACATGGAAAGTGTCAGATTTCATTTTCTTGGGCTTCAAAATCACTGTGGACGGTGACTGCAGCCATGAAAATAAAAGACACATGCTCCTTGGAAGAATAGCTATGACAAACCTAGACAGTGTATTAAAAAGCAAAGACATCAGTTTGCCGACAAAAGTCCATATGGCCAAATATGGATTTTTGGTTTTTCCAGTAGTCATGTATGTATGGATGTGAGAATTGGACCATAAAGAAGGCTGAGAGCCAAAGAATTAATGCTTTTGAACTGTGGTGCTGGAGAACTCTTGAGAGTTCCCTGGACAGCAAGGAGATCAAACCAGTCAATCCTAAAAGAAATCAACCCTGAATATTGATACTGGAAGGATTGATGCTGAAGCTGAAGCTCTAATACTTTGATCACCTGATGCGAAGAGGTGACTCACTGGAAAAGACCCTGATGGTGGGAAAGATTGAGGGCAAGAGGAGAAGGGGGTGACAGAGGATGAGAGGGTTGGATGGCATCACCGACTCAATGGACATGAGCTTGAGCAAACTTCGGGAGATAGTGAAGGACAGGGAAGCCTGGCGTGCTGCAGTTCATGTGGTCACAAAGAGTCAGACACGACTTAGTGACTGAACAAGAATAACTGAGGCGGGACTTTCTTGAGTAATCAATTTGGTGTCCCATAAATTAGGAGCCTTTCCAATCAGGCTATTGAAACCAGACACTATTCCTGGTCCTGTGTGATCACCACAAACTGTTCCCTTTAATCCCTTACAGATGACTCTCTCCTTCAATTCAGGTAATTTCTTCATCCTGCTGAACACTACAGATGTTTGGGATCTCTGTACAGCTTCCTCCCTCTCTGGTACTTTCCTGTGAACACTAGCTATCGTAGTTTCCTTGGACTCACAGCTCCATCTCCTCAAGGAGTCTGCTGCACTCCACCTCAGAAGTCCTCCTTCCTGCGCAGCAGACTGGAAACACTATCATCAGACAGCAAGCTGGGACACACACCAGGCTCACCTGGCTTGTGCCCCATCTCTCAGAGGTCTCAGTCCTTCACTGCCTTTTGTCCAGTGTTTTGATAACCACTGTTTCATACATAGTTTATCTGCTTGTTTCAAGGGGAAGGGTAAATATAACCCTTGTTATCTCACCTTGGAGGAAACAGAAGTCCTACTCTTCCGTTTTTAAATACTTTGTTAAATCATTTGCTGAACACCACGCAATTATGCTCATGGAATACCTTACGCTCTGTTATTAACCCAATTTAAAAGATCATTAGAGTTTATCCAGCAAAAACTTGTTGTTAGGAACACTTTCTGGCTCTTCATGATCACTGATTCTTCTCTAAAGACTTCATACTCTGACCATCTAGAATTTTGTGAAAATGGACATTAAGTTCATCTATCTTCATTTTTCTCAATCCAACTTTTCCCTTCTTTAAAATTATATATCTATTTTCGAAAGCCCAGAGATAAATCCACAAACCTATGGACACCTTATCTTCGACAAAGGAGGCAAGGATATACAATGGAAAAAAGACAACCTTTTTAAAAAGTGGTGCTGGGAAAACTGGTCAACCACTTGTAAAAGAATGAAACTAGAACACTTTCTAACACCATACACAAAAATAAACTCAAAATGGATTAAAGATCTAAATGTAAGACCAGAAACTATAAAACTCCTAGAGGAGAACATAGGCAAAACACTCTCCGACATAAATCACAGCAAGATCCTCTATGACCCACCTCCCAGAATATTGGAAATAAAAGCAAAAATAAACAAATGGGACCTAATGAAACTTAAAAGGTTTTGCACAACAAAGGAAACTATAAGTAAGGTGAAAAGACAGCCCTCAGATTGGGAGAAAATAATAGCAAATGAAACAACAGACAAAGGATTCATCTCAAAAATATACAAGCAACTCCTGAAGCTCAATTCCAGAAAAATAAATGACCCAATCAAAAAATGGGCCAAAGAACTAAACAGACATTTTTCCAAAGAAGACATACAGATGGCTAACAAACACATGAAAAGATGCTCAACATCACTCATCATCAGAGAAATGCAAATCAAAACCACAATGAGGTACCATTACACGCCAGTCAGGATGACTGCTATCCAAAAGTCTACAAGCAATAAATGCTGGAGAGGGTGTGGAGAAAAAGGAACCCTCTTACACTGTTGGTGGGAATGCAAACTAGTACAGCCACTATGGAGAACAGTGTGGAGATTTCTTCAAAAACTGGAAATAGAACTGCCATATGACCCAGCAATCCCACTTCTGGGCATACACACTGAGGAAACCAGATCTGAAAGAGACACGTGCACCCCAATGTTCATCGCAGCACTGTTTATAGTAGCCAGGACATGGAAGCAACCTAGATGCCCATCAGCAGATGAATGGATAAGGAAGCTGTGGTACATATACCATGGAATATTACTCAGCCGTTAAAAAGAATTCATTTGATGAAACTGGAGACCATTATACAGAGTGAAGTAAGCCAGAAGGATAAAGACCATTACAGCATACTAACACATATATATGGAATTTAGAAAGATGGTAATGATAACCCTATATGCAAAACAGAAAAAGAGACACAGATGTACAGAACAGAATTTTGGACTCTGTGGGAGAAGGCGAGGGTGGGATGTTTCGAAAGAACAACATGTATATTATCTATGGTGAAACAGATCACCAGCCCAGGTGGGATGCATGAGACAAGTGCTCGGGCCTGGTGCACTGGGAGGACCCAGAGGAGTCGGGTGGAGAGGGAGGTGGGAGGGGGGATCGGGATGGGGAATACGTGTAACTCTATGGCTGATTCATATCAATGTATGACAAAACCCACTGCAATGTTGTGAAGTAATTAGCCTCCAACAAAAAAAAAAAAAAAGAAAAAAAATTATCTATTCTATTGTGCTTCTCTCCATCATTCCCAAAAGAACATTAATACTGATTACAAAATCATATTTGGAGTAGTACCTTGGTATGTAATTTCTTTGGATAATTGCAATCATTTAAAATAACAAGTTACCTTTCTCCCTTTGGAACTCTCTCTGTCCTATCTGTTTTCCTTTCATTACATTCCAGGGTAAGCCATAGGGAATGCAGTTAAAAGTACAGATGCTTTGGCATTTTTTCTTCCCCCACAAGTTCCCTTGGTAGCACACCACTGATTCTCTAATTTTTCATTGGGGTAAAAACACATAACACAAAATGTACCATCTTAACCATTTTTAAGTCCAGAAGTGTTATGTATATTCACATTATTGTGAAACAGAGCTCCAAAACTTTTTCATCTTGCAAAATTGAAACTGTATACCATTTAAACAACAACTCTTTTTCTCCTCCTCCAGCTCCTTGAGGAAGCTCCATCTTCTACTTTCTTCTTCTATGAATCTTATCACGGATATTTCAGGTAAGTGGAATCATAACAGTATTTGTCTTTTTGTGACTGGTTTATTTCACTTTACATAATGTCCTCAGTATTCATCCATATTCTTGCTTCCCTAATTTTGACTCTAGAATCCTATTACTTCTAGTGAATATTCTTTAGTCAGGCTAGTATTCTTCCTGTACTTTTAAAGAACGGTAGCATTTATTTTCTCAAGCTGGATCCATGAAATGACTTTCTGCTTTACCTCACTTATTAATACCTTATGCATTACTATCTTTTGTCATGACTACTCCAGCCCACACCAAAGTTCCTTTGAATTTCCAAAACATTTATATTCTCTTGAGCACTATACACGCGCATGCGCACATGCACACACACACACACACACACACACACACACACACACACACACACAATTTTATACTTTTACTGAGTTTGCCCATGACCAGAAGTAAGAGATTTCTTTTGTTGTTGTTGTTGTTAATGCTAGATTTATTTGCAAAATGATGAAAAGCTTTTTACTGTTCTGAATAAAAACAGGACAAACGATAACTGGATTTTAATAAAATACATTTTCAACATTCTTATTTTCCTAGTGCTATCCACAGGAAATCTAGCTTACTTTGTGAATATAAAGTATAGGAATTCAACTATATGTACTTGACAAAAAAGAAAACTGATGACAAATACATACATTACTGATGTCTTAAAGGATTTAAAAGAAGAATTTGAATTAACCTCAATTTTAGTCTTTTGTATTAAAAATTAACTTTCATGTATGAAACAATTCTACTGTACCTAATTTCTTGAAATACGATTGCTAAAAGAAAACTGAAACTTGGAAGCTTTCTGTAAGGTAAAACTAACTTTGATAATATTTTAAAGTTTGCATGTGATAACTATTATTAGTTTTATAGTCTTTATAAGGTAATTTTACATTTACTGAAGATAGTCTTTTAACCGCCTTAAAGCCGAGATTTAACTAGATTGTAAGCTCATGAGTGTAGTGTATGTTTCATATATTTAATTCTCAAATACCACAATTCTGAGAGGAGAGCAGCTACTTTATAAATACTTTTTGACTTGACTCAGTTTATAAATCAGCTTTTAAGGGTTAAGTGAGCAGAGAAAAGCAAAAAACAGGAGATTTAAAGCTACTTTTCTCATCTAGCTGGAAAAATAGTTCTCTTATATTAGAAAGCTAACTTTTAAGATACAGTTACAGAGAAGTTTATAAAAGATAAATGGAAGAGAATAGTGGCTTTGTTTCTTCAATCTTCCCTCTTGAACTAATTTTCCTGTGTAAGAATCCTCACCCCAATAATCTATCTCATTGATTCTTCCTCTCTCACAAATAAATTACTAAGACACTTCTGATAACAAACTTGAATACTACTCTTGATGCTTTGTTGACAAAACCACTATCAAAACTGTCTTTGAACCTACTTCAAAGACACTTTTAATAGTTTGATAGCTGGCTAACTATACATTCATTTATGTATATAGAGAATAACTTTACAGGCAAAGGAAGATAACAGTAGCTATAAAAAGAATTAACTGAAACTACTACAGGAAATGACAACAGTATCAGCAACAATATCTGACTTCTGGATAACAATTTACTATCTTCCCTCCCCCCTACCTCAATATTATAAAACTTTCAAACCTACAGAAATTTGGAAAGAATTTTACAGTGAAAACCATATGCATTCCCTTTCTAGATATTACAATTAACATTCTGGTAATCTCATCACAAATCTATTACTCTATTCATGTATTACTAAAATAGTCCCCTAGAAAAAGCATCTAATTATTCAAAACATGCTCAGTAAAAATGCTTGCAGGACTTCCTGATGGTACAGTGGATAGGAATCTGTCTGCCAATGCAGGGGGACGGGTTCGACTCCTGGTCTGGGAAGATTCCCCATGTCGTGGAGCAACTAACGCTCACCACAACTACTGAGCCCCCGCACCAGAACTACTGGAGCCTGTGTGATCTAGGGCCTGAGAGTCACAACTACTGAGCCTGCGTGCGGCAACTACTGAAGCTGGAACATGGCTAGAGCCCACATGGCCTAACTTCTGAAGCCTGTGTACCTAGAGCCTATGCTCTGCAAAAAGAGAAGCCACTGCACCCCAACTAGAGAAAGCCCACATGGAGCAACAAAGACCCAGCACAACCAAAAAGAAAGAAATTAGTTAATTAAATTTAAAAAAATTGCTTGCGAAGGGAGAAATAGAAGTCTCGCTAGAGTTTTTTTGAAAACCAAAACAAACTTAGAACAAACTTCAGTCAACAATTTTACTGGAGTTTTGAGAAGAAGATTGTTGTCACAAATTTTAACTCTCTGTCATCTCTGTTTTAAAAAAGCACCAAGATTAAAACATTTAGAATTTTACTTAATAGCAAATTATTTTATAGTAGTAAAATGTATTAGTTAATTTTAAGGGAAGAATTAAAACATTTCTAGATTAAAAAAACTAAGATTAAGACACTTGTATGTAATCAAACATAATTCCTTTTTTTCTAGATTCCTTTCAAAAGTATATGATTAATGGACCATCAGTAAGTGAATGAATAGATAATATGTGGTTAGCCAGCCATATAACAGAATACTTATCGAGAGAAAGGAATAACCTGATACATGCAACATCACCAACTGATCTAAAAAAAAAAATATTATGCTAAAAAGAATGTCAAACAAAAATAAGTGCATAATGCATGATTGCAATTATATGAAATTCCAGAATAAGCAACCTACAGTGACGCAAAGCAGCTATGTGTTCAGGGACTCATTGGAAGATGAGGATAGAAGTGTTCCATATTACCTGTGGTTGTAGTTACTCGGGCTTATATACTTGGAAAATACAATGAACTGTACACTTAGAATACTTTAATAAAGCCAATTTTTAAAGTTAAGAAAAAAGATCGATGGAAAAGAAAAATAATCTTATTATGCTACATAAGTACAATTTGAGTTGTAGCTCCCTCTACTGCAGGAAAAGAAAACTGGCAAGGACATTTCAAAATACAGTTTGGAAACTGAAAAAACACTCATATTAAACAGTCCAAGTGAAATCCATTCTGTGTGTGCGTGTGTGTCCCCTGGCGTCTAATATTTAGATTGCACTGACGCTGTGGTAAGTCCTGCATGCTAAGTCACTTTAGTCATGATTGACCCTTTGCGACCCCATGGACTGTAGCATGCCACGCTTCTCTGTCCATGGGATTCTCCAGGCAGGGATACTGGAGTGGGTTGTTATTTCCTTCTCCAGGGAACGTTCCCAACCCAGGGATCAAACCTGCATCTCTTATGTCCCCTGCACTGGCAAGCGGATTATTTACCACTAGCACCACCTGGAAGCCCCCAGGTTAAGTCCTAAGAGGGATTAAAAAATGTGGAGACCATGGCTGTGGTTCTTCAGTATAACGAGGAGATTGGACTACATAAATATAACACTTGAGCAATGATTTGCCCACCTGACCTCATGGTATACTAGCCATTCCTTGTCAGGATAGGTAACTCCTTGATCCCTAATTGCGTCCATTAAGTGGTTTCCCGAGTCACAGGTGTCAGTGGTTCCAGAAGTGTAATCCTCCAGAGAGCAGCAACAGCGTCACCTGGTAACTTGTTACAAATGCAGATTCTCAGACTCCACTCTAACCTGCTAATCAGCAGCTTTGGCGAGGGAGTACAGGATCCACGTTTTAAGAAGCTTTCCAAGTGACTCTGATGCATGCTCAAGTTTAAGAACCACTGCCCTAGGTTTACCAGTTTTTGTAACTTCTAACACCACTTAGTTTGTACTGTTTTTGCTTTTCTCCCTCATGTTGGCATCTGATCTGTGACTCTCTACTGAAAACAGATCAACTTTCTTGATTCCCTTTTTTCACTTTTTTCACTTCCCTTGATTCACTTTTCACATCTTGCCTTCTTCGTCTTGCTTTATCAATTTCTTGATTTATTATTAACTATATTCTAGCACTAACTGAATTCATGCCCTGAGCCTCAAGCAGGAAATAAAATAGGTCTATTATTCTCTTCTTCCCACTCCCATTTTGGCAAGATCTTATAAAACTTCTGTTTTTCTGCTCTTGCTCTCTTGGAATCAAACGATTCCAATCCTTTATCCCACAAATATTTAATACTGAAACAAGTATATGTGACTTCACCATTGATGCTGGGGATACAACAATAACTAAAATACACAAAAACATTGTCCTTGTCGGTTCATATTCTAAGGCATATCTTCTTATATCCCTGAGGAAATTACATAGTATGTTAGAATATAGATTCTATGGTGAAAATTAAAGTAAGAGAAAATGAGAGAATAAGGGGACAATTTGAAATTTTACACAGGAAATCAGCAATGCTTTAAAAAATACAGTTAGAAATGATAAAGTGATACAATTAAAAACTACTACTTAAGATCTAAAACTATAAGACGCCTAGAAGAAAACAGAGAAACAGCTCCTTGACAGGGGTCTTGGCAATGATTTTTTTGGATATGACACCAAAAGCACAAGCAACAAAGGCAAAAATAAATCTAACTACATATCAAACTAAAAAGCTTCTGCAGTGCGAAAGACTCCAAAAAATGAAAAGGCAACCTACAGAATGGGAGAAGATAACTGCAAGCCATGTATCTGGCTGAAGTTAACATCCAAAATATATAAAGAATACACCTCAATAGCTAAAATCTAAATAACCCAATTAAAAACAGGCAGAGTAATTGAATAGACATTTTCCCCAAAATACACAGAAATGGCCAATAGCTGTATATGCAAGATGCTCAACAGTATTAATCACTAGGAAAATGCAAATCAAAACCACAATGAGATATCACCTTATACCTGTTTCAATGACTGTTACCAAAAAGACAAGACTGTTACCAAAAAGACAAGTGCTGGTGAAGATGGGGAGAAAAAGAAACCCTTGTGAACTGCTGGTGGGAATGTATTACAAGTCTTGCACATAATGTTCCACACAAGGAATACTTAAATGATGATGACGATGATGATGACGTTGACATAAGAACATCTCATTCCATACAGTTCTTGCTGTATAGTTATTAGATTTTCACACAGAAACAAGCACATGCACAACAAGTAAGTTTAGTAACTATACAGCATGATGATCTATCCATTAAGTGGAAGTGGATCATCATAAAGGTCTCCATCCTCATCATCCTCATGTTGAGTAGGCTGAGGATGAAGAGGAAGAAGAGAGATTGGTCTTGATGTCTCAGAGGTGGAAAGGGAGGCAGGTACTCAGTATAGCTTTATGGAAATATAGCATAAATTCTGACTTTTTTGCTTTTGCATTTCTCTAAAAATGCTTCGATGTGGCACCAATTACTTCTATCACAGAAGGTCCATGTCGTAAAAGAATTCAAAAGCTGTCTTAAATAATTAGAACCCTCCTACCAGGTAGTCTAAGGTCAATTTGTTTCCTGGAACTGCTTCTTCCCCATCATCTGCCACTGGTTTGGAAGGGCTCATCTTCTGTTAATTCTTCTGGTGTGGAGTCTAATAGCTCTTGAATTTCTGCAAGATCCATATCTTGAAACCCTTCACCTCCTTCTTTTTTATTTTTTTCCCTCATATCCACAATTTCTCTCATGATTTCCTTGATTGGCTCTGTTGTAGATCCTGTGAAGTCATGCATAACATCTGGACAGTTTTCTCCAGCAAGGATTTACTGTGTTGGGCTTGATGGCTTTCATGACTTTTTTTAAAACAATGATGGCATCTTCAAGGCTGTAATCCTTTCATTCATGATGTCTCTATTGGGGTTCTCGTCCACAGTATTAAGTCTTTTATGTAAGTACCCTGTGTAATGAGCCTAAGACATCTGTATGACCCCCTGATCTAGAGGCTGACTTAGAGATGTTATGTTTGGAGGCAAGTAGACCACTTTGATGCCTTTGGTGGTGAACTCTGGAGTTCTACGTGGCCAGGGTCATTGACCAATAATGAAAGAATTCTAAAAAGCAGTCTCTTATTGGAAAGGTACTTTCTGACTTCAGGGACAAAGCAAGAATGGAACAAATTCAGAAAAGGGTTCTCCTCCAGACCTTCCTATTGTGCAACCAAAACATGGTGTTTTTCTTTTTCCTTCAAGGCTCAAGGATTATTAGCAGCTTTGTACATAAAGGCAGTTCTGATCAACCCAACTGCATTTGCACAAAATAGCAGAGTTAGCAGTTAACAGTAGAGCTATCTCTTTCTGCCTTAAATCTTGGTGCTTACTTCTCTTCTTTACTAATAAATGACCTCTGTGGCATTTTTCCCCCCTAGAATAGGGCTCTTTTGTCTGCATTAAAAACCTGTTTAGCCAGATATTCTTTCTCCTCAACGATTTTCTCAGTGGTGTCTGGGAACTCATCTGCTGCCTCTTGGTCAGCAGATTTAAAGCCAAATCTCTTTCTAAAATTTAGCAAACCATCCTTTATTGGCATGAAATCCTCCAGCTTCAGATCCTTCACCTTCCTTTTGCTTTGTCTTATAATGATTTTTTTCCCTCAAATTATACTAGTCTATAGGAATGCCTTTCTTATAGCAATCCTGCACCCACATAAAAAGCTGCATTTTTAAGGCAAGATAAAAGGTATTTTGCAAAAAGTGCAAGGTTTCTGTGTCTGCGGATGTAGCTGCAGCGATGAATCCATGAATTTCTTTTTCTTTCCCACAATCATCCTTACACGGATTCATTTATCATGCAGTGAGAAACCCTAGCTGCAGACCTCAATCTATAGTAAATGTCAAGCATTCAATTTTTTCTTGCAATGTCAGTGACTTTACTTCTTAGGAACATGTTCAGCATTACTAGTGGCACTGTAGAGGTACCATGGTGTTATTTATAGTTCACAATATTGCACTAAACATGATGAAAAATATTTAAAAACTACAAGAGACCACTTTTTCCTTGATAATATAATTTACTAGAGAGATGAACTGCTCCTATGGAGATGATTAGCATCACTCTTCATTTTAAGCATAGACTCAAATCATTGGACTGCAAATATAGTGCCATGTATAGTCTGTGTTTGTGTGAGTTTTGAGAAATTTTAATTTTAATAATATATCTGTATATTTCATGGTAGTCTATGAAAAAATAGACTAGTATGTACACATATTTTATGAATTCATCATGTACCTGATTTTTTCCCTTAGTTTTTTCAACATTCCTAGGTCACATGGTTCATTTGCAAGTTTTTTCAAATTGCCACAAAACTCCAAAAACCTTTCCAATATACTTATTAAAATTAATCTATATATAAGTGGCTCTGCACAGCTGAACCTAAGTTATTCTACGGTCAGCTATAATTATCTTTGGGAAGTGAAACTAAATGTGGCTTACAGAAAAACTTTTATTTTTCATTTTTTCTGTTCCATACTACTTAATTCATTTTGCTATATCCATAGACTGTTTTTATACTTTAAAAATATCAACATTCAAAAAACTAAGATCATGACATCTGGTCCCATAACTTCATAGCAAATAGACGGGGAAAATGTGGAAACAGTAAAAGACTTTATTTCCTTGGGCTCCAAAATCACTGCGGACAGTGACTGTAGCCATGAAATTAAGACATTTGCTCCTTGGAAGAAAAGCTATGATAAACCTAGACAGCATGTTAAAAAGCAGAGACAGACATCTTTTTGTCGACAAAGGTCTGTTAACTCAAAGCTATGGTTTTTCTAATACTCGTGTACAGATGTGAGAGAAGGATCATAAAGAAGGCTGAGCACCAAAAAAGTGATGCTTTCGACCTTAGTCCTGGAGAAGACTCGAGAATGTCTTGGACAATAAGGAGATCAAATCAGTCAATCCTAAAAGAAATCAACCCTGAATATTCATTGGAAGGACTGATGCTAAAGCTGAAGCTCCAATATACTTTGGCCAGCTGATGCGAAGAGTCAACTCACTGGAAAAGACCCTGATTCTGGGGGAGACTGAGGGTAGGAGGAAAGGGGGCGACAGAGGATAAGATGGTTGGATGGCATCACCGACTCAATGGACATGAGTTTGAGCAAACTCCAGGAGATGGTTAGGGACAGGGAAGCCTGGCGTGCTTCAGTACACGGGCTCACAAAGAGTCAGACATGACTTGATGACTGCACAGCAACAGACTAATTTTATACTTTAAAAATATCTGTATTAAAAACAATCATAAAAATATCTGTATTAAAAACAATCATATTAGCCTTGATTACTGAGGAGCTACACAAGACAAAGGAAGCAGATGTTTATCTGACTAATTTCAATGTGACAAGTGCTTATGCTCTTCATTCTGTACAGTTCAACAAACATTTGTTGAGTGTATGTATACTCTATCCCAAACAAGAAGCAGTGACAATATTAATATTTGCAGACTATCAAGACAAAGGAAGTACTGTAAGTATACCTAAAGATGGTCTAATCCTGTCTTAGTTTTGGAGAGGACTCCCAGAGACAGTGATATTTGAGCTAGACTTTGAAAAAGTAATAGGATTTTGTAAGGGATATAAAACAGAAATGATAAATTTCATGCACAAGTGAAAGCAAGAGTAAAGACACATACGCTCAACAAATGTTTGTTGAAATGAACAGAATGAACAGCATAGCAGCTGCCACATTAAAATTAGTCAGATAAACACATCTATTTCCTCTGCCTTGTGTAGCTCCTAAGAAATCAAGGCTAATGTTAATTGTTTTTAATACAGATATCTCTAAAGCATAAAAATAGTATGTGGCTATAGCAAAATGAATTAAATAGCATGGAAAAGAAAACATACAGTAGGCAGGCATGGATCAAATAAATGCAGGAGGAAAGTGATGTAGTAGGAGATATAACTAAAAAGGTACATGCAGAACTCAATCTTAATCATTCAGTAAAAGAGCAAAGAATATAACAAACACAGAAATAAGAAACAACCTCTTTCATCCATCTTTCTCACTTGTGGAAGTAACGTCTAGAAGTAGGATTACTGAGGCAAAAATAATGTGCTCTTAATATTTCAACACGTTCTTTGTAAAAGATTTCCCAACCCACAACAAACAATGTACAGTGTCACTTCCAGTGCTTATAAGTGACTAGATCCATACGTTCTTATTAACAGCAGAATGCGAACTTTTTAAATCTTAAGTAACTGATAGTGAAACCTGGTATTTAATTATCCATTTCATTACTTTAACAGTGGGTCAAATGTGTATTTTTCATGTATTTATGGTATTTCCCATCTGTTTTCCAGTGAACTGCCTTAAGTTTTTCCTTATAAGAAAATTTACCCATTGACAGGCAAAAGTATTGCAAATATGTTTACACTGTAAAAGACAGTGTATCAATTGTCTTTTACTTTGTCTGATGTTCTTCCCCACCACCACCCCCGCCCTTGCAGATGTTGTTTAATTTTCTGCAGTTAAAAATTTGAATCTTTTCTTCTATGGTTTCTGGGTTGTGTGTCATGCCATCTTCATCCCAACAGCTGGGGAGTAAAAAGAACTTTGATTTTAGAATTTTATTTCATTTTTAATATTTAAAGGTATGTTCTATTTAATTTCAGTTTTTGTATTTATAGGAATCCAGTTTGTTTTTCTAGTGGATAATTTTTCTAACTTCATTTATTAAATTATTTAACTTTTCCTCAGTGATCTGATCTGCCTTTTTTCAAAGATGACATTTCCACATATAAGTGGGCTTATTTTTGAAATCTATCCTGTTCCACTGTTTATTCTTACATCACTTCTAAACCTTTTAAATTAGCATAGCTTTATAATACACTTTTAAAATGATCTATTTTATATACAAATATTGTATATTTTATGATATGAAGTAGGTTATATTTTTCATTATCTGCAAGATTTGTCTCCTGTGGGGATCACACTTTGTCAGCATAACTAAGTTGGAACTATATTTGTCAGAATTACTTTCTCTGTACAATTCTGAGTTAGGGTTCGCTACAAAAAGCATACATATGATGTGGAGGGAAAAAAGCATGAGCCATTATGCTCTCAGGGGCAGTGCAGGGTTGCCACATGCTGTTAAAGTTATGCATATTGTCAGTGATTACCTGGCTCACCTTGGCGGTGTGGGCAGCTGCCAAACCTGCGGTTTTTGCAGTTACTACTGGAGCTCCTCATCAAGTTCTCCAATTTCCAAGACAGGCTTGTATAGCCCCATGGCAGAAGGTGCCAAGTACTTCTGCAAGTCACCTGCTTATCAACACTAGAGGAAGTGAGACAGATGTGGGATCGTTTGTCCTTGTGACTTCTCCAATTTGTCCTCATTCTCTTTTGCTTCATATCTGCCTTTCTTTCCCCAGCTCCTAGCCACACTGTCCTATAGACACTTTATACCTTCCACCTTATATTTTGTGCCAGGTATAATTCTAAGGGTTTTGCTGTATTAATCCTCATAATAACCCTTTTAGGTGATACTATTATTAATTCCTTTTTTACGGATGATGAAACTGAGGTAAAGAAATGAAGTAATTTGTCCAAAGTCACACAATTATTAAGAGAAAGAGTTGGGAAAAAACAGATAAGTAAGAATACATGGTTAGATGTCTTTAATGTTTGATTAACTTGGGTATATACAGACAAGACATATCTATTAAATCTGTGCATGACACAAAACTGGAATAGATAATACATTAAATGAAAAACTCAAGGGTTCAAAAATTTTTCAATAAAATAGAATATGTTAAGCCTACCAAAATAAAATTTAATGAGGAATGAAGGGAAAAGGTAATTAAATTTTAGAAAAGCTAATCATACCAATGTAAGAGAGAAAATAATTATCTTAGTTCATGTTTAAAAGAAAAAAGATCTACAGCAAAAATTTCAAGATATATTATCATGGCTACCATAAAACAGAATAACAATACTATCTTCATGTATAAATATGGCTCAGTCCCTTTGCTGTCCACCTGAAATAATCAGAACATTATCAATCAGCTATACTCCAATACAAAATAAAAAGCTTAAATAAATAAATGTTTTTAAAGAAAGAATATAATAGTATCTTGCACTAATGAAGGTGTAATGAGCAACTCAGTGACTGGTACTCTGCACTGGTTTATTCACATCTGATACAGTGTTCAGTCTAGGAAACCATGGACTCATTCTCCAGAGAAACCAACCAGAATGGTATCAGAAACAAATAATTCAGAAACTTGTCATCTTTAGCCTAATATATACAAATATTTTTAGTTTACATCCATGTAGAAGACTCCGTATTTCCAAAGGGTAAAGCATGGAACATAGAATGGAAATCGCAGTGAAACAGATTTTTAACTCAATATAAGAAAGATGCTTCTAGTAAAGAGAATTCAAATTGGAAAAGTTAAACGTCACTGTTTGCAGATGACATGATACTATACATAGAAGATCCAAAGGATGTTATCAGAAAACTATCATCAGAGCTCAGTGCTCTGGAATGAATTATCAGAGCTCAGCAATGAATCTAGTAAAGTTTCAGGTTATAAAATTAATACACAGGAATCTGTTGCATTTCTATACATTAACAATGAAAGATCAGAGAGCAAAATTCAAGAAGCAATTCCATTTACTATCATTCTTTGCATCACAAAGAATAAAATATCTAGGAATAAACCTACCTAAGGAGACAAAAGACCTGTACTCTGAAAACCATAAGATGCTGATGAAAGAAATAAAGAAGATATATAAATAGATAGAAAGATATACCATGTTTGTGGATTGGAAGAATCAATATTGTCAAAATGACTATACTACCCAAGGCAATCTAAGATTCAATGCAACCTCTATCAAATTATCAGTGGATCTCTTCACAGAACTAGACCAAAAAAAAATCTCAAAATTTGTATGGAGACATGAAAGACCCTGAAGAGCCAAAGTGATCTTGAAAAAGAAAAATGGAGCTGGGGAAATCAGGTTCCCTGACTTCAGACTGTACTACAAAGCTACAGTCATCAAAACAGTATGGTACCACATAAAGATAGAAATATAGATCAATGGAATAGGATAGAAAATCCAGAAAGAAGGACATGCACCTATAGTCAATTCATCTATGACAAAGGAGGCAAGACGATACAATGTTGGAAAGACAGTCTCTTCAACAAACGATGCTGGGAAAAGTGGACAGCCACATGTAAAAAAAAAAAACGAAATTAGATCATTCCTTAACTCCATACACAAAAAGAAGCTCAAAATGGATTAAAGACCTAAATGCTGGACCAGACACTATAAAACTCTCAGAGGAAAACATAGGCAGAACACTCTCCAACATAAATCACAGCAACATCTTTTTTAAATCCATCTCCCAGAATAATGGAAATTAAAGCAAAAATAAACAAATGGGGTCTACTTAAACTCAAAAACTTTTGCACAGTAAAAGAAACAATAAACAAAATGAAAAGACAACCCCAAGACTGACTGGGAGAAAATATTTGCAAATGATGTGACTGATAAGGGATTACACTCCAAAATTTATAAATAGCTTATTACATTTAATAGCATCACAAGAAGAAACTCACTCAAAAAATGGGTAGAAGACCTGAATAGACATTTCTCTAAAGAGGACATACAGACAGCCAACAGGCACATGAAAAGATGTTCAACACTGCTAGTTATTAGAGAAGTGCAAGTCAAAACTACAATGAGGTATCATCTCACACCAGTCAGAATGGCTATCACCAAAAAATCCACAAACAACAAATGTTGGGGAGGGTGTGGAGAGATGGGAACTTTCCTACACTGTTGGTGGGAATGTAAATTGGTACCACCACTATTGAGAACAGTACAGAGGTTCCTTAAAAAACTAAAAACAGAACTGCCATATGACCCTGCAATCCCACTTCTGGGCATACATCCAGAGAAAAACATGGCCCCAAAAGATACACGCACTTCAACGTTCCTGCAGCACTGTTTACAATAGCCAAGACATGGAGACAACCTCAACGTCCATTGACAGAGGAATGGATGAAGACATGGTACATACAGAGAGTGGAATATTACTCAGCCTCCAAAAAGAATGAAATAAGGTCATTTGCAGCAACATGTGTGGACCTAGAGAGTGTCATATTATGTGAAGTAAGTAAGACAGAGAAGGAGAAATATCATACGACATCCTTTATATCTGGGATCTAAGAAGAAATGATACAAATGAACTTACTTACAAAACAGAAACAGATTCTCAGACTTAGAAAACAAACTCATAGTCATGGTTGCCGGTGGGGTGGGGGTGAGGGGTGGGGTGGAGAGATACCTAAGGATTTCAGGAAGGTCATGTACACATTGCTAAATTTAAAATGGATAACCAGCGAAAACCTACTGTATAGCACATGGAACTCTGCTCACTGTTATGTGCCAGCCTGGATGGTAGGTCTGGGGGAGAATGGATACATATATATGTATGGCTGGGTCCCTTTGCTGTTTACCTAAAGCTATCACAACATTGTTAATCAGCTATAGCCCAATACAAAATGTTTTGGTGTCAAAAAAAATAAAATTAAAAACAAGAATGTGCTTCTAATATTAATAATAAAAGCTCCTGAACAATGCAATGGGTTAACCTTATATGGAAGGCAGTGATGTGCTTTATCATCCAACGAGATTAACAAAACACCTTACGGCACACTGTTCTTCATGCTGTAAAGAGACCTGTAGCATTGGGAATGTCCATATATAGAGAGGAGGAATGCACTGCAGTGGTGTTTGTTGGATCTCTAAATTTTTTGCAGCTCAAAAAATTTCTTCTGATTCTAGGCATAAAGACAGCAACTGAATTTGAGGCAGGAAAATAAGCAGTTTGTTTTTACCTGATAACAAAAGCAAAACCAGAAGAGGCTCTAAAAGAATAACACCAATAAGGTACATCACAGTATACATTTTGATGTTGTTGAAATACAATTAAGACATTCATCTCTCTCTCTATATATATGTGCACTTAATAGCCTACTTAATATTATACTGTGAAGAGTCTATAATATCCATTGTGGATGTGCAATAATTTATTTAACTTTCCAACTAATACTAACCCAACAGTAACTTTTTATAAACATTCAATAAACATTCATGTACATAAATTTTTTCCATAGCCTTGACTATATAAGCGTATTGATGTACTCTTATATAGCTTTCTAGAATTCTGCCATTATATTCAAATTCTGAATTTTAAGATAGATAGGGTAAAAAAGCACATAAGCAAGATACACAGGCACACACATGCTAAACAATTTCTGCCCCAGAGATTCTGATACCAGTGAAAACAGACACACCATAGTAAGTTGGTCTTGATTTTATGCATTTCTTTTTTAATAGTAAATTTGTTAAGAAGACAATGTTAATGCACAGTAAAGGGCTAAAGACAAAATAAAGGTACTCTTATTTGACAAAATAAGAGTCTAAGTTATTCTTCCATGAGATGAAACTAAAAATTGAAGACTCAACTACACAAGACTTTACTATATAGTTGGAATAAAATTTACTGGAATAAAACATAGTCTCAATTGATCATAGAGTGACCACATAGCAAAACCAGCCTACAGTTTAAAAAAATTTTACAGCATCTACTTACTTTAATGTTTCAGCAAGAAAGAAGCTCTGCTGTACATCATCATGTGTAGGAGTAGAGGAGTACACATCCTTCACCCCAGAAAATCCGCCACTGACTCGGCAGTACTTCTCAATAGCCTGTGAAAGAGATCAGACAAGAGTCAGTTCCACAAAAGTTCAGAGAGTCTCTATGAGAAGTTTATAGTTTCAGAATAAGACTTTTTTAATCAAATGGAAATAGCCTTGTACTGGAAAAATTAAGTGAAGCATCCTGTTTGATGTAGAACGTCTCTCTCTCCAAAACTCTTTAATCTTTTTAAGACATTTTATATTTTCCTAACTTAGGAGTCAAATTTAGTCTATTCACACTGAGTTAGATCTGTCTGGTACAATAAAACCTCATTAATTCTGACAAATCAAGAGGGAAGTCAGTTTGAATTAAAAATTTTAAATGCAGTTTTATCACTTCCAAGGATAAACAATTCAAATCATGCTAAAAGGTGTATTACTGAAGGAGCTCTCCACAACAACAGCAATATGATATTTACTATAAACATACTATATGCCAGACAGTGTATTATCATAATCCTATGAATTAAGCATTATAGTTGGTATAAACCGGCAGGAAGAGCCCACCCTCACACCTATTACAATAATAATCACAAATATTGAGAGCTAACAATCATTAAGAATTTACTATGTGCTGAAGGCTCTTCTAAGAGCTTTAAATCTATTAACAATTAAATTTCTAACAACCCTATGAGACTATCTTAATAGCTTTACTATTCAGATGGGAAAACTGAGGCAAAGAGTAATTCGCTCCACATTATTAACAACTATGTTCTACTGCCCAAAGGGAAGTTTATATTCTTAATTTATCTTTCTTCATCTTTGAACCTGTCTGAATAAAATATTCTGAATTAGAATCTATTCAAAACCCTGTTAATTTAAAACTATCAAACATTCTGCTTTTGTAGGTGTATTACACTTTACAATTAAGGCATACAGAAAAAGTTGAAAGCATGTATGGTTCTTTTCTTTCTCTCTTCCACTCCACCCAACCCAGAGAAGCTGAATGAAGGCATGGTTATCTTACTCATCATTAACAGTAGGCTGTGGCTTACTGTTTCTAGCCTTGCTACTTTTCTTACTTATCTGGTCTTCCTCCTTTCTGAAGGAGAGCTAATTAACACTTAAACTCTTCATTTTTACATAATTCCTCTAAATAAGAAGCATTAAATGTTAGGAGACATTCAAGTCATATTCACTGCAGGATTACCTTACCTCTTTCCCCTATATTGGAGAATGGAATGGCAACCCACTCCAGTATTTTTGCCTGGAGAATCCCATGGACAGAGGAGCCTGGCGGGCTACAGTCCATAGGGTTGCAAAGAGTCAGACACAATTGAATGACTAACACTCACTTCTCCCATACATTGATTTACCTCAGTATTAGTAAGGCATTACTACACAACAGAAGTGTGTGTGTGTCCTATTCTCAAACCACTGTGCCAACATTTTGTCTCTTTCTCAACTGTGGCAGGACCCTCCTGCACAAAGTTCCCCTAGCAGCTGTGGTCCCAATTTTGGACCCAGGCAGAGAGAAGCAGCAACAATAAATGCTTTGTCTATTCCTGCTCTGTATTTGTAATCACCTTGCTTCTATTAAGTCTCTTAAACTCCATAAAGAACATCTATGACACATAAGTGTCCTCACCTTAGTTCAAGTCTTTATCACATCATTTCTATATTATTGCAGTGGTCTCCAAAACCCACCAACTTGCAGATTACAATCAGATCCTTTTGTTGTGTTATTCCCCACTAAAAAGTCTTCAGCAGTTCCTTCCCCTTTCATAAACCTTTAGTAGTCCCAGGATGGATTCTTAAAGTTAAGGAGTTTTAGTGGGTAAGAGATGGAGAAGAAAAAGAAGATCAGAGGGATTGTGAGCTAGGCAAAAGACTTTCTACCCCTACTTTGCAAATGAGAAACACTTGCATAGTACATGAGAAAAGTGTGTGTGTACGATGTCTGAAATCCTAAGTATTCATGCCTTGACCTGACATGCAAGACTATCTACATAATGACTCCAAACTTTTGTTTGTCTAGTTGACCTGTGAAACCTTCTTTTTACATAAACTGGTCTACATTCTGATCTAAAATACATCTTACACATTCTTGTTTGTGCAATTTATTAACACTATCTCACCTAGAATGTCCTTGGTTCTAGTAAGACTCCGAGTTTAAGGTAAATAATTTGAATATGAATATCCACTGTAATTAGTACTATTTATCATAATTAGTATGTCTCAGAGAATAAAATACTTCCTCACTTCCAGTGGTAAGTTATACTTTCATGAAAAATTTTAATAATTTTTCTTTCTCCCAGGTGCTGATGACAATGGAATTCTCTGAAAGGTTAGGGTTTTATAAGTAAACCATTTGCTTACTTTACTTACTAGCCATTAAAAATTCCTCATTTCAAATGTGCATACACACACAAAGGTGGCACAGTGGTAGAGAATCTGCATGCCAATGCAGGAGACACAAGAGAGGTGGTGGGTCTGATCCCTAGGTCAGGAAGATCCTTTGAGTAGGAAATGGCAACCCATTCCAGTATTCTTGCCTGGAAAATCCCATGGACAGAGGAGCCTACGGGGCTACAGTCCATGGGGCTGCAGTCAGACATGACAGAGTGTGCCCACAACACACACACATATATGGAGAGACAGAGAGTATGTGCGTATGTTGGCATTATCTTTCAGTGCAGAAAAATCTTAACAATTCAGCAATCATTCCTGTGGTGCCACTAAGAAATTACTCTGAACACAAACTGAAATGAATGGGGGTTAATTTACCTAGGCTGTGAATCTGGGCAATTCTACAATGATTTTACTTTACTCTAGAGGTTAAGCATTAATAGTCAAGTATAGAAATTTTATAATCATAGTGAAAAACTGCCATGCTAAACATGAAGTAACATGGATGAGGACACATGGCACTATAGGAGGCTTAATTTAACACTCTTGCACATAAAATGAAATACTGGCTTATTTACCAGTGCTGCTTCCCAGCCCCACTCCCTGTATCTTGGATCATGAGTGAATCGCCACAGGTACCAATAGGTTTCAATGACTTCTGGACGGAGGATGTAATACTTTTCAGCCTGTCGGACTGCCACAGCTTCTACTGCACCATCAAACTTGAATGATTCAGGACCGAGTTTTAATGCTGTAACATGACAAAAGAAATAAATGGGCACAATAAACCATTTTTGTTGGGTTTGCCAGAGATTTTTCCTCCCTTGAAAGAATATAGTATGAAGTAATTTTACAGCTGTTTTATTGTTGCTGTTTTGCAAAATCAGTGACTTTAAAAGATCCACATTTGATTTTCTTATAAATATTCCTATTATTCTGACATGAAATATTTCTCATAAATAATGTATATCAACATACTGCTACATCTAACTAAAGTGACAAGAGTCTAGTAATTCTTTAGAAACAAATGCAAGGCTAGACATAAGCACATTAAATTTCTGTTTTGGTCCAAAATCAAATTAAAGAGATAAATATATTGTACAAAATTATTTTTTAAAAAGTCAAGACAATTTAGGTCTTTTTACAAAACACATACCTGTAAAAAAACATTTCAGAGCTCAGATTTTGAGTTAAACTTAGCTGCAGATTATAATCTTTTAAAGTATACCATAGTATGTTAAGAAGCAATACATTTTAAAACTTAAGCTAGTTTTAAAATCATCTCTCTTCTATAACCTCTGTATATACAGCTAGGAAGAGGTTCAAATTGCGAACCACTAAGAACTTCATCAGTAAATTGCTCATTTATCAGTCTGAATAAATATCTGAAGCTAACAATACTGTAAATCAACGACAGTTAAAGAAAAAACTTAAAAGAAACCTGGCCATTACACATATACAACATTACATAAAATACCTTAAATGATATGATTTCCATTCAGGCTGGAATATAGTACTACATGAAAGGCTTTTAAAGAACCTCTTTCTAATCACACCCAGCACTCTAAACCTGGGCAATATAAAATCACCCTCCACTGGGATGTTGGAGTCACACACAATTACCACTCTCAGCTGTCATCTTTCTTTCTTTTTACTAGTTTGTATCAGTGCCAAATAATTTCAAGGTCTCTCACTTCTTTCAAGAAATGCTAGATACTTTTATATTCTCAGAAAAGGTAGCATAAGAACCATGCCAAAACAAAAGCATGCCATAGTAGTTGGCATGATATTCACAATGGCCAAATTTTAGCAGTGTAAGGGTGACACCATAAATTCCAAATAATCATAATTAAAATAAAGCATTTCATACCACTCCCAACACCGAAGAAAAAACACAAAACCAAAAAACACTGTAGTGATGGTAGGTCTATTAAAAGCAAACCATGATCCAGAAGAGAGCTAAAAACCAAGTTGTTACTACTAAGTCTTGGAGAACTAAAGTAGAACTTAAGAAGGCGTTTTTAACCTGAGGACATAACTCTATGATAGGCTTTGGAAGAGGGAGATAATGTTGTGTCCAAGAAGCCTCTGAAATTGCATGCAAAACCTTATGTGTGCTCATATAGTTCTGACCACCTCCTCAATGGGATGTGAGGTAAGGACTAACCAAGAAATTATTACTATATTGTAAGAAAACTACTCAGCTTACTGACAAGATCTGGCATACAATCAAATATTATTGTCATTTATTTATTTGTTTTTTTTTTTAATTTTTATTAGTTGGAGGCGAGTTACTTTACAATACTGTAGTGGTTTTTGTCATACATTGACATGAATCAGCCATGGATTTACATGTATTCCCCATCCCGATCCCCCCTCCTACCTCCCTCTCTACCCGATCCCTCTGGGTCTTCCCAGTGCACCAGGCCCGAGCACTTGTCTCATTTAAAAATCTTTTTAAAATAAGAAAGTCAAACAAACATCATAGGCACCGAAATTATAGTAATCCAATAAATAGGAAGATAAGTCATTTACTCTGGGTTTCATGTTTTTCTTTTCTCAAAGACTAGGAGTGTTAAGTGATCATATGGAGTTTTCAAATGTTAACCTTAAAGCTAACTTTAAATTAGATAATAATCCCATTTATTCTAATAATTTTATTGTAATAATAATCAGAATATCACTTGAAGACACTGGCTGTGTGGAACTAATATTTAGACTTACTAAAATTTTTATTTCAATGATTAATCATTCATAACTTCATTCATGAGGAGTTGGTGAGTAAAAACATATAAGTCTAATACACATACCATATCCATTATTTTTGCCAAATCATTGCTTTCATGTTTCTGAGGGCATTACTTCTCAGGTGCTCTTTTGCTTAAGCAATGTTGTAAAAAATAACTTCGTAACATTCTACCTCTACTTAATTTCTATTCCTTACCTAAAATTTCCCACTTACAAGTGATAAATCATTTCTAAAAGGAAAATAATCCAACAGGAAAATTTTGAGTCAAAATCATAAATAATTTAGTGCTTGAGTAAAAAGAACTCTAGAGGAAGCAAAAATCATATAATGAAGGTGAAGGAAAGAGATATGCACAAATTTGAAAAATGAAAGTAAAACATCAAATGCAATAAAAAGTCAGTTGTAAGACAGTAAGAGATAATTTTAAAGCAGGCACAGATTTGTAAAGTCTTGGGAAATAAAATTCATACATGTCTTTCAAGGCAGGTAGAATCTGTAGAGATGGAAAAATAACTACACTTAAGTTAACAAAAGATAGTTAACAAAAGCTAAAAAGCACATGACAGAGGATGAGATGGTTGGATGGCATCACTGACTCAATGGACGTGAGTCTGAGTGAACTCCAGGAGTTGGTGATGGACAGGGAAGCCTGGAGTGCTGCAGTCCATGGGGTCGCAAAGAGTCGGACATGACTGAACGACTGAACTGAACTGAACTGAAAAAGCACAAAGAATATTCTTGGACATGCAATCTGACTACAGTTTGAATGGTCTAATAGCAAGAGAAGAATTTAAACTATTTTCCTGTATTCTTTCCAATCAACTTCTCTTAAGGAAACAATAGCTGTAAAAACTCTTAAAATATGTCCATTTCTCCATGTTCCATGGATGTTTTGTCCATTGGATGTGTTATATCTAAACAGATTAAATTCTACCCCCCCCAGATGTGACAGCACATAGTCTAAGGAAGGTTTTATCCAATTTCAATATGAATTAAGTTATATAATAGTCATTATTTTAATAATGTTCAGCAGTTTGTCTGTCTTTTTAATCTAGAAACCCAGATAGAGAAAGTACTGTATTCTGGAAGTCTTAAGATCTGGTTTGGCATTTATTTTGCATTATATCTCAGAATATGGGCTTCCTTGGAGGCTCAGATGTTAAAGAATCTGCCTACAATGCAGGAAACCCGAGTTCAACCCCTGGGTCAGGAAGATTCCCTGGAGAAGGAAATGGCAACCCAGTCCAGTATTCTTGCCTGGAGAATTCAATGGACAGCAGAACCAGCAGGCTACAGTCCATGGGGTTGCAAAGAGCTGGACATGACTGAGTGTCCAACACTTTCACTTTTCATACCTGAGGTATGAATAAACTAAAACAATGTATCAATTTAGCTTCCCATGCAGATATAATGTCTTCCCAGGTGGCACTAGTGGTAGAGAACCCATCGGCCAATGCAGGAGACATACAGGACATGGGTTCGATCCCTGGGTCAGGAAGATCCCCTGGAGGAGGGCATGGCTACCCACTCCAGTATTTTTGCCTGGAAAATTCACAAGAACAGAGGAGCCTGGTGGGCTACAGTCCACGGGTTCACAAAGAGTCAGACACAACTGAAGCAACCTAGCACACACCACTAAATTACTGCTCTGTTTCATGAAGATTCAGCAATGTTTCCTACAAACCTAACTAAATATTAAGCAGTAGGTCATGTTTATCAGTAAGTGGAATATATGAAGAATACCAGATTTTGAAATAATGTTAATTCTAATTCCAACAAACTGAAGTGAAACCCCAAGGCAGTAATTACTGCATGAAATTAACCCAAATAACTACTAAGAAGTGGATATATTTTAAAACAAGTTAGCCAAAAATTATAGCACAGCTATAAGAAAATACAGCAGAAGATGTAATAACCTGGCGGGAAGTAAGCAAAACTAGGACTGTACTTTTTAATTAAAAGATCTAAGCTGGAGATTAAAGATAAGTAAAAACAGTGAAAGACTTGAAAATACAGGATACAAATCAAATAGTAATCTTTTGGGGTATACTATGGGAAAGAGAGCCCCAGGTTCTTGACTGGCAATGTGAAAACGACATCAGAGCAAGCATGATAGCAACAACCATATACTGCATTTTTAAAAATTTCATTTAAACTCAAAACATTCTGAAGAAAACAGGTTGGATATTATTATCCCAATTTTTTGCAGACAGAGCAACTGAGGCTTAGGAAGGTTAAATGATTTACCTAAGACTCATAGTTAGTAAATAGTGAAATATGGGATTTTTCAACCTAGTTCACATGTTCTTTTCATAGTATCAGTGTTTCAAGTCAGCATTGGCAATATCATTATGAAATGTGAAAGTCAGAACTGTACAGTAATATGAGGAATCCTTTCATAACTCTGGTATTCTATGAATTTTTCAAAGGCAAGGAAGACATCTTGTTTACACTTTAACCCATACGAATCCAGCATAGTGCTCGGCACAAAACATGTGCTCCATGTTTAATGGAGTGAATGATTAATTATAATAATCATAACAGACCATATTATAATGTGTCTGTTGAATGAAATCCTACTATCTTAGATCTAATATTTGATTTGTGGTCAAAATTTGCAAAACAAGTATTATTATCATGGGTCCTAGTACAAACACTTAATATCCATTCTGTTCCTCGATGTCATACTAATTTCAGCTATATTTTAAGTATATATTTGATATCCTACAATATATTTTAACTTCAATTTGTAACTCAGGTCACTGACTTCAGATGCATTATGTACTAAGTTAAATCACCACAAAACGATATCTGCTTCAATGTCCTTTTGACTTAGTTATATTTTGTCAAGAAATGGAATCTTCACTTTAGTTACTGAGATAAGCTGAAGGGTCAATTTCACAGTAAGTTCAATTCCTTATTATATAAAAATAACTTGACAGATTAAAAAACTAGGATAAATTTTAAGCCAATCATATCAGTTTCATAGTACCTGATGATATATTAACCCTGAAACATAAATTTAGTTATTTAACTAAAGCAACAATTCAATTTCTAAAATCACAATCAGAAATTCCTAGCTTTCAGTTTTTCAGGGAGTCCATTATCCATTATTTCATATAGAAACATACATTTTTAAAGCCAGAGGAAAAACCTGGAAGACCATGCTCAGTGTTTCTCAATGCTATTCTTCAGGCTTTTATTTAAATCTAATTGCCTTCTCCTTCCATGAAATCTTATATTTAACAAATACATATATACTGTTTATCTATCTATGACTAAATGCATGTGTGTATACGTGCGTGCGCACACACACACAACAATATTTTTCACCCTCAGAAACCAACTTTTGTCACCTATAAAACTGAGTATCATCTCACTTTTTTTAGGTGAGGACCCTGAAGTCCAAAAATACCACCTATTTCCCTAAAGAAACATGAAAGCTTCTTTTTAAAGGCACAAACAAGTTAAAAATTATTGGTGAACTAAGAGACAAACTACCAATTATCTAGATACCAATTATACATTCAATTTGACTAATATCTTTTAGCTATTCCTATTTTCATAAGAAGATAGGCAAGGCATGTAACCTAAATCAATTCTATACTCTTTTAAGCAACTCATTTTATAGAAGTGGAAATAAACTAATTCTTCTGTATTAAAACAATGTTATCCCATACATTAAGCCCTACCTATTGTCTTTAAAACAACTTCTTCAAAATCTTTATTTAAAAAAACAGAATTCAGAATAATAATTTAAAAAAAGATTCAGGAACACGTATTTAGAATTAAAATTCAAGTTTTTTAAAAAATAACTTACTATGTTAGAATAAATTATTTTGAAATGAAAATGCCTATTTATTTTCCTTCTAATCCCTGGACATATTTTTATCTTAAGATTATTTTAAACTAAACAATTAGCATTATTAATATTCTTACCAGTTCTGTCATAGGACTCATGACATGTACGTGCAATTTCCGCCCCCAGCTCTAAATAATGTCCAGCTTTATCCATTCTGGAACCATCTGCTCCTAGTACAAACATTCCCCCAGCAAAGCAGGCCAAATGCCCCATCTTCTTTTCCAAGTGTCCATTCTTCCATTCTCCAATAAAGGTAAGACCTCCACGAGACTTCCTAATAAGATGTTTTTCTATAGCCTATGAGAAAGAGTAGATATTCAAAATTTTAGAGGCAAAGTGTTAGTATTCAGATTTACTACATCCTTCTGGCACAAAACCTTGGTAAGACGATATTCTACAAAGCAGTAACTATCCTGAACTGAAAGACTTAACTTACAATAATTAAGTTTGGGAATGAACAATCAAGTTACATATAATGTTAAACAAGTATTTCAATCACTACTATAATGAGACAAGGTGGGAGAGAGAAGACTGGCCTGAAATTACCTTTCAACATAACATTTCCCATATTACTGTTTTTCTACTTCCTGCTCTAAAGGAAATGCATAATAACCAGTCAGTTGAGGTGAGGATGACAAGTTACAATTCAGAGACCCTGCTAATTTATTTTCTATTTCATACAACAAAAAGTGAATAGGAAGAACAACACTCAAGTTAAACAGAAAAATATGATTTTGATAATTAGTTAAAATGGCTTCTTTTTCATATAATTGTTCAAGTATTTTAAGAAGGCTTAGTAGGTGAAATATCTTAATGCTATAAAACTTAGAAAACTAAATTGAAAGTTCAAACATAATTCCTTAGTCTCTTACTTCACAAACTTAGGCATTTGTTTTGGAGGCTGTGCCATGGTTAAGAGAGGCCATGAGATAATATCAATTTTATCCATTCTCCTAAAATGTCAATTTTACTTCTTCTGAAATGTCAACTTTACTTAAAGGAATGGGAATGATGAAAGAAATCTTTACTAAACCTGAATATAACACAAAGTAAAATCCATAACTACACAATTTTTAAAAAGAAAGCTAAGATGTAAGATCCAGGGATATGGATACCTGTAAGCATAGAGGAAGGCCAGATGAGGATGGAATAATTTAAATACACTAGTTTAGAAAGACAAATTTACAAATGATTTATCTTAAATTAGAATCAATTTTAAAAATTCATAATCATTCCTACCTCTTCCATGCATACAACATGTCATTTATTTTACTATCTGTATATACTCTGTCTTCTAACATAATTCTGTTATCAAAGATAATTAACATTGCAAAAATTGCATACATGTCTCAAAATGAAAGTTAGCTAATTGGTTACTTAAACACTCTTATAGGTGCCCATTTTCGACCTAAGGACTAATAAAAACAGGATACAGAAAACAAATATAGAAAGAAAATTAGGACACATAACTTATATAGCAGATGATTCATGGAAAATAAATTTTAATTTATGAGATTAAGTTTCAAAACAGGCATCATGCATTTCAGAGTATTAATATATCATTTTAAAACAATGACAAATATGTTCTTTACCCTGTAGGAAAAATTATTAAAAATAAAAGGGAAAATGTTTTCAGATTTAAATTATTACAAGAAAGTAGCAAACTATGAAGAAAAAAATGATTACACAATATACGACATGTCACACTTTATCAAAAATAAAAATATTAAATACACTCATTTATCAAATACTTATTGAACACCTATTGTTTCAGGTCATACAAGACAATAATAAATAAATTAGTCTGTCTTCAAAGAAGCTACAATCTAGTGGGACTTAGACGTGTGGATATTTTCAACACTGTGATACTAAAATTGCTACATTCTTCCTAGATAGTAACTTTTCCTGCATCATAAAAATTTCTAGATTTAAAGCTTAATAACAGAATAAAATTCTCCAGCTTTTCAAAATGTAAGTCTTCAAAAGGAATTTTAGAAGTCACCTACTATTCCTGATTATAATTTAGTTCATTTTCTTAGTCAACACACTCCTTCAAGAAACATTTATACCTACGGTAGGCAAACCAGTACAATGCAACATGTTAGTTCAACTCCTGTGCATTTTTATAAAACTACAGAGATTAGTTCCTTAAAAAGTGAGAATATATATGGGTAGTAAGATCCTTGGTTTAACTAAACGATAAAAGCACGATAACTCTGAGTACGGGTCATTGACTAGAGTCAGAATGGTGCTGTTATATATAAAACATCTGACTTTAAAAGTGACTAAATTATTAAAGGAATATGGGTTTATACTAGATCAGAAGCAAGTAATTTACAAAGTGACTAACACTTGGAAATACCACATATAAGTGTTTCCAAGAGTGAAATCTGTCGCAATTTTAAATGGCCACAACATGCAGCACAAGGTTACATGAACGTAAAACAACACAGAACAGTGGCTAAGAGCACAGGCCCGGGACCTAGACTGCTCAGACACGGGTTCCATCACTACCTAAGCCATGCAAGCTTTACTTCTCTGCACTTGGAGGTCTCATGAGTAAAACGGTAGAGAAGATTAAATGATTTCACCTAAGTAAAAGGAATCAGAACAGTGCAAATACTGTAAAATGTAAAAAATACTATGAAAGTGTCTTGTCCTTACATTTCACCTATAAGGCTCTTGATGTGTAGGTTTAATTGGTCATTTCAAATGAGGAATGCTTATGGAAAAGTATGTTGAGTCAGAAGTTTTTCCAGGCTCTGCAGAAAATAGCTACAAATAATTGAAATAAATTTTCATACATAAATATGCTACACTAAATTCTTCAACAATTAAAGTGCTACAATAAAGGAAAATAATATATGACTATTATATTGAAATACTAACAAACTCTAAGTGAATATAAATAATAAAATATATATAGAATGTTCATCAATTTCTATGAAATACATAATATATTTGAGATGTTAAGCAGGTAAATGTTCCAATAATAATTACCTCAATAGCATCATCATACATTTTTCTGGCTTCATGGTCTGTTTTATCTGACATCAACCATGCTTTTAGTAAGTACTCATAAAAACTGTCTCCTAGCCCGCCAACTGATGTGTGATCTGCAACAGAAAAGAAAAGGATGGAGGTGGAAGAAAGAGAAGACAGAGGACAAAAAATAATATTTTTAAATTATAATGACTATATTACGTATCAATAATTTAAACATCATATTGACAGCCCTATTGCCAACACACTTCAAATTTAATCCAGTAGGAGGGTACCATAATCACTCTTCTCTACATCTGAACCTAATTTTCTAGAAAATCTTTTTCTGCTTGATGTGATATTTTACATGGTTAGTAGTCTTTTTCAAGTATTGACGAATATGTGGAAGAACACCACTGAAGGGAATGTACATCCACTTTGTAAAATAAGTTGGCAGCTTCTTTAAAAGATAAACATATATACCTACCATAAAATACAAATATTCCACTCTTGGTTTACTTATGAGAAAAAAAGGACATACATCCACTCGAACGCTTCTGTGTTCATAGCACTTTATTTGTAACAGCCCCAGTGTGAAAATAAGCCAAATACCCATCAACAGGTGAATGGATAAACAAATTGTGGTATTCCACAAAGTGGGATTATACTCAGAACTACTAATACACACAAAATGGATGAAGCTCAAAATAATTATGCTGAGTTAAAGCATCTCACACGCTAGTAAAGTAATGCTCAAAATTCTCCAAGCCAGACTTCAGCAATACGTGAGCTGTGAACTTCCAGATGTTCAAGCTGGTTTTAGAAAAGGCAGAGGAACCAGAGACCAAATGGCCAACATTCGCTGGATCATCGAAAAAGCAAGAGAGTTCCAGGAAAACGTGTATTTCTGCTTTATTGACTATGCCAAAGCCTTTGACTGTGTGGATCACGATAAACTGTGGAAAATTCTGAAAGAGATGGGAATACCAGAACATCTGACCTGCCTCTTGAGAAACCTATATGCAGGTCAGGAAGCAACACTTAGAACTGGACATGAAATAACAGACTGGTTCCAAATAGGAAAAGGAGTACGTCAAAGCTGTGTATTGTCACCCTGCTTATTTAACTTATATGCAGAGTACATCATGAGAAACGCTGAGCTGGAAGAAGCACAAGCTGGAATCAAGACTGCCGGGAGAAATATCAATAACCTCAGATAAGCAGATGACATCACCCTTATGGCAGAAAGTGAAGAGGAACTAAAAAGCCTCTTGATGAAAGTGAAAGAGGAGAGTGAAAAAATTGGCTTAAAGCTCAACATTCAGAAAACTAAGATCATGGCATCTGGTCCCATCACTTCATGGGAAATAGATGAGGAAATAGTGGAAACAGTGTCACACTTTATTTTTTGGGCTCCAAAATCACAGCAGATGGTGACTGCAGCCATGAAATTAAAAGACACTTACTCCTTGCAAGGAAAGTTATGACCAACCTAGACAGCATATTAAAAAGCAAGACATCACTTTGCCAACAAAGGTCCGTCTAGTCAAGGCTATGGTTTTTCCAGTGGTCATGTATGGATGTGAGAGTTGGACTGTGAAGAAAGCTGAGCACTGAAGAATTGATGCTTTTGAACTGTGGTGTTGGAGAAGACTCTTGAGAGTCCCTTGGACTGCAAGGAGATCCAACCAGTCCATCCTAAAGGAGATAAGTCCGGTGTTCATTGGAAGGACTGATGCTGAAGCTGAAACTCCAATACTTTGACCACCTCATGCGAAGAGTTGACTCACTGGAAAAGACTCTGATGCTGGGAGGGATGGGGGGCAGGAGGAAAAGGGGACGACAGAGGATGAGATGGCTGGATGGCATCACCGACTCAATGGACATGTGTTTGAGTAAACTCCGGGAGTTGGTGATGGACAGGGAGGCCTGGCGTGCTGTGATTCATGGGGTCGCAAAGAGTCGGACACGACTGAGCGACTGAACTGAACTGAACTGAAAGGAGCCAGAAAATTAGAGTACATATGAAGGACTGCATTTATGTAAGATTCTAAAAAATACAAACCTATTCTATCATTTCTATAATGATAGAAAGCAGATCACTGGTTGCTTGATAAAGGAGTGAGAAAGGGAGTAAGGAAAAAAAATCCTAAAGGGGTTACGAGGAAGTCTTTTGGGGTAAGCATATGTTTATTATTTTTATTGTAGTGGTAGTTTACATAAGTATATACTTATTTTAAGGCTTATTGAACTGCATACTTCAAACACATACAGCTTATTATATGTCAACTTTACCTTAATGAAACTGTTTTTACAAAATCAAGTAAACAAAATAAAAAGGATATTTGGAATCAGTCCAAACCGATCAGTAACATCAACAAACTTGTTTCAATTCATCTTTTAAAATAAACTGAGACTCACTCTGTATTTTTAAAAATTCTATCTTCTTAATCTATATAAATACTTTTTACTAAAGACACATATAAATACTAAAATTGTGCAGGAAATTAAAAAGAAATGGTGAAAAGACAGATGAGGATGGATAGGAGTTTTATACAGAAGATTTAAGGAGAGTAAAGAAAAAGAAAGTAAACTGATCAAAGTTAGAGCTATCAGGGGTACTGGTGGTCCAGTTAGAATTGGAAATTATAAATTTGTAGTCATCTTAGTCGCTCAGTTGTATCCGACTCTTTGCAAGTCTGCCAGGTTACTTTGTACATGAGGTTTTCCAGGTAAGAATACTGGAGTGGGTTGCCATTTCCTTCTGCAGGGGCTCTTCCTGACCCAGGGATTGAACCCAGGTCTCCTGCACTGCAGGCAGATTCTTTACTGTCTGAGCCATTAGGGCCCAGGTTTGTTATAAATTTGTAGTGACTTTAACCTTTATTATTGATGATTTTCACCAGCAATGCTCCGCTGATAATAGATGAATGGAAAAGGTACACAGCTGGGTTGATACAAGCATTGGGTTTGTAGGACAGACAACACAGAAGACTAAAGGTACTGGAGTATTCTCACACTGGTTCAGATACTATGTAGTCTAGGCTGGATAGGAAAGGAAGCAAAAGGTGATCTTTACTCCACTGTTCACCTATTGCACCCAGCCAGTAAAAACATCAGCCCACCTGAGAATCTATTTTACTATTATCCCCAAATTCACAATTTTCACCATCAATGAGAATCTCAGCATTGCTTGTCAAGTTTTCTATGACTCCTTGATTTGTGCTCTTTCCCATTCCCTAAAGCAGAGGTTTTAAATATCTTTTTCAAAAGACCTCTAAGGGACTTCCCTGGCAGTCTAGTGGTTAACAATCTGCTTTGCAATGCAGGGGATGTGCATTTGATTCCTGGTTATGGAACTAAGATCCACGTGCCACGGAGCAACTAGGCCTATGTGCTGCAACTACTAAGCCTGTGTGTTCTAGAGCTCATGTGCCACACAACTAGAGAGTCCATGCTCTGCAACGAAGATGCTGTAACTAAGACCCAACATGAAAAATTAAATAAAGAATAATAATAATTAAAACCTCTACAGCTCTACCTCTTCCTTAATCTCAGCAGACAACCAAAACTTCAAATTCATAGAAAAAATACAGATCACGGACCCCAAAAAATGCATCTTTCAACTATCTGTACCCCCATCTATCAATTTATCTGTTTCTTTTGCCTGTTAAAGAGGAAAAAGTGTTCCTTCTCTGCTGTATACACTTTATCTAGCTCTGAACACTAACCACTTCTGTTTCCTTTTCAGGAGTCTCTCTCTTGGTTTATCTTTAACTTCTACCTGTCAACTGAAACTACTTCTTATTATGAACACCTTAAAATAATCTAATCTTTCCTGACTCTACCATAATCTTTTGGTTTGATATCTATCAGGTATTTACCGAAACGATGAAGAAAGAAATCATGGATGAAGTCTAGATTTCTTGCTGGTGCAAATGAGTGAACCAACAGTGGGGTGCTCTTCCCTGAAACTGGGAATACTAGAGGGGAAATGACTTAAAGTGGGAGGAGTCTGAATCTTGGGCATGAAGAATCCGAGGGAGTAAATGGATATCTAAATGGGTATAACAAACATGGAAATCCAGAGAGATAAGTTGGCAGTATACCTTTGGGAGTTATAAAATTGGGATTTATAAAAATGTATCTGAGCCATCATGGAGTTCACTCAGACAGCATGTAAGACATGATCAAAGGACACAAATGGTCTTCTGGAACATCACAGTTATAAAAGTAATTAAGATAATATGTAGGGCATTTAAGAATTTTGCACTTTGGCCTCACACATATATTTCTCAATATACTGTAGATCTAAGGATTAACAAATGAGCAGGAGAAGAAAACATAAAAAATTAAAGTAGATGAAATAATGAGAAAAACCTTGGAAAGGTAAATGTCTTGTCATCACAGTTTAGAGGTAATGATTTTTAGATAGGTGAATTACTGCCAGGGTTTACAGATTTAGTTACAGGTTAGTTACTTAGGTTATAGGATGCAGTCCCAGTCCTGCCTAACAGGTTCTCATCAGCTCTTCTAGAATGTTATTTCAGTAGATGTTTATATATTCAATAAATAAATACACAGCAGAAGCCTGAGATCCTTGGTTAACTATGGAATTTATCACCCAGTAGTCTGACTTTATTTGAACCACTAACCCATGCCCGCCTTGGTGTCAAATTTGATGTACCATGTCACTCCATGATCCTTTTGAAATTCAGAAATTGATAACACATTAGAAAGTACTATGAAATACCAATGGTTACATTATATGTCTTAATATGTCATAAAGTTAATGAGGTCCTAAGAAGCTAATTCTTGAAGTGTTCTTATAAGAAATTCTAGAATAAACATGTCTGTATCATATGCTATAGAGTTTATGAACTATTTTTAAATATATTCATTATCTCATAAATATGATTCACATAACTGTCTTAATAAAATAAGTACAAATAACAGATGAAGGAACAAAGGCATGAGGTTAATTAACTTATCTAAATTATTAGGCAGAAAAACCTGGATTAGTCTTTCAACTCCAAATATTATACCCATTCTTACTTTTTTCATATTTTAAATCAGTAGTATGAAATTTAATGAATCAGTAATGATAAGTTTCCTATATCTTCTTCACTTTAGTCATTAAATGGCATAGGTTAAGTAGTATACTTAGAAAACTAGCAAAAAATGAAGCAAAAAAACCCAGGTATTAATGATGTGCCTTTAAATTTAGGTTGCTTACTACATTCTTTTATATCTGTTGCTAAGTACTTTTCCTGAAGATAATTACCATAATTCTTCTCTGTGATTGCTGTGTGCATGTCACAGACATTATCATTACTCTAATTATAATACAGTTAGCCAAAGCTGAATTGTTACATTTCAGCTCAATTCACTGTTTGTTTTGCAGACTATTTATAGTTATGACAGATGCATACTGCTCAAAGATAATAATGGAATTTGATATACTTTTCAGAAGCTGATATGAAATACACAGAAATACGAAAAGGAACAAATTGGACAATTTAATAAGGACTGCAGCTGCTGAAGAGATATCAGGGTAGCTCCCCTAAAATTTTAAAGACCTCTTGCCAAAACAACCAGTGAATAGCTCTTTTTATAACATTCTCAAAATTAATAACTGCTGCGGGTGAAGAAATTCTAAAGAAGTAACTGGATTCGTTTAGTGGGAAAAAAACAAGTATGAATAAAATAATTGTTTTTTACTGCAATTTTTACTGTGGTAAAATATATGCATGTAACATGAATGTTGCCATTTTTACCATTTTTTAAGTATACTACTCAGTGGCATTAATCACATTCACAATGTGGTACATTGTTATTATTTCCAAAACTTTCTCATCACCCCAAACAGAAACAATGCACCTATTAAGCAATAACTCCATTCTCCTCTCAACCAAGCCCCTGGTAACCCCCAATACACTTTCTGTCTCTCTAAATTTGACTAGCTATTTGATATAACTGGAATTATATGTCATTTTGCAACTGGCTTTCCTTTTAGAATAATATTTTCAAGGTTCACCTATGTTGTAGCATGTATAAGAACTTCATTCCTTTTTACAGCTAAAAAACATACCACTGTATGTTTATACCACATTTTATTTATCCATTTGAAGGATGCGGACACGACTGAGCAACTTCACTTTCACTTTTCTTGTTTCCACTGGTATTGTGAATAATGTTGCTGTGAACACTGGCATGCAAATACCTCTCTGTGTCTTTGCTTTCAAATCTTTTGGGTATATACCTAGCAGTTGAATTGCTTGATCATATGGAATTTTATGTTTAACTTTGTGTGAAACCACCAAACTGTTTTTCACAGTGGCTACACCATTTTACATTCCCACTAGTAGTATGAGAGGGTCCCAATTTTTCCACATCCTCACCAACACTTATTAGTTATCCTTCTGATTACAATCTTCCTAGTAGGTGTGAAGTGACATCTCATTATGCTGTGATTTGCATTTTCCTAATGAATAATGATGCTGAGCAATTTTTTCATGTGTTTATTTTCCATTTGAATATCTTCTTTGGAGAAAACCCTATTCAAGTTCTTTATCCACTTTTTAATTGGGCGTTTGTCTTTTTGCTGTTGAGTTTGAACATGAGTTAGAGAGGCTCTTTATACATTCTGGATATTAAACCCTTATCAGATATATGGTTTGCAAGTATTATTTATTTGCAAATAAACTCTCATTCTGTCGGTTGCCTTTCAATCTCAAAACAATATCCTTTGATGCACAAATGTTTCTAACTTTAATGAAATCCAATTTATTTTTTCTATTGTTGCTTGTACTTCTGAAGAAGTCACTGCCAAATCCAAGGTCATGAAGATTTGTCCTTCTAAGAGTTTTACAGTTTTGATTCTTAAATTTAGGATCTTTGATGCATTTTACTTAATTTTTGAATCTGGTATAAAGTAAGTGCTCAACTTCATTCTTTTTCATGTGGCTATCCAGTTTTCACAATACCATTTGACGAAAAGAAAGAGTTATAATTTTAATTAAGATGCCATCAATGAGATACTATTGGTCATTTGAAAGGCTGGCAATTCTCAAACAGTGGTTTATTTTTTCAGTATTCTAAGATTTTGGTGTGCAAGATAGCATCTTCTTCTTATTTAAAAATGCTTTTAATTTTACTTCAAAAGTAACAGATATCCATTATCAGATTAGGTTAACAGAGGTAAACAAAATTAGAAAATAAAAACAAACATTCAGAAAAAAAACACAAGGGACAATCTGGTTCCTATTCTTGTGGTGTTTGTTTACTCTCTTTTCCTAAATATCTTTCTGTTGCTGCTGCTGCTGCCAAGTCGCTTCAGTCGTGTCCGACTCTGCAACCCCATAGACAGCAGCCCATCAGGCTCCCCTGTCCACGGGATTCTCCAGGCAAGAATACTGGAGTGGGTTGCCATTTCCTTCTCCTAAATATCTTTCTAGATGCTTCATATTTATCTATGTCAAGTATTCTAATAACATAACTTTTAATGTCTATATAGTGTATCACACCTGGAGGGACTATAACTTAACCAAATCTCTTTCACAAGAGGTTTAAAAACTGCACTGTTCAATGTGGTAGGCTCTAGTCACAAATAGCTAATTAAATAGAACATTTTCTTCATCACAGAAAGTTCCATTGAACAGGAGTGGTTTAGAATGTTTCCAAATTATCCCTATTATGTGTGTGTGTGTGTGTGTGATACACACACACAGGTCTGAAAATTTTTTGGAATAAATGCCTAGCAATGAGTCACTGCTTCAAAGGTCATACGAATTTTCATATTTTCTGAAGCACTGGATATACTGGGATGTGTCCATTCTGTTTATCAATTTAGTAGGAAAAAAACAGCATCTTCTGTTTAAAAGCTTCACTGATTTCATTAGGGACACAGTAAAGTGGAAAGACAGCAACAAAGGTCTCTGATGACCAATCTACGGAGATGCCACAAATATGGTACTAAACATAGTAGTCTTTTGCACATTCTACTAAAGTAGCACAGAAGGAGTGCATTGTCTCCATGTGTCACATATCTTCGTTAGCACCACTCTTAGGATTAAATGTGAACATCTGTGTACTGTCCATTTGTGTTTTGCTCTTTCATAAACTAACTACAAGAGATTAGTTTCATGTTTTTCATGAAAACTTTATTTAATGTTTTTAAAAAATCAGTTCCTTCAAAGATCAGTTCTAAAACTCTAATGAGGTATCATCACCCCCTTCCCAAACAAAACACAGTCTCCTGAGACAGAGGAAATCACTTCTACCACAGTCTCACCTAACAGCTGGTACATTTCCTCTACTACAACATTTATTTCATTATATAAACCCTGCCTGCTAGCCTGAGAGCTGCCTGAATTCAAAGTCCTATATATTCCTCCCTAGTCTCCAGTCTCATCCAAGAGCCTGGTAAATAACAGACACTGATGCTGTTGTCTATTTAGTCATGTCCAACTGTGTGTGACCCCGTGGACTGAAGCACGCCAGGTTTCCCTGTCCTTCACCGTCTCCCAGAGCTTGCTCAATCTCATGTCCATTGAGTCGGTGATGCCATCTAACCATCTCATCCTCTCTCACCTCCCCCCCTCCTGCCTTCAATCTTTCCAGCATCAGTATTTTCTAATGAGTTGGCTCATTGCATTAGGTGGCCAAAGTACTGGAGCTTCAGCTTCAGCATCAGTCCTTCCAATGAATATTCAGGACTGATTTCCTTTAGGATGAACTGATTTGATCTCCTTGCAGTCCAAGGGACTCTCAAGACTCTTCTCTAACACCACAGTTCAAAAGCATCAATTCTTCGGCACTCAGCCTTCTTTATGGCCCATGTCTCATAACCATACAGGACTACCAGAAAAACCATAGCTTTGAATACACGGACCTTTGTTGGCAAAGTAATGTCTCTGCTTTGTAATATGCTGTCTAGGTTTGTCATAGATGCTTACTTTTCTTCCAAGGAGCAAGTGGCTTGTAATTTCATGGCTGCAGTCACCTTCTGCAGTGATTTTGGAGCCCAAGAAAATAAAGTCTGTCACTGTTACCTTTTAAAATGAATGATCAGACGTGGCTTGTCCCAGAGCAATCACACTATTTTCCAGTCATTTAACACACTCAACTCTTCTTCACATTACTTAACTAAATACTTATCTCAAGCAATGCTCTTATTTGTACCAAGATATCGTTTACAAACAAGGGCTTAAAAGTATAACCTTTTGCAAATGCCACACTGTATTTTAGCAAAGTACTTACACAAACATGAAATAAAATACTCTTGTGAGATGGCATATTAATATTTCCATTTTAAACATATAAACACTGAAACTACAAGAGATGAGAAACTTGCCAAAGGTTACAGGACTAGCAGATCCTACCAGGGTTATATACAATCTGGGGTTTCTAATACTACATGTAGTGTACTTATCACTACATCAAGCACAAGTTTTCAGACTATCTTTCAACAGAGCATCGGTTGTAATAGAAATACTTACATTGACCCCAACGACCTGTTCTTGGGTTCAAATAATTTGGATAAAGACCATTTGGACGATCCATTCTCTGAAGCAGTTTCCGAATGTGCATGACCTAAGCAAAATAAAGAATGCAATCATGAAAAAAAATCACTCGAGTTTTATATTAATCTGAGCTTTGTTTTTTTTCCCTCACTCAGAACCTACACTCCTACCCCCCACTGTGTGTGTGTGAGACAGATGATAAGAAAAGGCTTCTCTTTTTTAAATGACTCATTATTTTTTATAAGAGAGAATATGAGCATTATTTAAAAATAATAAATAAGCAACAATAAAGCACAAAGAAAAGGGCATAGAAACCAATTTTAATTTCAACATTCTACTCTCCAGAAACAGTCATCAGGAACATCACTGGTAAACATTATTCTAGACATATTCAGTATGTACATAACTAAATGTTAAGAACAGAAACAATTTCATAAAAATATAATCATAATAGAACATTTGTAATAAAAAGTATGAAACCACTCTGAAGTTAATAGATGAAAAAGTAAAACTAAATTGCTGAACTTTAAATATTGATCCCATAAGAGACATCCCTAAATTCCTAGAATCCCTAAACTTCCAATTCCTAAAAGATATCCCTGAAGTTAACGGGGGGAAATCACGAAATATATTAAGAAGCTGGAGGCTTTCCCAGGGACTTCATTTTGATTCATCTCTAGATTGGATAATGGATTTTTTAGATGCTTAAAAAAATTTTTTTTAAAGCACAGACATGTCCTTTCTTGTATTCTTAATTCAGAATGTTATCATCACATCTGAACGATAACCTAGTTGGCATAAATGATGAGGAAACATTTTTTTATTCACAGGACCTTATACATACACTTCACTATTTTCTGAACTTGAGCATAGCACTAACCCTTTTAACTCACAGTTTCCAATCTTCTTTTATTCAGCTGGATTCTGTCATCACGGAGTTTTAGGAATTGGCTCAGGGAAGCTTATTACTTGTATTCTTGCATGTTTGAGACCACATCTATGTACAACAACCTCAATCTGAATAATTGCACGAAGCAGGTTTAGTCGGTTCTCTCGCCTTCTGAGAATTATGTGTACACTGAATCCCCTCAGCTTCTTTTCCACATCTACATTTCCTTTGTAAACCTTTTTATCTATCCTTTAATTTCCATGTTCACTAGCTTGTCTCCATTTTGCCTTCCAAGTCCCTCACTATATTTTGAATGCTTTCTTTGTATTGCTTCCATTTTGTCCTTCATTTTGACTATAATTTTTTCTTATACTCTGTTACTGATATGGCATCTTATTATCTCTGAGCACCTGTATCTCTTTTTACATTCTGGTTTCACATAAATGAGAGCTTCATTATCTTCTCTCTCATGGTGATGCTTGGTCAGGTCTTCAATTGCTATTTTCGGATGAATATCTTTTGGCCATCACTTATTTTTCACATTCCTTCCCCTTTTTTCTGGTAATATTACTGTATAAATTCTACATGTGTTCTTTGTTGACGACTTATTACTTTTCTTCTTGAACCAGCAATTCAGAAGGGTTTTGACATAAAAGGTAAGTAAAGTCCAGATGTGAATGTGGTTTCTTAAGCCTTTGTTTCTCATCAGGCAACTGAAACCAGCAATGCAGCACTAGAGAATCATTGTCACTCATTACTCTTCTGTCACTAAAGTGTACAAGTACAAATACGGCTTGTCAGTGAGATCCTTAACTGAACTGCTTTTCTAGCTTCTCAACACATCATATTTAGTGGCGTCCAAAAGAAGAGTCTACCATCACTCTAATCTGTTCCCACTGCTACTAATGAGGATTTGGTTTAGTACCTCAAGAGGTATCACTTACTTTAAAGAACTGCTCTATGAGCTTTTATTTTTGAAATCTACAGCCACCAATATCCTCTCCTCTGTTATCCAAACAGCACTCTGACCTTGATTGCTTATGCCAAACTTTCTTCCTATTTTGTTACATGAAATATCAAGTATCTCAATTTTGTTAAAAACAAGTTAATAGTTCCATTTCTCCTTTGGTTGTTTTTAGGTGATTTTGGTTAAGATTTCTCCGCTTAAGAAATATTATATGCTAAATTATCTGTGTTACAAATTTATCATCTTTTTAGTCTCTTTATGTTTTTCCTTATTTTCACAATGATTATCTCTTGCCTTTACTTCATGCCAGTAATTCGTTTTCAACTATGTACAGGTTACTTGTTATTTTTCATCTGTTTTACAGAAATATGTAAGGTCTCAAGTTGCTTTTTTAGCTCTACTATCTTACTGTATTATTTTATTTTTGGTTTCGAGTTTTAATTTTACTGAACTCAATCTCAATTACAGTGTGAACTGCTCATAGACTTGCAAAATTTCTAACTGGGTTGTCAGTCCCTTACATGCTATTTACCACCCTGCTTTTGTTTCCTGCAGTATGTCTGCATAATTGCCATGCTTTCTCTTTCATCTTGCTCATGTTTAACTGGGTCAACTCTGACCTGAGCTTCGGACTGATACAGTGAAGCTGAACTGTCCTCAAACTCCTTCCTATTGTGTGTACGTGGTGGGGGGTGGGGCAGGGGGGATGTGTATCTCCCCTCCAGGATACACTAAGATTTGGAATACTAGTGTACTAGCTCATTTCCTGAAGCCTGTGTGCTCACGGAGGACGGAAGGTGAGAACACATGTGGAGCTGTGGGCAGTTGTATTCTGTGGCACTGGTCTCCCTTATAAGATTAACAGGGAATATCAGGAATTTACTGACTTTCTTTCTCTGCCCAGTAAGGATTCAGGATAAGGCAAGAGACAGACTTAAGATATCACAGCAGAAATCTTCTGTTTTTTTTGTGACTATCACATGTTTATGACATAAGGTTTCAGCCTTTCCTTCTTTCATTGTTACTGATTAATTTTTGCTGGTCTTTACTATTTTTCTTGTTATTGCTAATTTAATCAAGAAAGGGAAATTCTGTGATTTGGCTCCCTTTTGCTAACTTCACCTGAAAATTCTTCTAACTGATAAAATATTTCATACACAGAAAGGAATATATAGAGATTCTGCTCATACCTAATTTATGAAATACAGCACAACATAACCTTTGCTATTCTGTTTACCATTACACATTCACATATCACTGACTTTTTCCGAGCTATCTTGAATGTCACAGTCTTGAATTTTACATTTGTTATTATCTTGATTCTATTAAAATCACTTTGAATCCCTAAACAATATTCTGTTCAGCTCTGCTTCTTTTGAACTTTTTAAGAATTCTATTATAAATATTCTTTTGATTGATGAATGTGACCATAATTAATTTATTTTCACTGCTGTATTGAATCTTATCATATAAACTGCTAATACAAACAATGATTTTATATGTATGATGTAAATGTACATACCGAAGATTGGAATTATTGGGCTACAGAATATATGTATTTTCAGCTTTACTAGATTTTGTATTTTAAATACAAGTCTTTAATGCTCCTGGAATTGTTATAATCTACATAGGTACCATTGTCACACTTCCACATATATGTGGGGCTGTTTAAGGGCTATTTATTCTGTTTATCAGTTTTACTTGTCTCTATGCACCAACACTAATATTGGTAGTGTTGATAACTGAGTAATACAAATCCATCCACCATGTTTTTCTTCAGAAGTATTCTGAATGTTTCTCTCTTGTTTAAATTCTAGAAATGTCTAGTCAAGTTCCAAAAAAAAAAAAAAAAAAGCACCAAGTAACTGACTGGCATTGAACTGAGGCTATAGATAAATCTGGAGGTAACTGAAATTTGAATATAATGAATATAATACATCTCTCCATTTACTTAGGGCCAACTCAATGTCATTTAGTAGTTCTGAACTTTGCTTATTTGTTGTTAGATTTACTTGTGGAAAACTTATACTTTTGTTCCTACTACATAAGATGTTTTTATAAGTGATACATTTTTGCCTGCTGCAGCTGGTATAGAGAAATACTACTAATTTTTAATGTGTATGTTGATCTTTTGGCTTCCCAGGCGGCACTAGTGGTAAAGAAACCGCCTGCCAATGAAAATGATACAAGAAAGTGAAGTGAAAGTTGCTCAGTCATGTCTGACTCTGTAACTTCATGGACTATACAGTCCTTGGAATTCTCCAGGTCAGAATACTGGGGTGGGTAGCCTTTTCCTTCTCCAGGGGATCTTCCCAACCCAACCCAGGGATCAAACCCAGTTTCCCACATTGCAGGTGGATTCTTTACCAGCTGAGCCACAAGGGAAGCCCAAGAATACTGGAGTGGGTAGCCGATCCCTTCTCCAGGGGATCTTCCCAACCCAGGAATCAAACCAGGGTCTCCTGCATTGCAGGTTAATTCTTTACCAACTGAGCTATCAGGGGGAGATATAGGTTTAATCCCTGGGTTGGGAAGATCCCCTGGAGGAGGAAATGGCAACCCATTCCACTGTTCTTGCCTGGAGAATTCCATGGACACAGGAACCTGGCGGGCTACAATCCATGGGGTTGCAAGGAGTCAGACACAACTGAAGCGACTGAACACAGCACATCATGTTGATCTTTCATTCAAACTATAAATTAAGCTCTTGTTTAATAATTTAAATGTGAAAGTGAAAGTCTTAGTTGCTCAGTCGTGTCTGACTCTTGCAACCTCATGGACTATAGCCCACGAGGTTCCTCTGATTATCTTAATATTTTAGGTAATCATTTAATCTGTGAGTAATTACTGTTTTCTTTCTTCCTTTTCAATCTTTATCTTTCTGTTCGCTTTGTCCTATTTTACCATACTGACTAGGAACTTCAGCACAATGCTAAATAGAGACTATAGTGTAATTTCTTGAAAACCTACTAGTGATTATATCTTCTCAGATAACAGAAAATATATCAAATCTGTTCTAAATATAAGATACATTTCTTCACATAATTTTTAAAAAGGCAAATATTTTCTAAGCATTAATCAAATCTTTGGGGTAAAACCTAAAGGATTCTCTTATAACAAAGAAAAGAAAGCAAGAAAACTAACCTTTTTGTAGTAAATTGGGTTTCCTGTCAAGTAGCTGAGGTGGACAAACTCCATATGTAGTGTGCCAAATTCAGCAAGAATGCTGCTACCTGCAGATGCCCAGCCCCAGTTTCGCCCTACTCCACTGAATGAAACAAAAGGTAAAGGAGACAGAATTGGGAAAAGACCAAAACATTTTTTAACGAGTATGTAACTTTTAAATAACTCTCTCAGAAATTATTATCGCAAACACAATAGATTATTGTACCTAAAATCTTACTATTTTAAAATTATTTTGAATAGAATATTCACATGTCCTAAAAATAAAAATAATGTAAAAAGTATATGTTAAGTATTTCACCCCACTCTCATCTCTGTTCCCCTTACAGGCCCCAAATATAATCATTCATTAGCTTCTTATGTGTTAGCATAGAAATTTCTATGCACAAGTAAGCAATCCAAATACATATTCTTTTTTTCCCTCCTTTCTTAAAATGCAGCAAAGTATACTTACTGCTCTGTAAGTTAGATTTTAACTATTAAGAAGTACCTCAGTAGGCTTTCCAAAGTTTATAAACAACTTTCTTATATTTTTTACTTACAAATGCATAGAATTGCATGATATTGATTTTCAATTGAAATGTCTCATTCACACAAAAATGTGTGAGAGCATTCTAAGTTGTTTTAAACCTTGAAAGTACAACTCACATTTATTGTGCTGGGACCAATGATATCACAGTATTATGACAAAGAACTGTCTTGCCTCTACTGCTGATAGTGTATGAAAACTACTATATTATACAAATAGATATACGTTATTCAATCCTCTATTAGTGGTCCTCTGGCACATTTCTAGTATTTTGCTATTATGAAAACTGTTATAGTGAATAATCTTGGGTGCACTTCATTCGTGCAGGTATATTTCTAGGATATCTTCTTTTTTTTTTCCAGGGTGCCTTATACATTTTTTACTGGAAGCTAAACTATATAAATGAAAAGTACAGACTCTATGGATGTTATCCTCTTTCCCAGAAGGTTAAGCTTGCTCTGAACCATAGATTGAGTACAAGCAGATAACCTTGGCTCTGAGCTTTGTTAAGGGTTATAACTATTCTAGTTTTACCTATACTTCCAGGAAGTGGTCCTATAGGATCTTAGCTGAAAGCCTGGGGTATTTACCAAGGGCCCTTCACCATGGCAGCTTCAAATACTAATTCTGTCTCCTCAGTACCATGTAGTTGCCAGTACCATATAGTTGTTAAATTTTCTTCTTTATATCTACTTGTATACTGGCAATTCAATATGCTATGTTGTATTTATCTGTGTTGAGAAAACATTAAAATAGGTATCAGGATACCTATAAAATAGGTATCAGGATACCACTACCTTGCTTAAAGTTCTTTAATTTTTTGGTGCTATTTTTGTACTGTTTTTGAAATTATGAAAGGCAAATACCACTAACAGATTTTTTTGAAGCCAGACATGAAAATCAAAGAAGAAATATGGATACAGTAACTATGTAGGACAGTCATTCATTTCACAAATATAAAGCACCTACTCTTATCTGGGAGATATAACAGTGAACTCAGAGGGTAAAGCATCTGCCTGCAACGTGGGAGACCTGGGTTGGATCCCTGGGTTGGGATGATTCCCCTGGAGAAGGAAATGGTAACCCACTCCAGTATTCTTGCCTGAAAAATCCCATGGACGGAGGAGCCTGGTTGGCTACAGGCCATGGGGTCGCAAAGAATAGGACATGACTAAGTGACTTCTCTCTTCTCTAACATGTAACATTCCTGTTCCCATAATAAATGATAATTGTTATGAAGGAAATTAAACATAGAATACTTAGTTGAATAGAATACTGAGTACTAGTGATAGAGGATGAGTTCAAAGACTTTATGTATAATGTTCAAAGAGTTTCTAAAATGACACAATTTAAACTTGAGAACTGAATGATGAGAAGGAGCCAGTGATGAATACATCTGGAAGAAGAAAATTCTCAGTAGAGGAAACACCAATTAGAATGGCCCTGAGGAAAAAACTTGGTTAGTGTGGCTAGACTGATTTCCTGAAGGAAATCAACCCTAAATATTCAATGCAAGTTCTGTTGCTGAAACTGAAGCTCCAATACTTTGGCCACCTAATGCAAAGAGCCAAATCATTGGAAAAGACCCTGGTTCTGGGAAATATTTAAGGCAAAAGGAGAAGTGGGTGGCAGAGGTTGAAATAGTTAGATAGCATCACCAACTCAGTGGACATGAATTTAAGCAAATTCTAGAAGATAATGGAGGACAGAATAGCCTGGCGTGCTACACTCCATGAGGTCACGAAGAGTTGGCTGAACAACAATAACATTAGTTTGGCTGGAGCTCAGGAAGGGGAAATGATGATATAGGATGAGGTTAGAGAGCTGGGTATAATCTAGACTGTGTAGAAATTCTGTTGGCTATGGTGAAATTTAAAATTTAAGTATGAAGGAACATCATATAGAATTTTAACGAATGCAACATAATATTTAAAGGATAAAAGCATACCATTTAGAAAGATTACCTAGGCGTCAGCAAGGTGGATGGATTATAGTGCAGTCAAGTATAAATACAAAATCTCATTTCCATGTAAAAACTTTCTATCTCAAAGTCCCAAATGAAAGCTTCATTCATAGTGCATTTAAGCACTATCAAAACACTAAGTTCTAAAAAAAAATTTTCACATTTTTACATACAACCTTACAGGGCCCTCCACCTTGGCAGCCTTAGACATTAACCTCTGTCTTCCCAATACCAAGTAGCTGTGAAATTTTCTCCTTTGCCCTTCAGCCTCCAAATGCTGTTTCCTAGTTTCTTTATTTCTTTGTCCTGTGCATGCGCAGGCACAGAATCAGCCAACAACAGGAGGAAAATCTGTAGGTAAATTTTGGGGCTTTTCCTCTGCAATTCCTTCCTGACTTGAGATACTCATCCCTTGTATCTCACCCCTTTTGGCAGTTCCCAGACTTGACCACAGTCTTCCTTTGCTCTACATGATGACTGTTTAGGGCTGGCCTCAATCACACTCAACTTAGAATATACCCTTAGGGGAAAAGCCAGCTTTCTACAGAGACGAACTTCAGGCAGGCCCTTTGGGTTCTCCCTTAGGAGCTGCTCTCCAATCCCTTCAAGCCATTTTGTTGGGTTTTATGATTACTTTCGATGGGAGAGTTAACCTGATATAAGTTATCTCAGGGCTGGCACTGGAAGTCTAGATTCATTATTCAAGAAAGTCATGGTTATTCCCGCTATAACTCTAAAACCATTCTCTATCTAGGGTCTTTTCTACTTTTAGGAGGAAGTGAAAAATATAAATCTTTCTCTCATAGAAAGATGAACACTTTTGGTTTCGACTCTTCTAGCACTAGTTGATTTTAATTTAAACTCTGTATCACCTAGAATAATATTAAATTAGGTGAGTCAAAAGACAAATACAGAATAAATATGAGCTTTTTTAGAGAAAAGAATCTTAAAATCACCACTAAAATGTATGCAGAAAAGAGTAATACATGATTTGGTAGAGAAGTTGAAGTACATGTAGAAGATAAGGATATAACCTTAATACTGATGTAGCACATAGGCTCCTAGTCCTGGCACTAATGAACTGAAGGATCTTGAGCAAGATATTTTCCTTTTCTGAGACTCAGTTTCCTCATCCACAATTTAAGAATTTATGATAACAAGTTCACATGACTGTTAGGAAAATTAAAGACATTTAAGACTGTGAAAACACCTCACAAAGAGCCTAATAAGAATAGTATCTAATGAATTTTTGAATAATTTTATTCTAAGTTACTTTAACAGTTTATCTAGAGAAAAAAACTTCCTCAGTCTGATAAAGTCAACTGATAAAAAAAGCTACAGCCAACATCATACTGATAATTAAAAATATATATATATTATAAAAGCATTTTATGGAAATCCAGGAGACTATAAAGCACAGGTGAAGACAATCTTTTTAACCAAGACTGAAAACCCCAAAGTTATAAAAGACATATTTGAATATATAAAAAATCAAAACTTAAGGATGAAAAATTATTATAAAAACAAACAAGTAGTAGAACAGGGGGAAAAAGTAACTCTATAATCTGTAAGGCTCATTTATAAGCTAACTAGAAAAACACAACTCAATCAACACTTAGAAATAGACAATTCACAAAAAACAATCTAGATGTCCAATAAACTTATGAAAAGGTGCTTAAATTCACTAAGCAGAAAATACGAATGAAAATAACAACAGTAACATTTCATAGCCATCATTATCTTGAAAATTAAATAGAACATATACTTATAGACATTTTGGTACTCTCACATACTGTTGGTGGAAATATGATGAATTACAGCCTTTTGAAAAATATGTGGGGAGTAATTACTAAACTCAAAAAAGAAAATATGGCCTTTGATCCAACAATTCCACACTTGGGAAATCTATTCTAAAAAAAAAAAGAAAAAAAAAGACATATGCCCTTTGAAGTAGCAATCTTATTTTTAAGAATCATTTTCAGAAAAACCTCCTCACTCTACAAGGACATATATGGTGGTGGTTTAGTCACTAAGTCGTGTCCAACTCTTGCGACCCCATGGACTGTAGCCTGCCAGGCTCCTCTGTCCATGGGATTCTCCAGGCAAGAATACTGGGGTGGGTTGCCATTTCCTTCTCCCGGGGATCTTCCCGATCCAGGGATCAAACCCAGGTCTCCTGCATTGCAGGCAGATTCTTTATTGAGTGAGCTACAAGGGAAGGACATATATAACAGGATGCCATTATAACATTTATGGTAGCAAAATAATGGAAATAAACAAATACCACTGATATGGAATAATTAAATAAATCATGGTACAGCCTATGTATTTACAGTATATCCTATGTTTTACTCTGTAGTTATCAGAAAGTATGAGTTAAAGCTCTGAGGCATGACCTAGAAAAGCATTTCCATGAGATTTTGTTGAGTGAGAATAATAAGAAGTAGAAAGAAAATAAGAATAAGAAAGAAAAACAAGTATCCAAACAAATCATATAAAATTTTAAAAGCTCCACCAGTATGTATGTATGTATGTGTTTCTGTGTGCTAATCATATTGCAAGAGATAAATAATGCTAGATTATTAACAAAGGTTGGATTTCAGACATCAAGACTGGAATAAAGTCTATGTGAGAGATATGTATAATTCAATCAAAACACAAAAGCAAAAACCTTTAAAAATAGGTAAATATACCTGTGCTCTATAAGCTCAAGTAAAATACATATTTGTATGAATATATACAAATATACAGTATGAAAATTAAGTTTATGTTCAAAACATGGTCCTTGAAAGCTCTTCTACTTTTTTGTCTCAATGTAAATTTGAAGTTTTGCAATGCTGGATTTTTGCTTATTTTTTATCTAGATGATAATAATAATAATATCCTAAATATTTCTTCATCTCAGACTTAAACTGTAAGTTAATTAAAATTTTAATCATATAAGAAAGTTATATGACTGACAATGCTACTGAAGGAAACACCAGAAAATCTGTAATGAAACTAAAAAAAGAACAGGTATGTGCTTAACACCTTTGGCCATATCCTTTTGTGGAGGCTGGTATGAACTCTGGCTAGCTTTTTCCTCACAAAGAGTCAGTTTATATTATATATAGTGTATGACAGGAAAGAACAATAAAGTTAGATTTCATATTCAATATTAAATAATGATTTCTTGATGAAAATCAAAACTTCATCAAGTTCTCCATTAAAAAGAAATGACTAAAATAGATTCATTTCCCCAAATAAAGCTGTCAGAGAATCACGCTTCACTTTGAGCTTCAATAATTTGGATATCATAAAAAGGACCCTATAGTTGATGTCTGAGGAGACCTTACAAATAGCTGAGAAAAGAAGGGAAGCAAAAGCAAAGGAGAAAAGGAAAGATATACCCATTTGAATGCAGAATTCCAAAGAATAGCAAGGAGAGATAAGAAAGCCTTCCTTAGTGATCAATATAAAGAAACAGAGGAAAACAATAGAATGGGAAAGACTAGAGATCTTCTCAAGAAAATTAGAGACACCAAGAGAACACTTCATGCAAAGATGGGCTCAATAAAGGACAGAAATGGTAGGGACCTAACAGAAGCAGAAGATATTAAGAAGAGGTGACAAGAATACACAGAAGAACTGTACAAAAAAGATCTTCATGACCCAGATAATCACAATGGTGTGATCACTCAACTAGAGCCAGACTTCCTGGAATGTGAAGTCAAGTGGGCCTTAGGAAGCATCACTATGAACAAAGCTAGTGGATATGATGGAATTCCAGTTGAGCTATTTCACATCCTGAAATATGACACTGTGAAAGTGCTGCACTCAATACGCCAGCAAATTTGGAAAACTCAGGAGTGGCCATAGGACTGGAAAAGGTGTTTTCATTCCAATCCCAAAGAAAGGCAATACCAAAGAATGTTTAAACTACCACACAACTGCACTCATCTCACACGCTAGTAAAGTAATGTTCAAAATTCTCCAAGCCAGGCTTCAGCAATACGTGAACCGTGAACTTCTAGGTGTTCAAGCAGGTTTCAGAAAAGGCAGAGGAACCAGAGATCAAATTGCCAACATCCACTGGATCATCAAAAAAGCAAGAGAGTTCCAGAAAAACATTTGCCTTATTGACTATGCCAAAGCCCTTGACTGTGTGTATCACAATAAACTGTGGAAAATTCTGAAAGAGATGGGCATACAAGACCACCTGACCTGCCTCCTGAGAAACCTGTATGCAGGTCAAGAAGCAAGAGTTAGAACTGAACATAGAACAATAGACTGGTTCCAAAAAGGAAAAGGAGTACGCCAAGACTGTATATTGTCACCCTGCTTATTTAACTTATATGCAGAGTACATCATGCGAAACGCTGGGCTGGAGGAAGCACAAGCTGGAATCAAGATTGCCGGGAGAAATATCAGTAACCTCAGATATGCAGATGACACCACCCTTATAGTAGAAAGTAAAGAAGAACTAAAGAGCATCTTGATGAAAGTGAAAGAGGAGAGTCAAAGAGTTGGATTAAAGCTCAACATTCAGAAAACTAAGATCATGGCATCTAGTCCCATCACTTCGTGGCACATAGATGGGGAAACACTGGAAACAGTGGCAGACTTTATTTTTCTGGGCTCCAAAATCACTGCAGATGGTGACTGCAGCCATGAAATTAAAAGATGCTTACTCCTTGGAAGGAAAGTTATGACCAACCTAGACAGCATATTAAAAAGAAGAGACATTACCTTGCCAATAAAGGTCTGTCTAGTCAAGGCTAAGGTTTTTCCAGTAGTCATGTATGGATGTAAGAGTTGGACTATAAGGAAAGCTGAGCACCGAAGAATTGATGCTTTTGCACTGTGGTGCTGAAGACTCTTGAGAGTCCCTTGGACTGCAAGGAGATCCAACCAGTCCATCCTAAAGGAGATCAATCCTGGGTGTTCATTGGAAGGACTGATGTTGAAGTTGAAACTCCAATACTTTGGCCACCTGATGCAAAGAACTGACTTATTGGAAAAGACCTTGATGCTGGGAAACATTGAGGGCAGGAGGAGAAGGGGACGACAGAGAATGAGATGGTTGGATGGCATCATCGACTCAATGGACATGGATTTGAGTAAACCCCGGGAGTTGGTGATGGACAGAGAGGCCTGGCGTCGCTGCGGTTCATGGGGTCGCAAAGAGTCGGACACGGCTGAGCGACTGAACTGAACTGAAAAGTTGATGTCATGAGTTATGTCTTCCTTTATCATTAGTAAGACATTCAGCAACAGGAAGCCCTGATTTTTAGGTATGTTGTGTTCTGTTCTGACTTAGGAAAAAACCAACGGGTAGTGTACAAAAGAGGAAGAGAGGGGAAGCACTTTGAAGCCATTCCAGCACTAAGCACACATAAACAAGCAACCTTAAAGAAGCAACTGTAACGTAACAATAAGGGTGTGGGAGAGAAATCTAGACTTACAGAAACAAGCAGCAGAAGTGAAATACAGGTTTACTGTTTCTAAACAAAGAATGTACTTTAAAAATCAGGCAACGCTTGAAAGAAATATCCTTCTGTAGACATGCAGAGAAAAACAGTTTTAAGTCTTAAAAAGTATGGTGGAGGCTCAAAAAATCAGTTAATCCAGTAAATTTAGGACAAGAATAACCATATAAAAATAGAATTTACCTTTTCAGATTCACCATTGCCCAAGGAATTCCCGTAGGTGTGTTAAAGGCAGGAAGGAGTTTCTCAGCCAACTGGACTGCTTTTATCTTGAATATCTGGGACAAAAACACAAACATTCATAAATTATGAAATTACTGCTGTCAATAAAATTTCCTGATCTCTCCTATGATGGATACCACAATGTACTGGATATATGAAAGTACGGAGGGAAAAATGGCATCTCTTGGTACCATGGAGTATACAGCAATCAGAGAAAATTGTTGTAAAGTGGATGGATAGTGAAGAAAAAGCTTCAAGTGAAATGGCCTGAAACTACAATTAATTGAAAGGGAAGGAATGGTTTTGGTGTTAATATCCGTATTTTCAGCTGGCAAAAAATCTGAGCAAAAACACTAGGCTATGAAATTCATCCATGGTATCAAGCTCAGAACAAATATTAAAACAAAACAAAGAGATGCAACCCTATTTCATAAATGCCCTTTAATTACTATAATCATGTTTATATCTTACACATTTATATCTTGACATTCTCCATCAAGGTTCACCCATAATTATTAAAAAAAAAAAGAAAAGAAAATATTTAAGTTCACATTCCAAGCTTATTTTATGAGTTATAAATGCTCCACCCCTTGGTTCCAATTACTGCTTTTTTTGGTATACAAAACAATAAGCTGCCTAAATATCAATGGTTCTCAAACTTTTAAAACCAAGGTACTATTACCAAGACATTTATAGTATAATTTCTAATATTCTTAACATGTATCTCATTTTAGAGACTACTGACTTAAAGACTCAAAACTGAGAGTCAAAATGCCCTGCTAACAAAAGTGGCATGTTCTTCTATATGCCTCAAGGCTATCCTTTCAAAATCATTTGATATTTAAGGTTCCATCTTTTCACTGTGGTCAAGTACTTTTGATAAAATATTATTGGATTTTTCAAATAAGTTGAAAGCATGGTCTAGATCAAAGTTCTAAGCTGAGACGATATTAAACAAAGCACACCTATATTACTGGGGGTATAAACTAAAGAGGAGTATGTGCAAGTATACAAAGCAATATGACATTAATATATTTTGCAAAGTTTCTTAAATAACAGAAAATTTTCAGCAGAATTTCAAATTAGATATTCTTATACATCTACAACTTACCACTTCCTTGAATACCTACATAAAATTACTAACAGTTATATATTAGTAAAGAGAAACTGAGGGTTTCCTTTATGGCTCAGATGGTGAAGAAACTGCCTGCATGAGAGAGATCCGTGCTGGATCCCTGAGTTGGGAAGACCCCCTGGAGAAGGGAATGGCTACCCACTCCAATATTTTGCCTGGAGAAGCCCACAGAGAAGCCTGGCGGACTACAGCCCATGGGGTTGCAAAGAGTCGGACACGACTGAGTGACTAACATGCACAGAGAGACATTACGTTATTAGTGAATAGCACTGCTTCTTTATCTCACACTTTACCAGGGGGACAAAGGGACCAAGTTCTTAACTAAGAACTAACACTAATGACATGTGTTTGCTGATCATATCTCTTACATGTAAAACTAATATTCCCCAAACAGTAAAATAACTTACAAACATAAGCTTTTTTTCTAAACAGAAAGCATTCTTATTTCACTTCAAGAAGTAATTAGTGACATATTTTCTAATTTTCAACTACCTATGTCAGTTAACATATATAGTACCAATAATAATAATACAAAACTCAATAAAAGCACCACCCCAATGTCACAGAGAAAAAAAAACTCCTTACCTAGAAGGCTTAATTTATTCAGGAAAATACAAAATCTTTAATGATAAATATACCACAGCCTTACAGTTCCTATTTTCAGAAACATTTTGGCAGACAACAGCAACAGCTAAATAAAACAAATTAGCTAGTATGCAATGTAGGTGTAAAATACAAATCTAAAAAGCATCAAAGTAAAAGGTAAGTCTCTTTTCTAGTCCTAACCGTTGATCACAGAAGTCCTTCTATAATGCAAATAGTTATTAATTTCTTAAGTATCTAGTAAATATTTTGTGCTAAAATCAGTTCCAAGGTATACATAACTCCTAGCATGTTACATCAAATTCTCATTTTCCATTTCTCAGAACAGAAATTCTATTACACAAACAGTTTACACAATATCATATACTCTATTCTTAACTTGTTTCTTTCACTTATTGTATATTGGAGATCTTTCCGTATCATTCCACCTCTGTTTCTCTTCAGTGGCTGCAGAATTTATCCTTGTATAAATAATACTGTAATTTACTTAATCAATCTTCTATTCATAGACATATGTTTCCAAAACTATGTGCCTCTGTAAGATAAATTATAAGAGTGAAATTACTGAAGCTATGGATCCATTCATTTGTAATTTCGATAATTAATGCCAACTTGGACTACAAGGAGATCCAACCAGTCCATCCTAAAGGAGATCAGTCCTGGGTGTTCATTGGAAGGACTGATGTTGAAGCTGAAACTCCAATACTTTGGCCACCTGATGTGAAGAGCTGACTCATTGGAAAAGACCCTGATGCTGGGAAAGATTGAGGGCAGGAGGAGAAGGGGATGACAGAGGATGAGATGGCTGGGTGGCATCACCAACTCAATGGACACGGGTATGAGTTGACTCCGGGAGTTAGTGAGGGACAGGGAGGCCTGGCGTGTTGCGGTTCATGGGGTCGCAAAGAGCTGGACATGACTGAGTGACTGAACTGAACTGAATGACAACTTGTTCACACCTCTCACATATTTACATTTCTATCAGAATTTATGACCAGCTGTTTCTCTGTATTTTTGTTAACATAAGAGTTGTCAAACTTTTGATCGTTGCTAACCTGAGAGTTGAAAAAGTCTACTTCACTGTCAATTTTATTTTCATTTTTTTTAATATGATGTGGTAATATTCAACACTCACTCAAATACCTTTTCAAGCAAAATTCATACACTGTAGAGGATGGAAAACTATATATAACATTTCCCAGATTCCATCCCACCTAAACTTCAAGATAAGGCCTAGGCATTGGTAAGTATACATAAATAAGCAGTATCTGGATGGAAGAAGTAAACAATTTGAAGCAGTGGTCTTTCATGCAGAGGTGCCTGATTCTTACATGTTAGCTCTGACAGAAGTTCTAATGACTAGTCCCGAGTTTCAAAGATAACATGTGGGCAATGGAGGGAATGGGTCTGAATCATACCATAAAAGCCACAAGGTATGCTTAAGCATCCAAGTACTGCATTTCGGACTCTTTCGTTGACCACGATGGCTACTCCATTTCTTCTAAGGGATTCATGCCCACAGGAGAAGATATAATGATCATCTAAGTTATTTTCACCCATTCCAGTCCATTTTAGTTCATTGATTCCTAAAATGTCAATGTTTACTCTTGCCATGTCATGTCTGACCACTTTCAATTTGCCTTGATTCATGGACCTACCATTCCAGGTTTCTATGCAATACTGCTTTTTACAGTATCGGACTTTACTTCCAACACCAGTCACATCCACAACTGGGTGTTGTTTTTGCTTTGGCTCCGTTTCTTCATTCTTTCTGGAGTTATTTCTCCACTGATCTCCAGTAGCATACTGGGCACCTACCAACCTGGGGGGAGTTCATCTTTCAGTGTTCTGTCTTTCTGCCTTTTCATGCTGTTCTTGGGGTTCTCAAGGCAAGAATACCGAAGTGGTTTTTGCCATTCCTTTCTCCAGTGGACCACAGTCAGAACTCTCCACCATGACCCATCTGTCTTGGGTGGCCCTACACAGCATGGCTCATAGTTTCACTGAGACAGACAAGGCTGCAGTCCATGTGATCAGATTGGTTAGTTTTCTGTGACTGTGGTTTTCAATATGTCTGCCCTCTGATGGAGAAGGAAAAGAGGCTTAAGGAAGCTTCCTGATGGGAGAGACTGACTGAGGGGGAAATTAGGTCTTGTTCTGGTGGGCGGGGCCATGCTCAGTTAATTCTTTATTCAATTTTCTGTTGATGGGTGGGGCTGCGTTCCTTCCCTGTTATTTGAAAGTGAAAGTGAAGTCGTTCAGTTGTGTCTGACTCTTTGCGACCCCGACCCTGTGGACTGTAGCCTGCCAGGCTCTGCCGTCCATGGGATTCTCCAGGCAAGAATACTGGAGTGGGTTGCCATTTCCTTTTTCAGGGGATCTTCCCGACCCAGGGATCAAACTCTGGTCTCCCGCATTGCAGGCAGACACTTTAATCTCTGAGCCACCAATGAAGCATTCCCCGTTATTTACCTGGGGGCAAATTACGAGGCAATGCCAAAGAATGCTCAAATTACCACACAATTGCACTCATCTCACATGCTAGTAAAGTAATGCTCAAAATTCTCCAAATCAGGCTTCAACAGTACATGAACTGTGAACTTCGAGATGTTCAAGCTGGTTTTAGAAAAGGCAGAGAAACCAGAGATCAAACTGCCAACATCTGTTGAATTATCAAAAAAGTAAGAGAGCTCCAAAAAATAATCTACTTCCGTTTTACTGACTATGCCAAAGCCTTTGACTGTGTGGATCACAATAAACTGGAAAATTCTTAAAGAGATGGGAATACCAGACCACCTGACCTGCCTCCTGAGAAATCTGTATGCAGGTCAGGAAGCAACAGTTAGAACAGGACATGGAACAACAGACTGGTTCCAAATAGGAAAAGGAGTTTGTCACGGCTGTATATTGTCACCTTGCTTATTTAACTTATATGCAGAGTACATCATGAGAAATGCTGGGATGGATGAAACACAAGCTGGAATCGAGATTGCCGGGAGAAATATCAATCTCAGATATGCAAATGACACCACCCTTATGGCAGAAAGTGAAGAAGAACTAAAAAGCCTCTGGATGAAAGTCAAAGAGAACAGTGAAAAAGTTGGCTTAAAGCTCAACATGCAGAAAACTAAGATCATGGCATCTGGTCCCATCAATTCATGGCAAATAGATAGGGAAATAGTGGAAACAGTGACAGACTATTTTGGGGGGCTCCAAAGTCACTGCAGATGGTGACTGTAGTCATGAATTTAAAAGATGCTTGCTCCTTGGAAAAAAAGTTATGACCAACCTAGACAGCATATTAACAGCAGAGACATTACTTTGTCAACAAATGTCCATCTAGGCAAAGCTTGGTTTTTCCAGTAGTCATGTATGGATGTGAGAGTTGGACTGTAAAGGAAGCTGAGCACCAGAGTTTATGCTTTTGCACTGTGGTGTTGGAGAAGACTCTTGAGAGTCCCTTGGACTGTAAGGAGATCCAACCAATCCATCCTAAAGGAAATCAGTCCTGAATATTCATTGGAAGGACTGATGCTGAAGCTGAAACTCCAATCAATACTTTGACCACCTGATGTGAAGAACTGACTCATTTGAAAAGACCCTGATGCTGGGAAAGATTGAAGGCAGGAGGAGAAGGGGACAACAGAGGATGAGATGGTTAGATGGCATCAAAGACTCAATGGACGTGAGCTTGAGTAAACTCCAGGAGCTGGTGATGGGTAGGGAGGCCTGGCATGCTGCAGTCCATGGGGTCACAAAGAGTTGGTCACGACTAAGCAACTGAACTGAATTGAACTGAACTGAACTGATGTTTAAGCATTTCTCCTGTCTGCATGTTTTCAAGCTATATAACAAAATATCTGATTTCATGACCCTCCCAAAGATTCTGTTAGCTGGTCAGTACCTTCTAATAAATCACTAGATAAAATAGATTGTTTTCTGCAACTACAACTCTTGACTAATAAGATGATGAAATGTTTAAAATTTCAACAACATTTAAAGGAAGATTTCCAAAACATTTATTTATAGAAAAACTTTTATGTATTCACCATCCATTATGTAAAATCTCCCAGTTATTTTTACTGAAACAATTTGTAAGAAACATTAATGCAGTGAAAGAATGCTTCTGAGTACGCCTTATGTATCCATGCTGTTACTTTCAGATAATAAGATTGCTAAAGTGGGTTACTGGGTCACAGAATTTTAAATGTTTATTTGACAGAAGCTTAATTATTTTCCAAAAAGTTTGTATCATTTGTATTCCCTCCAAAAGTATATCAGACATTTGTCAAAATTTAAATATAATTATATACTATATCTTTAAACTGGGTGCATTTTATTGTATATAAATTGACTTCAATAGAGCTGTTTAACATAAACACATTTCTAAGTTTAAGCCTGTAAGCTTTTTTAAGTGCTTATCAGGCAGAGAATGTGGAAGGTTAAGAGTTTTTCAGGCAAAAAAGTAAGGTTTAGCTCTAAAACCACATAGGGAAATAAAACAATGTGGTCTAAACACACAGTTTAATGCATGCAGAATTTGGGGCCTCACTGTGGCTTTCTTCTGTCCTGGATTTTACACCTAAATTTCTAGTACCTCTAAACTCTGTCTTCTGACATGATTTTAAACAGGATTTTTAACTTTCTGATATTTCACTGTTAGTGTGAAGAAATGCAACAGATTTCTTTATATTAATCATGTATCCTGATACCTTGCTGAGTTCATTTATTAGTTCTAATAGTCTTTGTGTGGATACTTTAAGGTTCTCTCTCTATATAGAGTATCACGCCATCTGCATATAATAACAATTTTACTACCTCTTCCAATTTAGACACCTTTTATTTCTTTTTCTGGTCTGATTGCTATATCTAGGACTTGCAATACACTGTTGAACAGAAGTGGTAAGAGTGGGCATTCTTGTCTTGTTTCAGAATTTAGTAAGAAGACTTTCAGTTTTCTTCATTGAGTACTATGTTGCCTGTAGATTTGTCATAAATGGCTTTTATTATGTTGAGGTATGTTCCCTCTATACTCATTTTGGTGAGACTTTCTATCATGAATGGATACTGAATTTCACCAACTGCTTTTTCTGCATTTACTGGGATGATCATATGGTAAACTCTATCTTCTGATCAAACTGGTAATCATAACTGTAATCAACTGTCAATTGGTATTACTACTGTGACTTTAAACATGTAAGAATGTATACAAATGTGCAGATGAACTCACACATATAATATGAAATGTTGGGGAGTATATTTAAAATGGGATACCAAAGTTTGGTGGAATGTTTTTTACAACTACCAACACATCTAGAGAAAATGCAGAGGTCAGATTTTAAGTGGAAATTGCAGTAACTTCTAATGCAAAAATAAAATTAAAATTAGTGCAATAAGGACAATGATGGCTAACATTTAAACCAAGAAAAATTAACACTCTACTGTTTCACTTTTTTATTTAGAACTTTAGGGCAAAATAAGGGGCCTCTATTTGTCTTAGAAAATATCTCTGAACCTTTTCAGAAATGACCTTACCTACAGACAACAAAGTACACATTTGTGTTTTAGTAAAGAAAAATTTGGCTGTTGATGCTGTTTGTTTTTATATTCTGTGAAACATGTCTTAAACTTTACATAACCATTTCTCTATTTTATCTGACAGATTTCAGATGTTGTTATCCACATAAATTACATTATTATCTTACTCAGGAAAGGATGCCACTTTGATAACCATTAAAAAATGAGAAGAGACAATACTGTTAAAGAAATGTCATATATTTGAGGCTAGCATCAAGTAAACATAATAAATCATCAAGATTTTTTAACTTGTGAATATTTAAAATAAATAGTCTTGTTCTGAGAAAATAAAATGATAAAGCTTCACATTTATAATATTAATAAATCATAGGACAGAGGAACACTTTGTTAGGACAGCATATAACCCTCATTTGGTTCACCATACAAGAACATATTAATAGAATGTATGCAAAATGTTCTTTATTATAGTTACACTCTTCCTAAATATAATAAAGTTACTTTGGCATGTTATAAATTATAGCTAATTTTCTGCCTTATGTGAGATATAGGGATTTATTATCTATCCAGTATTAGAATAATCTTATATTCAATGTTTTATTTATTATTAACAGATCTCAAGGATTTATTGTTTGTTTCCTGGAACAGACATGGATCAGAGCTTTCAATGTAAAATGATGAAGTAGAAAAGTAAAATGGTCAGTAAAATCTGATTTTATAAGAAAGAAAAGTAAAACATGTTCTTACTTTTATGGACAGTAAACTCTATTCAAAGAAATTAACTTATGATATCTGTTTTCAGATATCAGACTTCCCTGGTCGCTCAGACAGTAAAGCGTCTTGCCTACAATGTGGGAGACCAAGGTTCAGTCCCTGGGTCGGGAAGATCCTCTGGAGAAGGAAATGGCAGCCCACTGCAGTACTCTTGCCTGGAAAATCCCATGGACAGAGGAGCCTGGTAGGCTGCAGTCCATGGGTCACAAAGAATCAGACACAACTGAGCAGCTTCACTTTCACTTTCATCTGTTTTCAAGGAGCTTCTCTGGTAGCTCAGCAGTAAAGAATCTGCCTGAGATGCAGGAAACATGGGTTCGATTCCTCCCTGGGTCAGCAATATTCCCTGAAGAAGGAAATGGCAATCCACTCTTATATTCTTGCATGGGAACTCCATGGACAGAGAAATCTGGTAGGCTGCAGCCCATGGAGTTACAGAGAATCGGACACGATGTAGTGACTAAACACTAACAATCTATTTTCAATTAAGTAAAATAATTTTCTCACTAAGCTGGACAAGACTTAGTGACTAAACAACCACAATCCATTTTCAATTAAGTAAAAGGATTTCCCAAACAGTATATTTACCGTACAGGAAAAAGTCCAAGGAGGAGGAAAAATAAAGTAGTATCAGATAACATTGTTAGGCACTTTTGAATAATTTAATCCCTACAACAACTCTCAGGTGAACCCTTTCATTCTTTTATAGATAACAAAACTTAAATTACAGGAGGTAAACAGCTTGACAAATAACCATTGTGAAAGGGAGGCAGAGTAGAGACTCAAGCCTACAGCTCCGAAGTACTCGTGCTTCCCTCTACTTCAGTGTTTCCTCCTCAAGTCTGAGGTATTAAAACTGCAAAAGTGGAAATACTGGTAACACTGCATAGTGTTTTCCTGTGACAATAGCAACCAAAATTTCAATTTTGTTTCAACCTTCAGATAAAGAGCCTAATGAAACAGAGGCCGAGGTTTCTTTAACATAAGTTGTTCATAATTAATTTTGAATCATATGCCTTTTGGTATAAAAATTAGTCAACCACACACAAAAAATTTCGTATTTCCTCTACATAGTCAGACAAGCATGAAATAAGAAAAAAATGCTCTATCTCAATGACATCATATAATGTTTAACCTGGTAAAGGCTAGGAAGAATGGAGTAGCAAGTAACAGCAGTTCATGGCTGAGAGAGGGACAGGCTGTAGAGGCAGACCCTCTCTGAGGCACAGGCATGCAGCGAACACTTGAAGTAGAGGGTAGAGCAAGGGCATCAAGAAAGACTTGCCTGCAAAACAGGCTCATTGTAATTACAAGGTAGTGTGAGAGGAATTTGAAGCCAGTGGTACACTGCAGATAATCTTAGCAATGAAAGTCCCAAGCCTGTTTCAACTCCGACTAAACTTACTCAGCTCCTAGCACTAGTAACACAGACATGCTATTCCGGCACAAATGTTATTAAACTCAGTCTTTACCATCCCATCCATACACGGTATTTTGTATTAAACAAAATATTATTAAACACTAAAGAAAGCAAGAAAAGTTAACCCACTTTCTAGAGACAAAGCAACTGACAATCCAGACTCAATGAGGTTAAAATAATCATAAAGAATTTTAAATGACTATAATTACTATGTTAAAAGACCTAGTAGATAAGGTGGAAAACATGCATAAAGACAGTGAGGAATTTCGGCAGAGAAATGAAAACTGTAAAGGTCAAATGAAATATCAGAAATAATAATTTTAAAAATCAAGATAAAATAGTGATGAAAAATGCCTCCAACGTGCTCAAAAGTAAATCACATAGGTTAGAAGATAGACCATATGACATTACCTGAAAGAAAAAGTAACCATAACAGAATCAGACAAACTAAAGATAAGAGAGAATATGAACAGGGATAAAGAGAAAAACTTTAAAATAATAAAAAACCAGATTTACTAAGGAGACATAACAATCCTAAATATGTACACACTTAAGAACAGATCTCCAAAATACATAAAGTAAAAACTGACAGGACTGAAATGAGAAACAAACAAATCCATAATTTTAGTCAGAGACTTCAAGACTCCAAAACTTAGTATTTGACAGAACAAGTAAACAGAAAATTAGTATATTTACAGAAGTTCTGAGCAACATAATTATCCAGTTTGACCTAACTGAAGTTTTAACCCAACCACAGCAGACTAAACATCTTTTCAGGCACACATTTTTTTTTGATAGACCATATTCTGTAAATAGGAAAAAAGCTCATAAAATATAAAAGCTCATGAAACAAGCTTTGACAAACAACAGATTTTTTTCTCTATTCACTGCCCATTAAGCAAACTAGAAATAAGAACAAAGACATGTGGTAAATTCTCAAATACCTAGAAATTTAACAGTTTACTTCTAAATAACTCAGCAATAAAAAGGAAGAGAAATGAGAAAATATTTTGAATAAAAGGAAAACAAAAACATATCAAAATTCATAGGATGCAACTAAAGCAAGAAAGAGAAGCAAATCTTTGATTATTAATGCTTATAGACTACAAGGAAAAAATTAAGTTACAAGGATGTAATGTACAGCACAGGGAATATAGTCAATACCTTAAGATAACTTTGATGATGTATATGCTATAAAAATATTGTATTACTATGTGTACATCTGAAACTAACAGAATACTGTAAGTGAACACTACTTCAGTAAAAAGATAAAAACAAATAAAATAAGAAAAGGTGTCATTCTAATGATCTAACAAGCTTCAACCATAAGAAACTGTGGGGGGAAAAAATAGGGGAAAAGGAGCAACTTAACCCCAAAGAAAGCAGAAATAAAGATAAAAGCAAAATTAATAAAATTGAACACACAAAAGTAGAGAAAAATCAATGAAACAAAAACTAATTCTCTGAAATAATAATATTAATACACTTGTAGCCAGACTGACAGCCAAAGAGAAGATGAAAACCCCACAGACTGGAGCCCACTAGGCTCCTCTGTCCATGGAATTCTCCAGGCCAGAATACTGGAGTGGGTTGCCATTCCCTTCTCCAGGGGATCTTCCCGAGCCAGAGATTGAACCCTGGTCTCCTGCATTACAGGCAGACTCTTTACCACCTGAGCCACCAGGGAAGCCTGAAATAATAATACACTTTGTAGCCAGACTGACAATCAAAGAGACATTGAAACAGGGAACATTACTACAGACCCTACAGATATGAAAAGGATAATAACAAAGTATTACAAACAACATTATGTCCACAATTTAGAGGAAACACATTCCCTGAAATAAACAACAAGAGCCACACAAACTTACGAAAACCACCTAAGAAGAAAAAACCTGAATAGTACTATATCTACCAACGAAACTGAATAGAATACATACATTGTAAAACTTAGTGGGAAAAAAACAAAAAACTCCAACCTCACCTGGTTTCACTGGGAAGTTCTACCAAACACTGGAGCAGGAAATGGAAACCCCCTCTAGTATTCTCACTTGGGAAATCCCCTGGACAAAGGAGCCTGGTGGGCTACAGTCCATGGGATCACAAAGAGTCAGACACAACTGAGAGCTAAACAACAATACACAAACTTCTCCAGTAGAAAGAAACATTTCCAAACTCATTTTACATCATCAGCATTACTCTTATACCAAACACATACATACAAACTCATTTTACATCGTCAGCATTACTTCTATACCAAACACATACATACATAAAGATATTTAAGCTACAGATCAATATCTCATATGAACATACATGCAAAAAATTCTCAACAATGCATTATCAAATCAATTCCAGCAATATTTAAAGAAGATAATACAGCATGACCAAGTGGGATTTCTTCCACAAAATGCAAGGTGATTTCAAAAATCAACTAGTATAATTCACATTATCAACAAATAAAGAAGAAACATCATATAATCATCTAATTAAACACCAAAAACATTTGACAACATTCAATACCTATTCATGAGTTTTAAAATCTCAGCAAAAAGGAATGGCAGGGGATTTCTTCAAGATGATGAAGGGCATCTACCAAAAAACCCATTATGCTTAATGGTGAAAAACTAAATGCTCTTCCCCTCATATCAGGAACCAGACAAGGAATACACTCTCATCACTCCCATTTAACTTTGTATTTAGTGTAGGTTCTAGGCAAGAAAAAGAAAAAATAAAAGAACTATACAAATAAAACAGTTCTCTAGATAGAGAAATAAAACACCTTTGTTCCCTGATGACATGATTCTTTAAAAAGAAATTCCCAAAGAATCTATTGAAAGGAAGGAAGGAAAAGGTCACTAAGCTGTGTCCAACTCTTTGTGACCCCATGGACTAAATGTAGCCCACTAGGCTCCTCTGTCCATGGGATTTCCCAGGCAAGAAGACTGGAGTAGGTTGCCACTTATCCAGGGAGCAAACCCATGTCTCCTGCATTGGCAATCAGATCCTTTACTGCTGAGACACCAGGGAAGCCCCAAAGAACATATTAAAATCCATTTAAAAGTGACTAGAATTAACTAGCTAATATAGGATAATCTCAGGCCACAAGGTCCATGTAAAAATCAACTGCACAGTGCACAACAATGTGAATGCTATTCTATTATATTATATTATGTACATTTTACCACTTTTTAAAAAAATGATAGCATCAGAAAAGTTATCCAGAGAAGAAAAAAATGTCCTGAGCCAGCTGCAAACTTAAGCTTTTATTAAAAGTTGTTTTAAATCAATTGTATTTATATACACTGACATTGGACAATCAGCAATTAAAATTTAAAAATGCAGTACCACTTTTAACAGCATCAAGAAACGAACTATAAACCCATCAAAATATATATAAGATCTGTAAAATCTAGGAACACCAACAAACAAAATTAAAGAACTAAATAAATGTAGAGATATGTTATGTTCATGCACTGGAAGATATCAATTTTCCTTAAACTTTCTGACAGACTCAATATAATCCCAATCAAAATTCCAGTAAGATTATTTTGTGGCAATCAGGAGACTGATTCTAAAGTTTATATAGAAAATAAAAATAGAATAGCCAAAATAATTCTGAAAAGGAACAAAGCTGTAGAATTCATGCAACCTAATTATGAGACCATAAAGACCATGATTTCAATTCTATAAATCCATAATTATGAACACAGAGTGGCAACGGCAAAAGGACAGACATACAGATCAATAGAACAGACTCTAGAAGTACACCCACACTTGGTCAATAGATTTCATATATGGTCAATTAATTTCTAAAAAGGTGCAAAATCAATTAAATAGAGAACAACTAGTCTTTTCAACAATGGTTGGATTTTCAAATTCTAGCAATGGTGCTAGAATTTTTGTATATCTATATGGAAAGAGATGAATCCCAATTTCTACCTCACAGCATGTAAAATTTAACTCAAAATGGACTACAGATTTAAAAGTATAATAAAGTAAAACCATAACACATTTAGAAGAAAATTAGAGAAAATTTCTGTGACCTTGGATTAGGCAAACATTTCTTAAACAAAATATCAAATACATGAACCATAAAAGATAAAACTGATAAACTCGACTAATTCAAGATGTGACAACTTCAGTTCTTCAAAAGATACTGTTAAGTCACAGAAAAGCCACAGAGAGAAAATGCTTGAAAACACACAGGTTATAAAGTCCTAAGTTCAGAATATACAAAAAAAACCTCTCAACATCCAAAAATAAGAAAAGAAACAAAATTTAATGGCCAAAGACAGAACAATTAAAAAAGATATATGAATGACAAGCACATGAAGAGGTGCTCAACATGATCTGTCATTAGAGAGAAGGAAAATAAGACCACAATGAGATACTACACACCTATAGCTAAAAATAATAAAGAAACTCTCAATAGCAAGTACTAGTCATGATAGAAGACAATTGTTGGAAAAAGAGTCTGGTGAGTTCTTCCAAAGTTTACTAACCATTTGATCCAGCAATCCCACGTCTAGATATTTACCCAAGAGACATAAAAATTTATGATCCTACAGAAACCTAATGCAAATATTTATAGTGACTTTATTCATAACCTCCAAAACTAAAACAAATCCACTGGTGAATGGATAACTACCTTAGAGTCACACAATGCGATACTATATACAGCAGTTAAAAAAAAAAAAAAACCTACTAAATACATGAATAAATCTCAAATGCATTGTACTACAGAAAGAAGCCAGTACTCCCCTCTGTAGGAATGGAAAACCTATCAATTGTTACCAAAGGCTGGTGGTAATGATAAAAGGGAATTTTATGGGATGATAAATTCCTCTATATCTTACTTGTGCTTACTAGATTGTATTGCACTGTCAAAATTCATATAAGTATACACTAAAGTGAGTGAATTTTACTGTATAAGTAACACTTCAATAAGTCTGACAAAAAAATCCTATCTATTAACTTACTATGATTTTATTGATAAAAGTGAGGTGGTGTACTTGTTAAGTATGTTTCAAGCACTCTTTGTTAAAGGTGATTTTTGGAAATGATGGTTCTGTACTTTGAGAAACTCTAAACTCTAAAAGCTGGGTCAGAATTTCTCAAAGTACAGAACCATCATTTCCAAAAATCACCTTTAACAAGGAGTACTTGAAACATACTCAACAAGTAAGTACACCTTTAACAAGGAGTACTTAAAAATATAAATAATGGTCTCTATTTCAAACCAACTGAATTTCAGTCCAAGACTTCCAAAAAGGAGAATTTAGAGTTGTTGCTGTTTTATTTTTTTAATTTACAGCAATAAATTGCGTTCAATTTCCAAATAGGCACTTTTAACAAAATTTTTGGACTTAGGAGGATCCACATTCATTCTTACTGATTCATTCCTTAATTCTAATCTTATTAACTCATTTTCTCCTTTTGTTTCAAACATGTAATTAACTGAAACAGCAAATTCTAGAGGATTACTCCTACAGAGGAGACACAGTGTATGTAATGTTAGGATCTGTGATAAATTTGTCTTACTGATATTCTCAAAATGAAAAAAATCATTATTCCCAAGGAACAGAGCTCTATCTGAAGATCTAGTTATTTCAGCAAACCTGTAGATTAGTTCAATATTAGACAATTTAAAAAGATGACATTCTGCTAGGGAAATCTTTCATTTTACTAAATTTCATTCACAACCTTTTTCCCCAATTTATTACTTGATTTTGCTCACCTCCTCTCCTGAAAGGTAATACGCTGCAAGCAATCCTCCAATAAATCGAATGTTGACTTCAAACACAGACACTTCTGAATTCTGTGAAAACATATTGAAAATGCTCACATATACACAAAGCTGTAAAGGTTTCAAAATATCTTCAATACTTCATATGTTTCTCACAAACACACTGGGGAGAATACTTTTTTCCACTTTCTACATCTTCATTTCTCATGCAACTGAAATCTCACCTCCCATTTGTTAATGCTACTGAAACTCCTCTACTGCTATCAGCACAGCTTCCTAGTTGCCATAACCAATGGGTCATTTTCATGTGCCTTACATATGATTATGAAATTAGCAAGATATTTGATGCTGTGGACTATTCTCCCTCATGAAAGCCTCCATTTCTTAAATTTTGAAATAGTGCTCAATCTACTGGTTCCTTTGTGTTCTATGCTATATTCACTACACTATAATATATATTCAGTAAACTATATGTCCATTTTTACTTCTATCTCTTCTCATGAACTTTAAACACTTTTCTAGTATGTATAACTTAATCAATGTTAAAGGAGGTACCAAAAAGTAATGATAAGATGACAGATTTTTTCAATTAATAATGATGAAAAGCTGACTCCTAGATGAGAAATTGATTTGACTCTTATATATGATATACACATATTTATCAAAATGAAATCAAAATAATTTAGAAGTAGACACAGAAGTACCAAAAAAAAGTAGGAGAAAATGTGACAATATATCTATACTCCCTTGCGAAAGCAGGTACTTTGTAAGTATATAATCAATTGCACTGATAACAAATAATGACAGAAAGACATGAATTTCCCCATAATGAAAATTACCTATAACAAAAAAATCATGAACAAAATTAAAAGGCAAGAAACAAATGGAAGATATTGATATCTGCCACAAATATAGAATAATTTACCACATACAGTCTACAGGTTTGTATTTAGATATGGATAAAGATATTGCTGAGAAAGATTCTAATGCATGGAAAGAAAAGTGGCGAAGAACATGACCAAAGAATCCACAGAATATACAAAAGTGACTAATAGAAAAATAATATTTCTAATTAACTTTTAAATAAAAATTAAAAGGAAATATATATTACCCTGAAGTCTTTCCAATATTCACAGGGAGAAGACGTCATTTGCTAATACAAGCATAATTCTCTAATACAGAACTTTCACAATATAATTATTTTAATAACATAAACTGTTATTACATCCTCAAAAGCAAAGTATTTATATTACTTCATATATTCCCAATATAAAGCATACTGCAGGATATATAGTAGACATTCACTAAATATAGAGAGGAAGCGAAAGAGGGAGAGAGGGCCTCTGTCACTCACTAGAAGAATAATACCTTCTAACCAGTTTCCCTGACTTCGTCCTTCCCAGTACTCTATTTGTTCAGTACCATATAGCTAGAGCGTAATGTAACTTTTCAATCTTATTTCGGCATAGATTACCACTCTGTGCAAACTTTTACAATGGTTTCTGGTTACACTCAGGGTAAAATGACTTATTAGACCCAACATAATCAGATTCCCCACAACCTCTCTGACATTATCTCCTAAGAAATATCCCTGTGACTCACTTTATTGTCAAAATCACTTCTGTGTCAGTCTTTACACTACTTGCACATCTCTATGAGCAAATTTCACTTAGAAAGTTTTTCTGATCACACAATATAAAATTGTGAAGTAATCCCTCATCACTAATATTCTTTATTCTGTACTATTTCCCCAATTAACACTTATCATCATCTTAATATGGCATAATTCTTTATAAAATTCAAAACTTTCCTCACAAGAAACAGAAGAGAAAGTCTAGAGGACAGAACAGAGCGGATGAGGAAGAAACATTATTTACAGGAGTAAAGAGAGAACCTTCCTAAAGTGCTGAAAACAAAAGTCCTTAGACTAAAGAATATTATGAGTCCTTTATGGAATAATCTAAATACAGAATGGTAGGTACAGAAAAACAAAGCAAAGAAAGAAAATATTAACAAGGAGGGGAAAGATTACCTTTTAAAAATTAAACGGACAGCATACTTTTCAATAGCATATTAGAAAGACAATGAGACTGCATCTTTAAAAGGTTAAGAGAAAATAATCATCAACCTCTAACTTTATACTCAGCTATAATATCTGTTAGGAGAAAGCTTGGTTCTCTCATATCCACATAACTTCCCTTGGGTGTCTTCTCAGAAATGTTATTACCTTCAATAGTCATCAGATATAAAAACAGCAACTTCTCACCACTGCTTACTCCTATTTACTCACCAATTTACTCACCAATCCTATTTATTTACTCTTCTTTAAGAGTAAGAACTTACCACTACCTGATATGTTATATACAACTTTAATATGCATTTACTATTTTTCTCCTATAACTAAAATATAAACTAGTATAAACTAGAGATAAAACTCTGTTTTGTTCATTCCTGTATCCATAGATCCACAACAGTGTCTGTCACAGAAAAAGCACTCAATAAATATGTTTATTTTTCTATTCATTGCTTAACTTTTCTATTCATTACCTAATTTTTCTATTCACTACTTTAAATGCAAGCTGGGACCAACTAGACAACAATTACACATAAGACAAGAGGGAAATGAGCTAAATTAAAAGATCTTTATATTTTTCAGAAGAAAGAGAAACTGATTGATTTTAAACTTTGGTAAGTATACCTATTAAAATTTCAAGAGTAACCCCAAAATAAACAGAAATGTAAAGTATATAATAAAACTAGTAGAGGTAAAAAGAGATACAAACTAAAAAGTAAGAGGAAAAAACAGACATGAAGTAATTTAATATAAAATAAGAAAGAGAGAAAGTAAAGGCAAATGAGAGGCACAATAATAATATAGGTAGCAAAATAATGATGGAAGATCCAACTCCAAAAATATGTTACCATACTAAGTGTAAATATTTCAAATTCAACAGTTAAAAGATTCCAAGACTGGATAAAAATAACAAAATCTAAGTACACATCATATGTAAAACATACAGCTAAAACAAATGACACAGAAAGGCTAAAAGTAAAAGAATGAAAAATAACTGTGCTGATTATTAAGCTATTTTTCCCTCAGCTTCAAATCCATCCTTTAACATTCTACTTTGGTATACAGAAACCAGAACTCTTCAAATGCATTTCTCATTGGCCCATGGGCTCCCCAAGAGGCCCTCCAATGACAAGAAGTGCTACAAAGATAACACAAAGATGAAGGAAGGAAAAGGAACTTATTCCTTCTAACTTACTTCTGGCTTCTGACACTGTCACACCAGCCATGGTTCTTCACCCTGGCATCTGCTTCCAGGTTCCAGTTCCCCTGTCACAGACACATTCCCCCAGTTGGCCTCTTCATGCCCTTTTGAGACACCAAGCTCTAGCTAGGTACCCCCTCTTCAGATGTCTGAGCCCTAGCTCCAAGAGGATCCATTTAAGAACTCCTAAATTCTCAAAATCAGAGCCCCAAGCTACTAAACGTTATTGGTCTCAGCCTCTTCTGACTGTTCTCAGAGTTCCATTTTACTGCAGTTATTAATACTACCTCTCATAATACAGTAATGTTCTACTTTGCCTTTTCAGTGCCCCATTACTTGTCAACAATTCTAAACAATAAATCCTCTCAATTAAAAAATTGCACAGTTTTGGTTCTTGATTGAGCCAACTGACACAATATACCAACAAATTATCAGACATAATAAAACTGCCATGTTAACAAACAGGAATGTCGGAAATTCACAAATGCCAATTCTCTCCAAATTAATCTATAAACTGAATGCAATCCTCATCAAAATTTCAACAGGGTTTCCCAGAGCTTAAAAGAACAAAGAACTGATGAGAACTGCTAAGATAATCTCCTAGTAGAAAAACATCAATAATAGCAAGATTCAAATATAGATATCAAGTTGTCTTATAAAAACATTATAGCTAAGGGTACAACAAATATTTAGACTGCTAAAATATTGATGTAGGGATAAAGAGAAGAAAACAACTGACTATAACTAATACATGACTAATGTGGCATGTACAAATAGCAGGGAAATATTAATAAACAGAATCAACTATTTGTTGATCAACTGATAATTGCCTATCATAGTCTACCTACAAATTTAATTATATAAGAACTAAAGACCCAAATGCAGAAGTTTAGAATTAAACACTGGAATATATCTTCATGACCATGAAGTAAGGATTTCTTAAATAAGATATGAAAAGCATAATCTCTAAGGGCTACATAACTATACGGGGTGGGAAGAAGGGGTGGTGTGGGGGGGTAGATGGACTACAATTCTCAACCCCCTTTACAATAAGATGTGGCCACATGAGTAAGATTCACTCACTAATACACAAGCAAAAATGGGGTAACCAACTTCTGAACAATCACATATCTTTTCTCTATTCCTTCCTTCCTCCTTTCTGCCATAGGCACTTATCCACCTTATCTTGAAGAATCATCTATGAAGATGAAGCTTTATACTGCAGTTGACAGAGCAGTAAGACAAAGGATCCTAGATCACTGAGGAGCTACCCAAATCAGTCCTAAACTGCTTATCTCTGCACTTGATTTCCAGGAAACAAAAATAAATTCTCTCTCTTGCTTAAGCTATTTCATACTAGATTTTCGTTATGCACAGTCAAACCTAAACCTGATAATAAAAACTGTTGTGATATATGCTCAAAATGCTAAAATAATACAAAAGAAAGTAATCAGTTTTTGTCTAATTAGCATCAGGAAAGGCATCAGAAAAGAAATAATTACAGATTTAAATCATAATTTGAATGATACAGAGTGTGCAAAAGAGAAAAACACATAAAGGAGTGGTTTCTCACTACAGTCAGAAGGAACAGCAAGTACAAATATCATGAAAGATAATAATGAATATGACAAAATAGCCACACATCTTTTAGGTGAAGACTGGTAGCAATGAAAATAACTGCTATCATTTACTGAACATTGAATATGTACCAGATTATCTCAAATAATCCTCACAATACTGCAAGATGACAGCAATTTTATGACAGGTTTAGAAAGTAGCACTTACTTACAGGTAGATTTCCCAAGGAGTACTAGAATGTAGCTGTGCTGGGCTTCAAACCTAAGCAGTATCACTTAACAACTATGCCAAAATTCTGGGATGATGAGCACATGCCTATGAAGACTCATCAAAACTGTGCCATATGCACAACACGATTCAACTATACTTCAATTTAAAAAATAAAATTTTTTAAAGATGCTAAAAAAAAACTGCCAAATCACTGTATCTTTAAAAAACAATAAAATATTTATTTTAAAGTTAATTTATGATTTTCCTATATTTCCAGTTCAACATGCTTTTCCCCCCAACTCTTGCTTTAACACACTTAACACATTACCTTAAATGATAAGAGTAAGAAAAGTAAAAGGAAAATGGTGAGAAAAGGTGTCTATTTTATGCAAAAACTAAACAACTGACAACTGCAAAGTAAGAAGGGAGACTTGGGATTTCCTTAAATTCAGTATAACACTCAAAACTATTGTTAGAGACTGTGTTTTTTTTATAGTCAACTGAATAAATTGTGAACTGTATACTCACCACACTGAAATCAAGGTTGTTTTCAATCCATTTTTGCCCATCTCGGAATTCATCATGAAGTCCCATGATATAAAGGGTATCCAAAGCATCTACTATAGTAGCACCCATTTGTGAAGTTCCTATATTTAGAGAGAAAAATGTCATTAAAAAGATACCCTTCATACAAGCCTTATTTTCATTTTTCATATATATAGAAAGTAAACCAAAGTAGGAATATAGGGATTAAAAAAATATCCAACATCATCTACTTTTCCATTAAATAGACAATATACATTGTTTAAAACATTTTTCTAAAGAGACACATTGATAACTAATACAAAGATAAAGGAAAACTAAAACTATAATTCTTCTTAATTTTCTTCCTGGTTCAGAAAATGAGATCTATTTAACTGAGATCAATTTTAAAAAAAGGATTAATTTAAGAAATGGGAAGGGTGGTTCAAGATGGTAAGCTAAGTCATAAGACAACCATGAACAATGCTCTTTTGGTCCAAATTCATAGAAAGGGCAAAAAATATACTTAAAATAATAATAAAAGTATAACAAGACTAAATAACTGTAGTGGGAATATAAAGTATAATAATCCTTAACAATCAAAAAGCAGAACATATTTTAAAAGAAGGAAGTCACAAAATGTGAGTAGAGAAAATCAAAGTACTAAGATCTGCCTATCTTCAAAAAGAGATCATCTTGATCTTAAAGAAAATGTTTCAGGGAGGGAGGAATTAATTCAACAAAACTAACCTAACTGATACTAAAACCAGATACTGGACACCCAAGAAAACAGAATAGGCCCACCTTACTAATGAATATAACTGCAAAAACCTTGAATAAGATACTAGTAAGACAAATCTAGTAGCACAGTAAAAGAACAAATAACAGGGAGCAACTAGGTTCTCCCTAGCCCTAGGAATGAAATTATTATTTCTACCTTCTGAGAATGAAAATCATCCACACAGCTTACCACCTATATTAACATAACTTTACTATTACACTGTCATCATCAATGAGTTTATTCTTATAGGAAACATACTCAGAAAGACAGAAGTTGCAAAATAAGTCTACTGTTCATTCCAGGAACTTCTTCAAAGATCCATCAACTCTTTAACAGATAATGATGGCTAACACTTCAAAACTCTAAACCTCTTGCCTTTAAATTCTCTGATCATGTTGTTGTTGTTTAGTTGCTAAGTCATGTCTGACTCTTTTGCAATCCTATGAATGGTAGCCTGCCAGGCCCCTCTGTCCATGGAGTTTCCCAGGCAAGAAATACTGAGGTGGATTGCCATTTCCATCCCCAGGGGATCTTCCAGGGATCGAACTCACATTTTCTGAATTAGCAGGTGGATTCTTTCCCACTGAGCCACCAGGTAAGCACATTACATGATGATCCTTTCCCAATCATAACCAAGATATAATCAACCATAATCCACCAATTGAAGGGCCCTTACTAAGCAAGACTTAAAATCTCAATATATATCTGAACTTCGTCCTTCCCTAACAGGCTACTAAGGTTCTGTTGAGGGAGTGATCTCCCTTACCATTGTAAACATTATCCTCAGCTAGGGCTTCTCTGATAGTTCAGTTGGTAAAGAATCCACCTGCAATGCAGGAGACTCTGGTTTGATTCCTGGGTCAGGAAGATCTGCTGGAGAAGAGATAGGCTACCCACTCCAGTATTCTTGGGCTTCCCTTGTGACTCAGCTGGTAAAGAATCCACCTGTAATGCAGGAGATCTGGGTTCAATCCCTGAGTTGGGAAGATCCCCTGCAGAAGGGAAAGGCTACCCACTCCAGTATTCTGGCCTAGAGAATTCCAAGGACTGTATAATTCATGGGATCGCAGAGTTAGACATGACTGAGCAACTTTCACTTTGTCTTACCAACAAGTTACCTTGGTGATATTTTAGGAATCTGTATGATACTACTTAGGTTCATTATTGTTGTTATTTAATCACTCATCATGTCTTAACTCTTTTGCAACCCTGTGGAATGTAGCCTGCCAGGTTTGTCTGTCCACGGGATTTCCCAGGCATGAATACTAGAATGGGTTGCTATTTCCTTCTCCAGAGGATCTTCCAGACCCAAAGATCAAATTTGCATCTCCTTCATTGGCAGGCAGATTCTTTAACACTGAGCCACCAAGCCCAGGCAGATTCTTTACCAATGAAGCCTATTTAGGGTCATTTAATATTCCTTTAATATTCACTTAATATTCCTTCTATTTAATATTTATTTAATATTCCATTTAATATTCCTTCTATTTATTTATTTTGGCCACAATGCACTGCATGTGGAACTTCTCTAAACAGGAATCGAACCCATGTCCCCTGTAGTAGAAGCTCAAACTCCTGGTAGCCAGTGGACTACCAGGGAAGCCCTTTACTTTCCTTCTTAATTCCATACTTTTTCCCCCAAGTGTTTTCTTATAACGGTTTAAAGCCTATACAGATTTGTTCCTATAATGCTTGTTTTTAACTTACATCACACTTTCTTGTTCATGTGCTCCTAATTATTTCTTCAACTTACCAAGAAGGATATCTTTCTACTAACAAAATGAGTACTCCACCACACTCTTGATAAATTCCTTGGTCTTCTCCCCACTCAGTTCCCTTCATGTTGATATCAACTATAACATTTGTTCTGGGTTATTACAGACATACTTTCCATTTCTTTTTTGTTCCTCAGCTTCCTATTAAGATAACAAAAATATTATCAAGCCATTTAATCACCCATATATCACTATCTCTTGCATAATCTTTGGCTACCTGATGCGTAGAACTGACTCATTGGAAAAGACCCTGACGCTGGGAAAGATTGAAGGTGGGAGAAGGGGATGACAAAGGATGAGATGGTTGGATGACATCACTGACTTGATGAACATGAGTTTGAGCAAGCTCCAGGAGTTGGTGATGGACAGGGAAGCCTGGCGTGCTGCAGTCCATGGGGTCACAAAGAGTCGGACACGACTGAGCGACTGAACTGACTGACTTGCATAATCACTTGAATCAAATATGTATCTCTATTTATTTTAGTATTTTGTCCACAATATATATCATGCATATTTTAAATCCTTAAGAGTCCCTGTTTTTGTTCTTATTTCAATTTTTATAGGTAGCTATGCTCAGTTCTCTAGTTATTTATTTAGTCCTTTAAGTACATGTTCCTCTAAGGTGTTGACTATTCTGAAATAGAAAAAGGCCTGACCCACATACCTGTACCGATTTTGGTTGATTACACAAGGAGAGGTTTGTGCCACAGGCTAAGCAGTACAAAAAAGTGAAAGGCAAAATTGAAATTACTGGCTATCACTATGACTGTTTACCTAGATAACTGAAGATTTCAACTGGAAAAAATTAAAGGGTCTAAAACTACTCTTGAGCCAAATAAAAATTAAAGTATGACACTACAGAAGATATAAAACATAAATAAAGATTTATTATGAGAACACAGGAATCAACCAGTTCCGAGGAAAACTCATAACTTGAAAATTTTGTACTATTTAATAAGAACAAATGAAAACAACTGCACTCTGTTCTACTAACAAAGTAAGAAAAAGAATGATAAACCTGAGCAACAAAGTAGAAGAATCAGAAAAGCTAAAGGCAGAAGTAAATGAATTAGTAATAAAGAACTATCAGAATAATAAATTCAAGAGATAATTCTATGAAAAGAACTACACAATAAATTTATAACTGATTTTTTTAAAGTAGTCATTCAAAAGTGGAAAAGGAGTACATGAAGACTGTATATTGTCACCCTGCTTATTTAACTTATATGCAAAGTCCATCATGCAAAATGTTGAGACAGATGAAGCATAAGCTGGAATCAAGATTGCCAGTAGAAATATCAAAGACCTCAGATACACAGATGATACCACTCTAATGGCAGAAAGTGAAGAGGAACTAAAAAGTTTCTTGATGAAGGTGAAAGAGCAAAGTGAAAAGGCTGGCTTAAAACTCAACATTCAAAAAACTAAGAGTATGGCATCCAGTCCCCTCACTTCATGGCAAACAGATGGAGAAAACAGTAGAAACAGCAGCAGATTTTATTTTCTTGGGCTCCAAAATCTCTGCAGATGATGATTATAGCCATGAAATTAAAAGATGCTTGCTCCTTGGAAGACAAGCTATGACAAACCTAGATAACATATTAAAAAGCAGAAACATCACTTTGCTGACAAAACTCCATATAGTCAAAGTTATGGTTTTTCCAGTAATCATGTATGGATGTGAAAGACCATAAAGAAGACTGAGCACGTAAGAATTGATGCTTTTGAAAAGTGGTGCTGGAGAAGACTCTTGAGAGTCCTTTGGACAGCAAGGAGACCAGACCAGTCAATCCTAAAGGAAATCAACTACGAATATTCACTGGAAGGACTGATACTGAAGCTCCAATACTTTGGCCACCTGATGTGAAGCGCTGACTCACTGGAAAAAGACCATGATGAGGGCATGAGGGAGAAGGGGTCCACAGAGGATGAGATGGTTGAATGGCATCACTGACTCAATGGAAGTGAGTCTGAGCATACTCTGGGAGATAGTGAAGGACAGGGAAGCCTGGAGTGCTGCAGTCCATGGGGTTTCAAAGAGTCAGACACGACTTGGCAACTGAACAACAAATGGGAATATATAAACACAAAAAAAAGGAACTGAGAATGCTACAAGAGACAGATATAAAAGAAATTAAGAAAACTTAAAAAAAAATTTAGTTGTATCTTCCAACTAAATTTGAAAATGAGTGGAACTGACGATTTTCTAAGAAAATGAACATTATTTTGACTTTCGAAAAAAGAAACAGAAAAATCTAAACACAGACCAAGAAATAAATTGAGAAATTTTCAAAGAGCTACCCACAATACAAGATTTGTACTGTAGAAGTTTCATAGAATAAACTCTAATTTTAAGGATGACAAATACTACATAAATCTTGACAGCAACATAGGGGGACAAAAACTTATGAATTCTGCATACCATTGATACAAAAATATAACTTGGTATGAAAAATAAAACTATTGGCTGATCTCATTTGTGAACATCATGGAAATATTTAGGTATGGACTTGCTAGCAGGTATGGTGAGTTTATGTTCAATTTTATGAGAGACCGACAAACTGCTCTCCAGAATGTACCATTATATACTCCCAAAGCAATGTAAAAAGTCTAGAGGCTCATTGGGTAAAGAATTCGCCTGCAATGCAGAAGACACAGGAGATGTGGGTTCGATCACTGGGTCAGGAAGATCCCCTGGAGAAGGGCAGGGCAACCCACTCCAGTATTCTTGCCTGGAGAGTCCCAGGGACAGAGAACCCTGGCTAGCTACAGTCCACGGGGATGCAAAGAGTGGGACACAGCTAAAGTGAGCACGCACGCACTGGTCATCCTACCATCCTTTCTCAATGCTTGACACATTGTTGGCCTTTTTAACTGAACTCATTCTAGTGGGTATGAATAATAGGATTTTGCATTATAGTTTGAATTTTAATTTCCCTGATGACTGATGTGCTTATTGACCATTTGTCTATCTTCTTTGGTGAAGTATTATTTCTATATTCTGAATACATGCTTATACATGTACCACAAATATTTTCTCCAGTTCTGGGGCTTGCTTTTTCATTTCCTTAATGTCTTTTGGAGAGCAGAGATTTTTACTTTTCATGAAGTCCAATTTATCAATTTTTTTCTTTAATGGTTTACTCCTTTTGTATTCTTAAAACTCTTAGCTCACCTCAAAGTCACAAAGATTTTCTCAAATGTTTTTTACTGGAAATTTTATGTTTTTAGTTTTTATGTTTAGATTTATGATCCATTTCAAGTTCATTTTTGTACAGTGTTGAAGAGTCAATGTTTTTGTTTTTTTTCTGTAGGAGTATATAACTGACCCAACACCACTTATTAGAAAGACTTTCCTATTGAAAGCATCTTTGTTGAAAATCAATTAAAAATGTTATGTGTAGCTCTATTTCTATTCTTTTCTAGTGATTTTGATGTCTATCTTTACACTAAAAACCGTCCTGTCCTCATTACTAAATCCACAGTAAATCTATAATCAAGTAGCATAAATCCTTCAACTTTGTTCTTTTTAAAAACTATTTTGATTATTGTACATGCTTTGAGTTTTCATACAGATTTTAGAATCAGTCTATCAACTTTTATGGAGAAGTCATTTTTACTTGGATTCCTTTAAATCTAAAGACAGATTTCAAGAGAACTGACATCTCAACAACATTGAGTATTCCAACTCATAAACATGACATGTCTCTCATTTAAGTTCTTTTCAATTTCTCTCAATAATCACAGTTTTCAGTGTACAGATTGTGCACATAGTATGTTAAATTCATTCACATGTATTTCATGCTTTTATGCTACTGCAAATGATATTGTTTTTATTTATAACTGTGTACTGCTAGTATCTAGAAATATAATTTACTTTGTATAATGAACTTGTATCCAGTGGCCTCACTACTAAATTTGTTTTCACTCTAGTATTTTGTTGTTATTGTCTGACAGATTCCCTAGTATTTTCTTCATGAGCAATCATACTGACTACAAGTAAAGACAGTTGTACTTCTTCATTTATAACCTTTGTACTTTTCTGTCTTTTCCTTACTTTAGTGCACTGGCCAGGGCTCCTTGCATAATGTTACATAGAAGCTGGAGAGCAAAGACATCTTTGCCTAGTTCACAGTCTTCAGGGAGAGTGTCTAGTCTCTCAACATTAAGTATGTGGGGATTCTTTTTCTATTTGTTTGGTTTTGGGTATGTGTCAGGGGAGCGAGGGTAGGTGTATTTTAATGCTTTTTATCAGGCTAAGAAAGTTCCCCTCTAGTTCAAGTTTGCTGAGAGTTTTTATTATGCTTTTATTATGGATGGATGTTGAGTGTTGTTAAATGCTTTTTCAATACCCACTGAGAAGATCATATAATTTTCCTCTTTTAGTTTCTTAATATCTTCAAATAATACTGACTAAGTTCCAAAGGTTAAACCAACCATGCATTCCTAGGATAAACCCCACTGGATCATGAGGTGTTATTCTTTTTACATACTGCTGAGTAAGATTTACTAAAATAAATCTAATCTGGTCAAAGATTTTTATGTCTATTTTCATAAAGGAACCATGGTTTATGAACATGGTTCATAAAGGAACCATAAGGAACAATGGTTTATAAGTTTCCTTTTATTGTAATACCATTGTCTGGTTTTGGTAATAGAGATTTGGCGGTGGCACCAAGGAGATATATATATTAGGTGTAAATACCTAACAAGAGCACTTCAAAATATATCAAGTAAAAGCTGACAGAACTGAAAGGAACCAGAAAGAAATCCAATATAGAGTTGGAAACTTCAATACCCCTAACCTAGTAATTGATAAAACTATAGACAGAAAATCAGCAAAGACAGAGGAAGCCTGAACAAACCCATAAACCAATGAGATCCAACTGACATTAACAGAACATTCTATACCCAGTAACAGTCACTATATATAATACACATTCTATTCAAGCATAAATGGAACATTCACCAAGACAGGCCATATTCTGAGTCAAAAAGTAAATCTTAAATAAATTAAGACTTAAAGAATTGTAAGCACACAAAGTATATTCTCTAACCATGAGTATGTGTGTGCTCAGACTCTCAGTCACTTCTGACATTTTGCAACCCCATGGACTGTAGCCTGCCAGGTTCCTCTGTCCATGGAATTTTCCCAGCAAGAATACAGTGGTGGGTTGCCATTTCCCTCTCCTGAGGATCTTCTTGAGCCAGGGATTGAGCCTGTGTCTCCTGCATTGGCAGGGGAATTCTTTACCATTGTGCCATTTGGGAAGTCCATTCTTTGACCATGATGGAATTAAATTAGAAATCAATAACAGAAAGACAAAAGAAGAATCTCTAGGCATTTAGAAATTAAACAACTTAAGCTAAGTTTTTAAACATACTGAATTGAGTAAAAATGAAAACACAATATATCAAAATCTTTCAGATGCAGATAAAGCAGCACTTAGCAGAAAACTACTTGGCACTAAATGCTTACACTGGAAAAGAGATCTCAAATCTATAATCTAGGTTCCTAGTTCAAGAAACTAGAAACGCAAGAACAAAAGCAACCCAAAGCACGCAGAAGAGTAGAAATAACAAAGAGCAGACATCAAAGAAAATTAAAACATAAAGGAAACATAAGAAAATCATTGAAACCGAAAGCTGCTTCTTTGAAAACATCAATGAAATTGATAAACTTTTAGCAAGAATGACAAAGGAAAAAAAAAAACATAAATTACCAATATTAGGAATAAAGGGGGATTATAACTACAGCTACCATAGATATCAAAAAGATACTATTACTCCAAACAACTCTATGCACATAAAAATCAATGGCTTAGATGAAACAGACCAATTCCTCAAAGCCGTCAATTACCAAAACTAACCTAAAGTGAAACAGATATTAAATGGCCCTTATAGCGATGTGAAATAGAGAAACTGAAATTGTAGAAGCTGTAGTTGAAAATCTCCCAGAAAAAAAAGCTCCACATGCAGATGGTTTCACTGGCAAATTATATCAAAAACTTAAGAAAGAATACCAAATCAACAGTACAGAAAAACGAAGAGCAGAGAAAACTTCCAAACTCAGTTTATTACACTGATACCAAAACAAGACAAAGACAGTACAAGAAAAATACAAAACAATATCCTTCCCTAAATATAAATGCAAAATCCCCAACAAAGTATTAGAGATAATTAACAAGGTAAGAAATAACAAAAAGAATACCTGGAAGATAAAAGGCACATTCAAAAAAGCACTGTAAAGAACAAACAATATTCTTTTCCAAATCAAAATTCTTTCAAATGTAAGATCTATCCCTAACAAAAATCTTTCAATTCTCCAAAGTATCTAAGTAAACCTAATTCATCATGACTATTAATCACTGCTGGAAAAATTATTATCAGTGGTAACCTATGTCCAGCAACATTTTCCTCTCCCCACTCACAGGTCCAGGGCTGAGCCCTAACTAGACAAAATCAAACCAATCTATCCTGCTAAGATGTCAATCTGAAGATATAAACACACAGAGGAAAACAGAGGAAAGAGATAAAGAAAAATGCTTAACTGGAATCAGATCTACTCTAGAACATCACTGAGCTCATTAAATTTTTTTTTTAGTTTAAGCCATTTTGAAATAAATTTTCTGTTATCTGTACAAAATGAAACCTTGATGCCAACCAAATACAAACTAGACAGAAGTCAGAGGAATATGATTTCAGTTACCATATAAAAGAATGTTTTAATAATCAAGGCTAAGAAAAAGAAAATGGACACATTTTAAATTTCCTTATAATCTAGAATATTATGAAAAGCGAAAGTGCTGGTCACACTCGTGTCTGACCCTTCACAGCCCCATGGACAGTCGCCCATCAGGCTTTTCTGTCGATGGAATTCTCCAGGCAGGAATACTGGAGCAAGTAGCCATTCCCTTCTCCAGGGGATCTTCCCAACCCAGGGATCAAACACACATCTCCTGCACTGCAGGCAGATTCTTACCATCTAAGCCACCAGGAAGGTTCGATTCCTGCCTATATGCTCCTATAGTAATAGGTTAAGATTTTTAAAGTTTCTTCCAACTTTTACGATTCTAATTTTATAAAGGCATATGGAATCTGGGATATCAAACGAGACACTATGATCCTTCCCTTAGAAGGATCTTCAACAAAAAAGCTAAAAACAGATTAAAAAAAAAAATCCCAAATAATACTCACTAGCAAGAATATGAGATGTAGAAAAGGAACAAAGTAGGAAAAAGTCAAACTCCTTTTATTAATCCTTTAGTAAACTAACTTCATAACTAAAACCATCAGACAAAACAAACAATAAAGGATTCATTCCTACTTAGTTTATTCCGCTGGAAGAAAAATGTAACCCCTCAAATATTTTTCTAAAAGTATCAATATAAGCACTTAATTTTGACTACTGAAAATAATATAGATTGTATTTTCATTTTTTCTACCTTTTCAGTACAATTTTGTCATAATAGATTTTTCCCATGTGTTGGTTTTTTTTTTCCTGTCTTTAAAGTTAGCTGAAGCAGAATTAGAAGCATGAACTTCAGCACAAAGCTGCCTATAATCAAAATCTGGCTCCATTGTTTACTAGCTGTACCACCTTGAGTAGGTTAGTTAACCCTAACTGTGCCTCAGTTTCCTCCTCTGTAAAATGGGAATAATAATAATAGTACCTGCCTCATAGTGTTCTGAGAGTACTAAATAAGCCCACTCACATAAATCACTTATATCAATCCTTGGTATATAGCATGCTTATTATTCTGCTCGGCTTACCATAACAAAACACCATCCACTATGAGGCTTAAACAACAAAAATTTCTTTTCTCACAGTTCTGGAGATTAGAAACCAAGAGCAAGCTTCCAATCTTTAGAGGAACAACTTCCTCTTGGCTTGATGTCTACCTTCTTGCTATATGGTGCCCACTCAGCCTTTTCTTAGTGTATGTGCAGCAGGAGAAAGGAGTTTGGGTGCATTCTTTAAGGGTTCCATCCCTTTCTGATTAAGGCTCCTAGTTTAATCTTAATTACCCCCTAAACACTATCTCCAAATATAGTCACAATGGGAGGTAGAGCTGCAATATGAATTTTGGGGCACAAGATTCAGCCTACAGGAGTAATACTGTAATACAGGAGCAATACCGGAGTAAATACTGTTGATGCTGCCACTAGTAATGTGTATGTAACTATTGTTACTAGTAATGTAACTAGTAATGTGTATGTAACATACCCACAATGGAAAATACACTTTTACTCACAAACCCAATTACAGAATCTCTAAAGCAAATAACTGCCCTCATACCTCAATAAAAAGGTAGACACTTTATTGGAAAATATTTAACTAATACTCATTACAAGATCATCCCTCAGAAATAACAAACCAAAACTGACAAAATCTTCCTTCTGTACCAAGTGAAAAGACTAATTTTGTAAAGTCACCCTTTCTAACTGTAGGCTCCTTTAATTTCTATGATCTCACAAATAACTTTGCTTATCCAGTAAACCAGTTTAAGTGCTCCTAATGACCAACCAGTAAGAACTCACCTGACAATAATCTGAACCTGTCATTGCTCTGGTCATCATTTACCAACCTAACCAAACAGTCATCTACGAAGGTCACTTATGAAGAAATCTGACAAATTAAAACCACTTTTCATAAGGGAATTCCCTGTAGGCCCAGTAGTTAGGACTCCAAACTTTCACTGACATGGGCCTGGGTTCAATCCTTGGTCAGGGGACTAGGATCCTGCAAGTCATTTGGTGTGCTGCACAGCCATAAATAAATAAATAGCAAAACCACGTTTCATAAAAATGCTATTTTTAAAAAGAGAAAACATTAAGTCAAAACTTACCCATTAGGATTTTAACAAAATCACATCTATTTAAGAAGGAAATGGGCTTGTCTGGTGGCTCAGATGGTAAAGAATCTGCCTGAAATGCGGGAGACCTGGGTTCGATCCATGGGTCAGGAAGATTGCCTGGAGAAGGGCATGGGTACCCACTCCAGTATTCTTGCCTGGAGAATTCCATGGACAGAGGAAACCAGCAAGCTATATAGTCCACAAGGTCGCAAAGAGTTTGACACAACACAGCAACTAACACTTTCAGACTTTAAAAAAGAAACAACCATTTTGCTCACTGAATGAATTATATTGACTCATAAGGAATAAAATTTTAAGAAGTTACCTGAAAGCTCATTTATCTTTAAATTCAGCAATCATACCTTACAGTTATCATCATGATTAAGTAAAATAAATGTATGTTATTTATCTACTACCTCGCCTAAGACCATACTATTTGATAAGTCTTACTTACTATATTAGATGTTCTGAGAAATAAGATTCAAAAAACTAAACAGAAAATTAACATCCAACTCATTTTCAAAGGGCTCAGAGTTTACCACTGAGTTTAATACAAATGGATAGTTAGTTGCAGAGAGGATCTAATTTTAATTAATCACTAAATATCTTTTACTGTGCTAATGTCTCACTGTGGCCTCCACAAAGCAACAGTAACTCTTAATTCTGTGACCTCTGCTAAGGAAATAAACTGTACTTCATTAAGTGATAGATGCTAAATTAAACGTCATATGTGAGATCTTTCATATGTGTGTCTTTCATTACCTAAAGAAAAATTTTTTTCATTATTCCTCCATCCCAACATCTCCCAAACCCAGGAGAAATTATCTATTCAGTCATTTTCTTTTTTGACAGGGAACAATCAAGCATTGAAAAAATTACGAGGTATCACTGCACAGGAAAAATTCTTCCACAGTCACAGTAAAAAAACAGTTATTACTGTGGTGTTGCATTACAATTAGTGAAGATGATTGCACTGCATGTGGCTGACAAATGTGCTTTCTGGTTCCATTAGTATTTTCTCGCCTTCATCTACTGCTATTTCAAAGATATCCATCACATCAAGAAGTACCTAAAGTGAGAGAAAGATGTGAAGACTCTAAAGAACAACTTGATAATTCTTAAGACTTACTCTTGGGTTAAGTAAAAGTTATTAAGGTAGTTAATTAATACTGTTTTAAATTGAGAAATTTAACAAGTGAACTGAACTCAAGTGAGGTAGAAAGTTATTAAATTCAAGTTTAAAAAAAAGCTCTTCCCCAAACCTGCATCCACACCCACGCTGTTAATTTCTCCCTTGGAACTGTGAATATACTGTACATTTACTCAATTTACCAACTGAATCACCTTGGGCATGTTACCTTTTTTTTTTTAAACATACATAACTAACACTACTGGAATTTCCTATTCTTTTCCTCCCCTGCAATGTGTGAGTATCAGAATTGGGGTTATGTTGGAGAAAAACAATTACAAATAGGTACCTACCTTTCTTATACTAAAGAAAAACAATGCAGAAAAAGCTTCAAAATACAAACAAATGACTAAAACATCTGTATGCAAATACAAAATTTATCACTTATCTGTGATAACTAAATCTTGACTGAAACTTGCAAAAAACTACACTTTGCTTCAAATTATAGTTCCAAAGAAATACAGTTGTTACTGTTGTTTAGTCACTAAGTTATGTCCGACTCTTTTGTGACCCCATGGACTGAAGCCCATGAGAAATAAAGAAGTCCCCTTTATCTCAAGGTGCCCAGATACCTGGAACCCTGGAGAGTACCAAACTCTACTTGTTTTTTTCCTATACATACATATCTATAATAAAGTTAAATTTATAAATTAGGCACAGTATGAGACTGACAATAACTAATAATAAAAAGGGATAATTATAGTAATTTACTGCAATAAACATTGTGTAGATGTGGTCTCTCTCTCTTCCTTAAAAGATCTTACTGTACAAATGTAAAGACTTCTCCATCTTAACTAAACACTTAATTGCACTACGGCTATAACCTGTGCAGTCTGAAGCACAACAGCAAAACTAGCACAAATTTCCCTCCTCACAATTTCATGATTAGAATATTTATTCTCACCTTAGATCTTAACCTCAGCATACAGTCCTTATTAAGTGAAGAACTTTCATCTTTTCACTTAAAGAAAGCACTTTACAGTTTCTCTTTGTCAAATCCAAATTGCTGGATCACTACTCTTGTGTTGTGGGCCTAATATTAAGTAAAATAAGGACTACCTGAACTCAAGCACTGTGATATCTCCACGGTTGATCTGATAACCCAGATAGATGGCTAACTAACAAGTAGGATATGCTGGACAAAGAGATGGTTCATACCCCAGGCTGGAAAAAGCACAAAATTTAAATTTATGAATTATTTCTGAAAATTTCCATTTAATATTTTCAGACTGAGATTGACTATAAGTAAATGAATAGAAGAAAACAAAAGCTTAGATAAGCAGGGACTACGATACACAGGTTTGAGAAAGTAACTAAAAAGTTAGATCCTATTTTTTTTCCTTTTATTTACTTATTTTTATTATTTTAATTTTTTTTCATTTATTTATATTAGTTGGAGGCTAATTACTTTACAATATTGTAGTGGTTTTTGCCATATATTGATATGAATCAGCCATGGATTTACATGTGTTCCCCATCCTGAACCCCCCCTCCCACCTCCCTCGCCATCCCATCCCTCTGGCTCATCCTAGTGCACCAGCCCTGAGCACTTGTCTCATGCATCCAACCTGGACTAGGGATCTGTTTCACAATTGATAATATACATGTTTCAGTGCTATTCTCTCAGATCAGATCATCTCACCCTCACCTTCTCCCACAGAGTCCCAAAGTCTGTTCTATACATCTATGTCTCTTTTTCGGTCTTGCATAATGGGTTATCGTTACCATCTTTCTAAATTCCATATATATGTGTTAGTATACTGTATTGGTGTTTTTCTTTCTGGCTTACTTCACTCTGTATAATGGGCTCCAGTTTCATCCACCTCATTAGAACTGATTCAAATGTATTCTTTATAACGACTGAGTAATATTCCATGGTGTATATGTACCACAGCTTCCTTATCTATTCGTCTGCTGATGGGCATCTAGGTTGCTTCCACGTCCTGCCTACTATAAACAGTGCTGCAATGAACATTGGGGTGCACGTGTCTCTTTCAGATCTGGTTTCCTTGGTGTGTATGCCCAGGAGTGGTATTGCTGGGTCATATGGCAGTTCTATTTCCAGTTTTTTTAAGGAATCTCCACACTGTTTTCCACAGTGGCTGTACTAGTTTGCATTCCCACCAACAGTGTAAGAGGGTTCCCTTTTCTCCACACCCTCTCCAGCATTTATTCCTGGTAGACTTTTGGATAGCAGCCATTCTGACTGGTGTGAAATGGTATCTCATTGTGGTTTTGATTTGCATTTCTCTGATAATGAGTGATGTTGAGCATCTTTTCATGTGTTTGTTAGTTATCTGTATGTCTTCTTTGGAGAAATGTCTGTTTAGTTCTTTGGCCCATTTTTTGATTGGGTCATTTATTTTTCTGGAATTGAGCTTCAGGAGTTGCTTGTATATTTTTGAGATTGTCTGTTGCTTTGTTTGCTTTTATTTTCTTCCATTCTGAAGGTTGTCTTTCACCTTGCTTATAGTTTCCTTTGTTGTGCAAAAGCGTTTATGCTTAATTAGGTCCCACTTGTTTATTTTTGCTTTTATTTCCAATATTCTGGGAGGTGGGTCATAGAGGATCCTGCTGTGATTTATGTCGGAGAGTGTTTTGCCTATGTTTTCGTCTAGGAGTTTTATAGTTTCTGGTGTTACATTTAGATCTTTAATCCATTTTGAATTTATTTTTGTGTATGGTGTTGGAAAGTGTTCTAGTTTCATTCTTTTACAAGTGGTTGACCAGTTTTCCCAGCACCACTTGTTAAAGAGGTTGTCTTTTCTCCATTGTATATTCTTGCCTCCTTTGTAGAAGATAAGGTGTCCATAGGTACGTGGATTTATCTCTGGGCTTTCTATTCTGTTCCATTGATCTATATTTCTGTCTTTGTGCCAGTACCATACTGTCTTGATGACTGTGGCTTTGTAGTATAGTCTGAAGTCAGGCAGGTTGATTCCTCCAGTTCTTCTTCTTTCTCAATATTGCTTTGGCTATTCGAGGTTTTTTGTATTTCCATACAAATTGTTAAATTATTTGTTCTAGTTCTGTGAAAAATACCATTGGTAGCATTGAATTTATAGATTGCTTTGGGTAGTATACTCATTTTCACAATATTGATTCTTCCAATCCATGAACATGGTATATTTCTCCATCTATTTGTGTCCTCTTTGATTTCTTTCATCAGTGTTTTATAGTTTTCTATATAAAGGTCTTTTGTTTCTTTAGGTAGATATATTCCTAAGTATTTTATTCTTTTTGTTGCAATGGTGAATGATATTGTTTCCTTAATTTCTCTTTCTGTTTTCTCATTGTTAGTGTATAGGAATGCAAGGGATTTCTGTGTCTTAATTTTATATCCTGCAATTTTACCATATTTACTGATTAGCTCTAGTAATTTTCTGGTAGAGTCTTTAGGGTTTTCTATGTAGAGGATCATGTCATCTGCAAACAGTGAGAGTTTCACTTCTTCTTTTCCTATCTGGATTCCTTCTATTTCTTTTTCTGCTCTGACTGCTGTGGCCAAAACTTCCAAAACTATGTTGAATAGTAGTAGTGAGAGTGGGCACCCTTGCCTTGTTCCTGACGTTAGGGGGACTGCTTTCAATTTTTCACCATTGAGGATAATGTTTGCTGTGGGTTTGTCATATATAGTTTTTATATGTTGAGGTATGTTCCTTCTATTCCTGCTTTCTGGACAGTTTTTATCATAAATGGATGTTGAATTTTGTCAAAGGCTTTTTCTCCATCTATTGAGATAATCATATGGTTTTTATCTTTCAATTTGTTAATGTGGTGTATTACATTGATTGATTTGCATATACTGAAGAATCCTTGCATTCCTGGGATAAAGCCCACTTGGTCATGATGTATGATCTTTTTAATATGCTGTTGGATTCTGTTTGCTAGAATTTTGTTAAGGATTTTTGCATCAATGTTCATCAGTGATATTGGCCTGTAGTTTTCTTTTTTTGTGGCATCTTTGTCTGGTTTTGGTATTAGGGTGATGGTGGCCTCATAGAATGAGTTTGGAAGTTTACCTTCTGCAATTTTCTGGAAGAGTTTCAGTAAGATAGGTGTTAGTTCTTCTTTAAATTTTTGGTAGAATTCAGCTGTGAAGCCATCTGGTCCTGGGCTTTTGTTTGCTGGAAGATTTCTGATTACAGTTTCGATTTCCATGCTTGTGATGGGTCTGTTAAGATCTTCTATTTCTTCCTGGTTCAGTTTTGGAAAGTTATACTTTTCTAAGAATTTGTCCATTTCTTCCAAGTTGTCCATTTTATTGGCATAGAGCTGCTGGTAGTAGTCTCTTATGATCCTTTGTATTTCTGTGTTGTCTGTTGTGATCTCTCCATTTTCATTTCTAATTTTGTTGACTTGATTCTTCTCCCTTTGTTTCTTGATGAGTCTGGCTAACGGTTTGTCAATTTTACTTATCTTCTCAAAAAAACCCAGCTTTTAGCTTTGCTGATTTTTGCTACAGTCTCTTTTGTTTCTTTTGCATTTATTTCTGCCCTAATTTTTAAGATTTCTTTCCTTCTACTACCCTGGGGTTCTTTATTTCTTCCTTCTCTAGTTGCTTTAGGTGTAGAGGTAGGTTATTTATTTGACTTTTTTCTTGTTCCTTGAGGTAAGCCTGTATTGCTGTGAACCTTCCCTTATCACTGCTTTTACAGTGTCCCATAGGCTTTGGGTTGTTGTGTTTTCATTTTCATTCATTTCTATGCATATTTTGATTTCTTTTTTGATTTCTTCTATGATTTGTTGGTTATTCAGAAGTGTGTTATTTAGCCTCCATATGTTGGAATTTTTAATAGTTTTTTTCCTGTAATTGAGATCTAATCTTACTGCATTGTGGTCAGAAAAGATGACTGGTAGGTCCTATTTTTAAAATGAAGGTAGAAAATGAAAACAGTAAAAAAGTAACCTTACCAAATATATTAGTGGAGTGTCCTTTCCTTGCAATAGGTCTAAGTTCATTATGCCCCCATCCATATATCCTGTAATTATCCCAGGCATGTTTCATCATCTGAGAAAAGAAAAATTATAACCCATCAATTTACATTTTTCACAGAATGTTATCCTTATAATTCATGCAATTTAAAGATTCTATTACTATATCCTTACACATTCTCCTGTATCTCCTACATTAGTATATTATTCTGTTAACATTGGTATCAATATGAAAACATACATAATCATGTTTAACTTAAGTCTACACAACAGAACAAAAAATTAGGTGTAATAAAGAACCTCTTTTTATTGGGGAGCAAAGTGTCTGTTTGGCATTCTCTCCTTTTAGGAACTGCCAATCCTTTCAGAAACAGCTTCCCTTCCCTCACTGTGACCATGACAGAGCCATCAAAAACAGGCTCTGATTCCACAATCAATGAACACAGCCTGATTTTAGACCAAAGATCAGCAGACTCTTCCTATAAAGTAAGAATTTTAGACTTCGAAGTCTATACGGTATATATGCTAACCAGTAAACTCAGCTGTTGTAGCAAAAAGCAGCCCTGGACAATATGTAAACAAATGAGCATCACTGGGTTCCAATTAAACTGTATTTTTTTTTTTAACTGTATTTTTAAAAATCAGGAAGCAGGCAGAATTTGGCCAGCAGGTTGTAGCCTGCCAATCCTTGACCTACACTATGTGACTGGGTACATGTGATTCAGTAAAGGCAATCAAGTCCTTTCACACATATTGTTATAGATACCATGAGACAAAAGGACTCTCTTGTGCAATCTCAAGATCTATGCAATATATAATCCTGGAGCTGATGGGGGCTAACTCTCCCAACATGGAGAAATGAGGTAACAAAAGAAAATAGAGATATACATATCTGTTGATAATAACATCTACAGGGTTGGACTGAGCCAAATTTGAAGCCCTGGTTTAGAGCCCCTAAGCTAATAAATATTTTTATATCAATTAGTTTGAACTGAGTTTTTTACAACCCAGTGAGTACTAAGCTATACAACAGCAGAGTATTTAATTAAATATCAGTTGAATTATGTAATAGTAACTTATGGTGTATCAAACATAATATTCATTAAAACATTTCTCAACCTTTTTTTGCAGCCTGCATTACTCAGACACAAAAACTAGGCAAAAATATTACAAGGAAATTAAAAATCAATATATCTTAAAAACACAGATGCAAAATTCCTTAACAATTCCTTAACAAAAATTAACAATAAATAAAAAGGATACTACACAATGACACTGTGCAATTTAAGTCAGGAATATAAGTGGAATTTAACATTCAAAAACCTATCAATATATTTCACCATGTTAACAAATAAAAAAGAAAAAAAACATACAATCATCTTTTTAGATGCAGACAAAGCATCTGTAAAATTCAACACCCAGTCATGATTTTAAAAAAAAACTCTCAGAAAACTAGAACTACAGGGCAACATCCTCAACTTACTAAAGGGCATCTCCAAAAAAACCCTACAGCAGTCATCATACATAATGGCAGAAGACCCTACTCCTAAGGTTGAGAACAAATCAAATATGTGCATGCTCACCACTTCTTTTCAATAATGTACTGAAAGCCCTAGCCAGTGCAAAAAGAAAAAGAACAAAAGGCATAAAAATCAAAAAGGAAAAAGTACCTCTATTCACAAAGCATATGCCTATGGACAAGGAAAACCCTTGTTTTTTTAAGCAATCTTAAAAACCCAATAAAACTAAAAGATGACTTCAGTAACAAAAACTTCAAGTTCAGCAAACTAAAATCAAATACATTTCTACATGCTAGTTAAGATCAGAAATGGAAATTCAAAAACAATTACATCTATAAGACATCAAAAAACATGAAATAGAATATGTGCAGGAACTATACACTAAGACCTACAAAACACTGTTGCTAAGAGAAATTAAAGAAAATCAACAAGGGTTACTTGTTGAACAGTCACTAAAGGCTTTTTCATACTCAGTACATTTGTAGGGCTTTTCTCCAATATGAGTTCACTGGTGTTTTCTGAGGTTTGCATTCTGGCTGAAGACTATCAAAATTCACTGCATTTATAAGGTTTCACTACCATGTAAATCCTCTGGTGCTAAATAAGAGATAAGCTGAATGCACTGGTCACAGCAAACACCCTCTTCCAACAACACAAGAGAAGACTCCACACATGGACATCACCAGTTGGTCAATACCAAAATCAGATTGATAATATTCTTTGCAGGCAAAGTTGCAGAAGCTCTATACAGTCAGCAAAAACAAGACAGGGGAGCTGACTGTGGCTCAGATCATGAACTCCTTATTGCAAAATTCAGACATAAATTGAAAAATAGGGAAAACCATTAGACCATTCAGGTATGACCTAAATCAAATCTCTTATGATTATATAGTGAAAGAGACAAATAGATTCAAGGGATTAGATCTGATAGACAAAGTGCCTGAAGAACTACAGACAAGGGTTCATGACATTGTACAGGAAGCAGTGATCAAGACCATCCTCAAGAAAAAGAAATGCAAAAAGGCAAAATGGTTGTCTAAGGAGGCCTTAAAATAGCTGAGAAAAGAAGAGAAGCGAAAGGCAAAGGAGAAAAGGAAAGATAAACTCATCTGAATGCAGAGTTCCAAAGAATAGCAAGGAAAGATAAGAAAGCATTCCTCAGTGATCAATGCAAAGAAATAGAGGAAAACAACAGAATGGGAAAGACTAGAGATCTCTTCAAGAAAATCAGAGATACCAAGGGAAATTTTCATGCAAAGATGGGCACCATTAAGAACAGAAATGGTATAGACTTAACAGAAGCAGAAGATATTAAGAAGAGGTGGCAAGAATACAAAGAAGAACTATCCAAAAACTATCTTCATGACCCAGATAATCATGGTGGTGTGATTACTCACCTAGTGCCAGATATCCTGGAATGTGAAGTCAAGTGAGCCACAGCAAGCATCACCACAAACAAAATTTGTAGAGGTGATGGAATTCCAGTTGAGCTATTTCAAGTCCTAAAAGATGCTGCTGTCAAAGTGCTGCACTCAATATGCCAGCAAATTTGGAAAACTGAGCAGTGGCCACAGGACTGGAAAAGGTCAGTTTCCATTCCAGTCCCAAAGAAAGGCAATGCCAAAGAATGTTCAAACTACTGCACAATTGCACTCATCTCCCACACTAGCAAAGTAATGCTCAAAATTTTCCAAGTCAGGCTTCAACAGTATGTGAACTGTGAACTTCCAGATGTTCAAGATGGATTTAGAAAAGACAGAGGAACCAGAGATCAAATTGCCAAAATTTGTTGGATCATCGAAAAAGCCCAGGAGTTCCAGAAAAACATCTACTTCTGCTTTATTGTCGACCCCAAAGCTGACTGGGTGGATCTCAACAAACTGTGGAAAATTCTTCAAGAGATGGGGAATACCAGACCACCTGACCTGCCTCCTGAGAAATTTGTATGCAGCTCAAGAAGCAACAGACTGGTTCCAAATAGGAAAAGGAGCATGTCAAGGCTATATATTGTCACCCTGCTTATTTAACTTATATGCAGAGTACATCATACGAAATGCCAGGCTGGAAGAAGTACAAGCTGGAATCAAGACTGCCAGGAGAAATATCAATAACCTCAGATATGCAGATGACATCACCCTTATGGCAGAAAGTGAAGAAGAACTAAAGAGCCTCTTGATGAAAGTGAAAGAGGAGAGTGAAAAAGCTGGCTTAAAACTCATCATTCAGAAAACTAAAATCATGGCATCTGGTCCCATCACTTCATGGCAAATAGATGGGGAAACAATGGAAAGAGTGACAGGCTTTATTTTTTAGGGCTCCAAAATCACAGCAGATGGTGACTGCAGCCATGAAATTAAAAGACGCTTGCCCCTTGGAAGAAAAGCTATGACCAACCTAGACAGCATTATTAAAGAGACATTTGCCAACAAGATTCCTTCTAGTCAAAGCTATGGTTTTTCCAGTGGTCATGTATGGATGTGAGAGTTGGACTATAAAGAAAGTTGAGCACCGAAAAATTGATGCTTTTGAACTGTGGTGCTGGAGAAGACTCTTGAGAGTCGCTTGGACTACAAGGAGATCAAACCAGTCCATCCTAAAAGAAATCAGTCCTGAATATTCATTTGAAGGACTGATGCTGAAGCTGAAACTCCAATATTCTGGCTTCCTGATTTGAAGAACTGACTCATCTGAAAAGACCCTGATGTTGAGAAAGAGTGATGGCAAGAGAAGGGGATGACAGAGGATGAGACAGTTGGATGGCATCACCGACTCAACGGACATGAGTTTGAGTAAGTTCCAGGAGTTGGTGATGGACAGGAAGTCTGGTGTACTGCAGTTCATGGGGTCACAAAGAGCTGGACATAACTGAGAGACTGCACTGAGCTGAACTAAGTGCATTGATATAACATGCTCAGGTAATGAAAGACTCAACGTTGTTTTCTTTTTCTTTAATGTTGTTAAAATAACAATTTTTCCAATTCATCTACAAATTCAATTTGTAGATGAATTTCAATCAAAATTTCAGCAACCTTTTATTTTCACAGAAAAGTTAATTCTATAAAGGCAAAAGACTTAGAATGTCCAAACAAGATTTGTAAAAGAACAAAGTTGGAGGACTTACCTGATTTTAAAACTTACTACAAAAGTTACAGTAATCAACACAGTATCATATTCTCATTAAGAATTGGCATACAGATTATTGAGTAGAAAGAATAACATCTAATTCTGTCAACCAATTTTGAACAAAACGGTCAAGTTAATTCAATTAAAAATGGATAATCTTTCCAAGAATAATGTTAGAACACTAAAATGCCCACCCTATGAGGAAAAATGAAATACAATCTCTACTTCACACAATAAACAAAAAAAATTAACTCAAAACAGATCACAGACTGAAATATCAAACTAAAACATGCCCATACAAAGACTTATATACAAATGTAAACAGCAATTTTACTCCTCTAACAGCCAAAATCTGAACCAAATGATGAACAAACAAATGGTCAACAGGTGAATAAATAAAACAAATCATGGTACATCTATACAGCAGAATAATACTGTATCATTTGAGATGCATGGAACGAATTTCAAAAACATACTGAACAAAAGCCCAGAAATAAAATATCACATCCTTATGATTCCATTTGACTGAAACTCTAGAAAAGACGAATCTAATCTATAATGACTAACAGCATATCAGTAGTTGCCTGGGGCCAAGGAATCAGGTGAACTGGCTGAAGAGGGACACAAATTATTTTGAGATGATGGACGTATTCACAGCTTGATTGCAACTGTTACACCGGTGAGTAAAACTGTCCAAACTCATCAAGCTGAACTCTTAAACAGACACATTTTACTGTATGTAAAATATGTCTCAATAATGTTGAATTTTTTAAAAATCTAATAGCCTGTCCTATCTTCCCTACTTCCCTAACTTTCCCTTTTCCTGAGCCAATTACTTAAACTCTTCCACCTGTTTTTCTACTTACCACTGTATAGTTTACAGGGCAATTTGTTGATTTAAAAAAAAGTCTGAGCTATTTACTATAGTCCCCTGTAGTTAATTTAGCTTTCTTATAAACTATCAACCCACCCCTATACATACTTCTCTATTTACATTCCCTGTCTCACTCTTTCAATATAGTTAACAGTTTTTTCTTATATTACTATCGATATATTAATTTGTTCAACTTTTGTATTCCCTGCTGTTAACTACTGGTCTGAAGTTTGGTGGGGTTTATTGTTGATGCAGTTTTAGTAAAAATTATTAATTTACTTCCAAATTAAACCTGAGTTTCAAAACCTGTTTCAAAATAATCAAACACCTCAGAAAACTGTCAGTTTCACTTTATTCTCTGATAAATCCTTTCTGAGGCTCTCTTTCCTCCTACTCTGAAGGGGAGTTCTGTTCTCTACCTGAAGGACAGCGACCATCCTACTGATTCCGTTTTCACAATCCTAACAGTGCCCTTGCTTTCTCTCTCTAGTCACAGCTCACCTGTTTCCAAAATCACTTTATCTCTCTATTTTTATGCTGAAGCATATTTTCTAGTAACAATCTCACAAAATGTCTAAAAATATATTTCCCTCAGATTTGAGTCATAATTTGGCTGAATACATAATTCTTTCTAAGCCTTAGCTCCACACTCTTTCAGTTTCTAATATTACTGTTGAAGAATCTAATGTGCCATTATACACAATCCCAATCTTTTGGGTAGAACTATTTTTTTCTTCTCTATAAACTTTTAGGATCTGTTTGCTATGCCACTTTTTCTAAAATTTTCTAAAACTTCGTTTTCTTTTCTAAAATTTCAGTAGGAATCTTTGAATTGTGTCTTTGAATTCTTCCCCTCTATTTTCCCTGTTCTCTTTTCAAAACCACTCATCAGTCATTTATTAGATGTTGCAGAGTGATCTTATCATTTTTCTTATTTTCTCAATCTTTTGTCCTTCTGAGAAAGATGCTCAATTTTATCTTCCAAGTCTTCTCTTGAATTTTTTAAACTATCACATTTTTATTTTCCAAGAATTCTTTCTTATTCTGTAAACGTTTCTTTTTATAACTAATTCATATTTTATAAATTTAATTTTTTGGCACTGTAAAGACGTTAATTCCTTTTAGGTATCTGTATTCTGGTCTCTGCATTATTTCTGTATACTCTAAACTTTCTACCATTTCTCTCATGTAACAAACTTTCTTTACGTGTCAGGTGTTCTTTGGTTTGCTCTTCACATATGAGTAAAGCATTTACAAAATAATCAAAGTCTGTCAATGAACAGGCTAGATTTGTTGACTGAGTTTCATCTTAGGGAGATCAGGTGAAATCCAGGGGGCTCTTTCCTCTTGTGCCAGTCATAGTCAGGTCTCCCCAGAGAAAAATCCTTCATTTTCCTGCTTACTGAAAATAAATTTTACTAGCAGAATTTTAAAAGTCTAGCAGAATAAAGCTGTCTCAATATTCAGAATCCATTTTTTACTTAATGCTCTCCACCTCCAACAGTCTTCATTTTTTTTTAGAATAACTTCTGCCCTTTCCCCTCAGCCATACTATACCTGGTGTTTCCCAAATCTAGATCTTCTCTAATTTATTCATCCAAAAGTAAACTTCTGGTTTTCTTTTGGGAAAGGGAGGACAGTATCCAGGATGCTTAGGCTAGAGAATTGGAGATATAGGGGTTAAAAGCTCCTTTTAAAACTTTCAAATAATGCTTTTTCATAATTTTATACCCTGCCTTCAGAGGTAAATAGTGCTTTAATTCTTGAAACTTTCAGATATTCTGCAGGTAATGCACATCACCTTGCCTCTTATTAGCATCTTCCCCTTCAGGTTAGGTCTCAACTTTCTCTCCTTGCTAAGATATCAACCATAATCTTTAACAGGACCCCACACAGGGATTCTTAACAAGTTTTATGTTAATCTACAAGAATACTAGATAATGCGATGTTATCTAAAGGATTCACTCAGCAAGTCTGGGTTGTTCAAACCCTGCACATCCTCAGAGAAGATATGGGCTAAACCAGGCTCCTGGAAAATAACCTCTAAACCTTTATTATTCTGCCTGTTAAGAGCATTTTTGTTTATCTAAAGCCTTGAGTCATGTCAGACAGTTTATGCTCATAATGTGATTTATGGTGGGGACCTTGAACCACACGGAATCAGCCTGATCTCTGGAGGAACTGGAGAATTAAGACCAACCAAGCCTACATGGGCTTCCCTGGTGGCTCAGATGGTAAAGAATCTGCCTGCAATTAGGGAGACCTGGGTTGGGAAGATCCCCTGGAGGAGGGCATGACAACCCACTCCAGTATTCTTACCAAGAGAATCCTCATGGACAAAGGAGCCTGGCAGGCTACAATCCATGGAATCACAAAGAGTCGGACACGACTGAGCGGCTAAGCACAGCACAAGCAACAGATTTCCCAACCTGGGGATCTGGCAAAAGGGATGAGAACCCCCAGGGAAATTCAGTGGGATTTGATTGTAGAACTTCCACGGGACTGGGGAAACAGACTCCTGGAGGGTACAGACAAAACCTTTAGCGGACAAGGAGCCAGAAGAAAGGAACAGAGTCTCCAGAAGAAAGGAACAGGGTCTCCATAAGGAGCAAACTTGCCTGTGAGTGTCCAGCAGTCTCCAGCAGAGGTGTGGATCAACAGTGGCCTGCTGTGGGGTCAGAGACACTGAATACAATAATGTGTGCACAAGTACTTTTGAAGGAGGCCGCACTACCATCATTACCTCTAACACAGTTTCGTCTCAGGCCAAAAAACAGGGAGGGAACAGAGCCCTGGCCATCAATAGGAAATTGGATTAAACATTTACTGAGCAAGGCCCCGCCGATCAGACGCAGTTTCCCCCCTAGTCAGTCTCTCCCATCAAGAAGCTTCCATAAGTCTCTTGTCCTTATTCGTCAGAGGACAGAGAGAATGAAAACCACAATCACAGAAAACTAACCAAACTGATCACATGGATCACAGCCTTGTCTAACTCAGTGAACCTATAAGCCATGCCATGTAGGGCCACCCAACACGGACAAGTCATGGTGAAGAGTTCTGACAAAACATGGTCTACTGGAGAAGGGAATGGAAAACCACTTCAGTATTCTTGCCTTGAGAACCCCATGAACAGTATGAAAAGGCAAAAAGAAAAGATACAAAAAAAAAAAGAAACGATGCTGAAAGATGAACTCCCCAGGCTGATAGGTGCTCAATATGCAACTGGAAAAGAGTGAGAAATAACTCCAGATAGAATGAAGAGACAGAGTAAAAGCAAAAACAGTCCCCAGTAGTGGATGTGATTGGTGATGGAAGTAACGTCTGACGCTGTAAAGAACAATATTCCATAGAAACCTGGAATGTAGGTCCATGAATCAAGGTAAATTGGAAGTGGTCAAACAGGAGATGGCAAGAGCGAGCATCAACATTTTAGGAATCAGTGAACTAAAATGGACTGGAATGGGCAAATTTAATTCAGATGACCATTATATTTCTACTACTGTGGGCAAGAATTCCTTAAAAGCAATGCAGTAGCCCTCACAGTCAAGAGTCTGAAATACAGTCAAAAATGATAGAATGACCTCTGTTCATTTCCAAGGCAAACCATACAATATCACAGTAATCCAAGCCTATGACCCAAACACTAATGCCAAAGAAGTAAAAGCAGAACAGTTCTATGATGACCTACAAGACCTTTTAGAACTAACACCCAAAAAAGATGTCCTTTTCATCATAGGGGACTGGAATGCAAAAGTAGGAAGTCAAGAGATACCTGGAGTAACAGGAAAATTTGGCCTTGGAATACAAGATAAAGTAGGGCAAAGGCAAACAGAGTTTTGCCAAAAGAATGCACTGATCATAGCAAACATCCTTCTCCAACAACATTAGAGACTACTCTAAACATGGACATCACCAGATGGCCAATACCAAAAATCAGATTAATTATATTCTTTGCAGCTGAAGATGGAGAAGCTCCACACAGTTAGCAAAAACAAGACCAGAGGTGACTGTGGCTCAGATCATGATCTCCTTACTATAAAATTCAGACTTAAATTGAAAAAAGTAGGAAAGCCACTAGATCATTCAGGTATGACCTAAACAAAATCCCTTATGATTATACAGTGGAAGTGACAAATATATTCAAGGGATTAGAACTGATAGAGTGCCTAAAGAACTATGGACAGGAGGTCCGTGATCTTGTAAAGGAAGCAGTGATCAAGACCATCCCCAAGAAAAAGAAATGCAAAAATGCAAAATGGTTGTCTGAGGAGGCCTTACAAATAGCTGAGAAAAAAAGAAGCTAAAGACAAAGGAGAAAAGAAAAGATATTCCCATTTGAATGCAGAGTTCCAAAGAATAGCCAGGAGAGATAAGAAAGCCTTCCTCAGCGATCAATGCAAAGAAATAGAGGAAAACAACAGAATGGAAAAGACTAGAGATCTCTTCAAGAGAATTAGAGATACCAAGAGAAATTTTCATGCAAAGATGGGCTCAATAAAGGACAGAAATGGTAGGGACCTAATAGAAGCAGAAGATATTGAGAAGAGGTGGCAAGAAAACACAGAAGAACTGTACAAAAAAGATCTTCACAATGCAGATGATCACGATGGTGTGACCACTCACCTAGAGCCAGACATCCTGGAGTGTAAAGTTAAGTGGGCTTTAGGAAGCATCACTATAAGCAAAGCTAGTGGAAGTGATGGAATTCCAGTTGAGCTACTTCATATCCTAAAAGATGATGCTGTGAAAATGCTGCACTCAATATGTCAGCAAATTTGGAAGTTAGCAGCGGCCACAGGACTGGAAAAGGTCAGTTTTCATTCCAATCCCAAAGAAAGGCAAGGCCAAAGAATGTTCGAACTACAGCACGATCGCACTCATCCCACACGCTAGCAATGTAATGCTCAAAATTCTCCAAGCCAGGTTTCAACAGTATGTGAGCTGTGAACTTCCAGATGTTCAAACTGGATTTAGAACGTGCAGAGGAAACAGACATCAAATTGCCAATTTCCACTGAATCATAGAAAAAGCAAGAGAGTTCCAGAAAAACATCTACTTCTGCTTTATTGATTACACGAAAGCCTTTGACTGTGTGGATCACAACAAACTGTGGAAAATTCTTCAGGAGATGGAAATACCACACCACCTGACCTGCCTCCTGAGAAATCTGTATGCAGCTCAAGAAGCAACAATTAGAACCAGACATGGAACAACAGACTGGTTCCAAATTGGTGAAGGAGTACATCAAGGTTGTATATTGTCACCGTGCTTATTTAACTTATATGCAGAGTACATCACGTGAAATGCTGTGCTGGATGAAGCACAAGCTGGGTTAAAGAATGCTGGGAGAAATATCAATAACCTCAGATATGCAGATGACACCACCCTTATGGCAGAAAGTGAAGAAGAACTAAAGAGTCTCTTCTCGATGAAAGTGTAAGAGGAGAGTGAAAAAGCTGGCTTAAAACTTATCATTCAAAAAACAAAGATCATGGCATATGGTCCCATCACTTCATGGCAAATAGATGGGAAAACAATGGAAAGAGTGGCAGACTTTATTTTTTAGGGCTCCAGAATCACTACAGATGGTGACTGCAGCCATGAAATTAAAAGACACTTGCTCCCTAAAGAAAAGCTATGACCAACCTAAACTGCATATTAAAGAGCAGAGACATTACTTTGCCAAGAAAGGTCCGTCTAGTCAAGGCTATGTTTTTTCCAATAGTCATGTATGGATGTGAGAGTTGGACTATAAAGAAAGCTGAGCGCCAAAGAATTAATGCTCTTGAACTGTGGTGCTGGAGAAGACTCTTGAGAGAGTCCCTTGGACTGCAAGGAGAACAAATAATTAGTCCTCAAGGAAATCAGTCCTGAGTATTTATTTGGGGACTGATGCTGAAGCTGAAACTCCAATACTTTGGCCACCTGATGTGAAGAACTGACTCACTGGAAAAGACCCTGATGCTGGGAAAGACTGAAGGCAGAAACAGAAAGGGATGACAGAGGATGAGATGGCTGGATGGTATCACTGACTCAAGGGACATAAGCTTGAGGCAAGCTTCAGGAGTTGGTGATGGACAGGGAAGCCTGGCATGCTGCAATCCATGGGGTCAAAGAGTCAGACACAACTAAGTGACTGAAGTGAATAAAAAATAATTATAAAAAAGCCCCCAAACCTGGACACCAAGGCTCAGGTTTACTTCTCTGATTGGTAATACATCACACACACTGCCACACATCATTTCTGGGAGAATTAAGCACTGTCCATATCACTCCACTGTGAGAGGACAATGAGAAGCTTTTGCCTGGGTTCTACTGGACTTTGTCCTATATGTCTTTCCTATTGATTTTAATCTGTATGTGTTCAATGAATAAACCATGAATGTAACAGTTTGCTAAGTTCTGTGAGTACTCCAAGTGAATCACTGAGCCTATGGGTGGTATTGGGTCCCCAGGGAAGCCTGACAAGCTGCAGCCCATGGGGTTGCAAAGAGTCGGACACGACTGAGCGACTAAACTGAACTGAAACACGCAGTGTTTTCTATATGAATTATTATGTAAATCAGAAAGTATTTCAATAAATTCTAATGACATTAAAAAAAAATTTATCAAAGTCTCGTCAACACTGCCCAAAGAAAGTGCCTCAAGCAGCCTAAGCACAAAACACAGACTCCAGAGTAAGGTAAAATCAGAGTACATATCTTATACTAATTGATAAAGATGCTTAAAATACCTGCAGATCTTCCATATTCACTACTAGAATATATCCTAATAGATATCTATTTGAACTAAACTTATTGTCTTATGTTATGATAAACAATCAATTTGAAATACAGTTTATGCTATTACAAAATCTGTTTTCTTCACAACAGTAAAACTAAAACTCTACCCCACATTAGCAGGATTTCTAATTAACAGAGTTCTACTAAAACATTCACTAGATTTCTTCTCATTCTGGTATTTTATCTCCAAAGAACCCCTAAAATAACAAAACTGAAAGACTCCTGAGACCAAACAAACTTCAAAAACGAATTCAATCCTTCCCTATTCAATCCATTGAGACTCTTTGGAAAGATGTGTTCTTAATCTGAAGTATGGTTAAGTGGTATCACGACAGGTTCCTTGAAAGATGGTACATATAAAGCTAGCTCTTCAGAAACTTGCTAACTTTTCAGAAACTAGTAACTAGCAGAGGTCTGTGGAAACAGATACTTATGAAATTTCTTATTAAATGATAAATTGTTTATGGGTCTATTCTACATTATTTACAAAATATTGAGTATCAAAAGTTCTCTGAACACAAGATAAGGAGCATAACTATCCAAACAATATCTTATCAAAAATTGTATGCATCCTATAATTATTTTATGATTGATATTGAGAGAGATTTAGCACTTGCTGCCATCTTGCAAAATGAACTACAATTCTGACCTCAAAACAAACTATTTGATCAAAGTACAACAAAGTTTGTACCACAGATGGCATAAATACAGATAGACAGATAAATTTACACCCAGTCAAATGCATATCCATATCCCTAACCACCCCATATCACAAATCTCAGCTTATTACCTCTTTAATTTTTTCCCTTTTCTCTCTTAGGTCATTATCTTCTGGGTCTCCACCATGTGTTCCTATAAGGTTTGGTATAGGAACTGCTGGCAGTGGCTTTTTCTCTCTTATCTTCATTTCTTGGACTACCTTATTTTTCTCTGTCTGTATTTCTGCTCGGATTTCCTCTCTTGACTTTTTTAATTTTTCTTTTGCTTCTTCTAGAGCCTTCTCGTGATCAGCTCGAATTTTATTTCTCAAACGTTCTTCTTCTTCCCTGTAAGAAGAGGAGAAAAATAAATATAAAACTTAAAGCTTCCTTCACCAAACCTTGATAGTTGTTTTCTACTCCTGTCATTGAAAACAAAGAACCTATGAGAGAGACCTGGATCTACCTACACAAGTCAAAGTGAAAGTCGCTCAGTCGTGTCTGACTCTTTGAGACCCCATGAACTATACAGCTGGAGAAGGAAATGGCAACCCACTCCAGTATTCTTGCCTGGAGAATCCCAGGGACAGAGGAGCCTGGTGAGCTGCCATCTATGGGGTCACACAGAGTTGGAAAAGGCTGAAGCGACTTAGCAGCAGCAGCAGAACTATATAGTCCATGGAATTCTCCAGGCCAGAATACTGGAGTGGGTAGCCTTTCCTTTCTCCAGGGGATCTTCCTAACTCAGGGATCGAACCCACGTCTCCTGCATTGCAGGCAGATTCTTTATCAGCTGAGCCACAAGGGAAGTCCAAGAATACTGGAGTGAGTAGCCTATCCTTTCTCCAGCGAATCTTCCTGACCGAGGAATCAAACAGGGGTCTCCTGCATTGCAGGTGGATTCTTTACCAACTGAACTATGAGGGAAGCCCCAAGAGCAGGATAAATATATCTTAGTATGAGAAAGAAAATAAGCCCCAGATGCTGAGCAGCAAACACTTTCCACAGTAGGAAGAGGGAACCAGGTAAGTTACAATTTAAGGGCCAAGTGAAAACAGAGAAAGTAGCAATCAATAACCTATTAGACACATTGGAGAAAAAAAAAGAAAGACCAGTGAAAAACTAGATGGGGGAAGAGAAAATGAAATATAGAATTAAGCTTTGCAGAGTGGTAGTATCACAGCCAGTTAGGTTTATCCAAGGTGAGATTATTTGTAACTAAAAAAGTAGAATTAAGTATCAGAAGGGACCGTTTGATAAACAACAAGGTCCTATTGTACAGTACAGGGAATTATATTAAATTGTTGCTGCTGTTCAGTCACCAGGTGGTATCTGACTCTTCGCAACCGGATGGACTGCAGCGCACCAGGCCTCCCAACATTCAACACACTATAATAAACCATAGTGGAAAAGAATATGAAAAAATACGTATGTGTATAACTGAACCACTTTGCTGTACACTAGAAATTAACAGAACACTGTAAACCAACGTTACTTCAAGTTTAAAAAAATTTTAAATACATAAGATCATTTCATAAACTGATGTGAAAAAGAGACAAGGAGATATAAACATAGGGTCAAAGAGAGATAAGGAAAAAAGATAATAAGAGGGTTAGAAATTTTTTATTTGTTACATATATATTACGTTGTTGTTTAGTCACTAAGTCATATTCAACTCTTTGTGACCCCATGGACTACTGCAGTCCACTAGGCTCCTCTGTCCATGGAATTTTCCAGGCAAGAATACTGGACTGGGTTGCTGTTTCCTCCTCCAGGTGATCTTCCCAACCCAGGGATCAAACACACATCTCCTGAACTGGCAGGTGGATTCTTCACCACTGAGCCACCAGGGAAGCCCCATATGCTTCTGAATTTTTACATTTTGGAAATTCCATAGACCTTATAGGGTCCAACTAATGTGGGCATGACCACTCAAAATTTGCTTTAGCCCTTGTTAAAAATACAGATTCTAATTTAGCACATCTGTATGAGATCCATGAATTTGAATTATAAAGAGTTCCCCTGATGATTCTGGTATGCATACAAGTTTAGAAACCACTACTGCAGTAGATACCTACCGGGTTTCTACCCAGTCCTGAATCTTTTCTCCACCTCCACCACTATCCACATGAATGAATATATGAGTGTTAGTTACTATTTTTCAAATCATCCAACGATGACTACTCTAAGGGGTCACCAGAGTTACCTCTAGAAATTTAATTCAAACCCTAGACTTACAACATTTCTGGTAAGAAAGTAAAATGAATGATACAGCCACTTTGGAAAGCTTTAGCAGTTTCTTTAAAAACTAAACACGTGAAGCAACAGACAAAGGATTAATCTCAAAAATATACAAGCAACTCCTGAAGCTCAATTCCAGAAAAATAAATGACCCAATCAAAAAATGGGCCAAAGAACTAAACAGACATTTCTCCAAAGAAGACATACAGATGGTTAACAAACACATGAAAAGATGCTCAACATCACTCATCATCAGAGAAATGCAAATCGAAACCACAATGAGGTACCATTTCACACCAGTCAGGATGGCTGCTATCCAAAAGTCTACAAGCAATAAATGCTGGAGAGGGTGTGGAGAAAAGGGAACCCTCTTACACTGTTGGTGGGAATGTAAACTAGTACAGCTGCTATGGAAAACAGTGTGGAGATTTCTTAAAAAACTGGAAATAGAACTGCCATATGACCCAGCAATCCCACTCCTGGGCATACACACTGAGGAAACCAGATCTGAAAGAGACATGTGCACCCCAATGTTCATCGCAGCACTGTTTATAATAGCCAGGACATGGAAGCAACCTAGATGTCCATCAGCAGACGAATGGATAAGGAAGCTGGGGTACATATACACCATGGAATATTATTCAGCCATTAAAAAGAATTCATTTGAATCAGTTCTAATGAGATGGATGAAACTGGAGCCCATTATACAGAGTGAAGTAAGCCAGAAAGATAAAGACCATTACAGCATACTAACACATATATATGGAATTTAGAAAGATGGTAATGATAACCCTATATGCAAAACAGAAAAAGTCACAGGTGTACAGAACAGACTTTTGGACTCTGTGGGAGAAGGCGAGGGTGGGATGTTCAGAGAGAACAGCATTGAAACAAGTATACTATCAAGGGTGAAACAGATCAGCAGCCCAGGTTGGATGCATGAGACAAGTGCTCAGGGCTGGTGCACTGGGAAGACCCAGAGGGATTAGGTAGGGAGGGAGGTGGGAGGGGGGATCGGGATGGGGAATACATGTAAATCCATGGCTGATTCATGTCAATGTATGACAAGACCCACTGTGGTATTGTAAAGTGATTAGCCTCCAACTAATAAAAAATAAATGAAGAAAAAAAAAAGAAACTAAACATGTAATTATCATAGAATCCTGCAATTTCTTGGACATTTAACCTAGAGAAATTAAGGCTTATGTTCATATAAAAACCTATACACAAGTCAGTCACAAAAAGAAAATATTGCTTAATTCCACTTACGTGAGAGTCTTAGGGTAGGTTAAAATCAGAAAAACAGTAGAATGATGGTTAGGAGAGGCTTGTGGAAAAGAAAAACTGGGAAGTTATTGTTTAATTGATAAGCAGTTTCAGTTCTGCAAGATGAAAAGATTTCTGGAGATGGATGGTGGTGATGACTGCACAGTAATATGAATTGATTTAACACCACTGCAATGTACATGTGAAAAGAGCTGAGATTGTAAACTTTACGTTATGCATGTGTGAGTGTGCGTCAAGTCACTTCAGTCGTGTCTGATTCTTTGCAGCCCTATGGACTGTAGCCCACCAGGTTCCTCTGTCCAGGAGATTCTCCAGGCGAGAGTACTGGACTGGGCTGCCATGCCGTCCTCCAGGGGACCTTCCCAACCCAGGATTGAACCCGCATCTCTTATGTCTCCTGCATTGGCAAGGGGGTTCTTTACCACTAATGCCACCTGTGAAGTCCCTATGTTATGCATATTTTACCACAATTTCAAAAATTGGGGGGAGGGTGGAATCCTATACACAAATGTTTATAGTAGCTTTATTTGTAACAGGCAAAAACTGGAAATAACTCTCATATCTTTCATAAAGTAAATGGTTAAACAAACCACTGTTTATACTGTGGTACAGTCACACTAAGGGAACACTATTCAGCAATAAAAAGAAATAAACTATTCAAACATACAATTTGAATGAATTTCAAAGGAAGTATGTGAGTGAAAGAAGCTAGTATCAAATGTTAGTCTATATGATTCCTTTTACATGACATTCTCAAAAAGACAAAAAAGAGGAATAATGAATATATACATTTTTATATATATATATCAGTGGATGACAGGAGTTATGGGAAGGGGAGAGGTTAGCTATAAAGGAATAATACAGGACAGTTTTTCTGGATTGTAGCACTGTTACATACCCTAATTTCTGTGCTTACACAAATGTGAACATGTGTTGAAAACCACAGAACTGTATATCGAGAGGAAAAAAAAACCAATTCACAGCCCAGTATTAAAAATAAAATGTTAAACGTTTAAAGAAAAATAAAATTGGACAGCTCACTATGAAAAGGGGCTAAAGAGAAAAACAGAGAAAAAAGGAGGAATCACAGCAGAGCCAGACAATTGGGAACAAACAAGGTCATTCGGGTAGCAAGAAAAAAATCCATCTGCAGACAGACTAGATACAGGAAACATATGGCAAAAAAGAAACAAGCTTGGCCCCAGTATGCATCCAAGGGTAATTCTGGGCTGATCTGTTCAGGAGACTCAGGCAGATGAGGGCATCAGCAGCAGATAAGCACTGAATGAATCTTAGATGAGATAGTGATAGTCACTCCAGCCTGTCTTGGGACAGACTCTTGGGAACCCATGGACTGTAGCCCACCAGGCTCCTCTGTCCATGGGATTTCCCAGGCAGGAATCCTGGAGTGAGTTGCCACTCTCTTCTCCAAAGATAAGATAACTATGGTAAATATGCAGGCACCACAAAACTGCCTTCCAATCCCTCTCCCCCTCCTTACCAACAGAAAACATTGTGCCTAGGCCTAGAGAACAGATCCAAGAAGAATCCTTTTGCAGTTGGAAAAAAGGTACTTGCACTAAAAGTACTTAACTAAAAACTCAGGAGACAAGGATTCTGGTTCCATCTCTGCCGTCAACTCACTCTATAACCTGACACACATCACTCAAAAACCTCCAAGACGAGTACTTTCCTCAATAAAGATAGCAAGACAGGTAATACTATCCTAATACACTTGGTAGAAAGTGAAGAACTAAAGAGCCTCTTGGTGAAAGTGAAACAGGAGAGTGAAAAAGTTGGCTTAAAGCTTAACATTCAGAAAACTAAGATCATGGCATCTGGTCCCGTCACTTCATGGCACATAGATGGGAAAACAGTGGAAACAGTGGCTGACTTTATTTTTCTGGGTTCCAAAATCACTGCAGATGGTGACTGCAGCCATGAAATTAAAAAGACGCGCACTCCTTGGAAGGAAAGTTATGGCCAACCTAGACAGCATATTAAAAAGCAGAGACATAACTCTGTCAACAAAGGTATGTCTAGTCAAGGCTGTTGTTTTTCCAGTAGTCATGTATGGATGTGAGAGTTGGACTATAAAGAAAGCTGAGTGCAGAAGAATTGATGCTTTTGAACTGTGGTGTTGGAGAAGACTCTAGAGAATCCCTTGGACTGCAAGGAGATCCAACCAGTCCATCCTAAAGGAGATCAGTTCTGGGTGTTCACTGGAAGGACTGATGTTGAAGCTGAAACTCCAATACTTTGGCCACCTGATGCAAAAAGCTGACTCTTTTGAAAAGACCCTGATGGGTCCCTGATGCTGGGAAAGATTGAGGGCGGGAAGAGAAGGGGACAACAGAGGATGAGATGATTGGATGGCATCACCAAGTCAGTGGACATAAGTTTTGGTAGACTCTGGGAGTTGGTGATGGACAGGGAAGCCTGGCGTGCTTCAGTTCATGGGGTTGCTAAGAGTAAGACATGACTGAACTGGACTGAACTGAACTGAACTGAACACTTGGCTAGTGATATCCAAGGTAAGTATAAGGACTTAATAAATTGTAATTTTCTATACAAATGTAAGCCATTAATTATACCAAATCTTTTCATCTCTGTTTTTGTGTTTATATAGTTTTTGGATTTGCTGTGTATGTGAGGTTTTGATATAGCAATCTAAATATGTAGCATGAAACTGTTTTAAGTTGCTGGTCTCTTTCCTACTAAAGAGTTCCTTTAGCATTTGCAGCAAAAGTGATTTTGTTGGTGGTGAGCTACCTCATCTCCTGTTGTCTGAAAGTTTTTGATTTCTATATCAATCTGCATGAGAGCCTTGCTGGGTAGAATATTCTTGATTGTAGATTCTTCACTTTCATCATTTAAATACATTGAGCCACTCCCTTCTGGCCTGCAGAGTTTCAAGAGAGAAAGCAACTGATAACGTGATGGGAGTTCCTTTGTATGTTGTTGTTTTTCTTCCTTGCTTTTATTATTTTAAATGTCTTTAATTTTCACCAATGTGATTACTATGCGTCTCTCGGCATGTCCCTCCTTGGGTTTATCCCACCTGGGACTCTCTGCACCTTCTCACCCTGGGTGGTTGTTTCCTTTGAAACGCTGTGCTGTGCTCAGTCACTCAGTCACGTATGACTCCTCACAACACCACGGACTACAGCCCACCAGGCTCCTCTGTCCATGAGGATTCTACAGGCAAGAATACTGGACCCTCCTCCAGGGGGTCTTCCTAACCCAGGGATCAAATCCAAGTCTCCTGCATTGCAGGCGAATTCTTTACCATCCAAGCCACCAGAGATGCCCAAGAATACTGGCGTGGGTAGCTTTTCTCTTCTCAAAGGGATCTTCCTAACCCAGGAATTGAACTGGGGTCTCCTGCATTGCAGACGGATTATTTACCAGCTGAGCTACCAGGAAGACCTTGTTAGGGAAGTGAACTTTCAGCTATTTTCTCTTCAAATATTTTCTCAGATCCTTTCTCTCTCTCCTCTCCTTCTGGGACTTCTATAATGCAAATGGTAGTACATTTAATATTGTCCCAGAGGTCACTTATACTGTCTTCATTTCTTTTCATTCTTTTTCTTTTTGTTATTCTGTTCCTCAGCAGTGAATTCCAACATTCTGTCTTCCAGGTCATTATCTGTTCTGTTTCAGTTATTCTACTGTTGATTCCGTCTACTGTATTTTTCATTTCAGTTATTGTATTGTTTATCTCTGTTTGTTCTTTAGTTCTTCTTCAGTTCAGTCATTCAGCCGTGTCCAACTCTGTGACCCCAAGGACTGCCACATGCCAGGCTTCCCTGTCCATCACCAACTCCTGAAGCTTGCTCAAACTCATGTCCATCAAGTCAACGATACCATCCTACCATCTCATCCTCTGTTATCCCCTTCTCTTCCTGTCTTCAATTTTTCCCAGCATCAAGGTCTTGGATCAGGTGACCAAAATATTGGAGTTTCAGCTTCAGCATCAGTCCCTCATGTGCATATTCAGGACTGATTTCCTTGAGGGACTGACTGGTTTGATCTCCTTGCGGTCCAAGGGACTCTCAAGAGTCTTCTCCAACACCACAGCTAAAGAGCATCAATTTTTCAGTGCTCAGCTTTCTTTATAGTCCAACTCTCACATCCATACATGACTCCTGGAAAACCATAGCTTTGACTAGATAGACTTTTGTTGGCCAAGTAACGCCTCTGCCTTTTTTAATAAGCTGTCTAGATTGGTCATAGCTTTTCTTCTAAGGAGCAACTGTCTTTTTTAATTTTGTGACTACAGTCATCATCTGCAGTAATTTTGGAGCCCAAAATAATAAAGTCTGTCAGTGTTTCCACTGTTTCCCCATCTATTTGTCATGAAGTGATGCGACCGGATGCCATGATCTTCATTTTGTGAATGTTGAGTTTTATGCCAGCTTTTTCACTCTCCCTTTAACTTTCATCAAGAGGCTCTTTATTTCTTCTTTTCTTTCTGCCAAAGGGTAATGTCATCTGCATACCTGAGGTTATTGATATTTCCCCCAGCAATCTTCATTCCAGCTTGTGCTTCATTCAGCCTGGCATTTCACATGATGTACTCTGCATATAAGTTGAATAAGCAGAATGACAATACTCTTTCTCCAATTTGGAACCAGTCTGTTGTTCCATGTCCAGTTCTAACTGTTACTTCTTGAGCTGCATACAGATTTCTCAGGAGGCAGGTCTGGTATTCCCATCTCTTGAAGAATTTTCCACAGTTTGTTGTGACCCACAGAGTCAAAGGCTTTGATGTAGTCAATAAAGCAGTAGTAGATGTTTTTCTGGAACTCTCGTGCTTTCTTGATGATCCAACAGATGTTGAAAATTTCATCTCTGGTTCCTCTGTCTTTTCTAAATACAGCTTGAATATCTGGAAGTTCACAGTTCACATACTTTGAAGCCCGGCTTGGAGAATTTTGAGCATTACTTTGCTAGCGTGTGGGATGAGTGCAACTGTGCAGTAGTCTGAACATTCTTTGGCATTGCCTTTCTTTGGGGTTGAAATGAAAACTCATCTTTTCTTAGTTCTTCTAGGTCTCTGTTAAACATTTCTTGCATCTTCTCGATCCTTGCCTCCATTCTTTGTCCGAGACTCTGGATTGTCTTCCCTATCATTATTCTGAATTCTTTTTCTGAATAGTTGCTTATCTCCACTTCAGTTGGCTGTTCTTCTGGGTTATTATCTTGTTCCTTCAACTGGGACATAATCCTCTACCATTACATTTTGTCTTAAGTTTCTGTGATTGAGGTTTTTGTTTCACAAGTTGTAAGACTGTACTTCTCCTTGCTTCTACTGTTTGCCCTCTGGTAGATGAGGCAATCTAGTAGACTTGTACAAGCTTCCTAATGGGTGGGACTGGTGGTACCCTAGAACTTGGTCCTATCCCTCTGGTGGGCACGGCTGTGCTAAGTAAAACTTTAATGTGCTTACCTGTTGATGGATGGGGCAGCGTTCCCTCCCTGTTCATTGTTTGTCCTGAGGTGTCCCAGCACTGGAGCCTACAGGCTGCTTGGTGAGGCTAATGGTGGCCTCTAGAGGGGTCACATGAATAATTCCCAGGACTGGTGCTGCCAGGGTATCTGTCCCAGCAATGAGCCACCAGATACCCCTGACCTCTGAGTGGTGAGTACACACGACTTTGTGTATGCCCTCCAAAAGCAGAGTTTCTGCCTCCACCCTCTCCCCACGCCCCATCCTGAGGAAGTCTTGCAATTAAACCCCACTTCAAAGCCAGATTCTCTGGGGACTCTTCCTCCTGTTGCCAGATACCCCCATGCTGGGCAGCCTGGCATAGGGCTCAGAACTTTTATTCCAGTAGGAGAACCTCTGTGCTGCAATTGTTATCCAGTTTGTGAGTTGCTCATCCAGTAGGTATATGATTTGATTTTATCACAATTATGCCCTTCCAACCATCTTATGTGATTTCTCCTTTGTCTTTGGGTGTAGGGTTTTTTTTTTTTTTTTGCCAGGTTCCAGAGTTTACTTTGTAGATGATTGTTCAGCAGTTAGTTGTGATTCCAGTGTATTTGTAAGAAGGAGTGACAGCATGTCCTTTTACCCCACCATCTTGAGCTAGTCTGTCCTCATTTCAATCTCATTTTCAAGAGGCTCCTCAAATTTTGCTTTAGTGCCCAAATTTCTAGATTTTAAATTCCATCAGTTGGATCAAATTTCTAGATGTTTACTTTCACATGAATGACCTTTCTTTTACTTACATCTTTTTAAGATTTTTTTTGTAACTTCGATATCTTCAACAGACAATCATGGTGAACTTCCATTTGTCTCCTGCTTTTCATCAGTGCCTTGTATCTTTCCGTGTAGTAAAGAATTTTGCATTGTCCAAAGACAAGTCTGGCCTTGTCACCTTATGGAAGGTAATCTGTCTACTTCATAGATGTGTCCTTGTTTATTTATGGTGGGTGCTGGCCACACCAGCTTTTAGGGTGGGGTTGGCCACATTCAACAGTCCCAGGGTGGGGGCTGGCCATACTAAAAAAAAAAAAAAAAAAATCCAACAAAACAACTTCGGGTGAGGTGCCGGGTCATAAAGTATCAGTCAACATGGAGACTAAGTTACTCATTCATGGAAGCAATCAGTTACTCATTCCTCAAGAACTCTGGACACCAAAGCTCACATGAGCTTACCTGGGTGACAATATACACTGTCACAACTTGATATACCAGGAGAGTAATGTCCTGACTTTATAAGAAGAGGACACTAGAAGCTCTACATCTGGAACCTTCCTGGAATATATGCTATGTGCTTCTTTCCCTTGGCTGATTTTAAACTCCATCTCTTCACTATAATCTGTAATCCTTTCATGAGTGGATAACTTTTAGTGAGTTTTGGGAGTCCTAGCAAACTATCAAGCCTGAGGGTGGCTTTGGAGTCCCCTGAAATTTCAGGTGGTGTCAGAAGTAAGGGTGGGCTTGTGCAGGACTGTGCCCTCAAACTTTGCAGAATGGCTAACTATGGGTACCTTCCAAGATTTCCAAAAAATATCTAATCTTATATCTGCAAGTTCACATGAGATTTGAAATTACTTTATCAAAAAAAAAAAAATTACTTTTTCAATTATATCCTATGTGTAAGAGTTGAATCACTTTTTAATATCCCATAAATAATATTAGGTTTGCATTTTTTGTAAGTTGTTGTCTCATTTTGTTTGGTTTTTATTTTTTCCTTCCAGACACTCTTGTCCTTGAAAATCAAAGGCAAACGACAACAAAACTAATAATTGTTGTTGGCTTAGATAAACCAGGCACTGACTTAGTCAAATACAAGATTACCTTATTTAGTCCTCATACCAATTTATGAGGCATCCTATACTTAACACTGTTCTCCATCTTATTAGAAAAACACTAAGGCACAAAGATAAAAAGGAAACTGTTCAGGGTCATGTATGGATGTGAGAGTTGAACTATAAAGAAAGCTGAGTGCAGAAGAAATGATGCTTTTGAACTGTGGTGTTAGAGAAGACTCTTGAGAGTCCCTTGGACTGCAATGAGATCCAACCAATCCATCCTAAAGGAGATCAGTCCTGGGTGTTCATTGGAAGGATTGATGTTGACGCTGAAACTGCAATACTTTGGCCACCTGATACAAAGAGCTGACTCATTAGAAAAGACCCTGATGCTGGGAAAGATTGAGGGCAGGAGGAGAAGAGGACGACAGAGGATGAGATGGTTGGATGGCATCACCAGCTCAATGGACATGAGTTTGGGTAAACTCCAGGAGTTGGTGATGGACAGGGAGGCCTGGCATGCTGCAGTTCATGGGGTTGCAAAGAGTCAGACACAACTGAGCGACCAAACTAAACTGAACTGTTCAGGGTCACAGAGCTTGTAAGCAGAGAGCCTAAGTACAAACACATGCATTTTAACTTCTTAAATACAGAAACACTGTATTTCACATAAAACATGAATTTTAGAGATTGTCTCGTTATGTAGACACTGATACTTATCTCTCAAGTATTTTGGTCCCTTCCTCCTAAGTCCTAGAGCTGTCAATTTTTAGCTAGGCATTTGCTGTTGTTATTTTTCAACTGCCAAGTCTTGTTTGACTCTTTGCAACCCCATGGAGTGCAGTCCATAGCTAAACACAGTACTAGTGTTAGTCGCTCAATGGTGTCTGACTCTTTGCAACTCCACAGACTATAGCCTGCCAAGCTCCTCTGTCCATGGGATTCCCCAGGCAAGAATACTAGAGTGTGTTGCCATTTCCCCCTCCACAGGATCTTCCCGAACTAGGGATCAAACTCAGGTCTCTTGCATTGCAGGCAGACTCTTTACTGTCTGAGGTACAGGAAAGTCCCATAGCTAAGCATACTCTCTTACAAAATAAAAATTCTATTTTTCAGCCTCCCTTGTTGAAACTATCCTATGGATCAGAAACGGACTTCTGTCTTGCTTAAGCCACTGTTATTTTATGATTTTTATGGCTAGTAAGTGACCTAGTCTTTGTTGAGCCACTCTCTGTCCTAGACGTTCTTTCCCTGAGATACTCATTAGTATCTGAGGGCTGATTTGCCATAAATAAACTAGCTACCCAAGTTTTGTGACTCACAAAACTCACTAAAACCAAATAATTGGCTTCTTTCTTCAATTAGAGTGTTTAAATAAATCATGTTTGGAAACATTCTGAAGGACAAATACAATCCCAGATTACAGAAGAACAGATAAAATTACATTGAAATCTTGTTCGGCAAAGATTTAGTGGCTATACTTTTCCTTTTATATTCATTCCATCCCTCTTTACTAGAGTTTTACTCTTTACCTACAAACATTAAGTCTTATCCACCTTAAAAAATTAAATAAAAACTTCCCTCAAAACTGCCTCCACCTCTACCTTCATTGGTGTCCCCACCTCCTTCCTTTTACCACTACACTTTTTCAAAGAGCACTACACTTGCTATTTCCACTTTCCCTAATCTCATATCATCCTTCTAGCCACCAAAGTTAAAAACTGATAGCTAAGTTTTTCCTTCCTTTAAACTCCTTCTTTATCCATGGCTTTACCACCATCAATGCACCCCCAAAATGTTGTATTCCATTTTCACTTCTGTTCTTACTCTATATACTCTTCCTATTCAACATTATTCATCTGTATTTCTTCAACTACTATATCAAAATATATATGGTTGGGGCTTCCCTGGTGGCTCAGTGGTAAGGAATCCGCCTAACAATGCAGGAGATGCAGGTTTGACCTCTGGAGAAGGAAATGGCAACCCACGCCAGTATTCTTGCCCAGAAAATTCCAAGGACAGAGGACTACTGGTGGGCTACAGTCCATGGGGTCACAAAAGAGTGGGACATGACTTAGCAACTAAACAGCAACATATATGATCAGCCTTTTACACATTACTAAGTACTCCAGATCCAAATTTCTAACATTATATAAGACACTTGCCAAATACCTCTGATTTAACATGTCCAAAACAGAACTGAAGGATTACCATGGAAAAAGGACAATCAGAGGCTAATAAGCTCATTCATGAACATGGAGTGTTTTTAATATTAGCAAAGTTAGCAACATTTTGAAAAATAGCTGGCATAGTAGATAAAAGAATCCACGTGTTAATGTAGGGGAAACGGGTTCAATCCCTCATCTAGGAAGATTCCACATGCCACGGAGCTACTAAGCCTGTATGCCACAACCACTGAAAGCCATGCACTCTAGGGCTCTCAGGCCACAACTACTGAGCTCATATGCTGCAACTACTGAAGCCCCTGCACCCAGAGCCTGTGCTCCACAACGAGAAGCCACAATAATAAGAAGTCCCATGCACGGCAACAAAGAGAAGCCCCATTTGTTGCAACTAGAGAAAGCCCATGCAAATCAACAAAGACTCAGTACAGCCAAAACTAAATAAATTGAAAATTCTTTAAATTTTAAAAATAGAAAAAAAATTCATCATAACTAATTGGACTTACCTGAAAAGTGAGAATAGTTTAATATCAAATAATTCTATCCATGTAATTTACTATTAAAGAGAACTTGTATAAAGTAGAAATAGAAAACTGACAAAATTAAACACTCATCCTCAAAACTTTACAGCAAAGGAAGAAAAGAGAACTTCAATTTCATAAAAGATATCTCCCAATGTCTCCAACAAGTATCATTCTTCACAGTGAAACTTAAGAAGCATTCCCTTCAAAATGAGAGAAACAGATAAGGATGCTCACTATCACACTTCTATTTGATTGCACCTCTAGCTTTCTTGGTGGCTCAGAGGGTAAAGCATCTGCCTGCAATGCGGGAGACCCGAGTTCGACCCCTGGGTCAGGAAGATCCCCTGGAGAAGGAAATCGTAACCCACTCTAGGATTCTTGCCTGGAGAATCCCATGGATGGAGGAGCCTGGTAGGCTACAGTCCACGGGGTCGCAAAGAGTCGGACACGACTGAGCAACTTCACCTTCTTTTTCTAGCTTTGGGCTTCCCTGGTGGCTCAGTCAGTAAAGAATCCGCCTGCAATGCAGGAGACCTGGGTTCAATCCCTGAGTTGAGAAGATCCCCTGGAGGAGGACATGGCAACCCACTCCAGCATTTTTGTCTAGAGAATTCCCATGGACAGAGGAGCCTGGCGGGCTGCAGTCCACGGGGTCACAAAGGGTCAGACACGACTGAGTGACTGAGCACAGGCACGCCAGCCAGCAAAGTAAAATAAGATGAAAATAAGATTAAAATATAAGAGAAAATTAAACTTCCCCCAAAATGTCTATATAAAATCCAAAGAATCTACAAGTTATTATAAATAAAAGTGCAACAAGGAAGGACAAAAACCCAACAGACAGAAGGTACTCAGTAATTTCCTTCTCTTACTATTCATTGGATCTCATCTTTCTAGACTACAAGCATTTAAACTTCTGCTGATACATTCTTTCCTAATACAAATAGTAGCATTATTTACATCAGCTTTCATTTATATCCATTGTTTCACTGCTAAGATTTCCAGGTTCTGTTCTTCTGACTAACATTTAAGAAACATAAGCGCCCTTAAAAACTTTGGCATATAACTACTCTCAAACCATTTATAAGGGAATTTTACTAAACTGACCCTAACTAATCTTCAATTTTTAAGAAAACTCACCAAAGCCCTTATGAACCAGTTTTTAAAAATTGCTGAGTAAATCAACTATGTAATTCAATCTTTTAAAAGATAAAAGACAAAATACAGAGTGGCCCTTGTTTTTAGTAACAAAGTTAGGTACTAAGCAACATTTTCAAACACCATGTATTTTCATAATATTCAAAAATATTTCAGAGGATCCAGGCAAGCACAACAAAACCAGTTGAAGCAGTTATACAAATAACTACCTACGTACAAGTACAGGTTAAAAATGGATCTGGGAAACAACCATACGAGGGTCAGAAACTAGTACAAAAAATACCGAAATTAACAGCATTCTACAGAGGTCAGTGGCAAGTGCCTAAAGGAATTAAGACCTTCCAAAGAGAAATGCCACTCCTTCAACATCATGAAGAACTCTTTAAACTCAAAGTAACCAAGAAGTACTGACTATTTTTAAAAGAGCTGTTCACAAATACAATCTAAGATGATCTACAACAGCAAATTAATATATTCTATTTGTACAGAATAACACTGTCATATAAATGACAAAGAACTTTCTGAATGTTACTCTTTTAAGCTAAGCCATGTATTCTTCTGGTATACTGATTTATAGGTAAGAACCAAATAAGCCAAATTCGCTCACATTTGGGCTCAAAATTCTGTAAGAATGAATCCCATTCTTAAGAAAACATATTAATGTAAAAGTCCGACTGTTTCTCAATATGAGTAACTGTTAGCCACCTGAAAGAGGATGAAAGCAATTCAAAGCGAAGCATGATGAAACTTATTGACCTTCAAGCTTCTATACAAAATCAATTACTTTATCATGTGGCTCCCACAAAATACCAGCTTCTTTAGTGTTATCATTTTAATACAGCAGTTCATGAATCATCAACACAAACTCACTGTCTTTACCTTAATTTTAGTTAGATGCAGGTTATTTCTGTGGGTATTAAAAGGTTTTACTTACATACAGAGCTGCTCTAGATCAATCTAACTTGGGTTATAGGGGATTTTAGTTTAAATTAATGGTAATTACAGGTTAAATGGACTTCCCAGCTAGTGCTAGTGATAAAGAATCCACTTCCCAATGTAGGATACATAAGAGACAAGAGTTCGATCCCTCGATCAGGAAAATCTGGAGGAAGAAATGGCAATGCACTCCAGTATTCTTGCCAGGAAAATCTCATGGATAGAGGAGCCTGGCTGGCTACAGTCCATGGGGTCACAAAGAATCGGACAAAACAGAGCATCTGAGCCACAACCCACAGGTTAAAGAGTTATTGGTCATTGAATTAACTTCAGCTTAACTCACTGATAATCAACAAATATTTACCAAATGTGAGGCGCATTGAGCTAGGTGCAGGGAATATAAGAAAAAGAAGACAAATTATTTGCCCACAGGAGTTAACAATCTAATAAATACATAAACAAAATAAGCACAAAACACTTACATCACAGCAGAGGAACTAAATAACTATAGGTGGGGTACCAGGGAACCATAGGTTAGATAAAAGAGGTAAGACAGTCACAGAAAAGCAGAGGCATTTGCTAATAAGCACACATTTCAAACTACTGTACAAATCTGCTCATTTTACATGCCAACAAGGTTATACTCAAAATCCTTCAAGCAAGGCTTCAGCAGTACATGAACTAAGAACTTCCAGATGTACAAGGTGGGCTTAGAAGAGACAGAGAAACAAGAGATCAAAGTGCCAATATTTGTTGGATCATGGAGAAAGCAAGGGAATTCCAGAAAAACATCTACATATGCTTCATTTACTACCCTAAAGTCTTTGACTGTGTGGATCATAACAAACTGGAAAATTCTTCAAGAGATGGGAATACCAGATCACCTTATCTATCATCTGAGAAACCTGTATGTGGGTCAAGAAGCAACAGCTAACACCAGACATGGGAACAACTGACTGGTTCAAATTTGAGAAAGGAGTTAAGACAAGGCTGTATACTGTCACCCTGCTTATTTAAGTTATATGCAGAGTACATTATGCAAAATGCCAGGCTGGATGAATCACAAGTAGGAATCAAGATTGCCAGGAGAAATATCAACAACCTAAAGTGTGAAGAAGAACTAAAGAGCCTCTTGAGGAGGGTGAAAAGGAGAGTGAAAAAGCTGGCTTAAAACTCAACATTCAAAACACAAAGATCATGTCATCCGGTTCCATCACATCATGGCAAATAGAAGGGTAAAAAGTGAAAGCAGCAACAGATTTTAACGTCTTGAACTTCAAAATCACTGTGGACAGAAGCTGCAGCCATCAATTTAAAAGATACTTGCTCCTTGGAAGAAAAGCTATGACAAACATAGACAGTGTATTAAAAACAGAGACATTCCTTTGCCAATAAAGGTCCATATAGTCAAAACTATGGTCCAGTAGTCATGCACAGATGTGAGAGTTGGATCATAAAGAAGGCTGAGTGCCAAAGAATTGATGCTTTCAAATCGTGGTGTTGGAGAAGACTCTTGAGAGTTCCCTAGATGGTAAGGAGATCAAATTAGTCAATCCTGAAGGAAATCAATCCTGAATGTTCACTGGAAGAGCTACTGCTGAAGCTCCAATACTTTGGCCACCTGATGCAAAGAGCCAACTCAATGGAAAAGACTCTGATGCCAGGAAAGATTAAAGTAAAAGGAGAAGGGAGCAGCAGAGGATGAGATGGTCAGATAGCATCACTGACTCAATGGACATGAATTTGCGCAAACTCCAGGAGATAGTGGGGGACATAGGAGCCTGGCGTGCTGCAGTCCATGGGGTCACAAAGAGTCAGACGTGACTGAGCGACTGAACAACAACATGAGCATGACTTGAAAATAGATCTACATAGGAAAGTAGCATTAGAAAGGCATACTCTTCAAATAGAAACTAAAAGGGGAAAAAAGCAAATTTGCCAGGCAGATCAAAATAAGGGCATGCTAGATAGAAGTGATAGTGTACAAAGAAGCAACACAATATAACAGTTAGGAAATGAGTTGGTATGGCAACTAGAGTATAGTGTGCAGAGTGGAGGAGGTGCAGTAGTGTAGAATAGACTGGGCATGGTAAGAAAGCCAGAGAAGACAAAAGTTCAACCATAAATAAAGACTGTTTTGCAACCGGAGGACAAAGCAAGCCATTAAAGAATTCCTAATCGAAAACAGCATACCTGATGGAAACACAGAAGACTCCTAATACCCAAAGCAATCTTGAGAATGAAAAACAGAGCTAGAGGAATTAGCCTTCCTGACTTCAGAGTATACTACAAAGCTACAGTCATCAAGACAATATTGTATTTTAACACAAAAACAGAAACATAGACCAAAGGAGTAAGATATAAAGCCCAGAGATAAACCCACATACCTATGGGCACCTTATCTTTGACAAAAGAGGCAAGAATACACAATGGAGCAAAGACAGCCTCTTACATGCAGTCCCCAATCTTTTTGGCACCAGAGACCAGTTCCATGGAAGACAATTTTTCCATGGACTGGGGTGGTGCGGGGGTGAGGGGGAAGAATGGTTCAGGTGGTAATGCAAAAAGCAATAGGGAAACGAAGCTTCACTTGCTCGCCAGCTCCTTACCTCCTGCTATGCAGCCAGGTTGGTTTCTATTATTTAAACAGTATGCTATGCTATTTAAACAAATATACAGAAGGACATAGAGAAATATGAAAAATTATTATCAATGAGATGATTGGATGACATCATTGACTCAACGGACATGAGTTTGAGCAAGCTCCGGGAGATGATGAAGGACAGGGAAGCCTGGCGTGCTACAGTCCATGGGGTCGCAAAGAGGTGGACATGACTGAGCAACTGAGCAATACCAACTACATAAAAATCCAAAAAGCAAAATATCATAAAGGAAAATATTCTCAATTGCATTAAAATTTAAAACTTCTATAAAACTGGAGTATAAAAATAAACAAAGCATGAAAATCAGACATCCATTGCATGAATTTATCTTTAATGCATATAAGTAATGAAGAATTCATCTAGAATATATAAATAATTTCTACAAATAAATAAGAAAAAGAACAATCTCAAGGAAAAATTGGCCAAAAACAAAAAAAAAGTTAACAAGCAACTCAAAGACTAGGAAACTCAAGCAACCAAAAAGTATGTTTAAGAAAAATTCCATCTTCTTGTAATCAAGAAATAAAAACTAAAATTTGAATCAAATTGCTAAAGATTTCTAAAATTTAACAATGCCATGTTTTACAAAGATCCAAGTGGGAGGTAAATTGGTACAACCACTTTAGAGACTAACTTAGCAGCAAAACATGCAGTCAATGATGCATATAATTTACAACTGAATAATTATATTAGTAAGCTTTTACCTTGGAGGAAAAAAACCATGTGCCCAAGTACACATGTACAAGAATGCTTTTGCAGTTAGAAAATGGAATTAACATTAAAAAAAAAAAAATCTATCAAAAGGGGCATATATAAATAATCTGAGGTTTAATCATACAATAGAATATCTAAGTGAATAACTGAACCAGAGCCCGATATGATAATATATCTGATATAATATAAATAAATCATTTTTAAAATGTTGAATTAAAAAACCTTGCTGAATGAGACATACAATGTTTAAGAGCATGCAGAATATAATTATATATTTTACAATTGTTTGTATATATAACATATCAATATATATGGAGCATAAGTATAAAACCATGTATTGAGAAAGACTATCAAACTCAGAAGAGAGGTTTATCTCAAGAAGGGTAATCTTCAGCTAAAACAGAAAAATGTTAAGATCTGAAACAGTGTATACAGTGACAATGTTAGCTGTTAAAAGACTTTATGTATGCTTATAACAAACAAACAAAAAAGAATGAGAGGACTTATACCTGATATCAAAACATACTATAAGACTTCAAATGGTGTCTACTTTGGGGAGTAATCAGAAAGATCCATGGGGGTTTAAAGAAAAAAAGAACTGTGTATACTCTGGGATATATTATCTTTTATTATATTTAAATTTTTTTTTTTTTTTAGTATTTGTTTATTTACTTATTGGGGTTGCCGGATCTTAGTTGCAGCACTCACGATTTTTTAGTTGTAGCATTTTTCAGTTTAGTGTAGACTTTTTACACATTTGTAGTACACATAGTGTACATTTTCTACACATTTAGTTGTAGATTTTTTAGTTTAGTGAACTCTTTATTGCAGCATATGGGATCTATTATAGTTCCCTGACCAGGACCCCCACATTGGGAGCGCAGAGTCCCAGCCACCAGACCACCAGGGAAATCATGGGATATATGACTTTTTATTTAACCAGTTCCCTGAGGACAGACATTTGGATCATTCACCAAATGTCATGTTACAGCTTCCAGGGACATTCTTAAACATTTCTTTGTGCACTGATGTAAAAATTTACTAGGATAAGTTCTTAGAAGAATTTCTAAATCAAAGAATATGTACTTTAAATTGGTTGGTATTTATTAATCAATTACTAAATTGTTCATTATAAAAATTCTATTATTTTACACCTGCACCAACAGTGTAAGTGCAAGTGGGGCCAGCTGCTCAATATACACTGCCCCTAGATATAAACAACCTTTTCAAGTAGAGGAAAAAAAACCTAGGTCATGAAAAGGTTAATGGTGATTAACAGTATCACAAATTAATAGAAAAATAACATATTTATTATACACACCATAAAGATATAAAATTTATATCAGATGCCACCTTACTGCAAAGTAATGGGAGAAGTCATGTACATAAACTTTTTAAATAAACTTATGACCATAACTCTATACAGCTATATATAAATAGTTTTAGATACCTGAAGACATATAACTGTGTGAGATGCCAATTTAGCACAATGATTGGCATACTTTTTTAGATGCCAGAGTCTGGTTCCTTATTGAAAATAGCTTCAGAACACTGCACCTCACTTCCAGATAACCCAGTCCATGTGCCATAAATACATAAATTAATGATACAAATGTTTATTAGGAGAAAAAGGAAGAAAGACAACAACTTGTCTGAACTCTCAAAAAATACCAACGACCTAAATGCATACCTGAGCCTCACCTAGGTGAAAAAGTATCCTAAGATCCCTAGAATCTGACTCCAGAGATGATAATTTATACTTGAAGACAATGTTGAGATTTGAATCTCAGGTTGAACATTTTCAGTAGTGTCCAACTAAAAATTTATCTTCTATAATATTCTCCAATAACCCCAATACTTAGTATAATGCTTGGCGCAACATAAATACTCAAAAAAACCACTTGCTGAATAAATGAATGTGTTATCACTATGGAGAGGCCAAGAGATCTGCACAAGTAATAGAGGCTGATATCATAAATATGTAAATGTCAAAAAGTAAAAAGAAAAACGAGATACTCGTTCTTTGCAGTCTCCAGATTACATCATATCCTTTCTTTTTTAAAACTGTATAACTTATCTCTAAAGTTCTTATTGATATGGAAGACAAAAGAACAGACACTTTCAATGGCATCTTTCCATATTAAGGTTAAGAAATTATTATCTCAAAGAAAATTCTGCACTGGGGTAATAAGAGTCCTACAGGGTCTGAGGCCTGAATTATTCAAGAACTCTTGTTTTCCAAAGAATCTATTCTAAAGTTTTATATAACAAATTAAACTGTTATATAAAACTTTATATGTAACTGTTAACTGAGCTCAAAAATGACACCTGGAAATACTTTTGTAACATACCTATTACCTTCAGGCTGGTATAAAAAAAATGTTCAGTAAGTTATACTTTTAAACTTATGAGAAATATATAATGCATAAAAACACCATTTCAGTCATTTACTCTCTTTAAACTGGCACACATTTCATTATAAAAATAACCATAATATCTATAAATGAACTAGTCATTTATAAAATTATTTTTCAAACCTTAATTTTTATATATAGAAATGACACTAATTCCTACTTAGAATGCACTGTATTTTCAAAGTATTTGTCATGCCTTGAACTAAATTACTACACATTCTTCAGTCCCCACTTCATAAAATTACTGGTATTTCATATGCATGAGCTGGAAGGAATCTTTGAAGGTTCAATCAATTCCTTCATTTCATAAACAAGGCACAAAGAAGCTAAACAGTTTAAAGAAATACATCTAATAAGTAAGGACAACACTGAAACTAAAGCCCCTATCTCTTTACACTGAGCCTAATGCCCTTTTAAATATATAATGATGTCTTCGTTCTGGACTACATAAAATTCCAAGATAGATATTGGAATGAATGTCTTTAAAGGAGATTTTTCCTTTATAATAAATCCTAAAAGCCAATCTATATATAAATCTCCATCCATGCTTCATTTTAACTGTGTTCTAAAAGGAAAAAATTCCAGCAAAAATTTAATGGTAATCTAAATAAACTTTTCTGACAGAATATGCACAGTTATGAAAAATAAAATAGCAAAGTGACTTACCTAGCCAAGAATATATAGTCAGCCTACACCATAATTTAAATACTTTTCATAACTTTCAAACAATAGTAAACATAACATTTGCCCAGTTAATTAATTAAATTAATGTTTACCATGTACTATCGATTTCATATAGATGTTTAGCTTCTGTGATAGCAACTTTCCAACACTGTCATGATCTAAATTTTAAAGTATCTATATCTGTAAAAATAAGGTTAGTAATGCCTAACTTACAGGTCTGATGTAAAGAATAAATGCTACATATGTGAAAATATTCATCACATACTCTCTATTATTTTCTTTTTCCTAAAGAAGGAAAAATTCAATGTAAGTGCATGCAAAATAACTTAGATACATGTGTAAGGATAAGTATTTTCTAGAGAGGGCCAAAGTGAATAATTTGCAAGATTTTTAAAATTATTTTTAATAAAGGGTCTTTATTAAACACTGTATCCTCACTTTCAGACATTATTCATCCTACTTTTGCATCTTATCTCTCAATATTGACTTACATTGTTTATATTTCCTTTTACGGAATTTGTCACCTTGCCACGGACATCATTTATTCAAGATACATACTATTCTAAATGGCTTCAGTGGGGAATTCTACTAAACATACAAAGAAGAACTTAAACTGATCCTTCTCTACTTCTTCACCGAAGAGGAGGAAACACTCCCAAAGTGATTCTATGTGGCCAACATCATCACCCTGATATCAAAACCTGACAAGACAACACCAAAAAAGAAAACTACAAGACAATATCTTTGATGAATTCAGATGCAAAAATTCTCAACAAAATATTAGCAAACCAAATTCAATAAGACATAAAAAAATCACACACCATGAACACACTGGATTCAACCCAGGGTCACGAGGATGGTTCAAAAATACACAAATCAAACAATGTGACACACCACATCAATAAAAGAAAAGACAAAAATCACATGGTCATCTCAACAGATGCAGAAAAAGCATTTGTTAAATTCAACATCCATTTAGGAATAAAAACTCTTACCAAAGTGAGAATAAAGAGACTGTATCTCAACATAATAAATGCTATTTACAGTCTCAACATATTTATGACAAATCTGGATTTCCCTGGTAGCTCAGATGGTAAAGAATCTGCTTGCAATGGAAGAGACCTGGGTTTGATCCCTGGGTCGGGAAGATCCCCTGGAGATGGAAATGGCAACCCACTCCAGTATTCTTGTCTGGAGAATTCCATGGATAGACCATGGGGTCACAAAGAGTCAGACATGACTAAGTGACTAACACTTTCTTCTATGACAAATCTACAGTTAACATAATATTCAATAGTGAGAAGCTGAAAGCCTTCCTGCTAAAACCCAGGATAAAACAAAGATGCCCACTTCTAGTATCAGAAGTCCTAGTCATAGTAATCAGACAATAAAAAGAAAGAAAGGTATCCAAATTGGAAGAGAACAGGTAAAATTGTCATTATATACAGATGAGATGATACTATATACAGAAAATCTTAAAGACTCAACAATAAAACTACTAGCACTAATAAACTCAGCAAGGGAACAGGATGCAACATTAATATATAGAAATCAGTTTCTTTATACTAACAATGAAATATCAGAAAGGAAAAGTAAAAACCAATATCTTTTAAAATCACTCACACACACACACACACACACACACACACACACACACACACACACACACACACACACACACACACACACACACACACACATATATATATATATACACTTAGGAAGAGGTCTGACCAAACTGGAGGAAGGTTTATATGCTGAGGTCTGACCAAACTGGAGGAAGGTTTATATGCTGAGAACTATAAAACACTGATAAAGGAAACTGAAGATGATTTAAAAAAATGGAAAATTATCCCATGCTTTTGGATTGGAAGAATTAGTACTGTTAAAATGGCCATACTACCCAAAACAATATACAGACTTAATAACATCCCTATCAAATTATCCATGACTTTTTCATGGAACTAAAACAAATAATCCTAAAATCTATATGGAACCATAAAAGACCCAGAATTGCCAAGGCAATCCTGAGGAAAAAGAATAAAGCTGGAGGCATAAGTCTCCTAGACTTCCAATAATACTACAAAACAATAGCAATCAAAACAGTGTGGTACTGGAAATTTCCTGGCAGTCCAGTGGTTAGGACTCAGTGCTTTTACTGCCATGGCAGGGTTCAATCCCTGGTTGGGAAACTAAGGACCCACATGCCAGGTGGCATGGCCAAAAAGGTGGGAAAAAAGCACAAAAAACAGACATATGGATCAATGGAACAGAATAGAAAGCCCAGAAATAAACCCACACACCTCTGGTCAATTAATTTTCAACAAAGGAGACAAGAAAATACAACAGAGAAGATAGTCTCTTCAGAAAGCGATACTGGAAAAGATGTACAACTGCATGTAAATCAATGAAGTTTGAACACATGTTCACACCATACAAACTCAAAATGGCTTAAAGACTTAAACATAACACACAACACCATAAAATTCCTATAAAAAGGACACAGGCAAAGCATTTTCTGACATAAATTGTACCAAAGTTTTCTTAAGTCAGTCTCCCAAGGCAATAGAAATAAAAGCAAAAATAAATAGGACTCAATCAAACTAACGAACTTTTGCAGAGCAAAGGAAACCTTCAAGAAAACAAAAAGACAACCTACTGACTAGAAGAAAATATTTGCATATGATGCAATGGACAAGGGTTTCAATCTCAAAATATACAAACAGCTTATATAACTCAGAATCTAACAACCCTATCAAAAAATGGATTGATGACCTAAACAGACATTTCTCCAAAAGACATACAGATGCCAACAGACATATGAAAAAACGCTCAACAGCACTAATTATTAGAGAAATGCAAATCAAAACTACAATGATGTACCACCTCACACTGGTCAGAATGGCCATCATTTAAAAATCTACAAATAACAAATGTTGGAAAGAGAGAAAAGGGAAACTTTCTACCCTGTCAGTGGGTATGTAAATTGATGCAGCCATTATGAAGAACAGTACGGAGGTTCCTTAAAAAACTAAAATTAGAGCTGCCATATGATTCAGCAATCCCATCCCTAGGCATGTTCCTAAAACTCTAGAGTTCCTAGAGTTCCTAAAACTCTAACTTGAAAAGATACACGCACCCCTATGTTCACAATAACACTGTTTACAGTAGCCAAACATGGAAACAACCTAAACTGTCCATCAAAAGATGAATGGATAAAAAAGACATGGTATATTTATATAGTGGAGGATTACTAAACCATAAAATACAGAGTGAAATAATGCCATTTGCAGCAACATGGATGAACCTAGAGATTACCAAATGAAGTAAGTCAGAAAGAGAAAGATATGGTATCACTTATATGTGGAATCTAAAATATGATAAAATGAACTTATATATGAAACAGAAACAGACTCACAGACATGGAAAACAAACTTAACATTACCAAAGGGGAAAGTGGGTGAGGAAGGGATAAAGCAGCAGTTTGGGATTAGCAGATACAAACTGCTATATATAAAATAGATAAAACAAAATGGCCCTACTGTCTAGCACAGGGACCTATGTTCAATATACTGTACTAAACCATAACAGAAAAGAATATATATACAAAAAACTGAATCACTTTGCTGTACACCAGAAACTAGACTAACACAACACTGTAAATCAACTACAATTCAATTTTTAAAATATATATATACTTTCATTAAGGGTCAAATGAACATTAAGCATTGGAGAGACAAAAATAATTAAAAGACAATCATCTGCTTACAAGGAACCCATGTTCTGTTGGGAGCAACAAGTAAGCAAATGACTATAAATACGCAATCACAGACAATATATGAGAAAGATAAAAGTACATGGGAAAAAGACTACCTAAAAGCAGGAAAATTAAAGGAATAAATTTGCCTGTGAAAGTGAAAGTCACTCATTCTTGGGTGTTGGCAATCTTATATGTTAATGGGTAAATTAATATTAACCAGAAAGCTATAGATCAGAGAGCATTATTACAAAACAAGATTAAATGCAAATCAAAGTAATTCAAGCACAGATTTCTAATACTGAATAACGATGACAAAATCTAGTCTTAGACTACATATTAATTTTATAGATGCTACATAAGTCTAGTAAATATTAATATGGAAGGAATATTCTGAGATTGTATGTTTGATCCATTAGTATCCATCAGTAAGAAAAATCAAAAGAAATATTAATATATAAGAGTAAATAAACATTTCATAACCCTAAAACACTTGTTATAAAACCCAAAAGAAATTTTGGAATGGTTATTATAGGTTACAGCAAATAAACTATATTTGAACAAATTTTATTTCCTTAAAACATTTAACTTCATCCAATAAATAATGCTTACTTATTAACATTCAACTTCTGGGGCACTGAACAGCAAGCAATTTCTAATACATGCTGACCAACATGAAAATCAGGACTTACACCTTGGCATTCTGCATTTTAATCATACCATACTAGTTCTTTATTCATTTCTGAGAAAAATGAAAAACATACTGATTTTATAACAGTGATTTTATAATGTAAAAGCAAAGTCACTGTCACTTTGCTTAGGATCAAATTAGACTCTAAATAAGAGTACACAAATGTCATCTGGTAAGCGGCTCCAAAATACAGTCTCTTTCAAATTACTATTAATACTTATGAAAGATGCAGAAAAGAATAAAACTCAGGATATCAAAGAAATAAGAGCCATCATGTCAGAATCTTGAAGTATTCTTCAGTAACTTATAACCATATCTTACTCATTAAACAAAAAATGTTCAAACTACATTACCCCAACTGTAACTTATCTCAGAGACCTAATCATAAAATGGGATAGAAACCTTCATGTCGTCAGAGCACTGTTCAACTTGCCTTCCCCACAGTATCTTCCCAATTCTTACCTTATTATCTAACTAGCTAGGCTATATCAGAGAACAACTCCTGGAGGATAGGGGAAGCAGAATGAAAACCTGTATTCTAGCTGGTAAGAGAACAATAATCTCAGTAGCTGTCTATGATGTCAACTGTACCCAAAATTGTGAAATCTACTCTAGTGCTACAAGTTGAGAGGATTAAAGATATTAGAACAGAAGAAAAGAGACTGAAAGCTATATAAATCACTCTGTCCTCCAACTATGGAGCTCAAACGGGTATTCACTCAATATATAAGCAGATCCAAAAAAAAAAAGCATCAAAGACATCTACACCACAGATTATTGATAAATGTCAGGTATAAACTGATCTTACCTTATTCGCACCTGAGTAGAGGGAAGTGGACCTTAGGAAGCATCACTACAAACAAAGCTAGTGGAGGTGATGGAATTCCAGCTGAGCTACTTCAAATCCTAAGAGATGATGCTGGATGCTGTTAAAGTGTTACACTCAATAGGCTGGCAAATTTAGAAAATTCAGCCACTAGCCACAGGACTGGGCAAGGTCAGAATTCATTCCAATCCCAAAGAAAGGCACTGCCAAAGAATGTTCAAATTACCACACAATTGCACTCATCTCACACACTAGTAAAGTAATACTCCAAATTATCCAAGCCAGGCTTCAACAGTATGTGAACCATGAACTTCCAAGCTGGATTTAGGAAAGACAGAAGAACCAGAGATCAAATTGCCAACATCCAATGGATCACAGAAAAACCAAGAGAATTCCAGAAGAACATCTACTTCTGCTTCATTGACTATGCTAAAGCCTTTGACTGTGTGGATCACAACAAACTGGAAAATTCTGAAAGAGACGGGAATACCAGACCACCTGACCTGCCTCCTGAGAAACCTGTATGCAGCTCAAGAAGCAACAGTTAGAACTGGACATGGAACAACAGACTGTTCCAAAGTGGGAAAAGAATACGGCAAGGCTATATATTGTCACCTTGCTTATTTAACTTATGTGCAGAGTACATCATGTGAAATGCCAGGCTGGATGAAGCAGAAGCTGAAATTAAGATTGCCGAGAGAAATATCAATAACCTTAGATATGCAGATATGCTACCCTTATGACAGAAAGCAAAGAGGAACTAAAGAGCCTCTTGATCAAAGTGAAAGAGAGTGAAAAGTTGGCTTATAACTCAACAATTAAAAAATGAAGATCATGGCACCCAGTCCCATCATTTCATGGCAAATACATGGGGAAACAATGCAAACAGTGACAGACTATTTTCTTGGGCTCCAAAATCACTGCAGATGGTGACTGCAGCCATGAAATTAAAAGACGCTTGCTCCTTGAAAGAAAAGCTGTGTCAAACCTAGACAGCATATTAAAAAGCAGAGACATTACTTTGCCAACAAAGGTTCAAATAATCAAAGCCAAAGTTTTCCCAGTAGTCATGTATGGATGTGAGAGTTGGACCATAAAGAAGGTGAACGTCGAAGAATTGCTGCTTTTGAACTGTGGTGTTGGAGAAGATTCTTGAGAGTCCCTTGGACTACAAGGAGATCCAACCAGTCAATCCTATAGAAAATCAGTCCTGAATATTCATTGGAAGGACTGATGCTGAAGCTGAAGCTCCAATACTTTGGCCACCTGATGTGAAGAGCCGATGCATTAGAGAAGACCCTAATGCTGGGAAAGACTGAAGGCAGAAGGAGACGAGATGGTTGGATGGCATCACCAACTCAATGGACATGCAAGCTTGGGGATTTGGTGATGGACAGGGAAGACTGGCGTGCTGCAGTCCACGGGGTCGCAAAGAGTCAGACACGATTGAGTGACTGAACAACAGCCAAAAAAAGGCAAGTAGGAAAAATAACCACAAGACAATTAGGGAAATATATTGCAACCTCTCTAAAACAGAAGCAGTAAGCCCTAAATAAAGAACAGGATGCAGGAAGAGGAGGCATGGGAGATGAGGTGAGGAGAGGTAATAAGAAAGCGAAACTCATAATGGTGAGATATATAAAATCTCTACTCCTGCAACAGAAAAGAGAAGTGAATCAAGACAAAAATACAAACATAACCTGAGAAACTTGAGGAACTCTCACTACAGCATGCTACAATCTGGACTAGCCATATGTCACGTTCAAAGGCACATGACACTAGTGACTATGATATTGTCCAACACAGGTTTAAAGTGATTCTGTCTAGTACAATGCCACACAGCTAGTTAGTAAAACCAAGATGCAACTTTAAGTCCTTCTGACTCCAGATCTTGTGTTCTTTTTTTTTTTTTTTTTTTCAACGTGCTGGACCTCAGTTTCGATGAGGAGACGGTAGTGAGTTCTTGTGTTCTTTTCTTTTGAGCAAACTATCAGAAGTTAACATACACCCAACCCCAAGAGTTCAATTTATACTTGCAAAATTTTGACTGGAGGATGAAATTTATTGGTAGTTCAAATAAATATTTCGAAAAACAAAAACACAAAGCCCATTTATATAATGCCAACATATAAAACAAATGTCAGGGTCAAAAGTGAAAATTAATAAGTAAAATTCTTATTAGATAGGCCTGTTATGTACACAAATTATGAACATGATACTTTACATATATCAGTGTATATTTATAATATTTCATGTATACTATAACCACTAGCTAAATGTTTTGGTTACTTTAAAATCACAGATTCTAAACATGACTAAAATCACAGATGCTAAAAATGTACCATGAACATCAAATGATACATTCCATGTCATTATCATCTGCAAAGTATATATTGCTTGAAAACTCTGTATTACTTATGAACCACTTAATGGGAGGGACCATATAGGTTTTCTCAGGAAAACACTTTATCTTAAATTCATGTAATATCAATTATAAAAAGTATTCATTAAATATAGTGTATATTTCTTAGCAATTCATAACCATGTCACTCAGAAACAGTTATCGGAGACTACTTCCATATTCAACCAACCACCAATTTCCATGCAACTTAACAGTTTGAATGTCTCTTGAATCAAGTACTTTTCTCCACTAATTTCTCTCCTCATAGACTACTTTCACCACTGTAGCCTATGCCAATATTCTCTGTGACCTATGCTCTCCTAACTGATTTCACTACATTTCCTCCTGTTCCCCTCCAACCCAGTGTGATTGTTTATATTTTTTAAATATTAAATGATTATGACATTCTCTTGCTTCAAAGAAAACTCTTCAATGACTTCCCACAGTACTTAAGATCAAAATACTTGACTAAAAACTACGGAATTCTGCCTAGGGATTCCAAACTCAACAACAACCAGGTTAAATACTGATCCATTAAATTTACTTATCTGGCAACTGAATTGAGTGGCACAAGATGAGGAGCCAATGCCCCTCTAGAGGGAGTACCAGCTGCCTGGATCCAGCTGAGCATTGCCATCTGAAAATACAGGCTTGGATGTTGCTATATCCTCTACTTTTACAAGAGAAATTCGAAATCCAGACTGTGTGTGAAATTTCCCTGATATGTCAATGCTGGCAACCCATTCAAACTTCTCAAACAATAAGGAAGCCGAATATGACTCCTCACCTAGTCTCTTCACCCAGCCCCACACCACTAATCTCTATATGAGCCATACTAGCCACACTGAGTATTTCTCAGATCCTTGACAATGCTGAAACCAACCACGATTCTGCACAGCCCTCCAGGGCACAACACCCTTTTCTGTGTCCCAGTCCTTGTTTGTAGGAAAAAGGCTTTCCACCTCCAAGACCTTTCCTAAGTCCATAGGGCAGATTCAGTTACTAACCAGGGAAGTAAGGGAACAGCAGAAAGAAACAACACAGCAGTGATCCTCCCCAGGGAGGTGCATAACAATACGACACATGTCTCCCAGTTCTGACAGAACTAGGGCCTCCCTCCAGGATGAAGACAGTATCTTCAGGCTGAACACAAGCATGTTCTGGCTCCAACCCTAATTGGTGGGAAGCAGAATGCAGATGACTGAGATTCCTAGAACACTACCCTGTTACCTCACCACCAACAGATTAAGAGCAAGTCACACACCCTACAGCCCTCTCCCCAGAACTTTTGTCTATAAAAACTCTTCCCGGAAAATTACCAGGCAGTTTGAGTCTTTGGAGCATGACTTGTCCCATTCTCTTTGCTTGGTCCTTGCAGTAAACTTTTCTCTACTCCAAATCCAACGTTTGTTCGGGCTCATTGTGCATCAGGCACATGAACTTGGGTTCGACAGTAATACTACTTAGGGCTCTCACACTACTTAGGGCTCTCACACTACTTAGGGCTCTCACACAAGTCGTGTTCTCTGCTTCCATCTTTTTTTCCCCCCATAACTCTACCTGACTTAGCAATCTCCTACTTGTAAGCTTCTGAGCAGTTGTTTCCTCAAAAAGCCTTCCCTCCTCCCACTGCCTGTCCCCACTCCACAAGCTAACTCACATCATTATGTGCTCTGACAACACATCTTATAACACCCATCACACCCAAAAAATAAACTTGTCCATTTACTGTCTCTCATCCCTTCCCACCCCTCCCCCTAAGTGGGAAGTGACATAAAAGCAGGGCCCAATACACAGCAGACATGCAATACACATTTATTGCAAAATAATTTGATGATAAAATATTCCTTTAGATAATAAGGCTCTGGTGCACTTTTAAAAATTAATCTGCACCCAACTTTTCAGAAACATGTACAATATTTAAAGGTACATGTAAGTAGACTCAGAATTAAAATACTCAAAATATAATTATTAATAATAATTGCTAATATTTACTGAGCACTTACTAAATGCTCGGAACTACACTGAGCACTTTGCATGCCCTATATCTCGTTCAATATAACAATCTGTAATCCAGAGGAAGCAACTAAGGCACAGAGTTTGAAAATCTGTTCCAAATCACATATTTAATCAATGACAAACTAGGGTATGAATCCATGCAGTCGGACTCCAGAGCTTAAGCACCTAACTACTACACTAAACTAAGTAATTAAGAAAAGTCAATTCAACAAGTATCTGTTAAATACTGTGAATAAGAAATAATGGCCAAGATTTATTTTTCATTACTTCTCCATTAAAGTAAGGCTCCTCATCCCTCTATCCTGCACTCTTCTTCACACACACAAAATTAAGATAAATCATCATTTGTATTTTCTCAACTAGGAAAGATGATCCTTTGACCACATCCAAAATAGGCATGAACTTAGTACCAAGTGTATCTTAAAATGCCATCATCCTGAATTACTTTTAAATATGTTAATGTTAATTCAGAAAGACAGCATTTTAACAGACAGGATGAGATGGTTGGATGGCATCATCGACTCAATGGACATGAATTTGAGCAAACTGTGGGAGACAGTGAAGGACAGAAAAACCTGGTGCTGCAGTCCACGGGGTGGCAAAGAGTCGGACACAACCAAGTAACTGAACAACAACATTAAAGTTTATACATTAATGTTTCATATTTTACATTGAAATCTTGATTATTTGAGTGATATATTATTTGGAATGTATTTTGTTACTCAAATTAGAAAAATTACTTGTAACTATAAACTGTTTCCAGATATGGTGACAATCAATATAAAAATAAACTGACTTACCACATAAAACAAGTTCAGAGATAATAAAGGGATCCCTCAACACCTGAACTCTATCCCAATTCGTGCTTTCCAAAACTCAAGAACCAAACAGATCTGAATAAGTGTCTCACATAAATGATTTGTCGTCCAGACTCTTACTACCCAAAACCTAAGATTTGGCTCACTCGCCATACCTTGTTAAGAGAATTCAGTAACCAATCTCTCACTCCAAACTCAGAAATCCAACAGTTTTGTACCGTGAAGCAAAAAGCATATGTATTCAAGGGCTATATAAATTTAAGAGTTCTTGTTTTAAGAGATTTGAATAGGTTTTTAAAATGTGGGGAAAAATGCACATATTGCACATATATGTATTTTCATTCAAATTTGAAATTGAAACTCCACTTAACATAAATTTTCTATACGAACATTTTTAAACTAGAATGTACCACATTTCTTAACCTTTAAACCAATTTAAAATATAAAGGAAACTGTTAAGTATATGACAGATAACTATAAGAAAGTTAAATAATGTTAATTTGTGGCTTCAAAGAACTATGAAGTCAGTCTTAGCATCTTTTAAAAAAAAATACTTATCATTATAAATACCATGGGAAATAAGGTTTTCAAGGAAAGCAGTACTTTCAGTGTTAATTTTTCAGCAACATATTTCACAGGTCACATCAAATTTTTCTCAAAGTCACAAAGAGCAAAGGACAAAATAAAAGAAACAAATGAAAAGAGTACAAAAGTTGAAGATGATGGCAAAAATTGCAAATTAATTTGGTTACAGACGAATGGTATGAAACAATTTTAGAAGTAACTACTCCATAAGGTTCAGCCAAAAGTCAAAGAAACAGCAAGCAAAGAACTAGACTGAGAAAAAGGAAAAATCAGCTCTCATTACAACAGTCCATTTTCCTAAAGTATTTAACTCCAGATAACATTTGTTCACAAGCTTTTCAAAAACTTTGTGCTTGAGGAAAAATTAAAACTAACATCAGTTGAGAACAGAATATAAGCCCTTTTTCTTTTTTTTTCAAACTTACTCAAAAATTAATTTAAGAAATGGAGCAAAAGGGGGAAAGATGGAGCAGGGAAAAAAAGAAAACAAAACTGTAGGTTTGAAGAAAGCAAACTACTTTCCTAGATTCTTCTTTTGATATAATAAAATATTTAAAGAGAGCTAGAGCTCCCATTTTATCCTAATTTGGATACATTCTCCCAAGAGTTCACTTCAGATTTAGTGACTGGAAAGAATGTGAACCCTTTAATTAAGCAAATTTCAAGAGTTACTTGACACACACTACCTTCCACATGGGAAGGGAAAAAAAAAAAAGGTCAGAACAAAATTATATTTAAAAACATAACCAAATCTTGTCTACAAGACTCACAAAGTGAGTGACTTAAGATTCAGTGATATCTTTAACTTAACTGATTCCACACAGAGCACCAAAATACATCTACTGTGCCTGTGCTTGCTCTACCAAAATGCTTAAGCTTCACTACTGAGGTTAACTACCAGCCAGAGAACGAGGGTCCTTTGAGAGACAACAAATCCATGGATGTCAGGATTCCATGGATCCATTTCACAGGGTGGCACAATGACATTAAGCAAAACCTTCTTAATAAATGAAGGCACGGCCTATTTCACTATTTCTTCAGGTAAGTTTTCATACCTCCACTCCCAACTGTTCACATCAGACCCAACACCCCTGAACAAAAATGTTCCTCCTACATAAAAGGAAGAAGCTGGACTTTGGATGGGGCTCTGGAGTCCTTCCAGTTTGTGGTTCTCTATTTAACTAGCTGTGAAATCACAATACAGCTCTCACAACTCAGGGAAAGTTACATTTTACTGTCCAAAAATAACAGATCTGATGCAATAAACCATACCTCGCTCTGCCAAACGTTAATACCAGAACTTCTGAAATAAACAAACCTGTGTCTATGCTCATCTGGTCCATGGATCAGGAAGATTCCAGAGTGTTTCGCCCCTTTGCCGGCATCTACATGAGGAATTAACACATCTTCCAAACCTAGATCAAAGCGTTTGTGTTTTGAAGAGTCTGGAAGAAAGAAGAATGCCCCAAAACACAGGGTGATGAAGGCACTTAGAATAAGGAGGAGGATAAACTTCTCAGAAAGTCTCAAGGTAGCCCTGTGATGCGGGAAGGAAGGCGGCCCCAGGTTCAGAGGTGGTATCCTTCGTCCAGAGAGGGGTAGCAGCGCTGGGGTAGTCATCGTTTAAGCTCTTGGGCAAAATATTTTATAAAGTTCTCATCTTATATCAAACGTACGATACATTGAACAGTCTTCGGAATCTTGGCAAAAATGGGAAAAATCCAATTTTTCTCCTCTTAAAGGACTGTTGTGCTTTTCAATAGGGCACCTCTTTCACGCTCATTCAATTACATGCAGAAACGCGTGTGGCCCCAAAACGATCACTAGTTTAAGTCCTGTGATATTTTCTTTGCCATCTGGCTTTCGGTACCTCACCGGGTGATTACAAGTCTCCTCTTCATTCCCAAGGGTAGATCAGGCAAGCAACACCGCAGAAAGGATGCAAGGTGGGCTCTTCCATTCCTGCACCTCCGGGAGATGCTCCAACGTGGTCTCCCGCCCCAAAAGGGAGACTGACGTGACCCAAGGAGTTGTAGAAGGTTCACTTGGGCTCCTCTGATGCTTCGACTGGAGAATTTGTTAATCTCAGTGGTGGAAAAACAAGGGGCTCTTCGGAAGTCGGCCAACCGAGAGGAGGGGTCTCCCGCCTCAGCGCGAAGCCAAAAGAGCGACGCTGGGTGAAAAGCAGGAAAGAGGGCTCCTACGCCCGCGCCTCCCGACCCTTTCCCCGGCTCCGAGGGCAGGCGACAGCTCCGACGTCGCCCCCTCGACAGTCGGCGCGAAGGGCATTCGCGTCGAAAATACCTGCGCCCTTCCAACCGCGGCCGCTGTTGCTACCGCTCGGATCTGTCAGCGAGCGGAACTTCCTCCTCCGCGGCCACTGAGAAGCCCCTGCGTGTGCTGGGGGAGGGGAGGTGCGTCGACCGCCCCCTCCCGGCTCCTCCTCCTCTCGGCGGCCGGTTAAGTTAACCCCGGGGCCGACTCCCCGAGAGAGGCCGCCGCTGACCCCGCCGCACCCGGGCCCGGCGACCGAGCCTCCGCAGCCCGGAGGCGTAAGAAGCAGCCGAGCCGCGGCCCTCAGGTCCGAGAGCCCGGGGCAGGCGCCTGCTCATTCCTCCCTCAGCCCGGGGGCGGCGGCGGCCCCGGGCGCGCGGGAGCAGCCGCGCCTCAGGCGGGCAGAGGTCAGTTCCGTCTCCTTCCTCCCCGACCGCCGGCCGCCGTGGGGGCCTGCGCCGCGCAGCCTCGGGTCGTTCGCAGCCGCTCTCTGGCGGTGGCGGTGGCGGTGGCGGCGGCGGCGGCTGCGGGAGAGGCAGCGCGTCCACGCGGTGCAGGGCTGCGGCCCGGTCCTCGCCCTGTGGCACTCTAGGCCCCGAGAGCGCGGAGCAGCCGGGGGCCTTCACCGTTGGGCACACGCCGGAGAGGAGCCGGCGTGTGGGGGTGGGACGGATGGCGCGGGCCGGCCTCCGGCCCCGACTCGCGAGTGGGCGTCCCCGGGCGGCGGAGTGTGAGGTGCGCGCGCACGCTCCCGGCCCCGCCGCCGCCCCTCCCCCGGCCCGCCCGGCCCGCGCTCCGGCCTCGCGCCGCTGCAGGCTCCAGCGCCGCCCTCCCGCCAGCCGCCGGCGCGCCCCCCGGAAGCGTCCTGCCGCCGCCGTCTGGGTGCCTGGGGGGAGAAGGTCTCCCGTCCGCGCTTCAGTGATAACTTCACCCGTGCCGGGCTTTGCCATCGTCACTCGTGGGACTGACCGAGCGTTTGGGGCGGGGGTGGGGAGTGTTCAGGTCACCAAGGCTTCGCTGCAATCAAATTACTGGGACTCAAAGGATCTGATGGCCAAGGTTAACGTTTAATCTTGCTCTGTGGAAATCATGTCTTCAGTTGGGGACCGTTGATCCCTTAGGGCTCAAAGACTGGGTCTCCAACTTCTTTGCAGCCCCATGCACGTCGTTGGGCACCCGAGGCTCGAGTCATCTCTGTTGAGCATCAACCAAGTGCCTGGCTCTATGTTTAAAATGGCGACCTTTCGTCTAGATGTCCTGGTTGAGGAGTCTCCAGCAGCAGTCCATATGACCCCACAGGACAGCAGCCTCGTCGTCCTTCAGTTTCTGAAAGACCTTCTCCCAGCATCTCCTTCACACTCCTCACCACCACCGCTCCTGCAAAAGAGATAATAAGTATGAACGAGGAGGTGCTAGAACCCCAAAAGATAGCAATATTGTTTAAATTAAGCCTGAAAAGCAACCTGAGTTGATTTCTGTTATCCAGTGTTCAGAACCGTGTTGTGGTTGGTGATGGTGGTTTAGTCGCCAAGTCATATCCGACTTGCGACCCCATGGGCTGTAGCCTGCCAGGCTCCTCTGTACATGAGATTCTCCAGGCAAGAATGCTGGAGTGGGTTACCATTTCCTTCTCCAGGGGAGTCTTCCCTACCCAGGAATTGAACCCGGGTCGGTCACCTGCACTGCAGGCAGATTCTTTACCAACTGAGCTATGAGGGAAGCCCCCGTGTTGTGATTAAGAACAAAAAATTTATATGATACACAAATACTCTTACTTCCAACTTTGAGATTGTGTTTGATATTAAGATGTCATTCCCTCTACACATCCTTAGTGATAACTGGGAATTGGAAAGTAGTCCCTTAAGTGGCAGGGACAAAAGGTCAGCCTTAGCTAAAAATCAAACAAAAAATCCTCATTCATTGGCACAATTTAAAGTACATTCCAGTCTGCACTATTTCCAGAAGTTCTGCATATCTAACTACCTACCATATGACAAAAGAAGTCATTGTCATTGATTCACCAAATGAAACAAAGACATAAAAATGTTATGTGCCACCTCTCACCCATTCAGGCTGGCAGCCCAATCCAAAGTGAGATTTGTGTTGGACACTTGTGAAAAGTAGATGTAAAAAATTCCCTGCCTTCCCAATGTGTCTTTATAAAGTGTGCCAATTTTATGAATAAGTTTCTAATGCTGAGCCTCTCTGTAAGCCAAAGGAGAAGAAACCCGTGGGTTTCCAACTGTTGAGGTCATTACTTTCCATGGAAAGATCAGGGGAAATAAATTTGATTTCTAAATGAAATAGCAAGTTATATAATCCTTGAAGGATAAATATTATCTAGATCAACACCAAATCGTTAACCACAGACATATCAATCATGAAACCTGCTCTAACCTAGTAGACAAGTATGACTCATAGCTGGTGGAGAAGACTTACCTGTGTCCCTCTCTTTTGCCCTTGCCTATTTTGCAAAATTCACTTTTCCTTCAGGAGAGTAAAAACATCCTTCCTTAAATTAGAGGTTATTACAAATGCAGTCTGCAATTCTAAGGCCATTGATGATGCTGTTGATTATCTTACTGTAATCTTACACAAGCATCAAAAAGTGTGTGTTTTCATTCTAGAGACTAGTCTCTGAAATGATTTTTAAAAGAATCAGTATTGTTTTGTTGATCTTTAAAAGCAAGTCAAAAATATATTCATAAATTATAACTACAAGTATATAAAATTATGTGTATAAAAAATTTAAAGGGAATATTTGAAGAAGACTATAGCTGTTGTTAACCACAGACTTATCAATCATGAAACCTGCTTTAACCTAGTAGAAAAGAAATGCAAAAAGGCAAAATGGTTGTCTGAGGAGGCCTTACAAATAGCTGTGAAAAGAAGAGAAGTGAAAAGCAAAGGAGAAAAGGAAAGATACTCCCTTTTGAATGTAGAGTTCCAAAGAATAGCAAGGAGAGATAAAAAGCCTTCCTCGGCGATCAGTGCAAAGAAATAGAGGAAAGCAATAGAATGGGAAAGACTAGAGATCTCTTGAAGAAAATTAGAGATACCAAGGGAACATTTCATGCAAAGATGGGTTCGATAAAGGACAGAAATGGTATGTACCTAACAAAAGCAGAAAATATTAAGAAGAGGTGGCAAAAGTACACAGGAGAACTGTACAAAAAAGGTCTTCATGACCCATATAATCACGATGGTGTGATCACTCACCTAGAGCCAGACATCCTGGAATGTGAAGTCAAGTGGGCCTTACTTGCATCACTATGAACAAAGCTAATGGAAGTGATAGAATTCCAGTTGAGCTATTTCACATCCTGAAAGATGATGCTGTGAAAGTGCTGCAGTCAATATGCCAGCAAATTTGGAAAACTCAGCAGTGGCCACAGGACAGGAAATGGTCAGTTTTCATTCCAATCCCAAAGAAAGGCAATCCCAAAGACTGCTTAAACTACCACACAATTGCACTCATCTCACAAGCTAGTAAAGTAATGCTCAAAATTCTCCAAGCCAGGCTTCAGCAATACGTGAACCATGAACTTCCAGTTGTTCAAGCTGGTTTTAGAAAAGGCAGAAGAACCAGAGATCAAATTGCCAACATCCACTGGATCATTGAAAAAGCAAGAGAGTTCCACAAAAATTTCTCCTTCTGCTTTATTGACTATGCCAAAGCCTTTGACTGTGTGGATCATAATAAACTGTGGAAAGTTCTGAAAGAGATGGAGAATACCAGACTACCTGACCTGCCTCTTGAGAAACCTATATGCAGGTCAGGAAGCAACAGTTAGAACTGGACGTGGAACAACAGACTGGTTCCAAATAAGAAAAGGAGTATGCCAAGGCTGTATATTGTCACCCTGCTTATTTAACTTATATACAGAGTACATCATGAGAAATGCTGGGCTGGAGGAAGCACCAGCTGGAATGAAGATTGCCAGGAGAAATATCAATAACCTCAGATATGCAGATGACACCACCCTATGGGAGAAAGTGAAGAGGAACTAAAGAGCCTCTTGATGAAAGTGAAAGAGGAGAGTGAAAAAGTTGGCTTAAAGCTCAACATTCAGAAAACTAAGATCATGGCATCTGGTCTCATCACTTCATGGCAAATAGATGGGGAAACAGTGGCAGACTTTATTTTGGGGGGCTCCAAAATCACTGCAGATGGTGATTGCAGCCATGAAATTAAAAGACGCTTACTCCTTGGAAGGAAAGTTATGACCAACCTGGATAGCATATTACAAAGCAGAGACATTACTTTGCCAACAAAGGTCTGTCTAGTCACGGCTATGGTTTTTCCAATAGTCATGTATGGATGTGAGAGTTGGACTGTGAAGAAAGCTAAACACCAAAAAATTGATGCTTTTGAACTGTTGTGTTGGAAAAGACTCTTTTTTTTTTTTTCTATTTATTTTTATTAGTTGGAGGCTAGTTACTTCACAACATTGCAGTGGGTTTTGTCATACATTGACATGAATCAGCCATGGAGTTACATGTATTCCCCATCCCGATCCCCCCTCCCACCTCCCTCTCCACCCGATCCCTCTGGGTCTTCCCAGTGCACCAGGCCCCAGCACATGTCTCATGCATCCCACCTGGGCTGGTGATCTGTTTCACTATAGATAATGTTCATGCTGTTCTCTCGAAACATCCCACCCTCGCCTTCTCCCACAGAGTCCAAAAGTCTGTTCTGTACATCTGTGTCTCTTTTTCTGTTTTGCATATAGGGTTATCATTACCATCTTTCTAAAGTCCATATATATGTGTTAGTATGCTGTAATGGTCTTTATCTTTCTGGCTTACTTCACTCTGTATAATGGGCTCCAGTTTCATCCATCTCATTAGAACTGATTCAAATGAATTCTTTTTAATGGCTGAGTAATATTCCATGGTGTACATGTACCACAGCTTCCTTATCCATTGTCTGCTGATGGGCATCTAGGTTGCTTCCATGTCCTGGCTATTATAAACAGTGCTGCGATGAACATTGGGGTGCACATGTCTCTTTCAGATCTGGTTTCCTTGGTGTGTATGCCCAGGAGTGGTATTGCTGGGTCATATGGCAGTTCTATTTCCAGTTTTTTAAGAAATCTCCACACTGTTGGAGAAGACTCTTGAGAGTCCCTTGGACTGCAAGGAGATCCAACCAGTCCATCCTAAAGGAGATCAGTCCTGGGTGTTCATTGGAAGGACTGATGCTGAGGCTGAAACTCCAATACTTTGACCACCTCATACGAAGAGTTGACTCATTGGAAAAGACCCTGATGCTGGGAGGGATTGGGGGCAGGAGGAGAAAGGGATAACAGAGGATGAGATGACTGGATAGCATCACCGACTCGAGGGACATGAGTTTGAGTAAACTCTGGGGGTTGGTGATGGACAGGGAGGCCTGGCGTGCTGCAGTTCATGGGGTCGCAAAGAGTCGGACACAACTGAGCAACTGAACTGAACTGAACTGATAGCTGTTGTGTTAAGATGGTATTATATATGGTTTTTCCACATGTGCTCTGTTTGTATTACTTTTATAATTAAATAAAAATTTTCAAATAGACTAACATTTGAGAAATTTAAGGTCAAATTTCAAGTAAGTGGACAGAGTTGTATCAAGATGAACACACGTCTGAAGGCGATCAACAGGAAACAGAGCCTACGTGAGCAGGTGGCATTTCCCTATAGCTCAGATAGTAAAGAATCTGCCTATAATGCAGGAGACCTGGGTTCAATCCCTGGGTCAGGAAGATCCCCTGAAGAAAGAAAGAAAGAAAGTGAAGTCGCTCAGTCGTGTCCAACTCTTTGCGACCCCATGGACTGTAGCCTACCAGATTCCTTCATCCATGGGATTTTCCAGGTAAGAATACTGGAATGGGTTGCCATTTCCTTCTCCAGGAGATCTTCCCGACCCAGGGGTTGAACCCGGGTCCCCCACATTGTAGGCAGATGCTTTACTGTCTGAGCCACTAGGGAAGTTCTGGAGATGGCAACCTGCTCCAGTATTCTTGCCTGGGAAATCCCATGGACAGAGGAGCCTGGCAGGCTATAGTTCATGGGGTCAAAAAGAGTCAGACATGACAAAGCACACACCCAGACATAGACAAGATTCCAAAATGACAGATGAATTTCCCTTTTATAAATCCATATAATTTAATATTTTAGGAAATAGGAATTATTAAGTTCATAATAAAACAAAATTTATCCTGACGGTTCAGATTTATAGGACCATTACTGAGATCCACTTATGTATTACAGTCTAACAGCTATTTGTTCAATCATACCTTTTCCATTATTGAAACAATTTAACATCTATTAACACATACATCTATTAGCACACATACATACACCATCTAGCTCTGTTTTCAGTGAAACTGAAGTCACATACTAGAGAGAAAAAAATAACTGGAATGCCAAAAGAGGCTTTTGATTTACTTATATAACCTGTTCCTTCTTAGTATGAACTGGTTCCCAAGAAAGATATTATAGGAGAAATTACGACATCACCATTAATGTGTAGAAAAATTGCTAAGTTTTGGCCAGCTCTTTCCATTCTTGCATTCTTCTATAAAGTTTTTTTCCTAGAGGTCAGGGATAAGCTGAAGTTCAAGGTTATGAAACTCTCGTTAGCTCTCTGTAACTAAAGGATAAAGGATCCTTTAACTAAAGGCGGATCCTTTACCACTGAGCCAGCAAGGAAGCCCCTAACCCATGAGCCCTTGAGGCTTCAGTTTGTCAGATAATTGTCAATGCTCACCTATCTCCCCACACCGGACTGTGTGCTCATTGAGACAGGGATTCCAACTTATTTCTCCAAACCTCTGGCACCTAGTACAGGCTATATTACATGGTAGTCCTTCAACAAATGTGTCTTTCATAAGCAAATGCTCAGACAGACAGGTGAAGTTTTCTGGACTCTGCTGACTTGTTGATATCCTTTACCTTGATAAAGGATCAGGTTAGGGGCTTCCTTGCTGGCTCAGTGGTAAAGGATTCGCCTGCCAATACAGGAGACTCGGGTTGGATTCCATCCCCGGGTTGGAAAGATCCGCTGGAGAAGGAAATGTCAACCCACTCCCATAATCTTACCTGGGAAATCCCACAGACAAAAGAGCCTGGTGGGTTACAGTCCATGGGGTCGCAGATGAGTTGGGCACAACTTGGTGACTAAACAAGTCAGAAGAGTCCAAAAAACTCCACCTGTCTGTCTGAGCCAAAACACTTGAGACACATTTGCTTATGAAAGACACATTTGAAAAAAAAGAAAGAAAGAAAGACACATTTGTTGAAGGACTACCATGTAATATAGCCTGTACTAGGTGCTAGAGGTTTGGAGAAATAAGTTGGAATCCCTGTCTCAATGAGCACACAGTCCGGTGTGGGGAGATAGGTGAGCATTGACAATTACCTGACAAACTAAAGCCTCAAGGGCTCATGGGTTCACTGAAAGGGCACCAAAGTGAGGGAAGGGAGACTGGAAGTATGTCAAGGATGGTTTCTAGGTCAAATGTTTGAGCTGAGCCTTTAACCAGCTGGGAAGAAGGCTAGTGTTCCAACATAGGGAGCAGAACATGCACAGGCATCCAGAGTTGCTTGTTACTACCGCTTAACCAGAAACTTCCCTGCTTTATTACAGTAAATATGTTGCTTGACCTAAACCCTCAATACTCTTGAGCCATGCATACTTACTCTGCCACTTCACTCATCTCCGACTCTTTGCAACCCCATGAACTATAGCCCACTGGGCGCCTCTGTCTATGGGATTTCCCAGGCAAGAATACTGGAGTGGGTTGCTTCTCCAGGGGACCATCCTGACCCAGGGATTGAACCTGTGTCTCCTGCTTTGGCAGGTGGATTCTTTACCACTGAACCACCTGGGAAGCCCAATACTCTTCAAGAGGGAAAATGAAATGTTCAAATTTTAGAAAAACATGTGACTATGTAAACACATGACTAGGACCTCTGAGTAAGTAAGTGTTAGTAACTGTTAGTCGCTCAGTTGTGCCCGACTCTTTGTGACCCCATGGACTGCAGCCCACCAGACTCCTCTGCCCATGAGGTTTCCCAGGCAAGGATATTGGAGTGGGTTGCCATTTCCTCAGGGCCAAGCAATGAGGAAGCCAGACGCTTCAGCATCACTGGCCACATAGTGAATCTGCTTCTTCTGTGAACCCAGCTATACCTAATGCTAGTTCATCCTTTGAACTCTGAGTTACACAAGCCTGTAAATTTCTTTACAGTCATCATTAGTTCCTGTGACGCACAATGTAGAGAACGCCCAGCAAGTCATTGCGTGGAGGTGCTCTGGCGCTCTCTAGTATGTGAAGCAGCAATAGTTCCACAAATATAAAGGATGAGGGACCAGAAGGAACTCACTCTTTCAGGCAACCATCAGACTTGGGTCAGGGATGACAGTGCGGAGAAGGCCTAGAATGGAAAGGGCTGAACACAAATGACAGCAAGGGTATCTCAAACCTAGCAGCCTCTATTGTTGTTTAGTCACTAAGTTGTGTCTGACTCTTTTTCAGCTCCATGGACTGTAACCCGCTAGGCTTCTCTATCCATGGGATTTCCCAGGCAAGAGGACTGCAGGGTGTTGTACACCAGGAGTTGTATTCTAATGAAACGCTCCTACCCACTCTTCCCCTACCATGGGAAAAGTGAGGCCAAAGAAAAGGAGTTGCCCCTAGCACATGCCATGTTCTTTCTCCTTCCTCCAAACTTTTCACAGGTTCTTCCCACTTTTTTTCACCTGCCAACTCCTACTCATCCTGATGCCTATAGTAAAAACTATCACTCATATTTACTGAATCCCAGCTATGGGGGAAGCACTATCAGATACATGAGCTCATTTAATTCTCATAACAACCCTATGAGGTATGTATTTTTATTTTAATCTTATGGTTGAAGAAATAAGAATAAAGAAGTTTTCCAGTGTTTCCAGGTTCACACAGGTCAATGGCAAAGGTAGGATTAGGTCCAAGATTCTCCAGTCCCAGAGCCTGGATTTTTTTCATTATATGCAGCTTCTTTCCATATTTCCTTTATCTTTTGATATCTAGAACATAGTATAGCACTGACAGTGGATGTACAATACTATTTAATGAATGAATATATAAATCAGTGGCATATATTGTCAAGATAACTGCCTTGAGTGGATTAAAAACAGCTTTAATATGAGGCTTTACAAAGAACGCTTAACCTCCTTTGGCATCAGATTACTCTTTATAAAGGTGGATGGGAATATCCAATTTTGAAGAGTTCCATAGGGGCTCCTGGGATTCCTTGGTGCTTGTTACAAAAAGTAAATAAATAGTCTTGTTTAGGCTTCAAAAATAAAGCAGAGTAGGCCTCGGACCTTGCTTCTAACCTGCCTGGACATTGCCCCAACTGTGAGTGACTGTAGGTGACTGCCTCCTGTGAGTTTAAGACTGGCAGCACCATAGAGAAGATAGGAAACTAATTTTGAGATTGTTTAACCCCTGGATGGGGTCTGGTGAAGCAAGCCAACATTCAAAGTTATACAAGACAAATGAAATTTGCTCAGTCTTGTCTGACTTTTGTGACTTCATGGACTGTACAGTCCATGGAATTCCCCAGGCCAGAATACTGTACAATTTCCTTCTCCAAGGGATGTTCCAACCCAGGGATCGAACCCAGGTCTCCCCCACTGCAGGTAAATTCTTTACCATCTGAGCCACCAGGGAAGACCCTTGTTTTTACAAGACAAAACAAACAGCATTAACATGAAACCAGGCTTGCAATTTGCTCACAGACTGATGATTATATTAATTTGTGAGATTATAAGTGGGAACCCCAAACTGCAATCTTTGAAGTCTCACCCAGGGAGTGGATGTGCTGCCTGAGACCTTTTACCTATTGGACTCAAGATGTGCTGTGACACGGGACTTCCCAGTGCTGTCTAAGTCTGGATGTTGGTCAAAACCCGATTTGGTGATGTATCCTCTGCTCTTTCTATTTCTCTTTTAATGTTAGTATATTGAAAGTAAGTTAGATAATTCTCTAATAAGTATTTGGATTATTTAAATATATGTAATGAGTGGCTTGGGCTTCCCTCGTAGCTCCAGTCGGTAATGAGTCTGCCTGCAATGCAGGAGACCCAGGTTCAATTCCTGGGTCAGGAAGACCTCCTGGAGAAGGAAATAGCAACCCACTCCAGTATTCTTGCCTAGAGAATCCCATGGACAGAGGAGCCTGGCGGGCTACAGTCCATAGAGTCACAAGAGTTGGACACGACTTAGTGACAAAACCTCTGCCGCCACTTGGGTACTTATATCACACCCCTTCACACTCAGGAGCGAGCTACCTGATTGGGGAGTGCTGTTCCATTCATTGGCTCATAGGCCAATGACTGAACGGAACTAATCTATTAAAAAGTCCCAATTACTGAGGACTCATTCTTTTGTTCCCTTTCTGCCCCAGAACTAGTGCAACGATCTTTTGTGAACATGTCTGCTTGTCAGACCCCGCATTCCCCTTTGCTGGGCTGTCCTGAGGCCAAGGTTTGTGGGAGTGAGGGGTCAGCTGAGAGTGTCTGAAGCTTTTTTGGATTATAGATCTAGAACCTTGTTCTTTATTAGCTTATCTGTAATAGAGCTGACATTAAAAAAAAAAAAAAAAAAAAACCAAAAAACCTCCACTTGATTATCCTGTATGTCTTCATTTAAAATCAGTGGGGGAAAGGGGTGGGACATGCAATTTACTGATCCTCTCAAATAATTAAATATGGCTATAACATAGATGGTAGAGGGAGGGTATGTGAGAGGTAAAGCCACAGATAGAAATATTGTATCTACTACTGTGGGCAAGAATCCTTTAGAAGAAATGGGGTAGCCCTCATAGTCAACAAAAAAGTCTGAAATGCACTTGGGTGCAATCTCAAAAATGACAGAATGCTCTCTGTTCATTTCCAAGGCAAATCATTCAATATCACAGTAATACAAGTCTATGCCCCAACCAGTAATGCTGAAGAAGCTGAAGTTGAACAGCTCTATGAAGAGCTACAAGACCTTCTAGAACTAACACCCAAAAAAGATGTCCTTTTCATCATAGGGGACTGGAATGCAAAAGTAAGAAGTCAAGAGCTACCTGGAGTAACAGGCAAATTTGGCCTTGAAGTACAAAATGAAGCAGGGCAAAGGCTAACAGAGTTTTGCCAAAAAAATGCACTGGTCATAGCAAACACCCTCTTCCAACAACGCAAGAGACGATTCTAAACATGGACATCACCAGATGGCCAATACCAAAATAAGATTAATTATATTTTTTCCAGCTGAAGATGGAGACGTTCTATACAGTCAGCAAAAACAAGACTGGGAGCTGATTGTGGCTCAGATCATGATCTCCTTATTGCAAAATTCAGACATATTGAAAAAATAGGGAAAACCACCAGATCATTCAGGTATGACCTAAACAAAATCCCTTATGATTATATAAAGGAAGTGAGAAATAGATTCAAGGGATTAGATCTGATAGAGTGCCTGAAGAACTATGGACAGACGCTTGTGACATTGTACAGGAGTCAGTGATCAAGACCATTTCCAATAAAAAGAAATGCAAGAAGGCAAAATGGTTGTCTGAGGAGGGCTTACAAATAGCTGAGAAAAGAAGAGAAGTTAAAGGCAAAGGAGAAAAGGAAAGATACACCCATCAGAATGCAGAGTTCCAAAGAATAGCAAGAAGAGATAAGAAAGCCTTCCTCAGTGATCAAAGCAAAGAAATAGAGAAAACAATAGAATGGGAAAGACTAGAGATCTCTTTAAGAGAATTAGAGATACCAAGGAAACATTTCATGCAAAGATGGACACAATAAAGGACAGATATGGTATGGATCTAACAGAAGCAGCAGATACTAAGAAGAGATGGCAAGAATACACTGAAGAACTATACAAAAAAAGATCTTAATGACCCAGGTAATCACGATGGTGTGATTACTCACCTAGAGCCAGATATCCTAGAATGTGAAGTCAAGTGGGCCTTAGGAAGCATCACTACGGACAAAGGTAGTGGAGGTGATGGAATTCCAGTTGAGCTATTTCAAATCCTAAAAGATGATGCTGTGAAAGTGCTGCACCCACTATGCCAGCAAATTTAGAAAAGTCAGCAGCAGACACAGGACTGGAAAAGGTCAGTTTTCATTCCAATCTTAAAGAAGAGCAATGCCAAAGAATGTTCAAACTACTGCACATTTGCACTCATCTCACACACTAGCAAAGTAATCCTCAAAATCCTCCAAGCCAGGCTTCAGCAGTACATGAACCGTGAAATTCCAGATGTTCAAGCTGGATATAGAAAAGACAGAGAAACCAGAGATCAAATTGCCAACATCCATTGGATCATAGAAAAAACAAAAGAGTTCCAAAAAACATCTACTTCTGCTTTATTTAATTCCCTGGTGGCTCAGATGGTAAAAGCGTCTGCCTACAATGCGGGAGATCAGGGTTCGATCCCTGGGTCGGAAAGATCCCCTGGAGAAGGAAATGGTAACCCACTCCAGTACTCTTGCCTGGAAAATCCCATGGATGGAGGAACCTGGCAGGCTACAGTCCATGGGGTCGCAAAGAGTTGGACACGACTGAGTGACTTAACTTTCTTTCTTTTCTGATTTACTGACTACACCAAAGCCTTTGACTGTGCATTACAGCAAACTGTGGAAAATTCTTCAAGAGATGGGATTACTACACCACCTTACCTACCTACTGAGAAATCTGTATGCAGGTCAGAAGCAACAGTTAGAGCCAGACATGGAACAATTGACTGATTCCAAATCGGGAAAGGAGTATGTCAAGGTTGTATATTGTCACCCTGCTTATTTAACTTATATGCAGAGTACGTTATGTGAAATGCCAGGCTGGATGAATCAATCACAAGCTGGAATCAAGATTGCCAGAAGAAATATCTCAGATACACAGATGATACCACCCTTATGGCAGAAAGTGAAGAGGAGCTCAACAGCCTCTTGATGAAAGAAAGAGGAGAGTGAAAAAGCTGACTTGAAACTCAACATTAAAAACACTAAGATGATGGCATCCAATCCCATCACTTCATGGCAAATGGAAGGGGAAACAATGGAAACAGTGACAGATTTTATTTTCTTGGGCTCTAAAATCACTGCAGATGGTGATTGCAGCCATGAAATTAAAAGACACTTGCTCCTTGGAAGAAAAGCTACAACCAACCTAGACAGCATATTGAAAAACAGAAACATTACTTTGCTGACCAAGGTTCATCTAGTCAAAGCTATGGTTTTTCCAGTAGTCATGTATGGATGGGACAGTTGGATTATAAAGAAATCTGAGCACCAAAGAATTGATGCTTTTGAACTGTGGTGTTGGAGAAGACGCTTGAGAGTCCCTTGGACTGCAAGGAGATCCAACCAGTCAATCCTAAAGGAAATAAGTCCTGAACATTCATTGGAAGGGCTGATGCTGAAGCTGAAACTCCAATACTTTGGCCACCTGATGCGAAGATCTGACTTATTAGAAAAGACCCCGATGCTGAAAAGATTGAAGGCAGGAGGAGAAGGGGATGACAGAGGATGAAGTGGTTGGATGGCATCACCGACTGGATGGATATGAGTTTGAGCAAGCTCTGGGAGTTGGTGATGGTCAGGGAAGCCTGGCATGCTGCAGTCCATGGGGTCACAAAGAGTCAGACATGACTGAACTAAACTGGACGGAACTGAAAGCCAGAAGGTTAAACACTAGAAAGATTTCTGCTCAAGTTGGTACAGTAAGGTCATGCTTTGATCTACAGACTTTACTTCACACAAATAGTAATGATGGTGAAAATAAAGAGAAAGCCAAACTGATGTAACCAAGCTCTGTAACAAAATAACTCTTTTCTTAGATCAGAAATGGAACTGAAACAGAAAGCACTTAGCAAGTCTGCAGCTAGAGACCCACTGAGGTAGAAAGTTTGAAACCCAAAATTTGTGTCTCCTGTGAAGTGACAGCAACTAAACAGGCTCCAAACAAGGTGCAGGACAGTCTTAGTTGTTGAAGTCAGGAACTTGTGAGAGGATACTGAAAATAAACTGCTGCCAGCCCACTGCCTGGGGAAGCAGAAGGATAAAAAGACACAGCCTTGGAATCGGGAGCTAAGCCAAGTAGGTGGCCAAGCGACTAGTTCTGCAATATCCCCAACACCGCTATGCAGTAGGAGTACAAAATGTCAACACTAATCCTGATTCCAGAACAAAAGTTCAGGAAGGCATCTGAAAGCAAAAATCATTGAGCCTGAAGGGGTGAGCACAAAGAGGGCAGGGGAGGGCGAAGCATACTAAATTAAAATAAGACAGAAAAAAGCAAATAAAAACTTCACTCAAAATGAGCCTGACCACCAAATTCCAAAGATATACAGAAGTCTCATACTATGAAAGATGGCCAACAAAATTAACACTCAGAATATGAATTTACTCCAAATAAAATTACACTATGATATTATGTGACAAAGATTATGTGGCAGATACAAGTTGCATGAAGAACAGGTAAATGAGGTAAATATGGGGGGGGGGGGGAAGACAATGGAAATCTTGAAAATAAGTATATGGTCATTGAGATTTTTTAAAAAATCAATGGACAGGTTGACCCTGGAGCTGGCCAAAGTTGAAGAGAAAAAGTAATTCACCCAGACCATAGTAGAGAAGAATTCACCCAGAACATAATATAGAAAAATAGTTATTTAAAAATGTGAAAAAAAATTGGTATTCAGGGGATTATATTGAATGACTTCCTTATATGTCTCTTAAGAATTTCAGAAGGAAATACTAAAAACTGGAGGGAAGAGTGGACAAGTTATACTTTAAAAATGAAGATATGACTGAAGGTTTTCTAATCAAAACATCAGAACACCATCTGTACTGAGCAAGATAAATAAAAGTAAATGACCACTTCGGTTACATTATAGTGAAACTACAGAGAAATAAGGATAAAGATAAAATCTTAAGTTACCAAGAGGAAAATACTGATTACCTTCAAAAAGTCTATGGAGTTCTCCAAAGCAACAACAGAAGAAAGAAAACAATTGAGTATCTTAGATGTATTGAATGGAACATTATCAACCAAGTATTTGATTTCCAGATAAACTACCATTTCAGGAGAGGGCAGAACAAAGACATTTTCAATCATAAAAGACTAGGGAGTTTTCCACCCACAGACCTAAACTAAAAGAACTACTAAAGAATGTACTTCCCCCAATGAGAAAATTAAGCCCAGAGAGAAAGCATAGGATACAGAAGATTCTAGTGAGGGAAGAAATTAATAAACTGTGATGGTAGAATTGAAAATAACTACTTTAGGAGTATGGTATTAACAGACACAGACTACTACACGTAAAATAGATAAGCAACAAGAATTTGCTATATAACACAGGGAACTATATTCAATTTCTTATAAAAAACCAATAATGGAAAATAACCTGAAAAAATACATATGTATAACTGAATCACTTGGCTGAAACTAACACAATATTGTGAACCAGCTATACTTTAACTAAAAAAATAATATTTTAGTATTGAAAAAGAAGGAAAGAAATGTTTTCAATGAGTAGTTAAAACATGCTAAGTCCTTTGTCATGTTTGGAAGAGGAATATAAATGATTGTGTCTGAATACTTTGTCTATAAGATATTTTATATTAATAAAAAACTGATCTAGAGCTTCTAAACCTGCAAAGAAAAAAGAGTAGCAAGGAATGGGGAGAGTTGATATGGAAAACTGATCATTCTATAGAAGGCAGAGAAGAAGAAAAAATCACATCAAACAAAACCCCAAATTAAATAGAATAGTAGAATTAAATCCTATTATCAGGGATTTCCCTGGTGGCCCAGTGGCAAAGACTCCATGCTCTCAGTTCAGGAGTCCTGGGTTTGATCCCTGGTCAGGGAACTAGTTCCCACATGCCGTAGTTAAGACCTGGCAGAGCCAAATAAATAAATAAATGTTAAAAAAAAAAAAAAAATCCTATTATCAGCAAGCACAATAACCAAACAGATTTAAGTTACTTATTAAAAGACTGGTTATCAGATTGTTTGGAGTAATATTCAGACATATAACATTAGTGAAAAAACACAAAACTAAACCACAGAAATATTACATAAAAAGAGATTTTAAAAAAGAAGCTATCAAAATACTGTAAAAAAAAAAGTTGATGAAGCATTATTAATATGAGACAAAAAAGTATTTTGAATCAAATGTACTAATTAAGAGTATCAGTACCAAGAAGATGAATGTAGTTTTCAGTTATAGAAAGCAAAACCACCAGAATTGCAAAGAGACATTGACAAGCCCACTGTCTGAGTGGGAGATTTTAATCTGTCAGACACAACTATTATGTTAGTGCAAACATAATTGCAATTTTGTACCGTGAGGTTTAAATAATTATAACTAGACTTAAATACATCTTTATTAATCTAAATAGGAACCATTATAATCAACACATTTTTGCCAAAAAGAAATTAAGTTTGCTTATTCCTGTAGCATAAAAATCCATGCTACAGGATTCCATGAACTCTTGGAAAGTATTTTTTGCCTTCTGCTTGTTGTGAAAGCATTTTCCCTGCAGAAAGTTGTCAAGATGCTTGAAGAAGTGGTAGTTGGTTGGTGAGAGGTCAGGTGAATATGGAAGATGAAGCCAAACTTCATAGCCCAATTTGTAAAACTTTTGAAGCATTGGTGTGTGACGTGTGGTCAGGCATTGTCATGGAGAAGAATTGGGTCCTTTCTGTTGACCAGTGCCAGCTGCAGGTGTTGAAGTTTTTGGTGCACCTCATCAATTTGCTGAGCATACTTCTCAGATGTAATGGTTTCTCTGTGATTCAGAAAGCTGTAGTGGAACAGACCAGCAGCAGAGCACCCAACAGTGACCATAATCTTTTTTGGTGCAACATTGACTTTCAGAAGTGCTTTGGAGCTTCTTCTTGGTTCAACCACTGAGCTGGACATACCAGCTGTCATATAAAAATCCACTTTTCATTGCTCAAACTGATTGAGAAATGGTTCATTGTTGTATACAATAAGCAAAAATAACACTTCAACAATTTTCTTGATTTGGGTCAGCACTCGAGGCACCCACTTATTGGACTTTTTCACCTTTCCAGTTTGCTTCAAATGCCAAACAACCATAGAATGGTCAACATTGAGTTCTTCAGCAATTCCTCATGTTGTTGTAAGAGAATCAGCTTCAATGATCCCCTCAGTTTGCTGTTGTCAACTTCTGATGACCAGCCATGGCACTCCTTATCTTCAAGACTCTTGTCTCCTTTGCAAAACTAATTGAACCACCAGTGCACTGAATGTTCGTTAGCAGTTCCTGGGCCAAATGCTTTTGTTGATGTTGCGAGCCATCTCTGCTGCTTTATGATCTATTTTGAATTTGAATAAGAAAATTGCTCAAATTTGCTTTTGCCCAACATCATTTCCCTAGTCTAAAATAAATATAAAATAAACAGTAAGTAATGTCATTAGCAAAAAAAAAAAAAAAAAGCAAGAAATGTGCATTAAAATAATGTCTAACATAAGCACATTTATTTAAGAATGTATTCCAATATGAAATGCCAAATTTCAACAATGCAAAACTGCGATTACTTTTGCACCAACCTAATAGATCAAGCGGACAAAAAAAACAGGTAATAGGGATTGAATCATGAAGGGGCTCTAAGAGGCCGCATTAAGGAGTTGGGTTTTATTCTGAGAGCAATAGGAAGCCATTAAAGGATTTTAAACAGAGTAATGATTACATCAGATGTCCTTTTTTAGAAGGATCACTCTGGCTGTAAAATGGAAAATGAACTTCAGGATGATCAGACTACATAAAGACAAGAGGACTATTTTAGAAAACTCTTCCTACCGTATAGCCAAGAGATATTAACCTGAACTATAATAGAGTCATTGGTGAAATGTCCCAGACATTTCAAAGGACATTCAGATGGCATTGTTGATCAAATGGCAGAGGAGGATCAAAGACAACATCTGTCTGTATCTGTGTTCTACAAAACCTGATACATAGCAAGGAAGAGGAGGAGCAGGGTTTTGCCAGGGGTAGGGAGAGGAAGTGGGGTGGTAGGGAAAGGTGGAGATATTGTGTCCTTGTTTTTGATTATGCCGCTTAACTCTGTCAATTTTGACATTCAAACTGGTTCATTAAAAAGTTAAATTTTAGGGACTTCCCTGGTGGACCAGTGGTTCAAAATCCACCTGCCAATGCAGAGACACGGGTTCGATCCCTGGTCTGGGAAGATTCCACATGCCACAGGGCAACAAAGCACCTACACTGCCTGAATACCCCAGAGCCTTTGCTCTGCAACAAGAGAAGCCTGAGCACCGCAATAGAGAGTAGCGCCCCCATCTCTGCCACTAGAGAAAACCGTGTGCGGCAACAAAGACCCAGCACAGCCAAAAATAAACAAAACAAATAAATTTTCTAAAAAAGTTAAAATATGGATTTCTCTGGCTGTCTAGTGGTTAAGACTCTGCACTTTCAATGCCGGGGCCACAGGTTGGATCCCTGGTTGGGGAAGACTCTGCATGCTGCATGGGGACCAAAAAAAAGGGGGTAAATTATACTCAATATACAAGCGGTATACAATTCAATTTTAAAAGGTGTCTACCGAAAATACACTATTTTAAATTATTGGTGTTTATGGAATATTTCAATAATCTGGGCAAAAATTATACAATAACAATATCAGAAAACTGTGTATATTTGAAATAATCATTTTTCATGTGATAATAGCCCTTTAAGATTATTTATATTTTTATTGCAGATTTTCATGCTTTTCTGTACATAACAGACTTTAATTTGCCCAACTATTACCGTGTTATACAGTTGGTAGGGCTTTCCTTAGTGTACAGCAGGTGTTATGAACAAGGAATTCCAATCGTTGACCTGTGAGTTTTTACAGAGTCATAGATTTCATGGCACATAGCTCCTTTTCTTTTCCTGGTTGTTCTTAATTACCTTAAACTAATTCCAAGTTTACAGTGTGTGTTTATATTTCAGAGGACAATCATTCAGCGCTGACCGAAGCTAGGAAGGGTGTACATATTTTACAGCCAAAGTGAGGTTACTTACAAATGCTGGAAACTAAGGCGCTATTTTTCCAAAGGCACTTTATTCAGTATCTACAAGCATGAAAAAGTTTAAAGAACTTACAGATCTCCAATTATGAGTTTTAAGGTTTTGTATTTCTTTTACCATCATTCCAAATGCAAATGAGTTTCTGAGTTCCAAATGTGCTATGCAGTTTCAGCCTAGTATTCTGATGCATGGAGTGGAGTGTGAGCCAGTAATATAGAAACAGGACTATTTGGACTGTCGAGAAACTCTTTGGATCCTTACAGGAAATCTGCCTGAAAGTCTGCAGGCTGGAAGATTCCTGGTAGGAATAGAGCTATAAGGAGATATGTGATTCCAGTATTGCCTCTTAAGTGATGGCAAGGATGTGTTTTGAAAAGACAAAACCCTTTTTGTTTCCGGTTTTTAAAGTTAACACTTATTTGAGCTAATTAATGCTAATATTGAATTAAATTTCACACACAGATTCTGCTGTTTATTATGAGCCATTATCATTTTAGTTTCAGTTCAGACCACATTGCTTCTTCAATTGCAGCACTCTGCATTCAGGGGTAGTGCAAGCAAAATAGTGAACTGGGCTCTTCTCCTTTGGGCCAGTTGCTGTATCACTCTACTTAAAACATAATTTGGTTACCATCATGCTATATAGACATCTCTGTCTTGATAGAGAAATGCTATAACCAGAGATTCCACTATCAAGATGTTGTAGGGTTCTTCCCTATCATGGAAGTTGAAAGAACAGATGTATTATGCTTTCCTAATATTATTTAAAATTATAGTAACTTGTTAGTTTTAAACAGTATAAAAAAATTAGGCCACATCAATAAAATTATAATTCTTTATATTTCTAGCTGAGTCAGATATGTATTAAAATTAAAGGGAGTTTTCATTTCTGTCATTGAGTTGGTGGTAATTTTTTTAACCTTTATACTTCCTGGAAATACATATGCAAGGAAGGAGAGAGGGAAAGAATTGATGCACCAGTAGATGTGAATAATGCTGAAGATTTAAACGTGGTACACAGAAATTACTGAGGTGACCCAAGGACTAAAGAGTAGATAAAACCAAGGAAGGTCTTAGAATGCAGGAACAGAAAAACCAGACCCTTATCATCTTTCCCTCCCCCATGTTGTAACTATTAACGGATTTCAGGTCCTCCTGAGCAGTATAACCTGTCACCCCTCCTACCCCATCAGTTCAGTTCAGTTCAGTTGCTCAGTCGTGTCCGACTCTTTGTGACCCCATGAACTGCAGCACATCAGTCCTCCCTGTCCATCAGCAACTCCCGGAGTCCACCCAAACTCATGTCCATTGAGTCAGTGATGCCATCCAACCATCTCATCCTCTGTCGTCCCCTTCTCCTCCCACCTTCAATCTTTCCCAGCATCAGGGTCTTTTCAAATGGGTCAGTTCTTCGCATCAGGTGGCCAAAGAATTGGAGTTTCAGGTTCAACATCAGTACTTCCAATGAATAATCAGGACTGGTTTCCTTTAGTCCTGACTGGTTGGATCTCCTTGCAGACCAAGGGACTCTCAGGAGTCTTTTCCAACACCACAGTTCAAAAGCATCAATTCTTTGGCGCTCAGCTTTCTTTGTAGTCCAACTTTTATATCCGTACATGAATACTGGAAAAACCATAGCCTTGACTACCTCATAGGGAAAGGGTATTTACCCTACTCTTCCTCCACCCAGTATATGTGCCTCATCCAATCAGCAAATGACCCACAAGACCCCTACTCCTTGTACCCTAGGTATAAAAGTGGACTAAGGACCTTGTTTGAGGTCGGTTCTTCCTTGAGCTGGCCTGCTGTTCTAACAGCGTTTCCCACTCTAATAAACCTTATTTCCCTCTCATTCTGTCTCATGTCTGGAAATTCTTTTCCAACTCACGCCTGGACCATGACATTTTTGGTGGCCCATACAGGGAACTTGGGGTCTCTTCCCCCACCTCTTCACTTCTCCTTTTTCATAGGGACCGTCTGCGAACAGGCAAGTGCTGTGGAAGCAACTGAGGAACTCTGGCCAGGGTTACCCTCTGCTGTGTTCCAAAGGCCCCCCTGCTCACTGCGCCCCAGTAGCTGCCATCTGAATGGGTGAGGGTCTCACCTTTCGACTTCTTTCCAACTGAGGACTAGACCAAAGAATATTGTGTGGGCACGGGTCAGGCACTGAAAATATATTAGGGCGCCTGCCACATGAAGACTGCCATGTGAGGATGAGGGGGACACGGAACAGATAAGGCCGCAAGGGCATCTGCCCCTAACAAGACAACTTCTGTACACCGTGTCAGTGGGTGAAGCAAAACAGACCATTTTCCCCTGGCCACCGCCTCCCCAGTAGGATTGTAAGGCAGATTCCTCAGCCTTCTCCCATGTCCTTTCACTTCTTTACCTTTCCATCTGGATTGACTTACAGGAGCCTAGGTGTTGCCTCTGAGCCATCCCAAGAGCGCCTTCCCTGTTTCAGGGAATCCCGGAATGGTGAGTCACCTGGTTGCTCCCAGGAATCTCTGTCTTTCTCTGCTCGGGTCACATGATGCCTTAGTTGCATGGTTCTCAGAGGTCACATCTCACTGTTGGACACAACTGTTGGGACGGTCGCCCATTTTTGTGCCATTAGTTGCACGGAGATGTCACTGAGGCAAAAAGGGATGGCTTTTTGCCAGTCGGTGACTCTCAGTACCCCCTTCTATGGCATATAGGCAAAGGATGTGTTCTGATATGTCTCAGGAGACTCGCTCAGACTCACTCCTTGGATACATTCTCAGAAACTGGGAAGTTTTGACCCTGCCAAAGGCCTGGCCCCAATACAAACTGGGGGACCCAAAAAACATGGCCTCTGAATGGCACACTGTCTGTTGCCAAAAGCAGAGAAAGTAAGCAGAATTTCCTTACGTTCATTCCTTCATGGCCCTCAGAATCTGCATTTCAGGAACTCATGTCACATGTGTCTTTCTGTTGCCTCCCTATCTCCTGTCCCCCTCTGTCTCTCTGCATCAGATTTCCCAGATGACCCCTACCTGACCTTTCATATCCACATGACCTCTAGGAAAGAATTCTGGGGTTCCCTTTGGTCCAGGTCCTTCTCCTATTTTCAAAAGCCTGGGGGATCATAAAACTCTCCTAACATTCTAAAGAATTCCCTTATAACTACTCCTGTTTCTCAGGGTGGAGAAGGACCAAGCTTCCCCCACTCCCGCAAATTCCCTTAACCCTTCCATCTTCTGATGGGACACAGACCTCACTTCTCAACCAGAGGGACAATCCAAGATTTTTATCAGCTGATCTGCCCCTGATATCAGAGTCAATTTGAGCACTATTTGGTCTATGTTTTAGCTATGAAACTATGACTACAGAAAGGAAAGATGACTTTTGGACACAGGATGGCCATGATACATATTCTTTAGACTCCAGAGAAAATTGGTTAAAATGAATTTTTTTTTTCTTGGAAACTGCAAAACCAGTTCTTTTTGCATATGCAATTAAAAACAACTAGCTTGTTAAAAAGCCTGCCTAGGGAAATGTTTGAAGTTAACCCTTTCCATATCCTTGAAATACACAGCCCACTTTGCCTGAGACCTCAGCCTTGGACAAATTAGAACTTCAAAACAAAAGGGGGGGAATCAAAGAGACATTTTAAATCTCAAGCAGAAAACTATGAAATCTCTGCCTGTCTGTCTGGATTTATATATGTCTCAGTGAGTGTCTTTTTTTTTTTTTTTTTTTTTTAATAATATTGCTGAAGTTGTAAATGAGTTCTAATTTAATTGGCCTAAAGAAAAGTAAGCGCTTACAAATCAGACCATTCTAAATACAAGAGAAATTAACCTAAATGAATTTCAAATTTACGTGAACTGGGAAATATTCAATATTAAATATCTAGTATTAACGTTTGTTTCCTAATCTAATATAGACATGTCTAAGAGTCATTAACATTAAGCATATTTTCATTGTGCCTAGGTTTATCATAAGTTAAATATTGTTATACTGTTATATCTGTTACAAGTTTGTCAGTAAGGAAAGTAACTCGAGTGAAGAAACTTTAAAAAAAATATATAAATGAGGCAAGAGCTTTTAGATAAACTATTAAGAATAATTACACTTTAGAAATATCTGTCTAAAACAGTTTCTCTAGATATTGGTAACCTGAATTTCAAGGGTTGTGCTAAACTATGCGACAGAAGTTTATTGAATAGCTAGGTCATCTCCAAATAGAATAAGATTCTGAAACATTCATTACTGAACACTAACTTCCTCTTACAGAGAAACTAGAGATTTTGGACTATTAATGAATAATGTTTGATGCCATCCTTAGACGTTCTCTAGAGTTTTTTTTTTTTTAAGAAATTATCACTGGTAATTATGTTCACCAATCTATAGAATGCTAATACAAAGGTCAGTTCTTGGTTGCTTAAGGAAAGTAGGATGTGTGTTTTCAGTAAAGAAGATGTGAGGAATGAAATTACATTTTATGAAGGAAAAAGGAAGTAGGTCTGACATACAGGTGACTGTTTCAGGATGGGAAAATGAAGTAGTGGGTACAGAAAGTGATAAGAAGGTTTTATGGGAAGTGGACCCCAAAAGAAGAGTTTTGTGCATAAATACAAGTTTTCTTGAGATGTTGAACTGCCTTTGATGATGGATTTTAAGTTTCTTTACCTTGGAAGTGATCTGTTCTGTTTGCCTTTGAAATTTTCTTTGTTACCTTGGTTAAGTGAATATATTGTTATGATTCTATCTGACTGAGTGTTATAAACCCTTTTGATACTTATCAACAAAGTTTCCTAAATAACTTGACTTCTAGCTAACTTTGGGATGCTTCAGAGGGTCCCTGAGACATCCCAAAGTGCTCTTAAACTACTTGGGTTTGTTGGACATGTTAAATTATATGCAAAGTCCTATTGAAGGGGTGATCAATCTTCTCAGGTTATACTGTATGATGTTACTAATACAGACATCCTGAAATTCTGTGGAATTCATATAGATCTGATATGCTCTGATAAAATGTGGTCAATTATAATTCTAGTTATCATATTAAAGTGCTACTTTGTCAATTGCGATTTAATAGGATTTTAAACATGCCTTGTGGGCACTTGGCGGCGGCCACAGCGCAGACCAGACCTCACTCGCTCGCAGCTCGCTCCGCGCCCTCTGCAACAATGTCTGACAAGCCTGATATGGCTGAGATTGAGAAGTTCGATAAATCGAAATTGAAGAAAACGGAAACGCATGAGAAGAATCCACTGCCTTCGAAAGAAACGATTGAACAGAAGCAAGCAGGCGAGTCGTAATGAAGCATGCGCCGCCAGTATGCACTGTACATTCCACAAGCATTGCCTTCTTTTTTTTTTTTTTTTTTAATATATTATTTTATTAGTTGGAGGCCAATCACTTTACAACATTTCAGTGGGTTTTGTCATACATTGACATGAATCAGCCATATAGTTACACGTATTCCCCATCCCGATCCCCCCTCCCACCTCCCTCCCCACCCGACTCCTCAGGGTCCTCCCAGTGCACCAGGCAAGAGCACCTGACTCATGCATCCCACCTGGGCTGGTGGTCCGTTTCACCATAGATAGTATACAAAGCATTGCCTTCTTATTTTACTTCTTTTAGCTGTTTAACTTTGTAAGATGCAAAGAGGTTGGATCGCATTTAAATGACTGTGCTACCTCTTTTCACATCAAAGAATGGAGAACTACTGACAACCTAGGCCGCGCCTGCCTCCCCGATCTGCCTACGTGACTGGCAGGGAAGGAAAAGAACTTGCATGTTGGTGAAGGAGGAAGCTGGGTGGGACGATAGTGAAATCTAAAGTAAAAACCTGGTCCAAGGTGTTCTGCGGGCTGTAAAATGCAGTTTAATTCAGAGTGCCATTTTTTGTTGTTGTTCAAATAATTTTAATTATTGGAAGGCACAATTTTTAAAATATGCAAATAAAAAGTTTTAAAACCTGAAAAAAAAAATAAATAAATAAACATGCCTTGCATGGTTTCACTCCGACGCCTTTGCAAGAATACTGCTGCTGCTGCTGCTGCGAAGCCGTTTCGGTCGTGTCCGACTCTGCACAACCCCATAGGTGGCAGCCCACCAGACTCCCCTGACCTGGAGATTCTCCAGGCAAGAACACTGACGTCAAGATTTATGGAAAAGAAGTTTCTAAGGTTAACCGATAAACAAATTTTGTTTTTTTTGTTATCCCATAAACGGATAACAGACTGGAATTTAGTCTACTCTCCATGTTAAGAGAACAAAGTTTTCTTAGAATGCAGCTTTCGATAACAGATTATGGATTTCTTGGCCTTTAAGTGATTTCTATTTGTTTTTTTAGGTTTTTTTTACTTTGGTAAAGTAAATAAGCATTATTTAAGATTATGGTACATGTAAAAGCTCATTCTGCTTCTACAAAAAATAACCCCTCACTGTTAAACTTTTGCTATTCTGATGTCCTTAAACCATGACAACAGTCTACTCCTAAATCGGGGAATTAAAAAATGGGTGAACAATAGCTGTAAATCAAAGAGTCAGGGCTATGGGAACTCCAAGACGGCCACTTGGATTTTCCCGGCTCCCTGACAAACCTCATTTTTATTTGATGGTTTAAAACCTTCCCTGGCTACAGGGTTAATGCCCTCACAATGACAAAAAAAATTATATATCACTTGATATTAAGTACTAATTTTGTTAATTAAGGTCTATGTTTACTTGACTCATTTCTGAGATAGTTCCTTGTTGTTATGTTATATTGCTAAAAGGTTTAATTAATTAAGTTATTAAAAAGGACACTCTAAGTTTGTTTCTAAAGCTTATCTCAATAACCAATCTTTGGATAAAGGTCAGAGGCTCCATGATGTACAACCTGGAGATTCACACCTGGCTATAATCATTTGACTAAGTCGGATGACTCGGGTATACTGGGCTATACCTAATGAAAGTTCTTGACTTAAATTCTTGCTTGTGACCTTACTAATAACTGCTAGCTATATTATTTTCTATGTCACTTGTTTCAGAGGATTGTTTCTTACCTTACTCCATATGAGATCAATGATTGTAACAATATAACTCTAGCTATGAGAAGAAGCAACAAGAGGAAATATTTCCTTGGACCAAGAGGCTAGTAAGACAGGTATGGTCCAGAGACTTTTGCTACTTGCAAAGTCTGGTCTAGTAACAGCACACTGCATGGCTTGTCAATGGAATCTTCGTTAGACCTGGGAATGAACCTTCGCAGCACCACGGGACATAATGGCCATGAAATGCCCCCAAAGCATGGTCAAACATGTGGCTATGAACAGACCCTGCTGACTGGAAGTTGGCATTTGCCAGCTGTCTCTACAAAGGTTACATCATGACCACTGCAAGCTGCTGACCTTCAACACCCCCTGAACGGAGCTCAGGGTGGAGATCAGAAATAAGGCACTCTGCTCTGGGAAAAACCGAGAAGAACTGGCCTTCAGATAGTCAGATGTTTTCAGGTAAAAGATTTATGAACCCAAATTCTTGCATCTTCTTATACCTACAGAAACACTAACGTCACGAGCCACTGTCTGGTCCTGGATCTCCTGGCTAGCCCCTGAGCAGCTTTTCTACTATTAATCTTTGGGCCACGTACACATTCTGTCGTTTTTGAGATTGCATCCTAATTACTGCATTTCAGACTCTTTTGTTGACTATGATGGCTACTCCATTTCTTCTCAGGGATTCTTGCCCACAGTAGTACATATAATGGTCATCTGAGTAAGACTCACCCATTCCAGTCCATTTTATTTGCTGATTCCCTGCCGCAGGGACGGGGGCTCTGGGTGCAGCAGACTTGGGTGTGGTATAAGCCCTCTTGGAGGAGGTTGCCATTAACCCCCCACCCCCAAAGAGATGTCAGAACTTACACAGGACTGAGAGATAGACTCTGGGAGGGCACAAACAGAACTTTGTGCACCAGGACCCAGGAGAAAGGAGCAGTGACGCCATAGGAGACTGACCCAGACTTGCCTGTGAGTGTCCAGAAGTCTCCAGCGGAGGTGTGGGTTGGTGGCACTGAGTGTAGCAGAACATGCATGGGATCTTTTGAAGGAGGTCACCATTATCTTCATTACCTCCACCATGGTTTGGTCCCAGGTAAATAGTAGGCTGGCAAATAATACACAGGTAAGAAGAGGTGGCAAGAATCAAAGAACTGTACAAAAAAGATCTTCATGCCTCAGAAAATCATGATGGTGTGATCACTGACCTAGAGCCAAACATTCTGGAATGTGAAATCAAGTGGACCTTACTTGCATCACTACAAACAAAGCTAGTGGAGGTGATGGAATTCCAGTTAAGCTCTTTCAAATCCTGAAAGATGATGCTGTGAAAGTGCTTCACTCAATATGCCAGCAAATTTGGAAAACTCAACAGCAGCCACGGGACTGGAAAAGGTCGGTTTTCATTCCAATTCCAAAGAAAGGCAATGCCAAAATTGCTCAAACTACCGCACAATTGCACTCATCTCACAAATTAGTAAAGTAGACTTCAGCAATACGTGAACCGTGACCTTCAAGTTGTTCAAGCTGGTTTTAGAAAAGGCAAAGGAACCAGAGATCAAATTGCCAACATCTGCTGGATCATTGAAAAAGCAAGAGAGTTCCAGAAAAGCATCTATTTCTGTTTTATTGACTATGCCAAAGCCTTTGACTGTGTGGATCACAATAAACTGTGGAAAATTCTGAAAGAGATGGGACTATCAGACCACCTGACCTGCCTCCTGAGAAATCTGTATGCAGGTCAAGAAGCAACAGCTAGAACTGGACATGGAACAATAGACTGGTTCCAAATCGGGAGAGGAGTATGTCAAGGCTGGATATTGTCACCGTGCTTATTTAACTTATATGCAGAATACATCATGAGAAATGCTGAGCTGGACGAAGCACAAGCTGGAATCAAGATTGCCAGGAGAAATAGCAATAACATCAGATATGCAGATGACACCATCCTATGGCAGAAAGTGAAGAGGAACTAAAGAGTCTCTTGATGAAAGTGAAAGAGGAGAGTGAAAAAGTTGGCTTAAAGCTCAACATTCAGAAAACTAAGATCATGGCATCCAGTCCCATCACTTCATGGCAAATAGGTGAGGAAACAGTGGAAACAGTGACAAACTTTATTTTTTTGGGCTCCAAATCACTGCAGATGGTGACTGCAGCCATGAAATTAAAAGACTCTTGGTTCTTGGAAGGAAAGTTATAACCAACCTAGATAGCATATTAAAAAGCAGAGACATTACTTTGCCAACAAAGGTCCATCTAGTCAAGGCTATAGGTTTTCCAGTAGTCATGTATGGATGTGAAAGTTGGGCTATAAAGAAAGCTGAGCACTGAAGAATTGATGCTTTTGAACTGTGGTGTTGGAGAAGACACTTGAGAGTCCCTAGGACTGCAAGGAGATCCAACCAGTCCATCCTAAAGGAGGTCAGTCCTGAGTGTTCATTGGAAGAACTGATGCTGAAGCTGAAATTCCAATACTTTGGTCACCTGATGCAAAGGGCTGACTCATTTGAAAAGACCCTGATGCTGGGCAAGATTGAGGGTAGGAGGAGAAGGGGATGACAGTGGATAAGATGGTTGGATGGCATCACTGACTCAATAAACATGAGTTTGGGTAAACTCTGGGAGTTGGTGATGAACAGGGAGGCCTGGTGTGCTGCAGTTTATGGGATCGCAAAGAGTTGGACATGACTGAGCAATTGAACTGAACTGAACCTTTAACTTTCTTCTTAAGTTTGTTTCTTCTAGAATATAACAAATCTCCAAGTGGTAGTACAACAAGGATATTCCCTGACCAAGTAGAGGATGCTGAAAGAAGTCACCTTATTATTCCATGGACTCTCATCTCCTTCCTTAAATGCACCCTGACAGAGAGCAGCAAAGGGAACCCAGAGCCCCACGATGCCCCTGTACAGCCTGACGAAGCCAGAGCAGTCATCGCCCCCTTTCCCCTGAGACTGGATTCCCAAATGCTTGAGAAGGGAAACAGGTAGATAGTTAGACATGAGCAGGATATCAACAGGGGCTAAAGAAATGGCCCTAAAAATAAAGAGAGGGAGGAATGTGGTGACCAAAGGACTAAAAAGCAGAATAAAACCAACGAGGGTCTTGGAATGCAGGAACAGAAAAACCAGACACTTATCATCTTTTCCTCCCCCATGTTGTAACTATTAATGGATTTCGGGTCCTCCTGAGCAGTATAACTTGTCTCCCCTCCTACCACATAGGGAAAAGGTATTTTCCTTACTCTGTTGTAGCCACATGTCCTGGGAAACAAACTCACTCAGAAGGACAGTGCAGATAGTGGAGTGCAGTTTATTACACCGGCGGGCCCAAGGCAGAGTCCCTTCTTAGCCAAGAACCCCGACCAGTTTTAGTGAATACCTTATATACCCTAAGTGTACTTGCTCAAACCCACCTCCCCAAATTTCTTGAAACTGGTCTGGACAAGGTAAAAGAGAGATATGATCAAAGTTAACCCATGATTCATGTGTCACAAGACTAGATAAACAGTGGATATTTATCAATAGGCTTGTGGTAATATCTCGATAAACATAATGGAATTTACCATTTTGTTCTGTTACAGAGATAATTAGCATATTCTTTTAGGCAACCGAGAGTCCAAGTCCAAATTCTGAGGCTCTTTTACGGGGGGGGGGGTCTGGTTTTCCATTGGTATGCCATTTCTGTAGACACTGGGCACAAAGTTCAGAGTCCATTGGGAGGATGACCATGCGTGTAGCCTAATGTTCGCAGCCAGGCCTAAGACAGAGTCCAGCTCTGTCTGTTTCCTCCTTCAACTCTTCCCCCACCCAATATACATGCCTTATCCACTCAGCAAATGACCCGCAAGACCCTTATCCCACTCCTTGTACCCTGGGTATAAAAGTGGACTAAGGACCCTGCTCAAGGTTGGTTCTTCCTTGAGCGGGTCCACTGTTCTAACAGCATCTCCCATTCTAATAAACTTAATTTTCCTCTCATTCTGTCTCATGTCTGGAAATTCTGTTCTACCCGTGCACAACCACAACAATTACTACTGCCTCTACAACTACATCAAGATTTGAAGATAGGACAAAAACTAATTGTGTCATCCTCACAATAGCAATGTTAATCATTATATTAATGTAATGACAAAGAACCTGAAGAAAGTCTTTAGTACTTTCTCTTATTTTTCAGCAAAATATGTACAGTGTCCCCATAAGACATTGACTATCTGTTATGAATCGGAGGAAAATGAAGACTCCTCAAATGGCTGTCTTGCTTTTTTATACAAAATTGTTCTATGCATCTAACTTGAAATTCTTTCCTGTCTTAACTTCTCTACCAGGGATTCCTATAGGCCAAGGGGAAAATGATAGTCACAGCATCTCCTAGGTATCAGGTTCATTTAGGTTGATGTAACAAGAGAAGTGGAAATTCCTCATAGAGATAAAAGCAGAGCTGGGGAGTAACCATTAACCCCAAGCAATCAAACTGAGTACTGCACAAATATAGAAAAAAAGAACACCAGAGAGCAATCTAAATAAAACCTGGAGGGAAGATGGACCAAAGGGCATAGAGTTGCAAGTCAATTATGAGTAAGAGACATAGAAGTCTCATGTTGTAACTCTTTGAAAATGAGATGGGTTTCTTGGCAAGACTATGGCACAGCAAAGGTAGGGAACTATGTTTATTTCTAATGAAATAATCAAATAGTCTGTGAGCATTTATATCCCAAGATTTCACTGAAGCATTCATTCATTCAACTAATTTTATTATTATTATCATTATCCTTATCCTCACCTTCACTGGTGTCAACCATTCTTCACCTTTTTTTTTTTTAAACCAGAGAGATTAATGACTTCCATCTATTAACCAATTCCATAGGTTCTCAATTCTAACTGTAGATCATAATCACTGATAGAGGTGATTTTAATCTGCCAAGGCCCTCCTTCCCTGAGCCACTCAATGAGAATTGCTTGAGGACAGGACATGGTCAGTAATGACCCCTAAAACACTTCCCTGGAACAAAAGTCTTTTGCAGCATCCCTGCTGTTACTGAGTCTGCTACGACAGGGCAATAGAATCAGAGATGAGATATTAAGGCAAAGAATACAACTTTATTTGGAAAGCCAGCTGACTGAGAAGATGGCAGACTAACGTCTCAAAATAGCCATCTTGTTTGGGTTTGTATTCTGGGTTCTTTTGTAGAACAGAAAGGGGGAAGAGTTGAGGAAGTAAAAAGGCCATTATCTTGCAAATATCTCCTGTAATGGCCAACTTCAGGGAGGGGAAGTGTTAATCTCTCCTTTCTTGCAGCCATTCACAGGTGGGCAGGGTCAGATTATCTCTTGTGAGCTGAACAAAAGCACTTTTAGTTTAACAGTCAGTCAGAAGGACAGGGTTCCCAGAGGCAAGGCATTATGTATGATTATAATAACAAAAGCAATAGAAAGCAAAGGTTAAAGTCAAAGAAACAGATCCAACAAAGAGTCAGAATTGGCTCTTTCCTGCAACACTGCCATCCTTAGACTGAGGATTTCTGGAGCTCTTGAGAAGAGGCCAGGATTCCAGGTTGGGTGAAAAAGACACCCTCTTGCAGACACCATTCACTTCTGAGGAGCCAAGTTTTGGGTGGTTGCTGCTGCTCTGAAAGTACAAGCTTTACAAATGCCCTATTGTTTGATGAAGGTGTAGGGTGTATGAGTCAAAAGCATTCAGGGTGGGGTGGGTGGTGGTAATTTATTTACAAGATTGCCTGTAAATGGTTTTATTCTATATATTGCCAGAGAATGAACCCATGGCTTATCTTCCAGAATTTATACAGCAAACACTCCAAAACATTTGAGGAGGGAATAGATAGTTAGATCTAGCTATTGATGGTTTGGGTTTCCCTCGTGGCTCATACAGTAAAGAATCCACCTGCAATGTGGGAGACCTGGGTTTGATCCCTGGGTTGGGAAGATCCCCTGGAGGAGGAGGGCATGGCAACCCACTCCAGTACTGATGGTTTAGAACTCTGCCACTTGCTACTGTGAAACTTGGAGCAGGCTACTTGACTCTGATCCTCAGGAAAGTCAGGCTAAGATTACTTCCTTGGAGGTTCTTGCAATGACTAAAGGACAGAGCATAAAAAAAGCAGCTGGCACAGTGCCCAGACCAAAGTTAATATTAATAGTTAATACACATTTAGAAAAGCAGCACAGCCAAGTGCACCCAGATCTTTTATTTTCCTAATTTTGTCTCTTTCCTTATTTAATAAAAATGGATGTTACAACCATAATCATCACCATCAAAACCCCAGAAAACAGGGGAGACAGGATGAAAGGTCAGAGGTGACTGCTCTGCAATTCTCTCAGGTAGACACTTATAAATTCTGATTCATTAATATTCATTAAACAACTTGTAGAGACCAGGTAGAGCATAAAGGGAAAATAGCCAACTGAGAGCTCAGCCGACTTTCATACCGGCTCCCCTGCACAGAAATTAATCCAACACAAAATCAACATTTGCAGAACTCAAGTATAAAACATAATTTAAAGCTCAGCTGAATTTGTCTCTCTTCCTCATTCGAGAACTTGGAGTCAGGGACAAAAGAATCATCATTCACACATCAGATGTCATTTGAAAAATCGGCGTCTATTTTGCTTTTTTTTTTAAATAATGCATCATTATTTATTTATTCAGTTTTCCCCATTTTTATTGAGTTGTAATTGACACTCATCACTGCATAAGTTTAAGGTGTATGGTATAATGGTTTGACTAACGAATATTGCAAATCCATTTTGCCTTTGATAATAATATCTAGCATTTAATGACTGCTTACTACAAGCCATTTTTATATGTTCTCTCTTATAACTGTCAGAACAGTTATTTCCATGTTAGAGATAAGGAAACTCAGGGCCGCTGTTGAAAGTGTAGAGGTTTGGAAATGTGCCCAAGATTGTTTGGTTAATAGGAACCAGCCTGTCCCCACCCCACCACCCCCACCACCCTCCACACACACACACAGCCTAGACTCGTACCTACTACACTGAACTGCCCTATCAGAAACTAGCCTTCTCCCCAACTGACCAGGCAGGTCTGGTCCCCATTTTGATTTCACATCTCATTCTGGTGTCTGTCTACCTGAGGCTGAGCTCTTCTGGTCCCTGAGCTTAGTAATATCTCTCTCAGTCTGACGAATCTGTCTGATACTTACTGCAGGTTCATGACACATCTGAATTGTATGGAGGCTGGCCCTTGCCCTTCCCATGGTGAAGAGAATGCTGTGATTTCATGGCAGGGTTCCACTGGGGTAACTCCTCTCTCTGCTTATTTATTTAGGCAAGCAGTCTCCAGCATGCTCCCCTACTGAGGGGACACAGCCACTCAGGCAGATGAAAGAGTCTATTAACCAACAGCATGAGCTCTGGGGGAGAAAGAGAGCCAGGAGTAAAGCAGGTTGTTAGGGACATGCATTCACTGAGTCAGCGCTACAAGAGTGTGGACTGTAGTTGGTAGCAAGTTGCCACTTCCATTACATTTGCACTGGGTGTCTTTCTCACTTAGAGGCCCCGTGACTCCTGAGCTCCCTCCAGCAGAGGAAAGTTGCTCTGGGCTTCACATTGCACATGAAGAATATTCTATTTTGCAAAAAGTCCTAATAGTCTTAAATAAGAGATCTCAAAATATCATAAAAACCACATTTCCTCATGCCTCACCCAAATCAGGCTTATAGGATACTTTTATCTATAATAACTACATTATAATTTGTAAAACTTATATGCATTTGACTTGCTATTTTCAAAAACAAGATTAACATGGCTTATTCTCTAAGTGTCAACCACTTACAACACACACTCAACCCTCACCTCACCCCACCCCCACCCTCACAGATAGGAGATGAAGAATTGTCATTTAATATTTTTGAGAAAACTCTCTAAGCCACATTTTTGTACTGATTCTGCATGTGGATTGTTTCTTTGCTAAGAAAAACCTCTTTTCATTCCAATCCTACATTGCCTTGGTTCTGTTTCCTAGAATGAGCAGGCGAAAACTGAATAAAATATCACTGTGTTTCCCATTTTCATTTTTCTGCATGAGGTTAGTGGTGATGAGACCTGCTTCTCAAAGCAATTGCATCTATGGCAGTTGGCCAGAGTCTGAGACTGTCCCTGGCTGGCCTCAAGGTAGTCACCAATGCAGTGAGCTGTGGCCAAGACCTTTCTTGATTTAGCTGCTATTCCAGAGAGAACACCCCCACAAGAAAGGATCACAGCAAAGGCACTGTCAGTAGTTTTTCTTTTTCTTTTTTTTGAGAAAAGAGGATAGCAGGTGTGAGAATAGGGATGCAGAGACTGAGGATTTGAAGCACAGATTTTTAACTTTTTTTCCAGAATTTCACAGCATTAAAGTGAGCAGAAAGATAAGTTGACATTGCTGAATCCAAAAGGTAATAAAAGAGTGCCCTCACCCTCACTTACACGCATACCCACCTCCCTCCAACTATTTCTGTTGGTTTTTGCTTTCATTTTGTAGGAGTATTTTCTTACATGTGTGTGTGCCAGCTTAGTTACCAGTCGTGCCTGACTCTTTGCAACCCTATGAACCATGGCCCACCAGGCTCCTCTGTCCATGGAATTTTCCAGGCAAGAATGCTGGAGTGGGTTGCCATGCCCTCCTCTAGGGGATCTTCCCAACCCAGGGATCAAACCTGCATCTTTTATATCTCCTGCATTGAAGGCAGATTCACTAGGCAAGTGGTCTAGTGCCACCTGGGAAGCCCCAGGCGTATAAATTTTCTGATGGCAGGTCAGTTCAGTTCAGTTCAGTTCAGTCTCTCAGTCATGTCCAACCCTTTGCGACCCCGTGGACTGCAGCATACCAGGTTTCCCTGTCCATCACCAACTCCCAGAGCTTACTCAAACTCCTGTCCATCGAGTCGGTGATGCCATCCAACCATCTCATCCTCTGTTGTCCCCTTCTCCTCCCGCCTTCAATCTTTCCCAGATTCAGGGTCTTTTCCAGTGAGTCAGTTCTTGGCATCAGGTGGCCAAAGTAGTAGAGGTTCAGTTTCAGCATCTGTCCTTCCAATAAATATTCAAGACTGATTTCCTTTAGGATTGACTGGTTGGATCTCCTTGCAGTCCAAGGGACTCTCAAGAGACTTCTCTATACCACAGTTCAAACGTATCAATTCTTCAGCACTCAGCTTTCTTTAAAGTCCAACTCTCCCATCCATACATGACTACTGAAAAAACCATAGCTTTGACTAGACAGACTTTTGTTGGCAAAGTAATGTCTCTGCTTTTTAATATGCTATCTAGGTTGGTCATAGCTTTTCTTCCAAGGAGCAAGTGTCTTTTAATTTCATGGCTGCAGTCACCATCTGCAGTGATTTTGGAGCTCAAGAAAATAAAGTCTGTCACTGTTTCCATTGTTTCCCCATCTATTTGTCATGAAGTGATGGGGCCAGATGCCCATGGTCTTAGTTTTCTGAATGTTGAGCTTTAAGCCAACTTTTTCACTCTCCTGTTTCACTTTCATCAAGAGGCTCTTTAGTTCTTCTTTGCTTTCCGCCAGAAGTATGGTGTCATCTGCATATCTGATATTATTGATATTTCTCCCGGCAATCTTGATTCCAGCTTGTGCTTCATCCGGCCTGACATTTCACATTATGTACTCTGCATATAAGTTAAATAAGCAGGGTGACAATTCACAGCCTTGATGTACTCCTTTCCTGATTTGGAACCAGTTTGTTGTTCCATGCCCAGTTCTAACTCTTACGGCAGGTATATAAATCCAATTACGAAACACTGCCCATTTCTCTAACCCACAGAGAGGTTATCTCCATACTAAAACAACAACAACAACAAATGTGACTGTTGTTTTTGTTTCCCCTGTAGGTATATTAAAATTAGTTGCTGATTTCCTGTTCTCTAAATTGTTTAATGGCAAGTGTTTTGGGGAGTCTTTATAAAAAACAAACCTCATTTAGCCAAGCTGTAAGCCTCTAACTGAAGTAAATCTAACTTGCCTAAAGTGATTAAATATAAGCGAGGCCAGAAGTTTGACTTACCTGTTTGAAATTCTTCTCTGTCTACAAAGTATATATAAATCTTTATGGAGTGACGTATTAACTGCCTGCTGCCGGGATCAAGCTATGGACTTTGTTTCCATTATAAAGTAAGGTCACTCTGCTTTTGGCAAAAAATGGATGTAGCTGCTTTGATAATTAAAATCTACAGAGTCTTGAAGTGATGATATATTTAAACTTCTAGAAAACAATGTGGAAGCTATAAAATTACAAAAGGAGAAGGGATCAGAGTTCCCTACTACTGCTCACCAAACTTTATGTTGGTAAAAGGGTATTGATGTCATTCTTTTAAAAGGAATGGCAAGAAGTTTTGTTTTAAAACTTTCAATCCAAATCCTGAAGCACTTCTGGTCTGTTTCACTACCAACAGGCACTTCTAGAGAGCGCTAAATAGGAGGGTGTCATTAAATGTCTTCAGCCTTTGTTGAAGGTGCTCATGCTCAGCTGTTCAGCTGTGTGTGACTCTTTGTGACCCTATGGACCAGAGCCCACCAGGCTGCTCTGTCTGTGGAATTTCCCAGGCAAGAATACTGGAGTGGATGGCCATTTCCTCCTCCGGGGGATCTTCCCGACCCAGGGATTGGCCCACATCTCCAGCATCTCCTGCATTGCCAGGCAGATTCTTTATCACTGAGCTACCTGGGGAAGCCCTCTGTATGAAGAGTTCTACTAAAAAAATCCAAGGATGCTGCAAGGCAAAGAGTCGAGAGTCAAAGGAAATCAGCCTGGCCCTTAACATGGGGATTTTACCCATAGAGAGACCTACTCCTTGCAAGCTTTTAGGCTCCAACTTGCTCTAGGAAAAGCTATTTCCTGACTTTTTTCTGCTGCAGTTCAGAGCAGGTGCTTCTGGCTCTAGTATGACAGCACCATCTGGAGAGGCAGTACCTAGAATTGAGATCAAATAAATGTCTTATTCCTCATGCAATTCCAGTGGTCCCATGAACTAGAATTTTTTTTTTTTTTTAGTTTTTGGTGGTACAATGAGACATGCAGAACTTCCTTGACCAAGGATTGAACCTGCTCCCTCTGCAATGGAAGTGTAGAGTATTAACCACTGGATCACCAGGGAAGTCCTAGAATTTTTTAAGTTACGCTTAAAAGTCAAAAAATCTTTCAGGCTAAATTTTTGAGATTTTCCTAACAAAGATACCCTAATCCTACCTTCGTCTAGATCCTTAGCCTCACTAAACCTCATTTTAATCATTTATAAGACAAGTAAATCATAATTTATTTTATGAATCACTAGATTGTTCTGAGTGTTTAGAACAGTGATGCCTGTGGAAAGAGCACCGACTGTCGTGCTGGCCCCGGTGAGGGCTTCTGAAATGCTAGGTACAGTAAGTACAACTGGGCAAATAGTTTTAGTTCCATTTTACAGATGGGGAAACTGAGGCTGAGAGTTGAAGTGATGATGTATTTAAGTTAGAAAATACTGAAGCAAGAATCTCGTATTAGTAGTATAGTGATCCAGCGCAGTTACTTCTAAGGGAGATGGTCTACAATTTGCTTCTTGTCACTGGTTGTTCTGCACACCCCTAAACGGCTAATTAGTCCAGTCTTCTCTCCAAATGGGAGGAAGATGTGCACACTGGCACCACCCTCCTGCAATGCTTACCTGGCTCTCTTCCCTAACCCTTCACCCATCTCAGCCCCCAGAAGAACAGCCATGCTCCCTAGACAAACAGAGGTGTACTCTCTCCATCCTGTCCAGCCAACTGCTCGCACTTGGATTACCGTGAGATGACACTGGAAACGTTGATATTTACATCTGCTAAAGGCTGTATCCTGGCCTTCCTCTCTTTCCCTTCTGTCTCTTCTTTGTCCACTTTCCTTTCTTTCTTGATCCCCTTTCTTTCTCTCTCCCTCCCTCCTCCCTTTCCCCCTCCTCCCCATTTTCCTTTCCCCTCACCTCCTTTCTCATTCTTCCTTTACCTCCTCTCCTTCTTCTGCCTCCTACACCATCACTACCATCCTTATCATCACTACCACTTTCCCTTCTAGCAGGTCTGAGAGTCTTGAAGGCAAATAGACCTGGGTTTGAATCTGTCTCTCATAATAGTTGTGTGACGATGGGCAAGTTAATTAACTCGTGTCTAAACTTCCCCCTTACTAGAATAGAATGGTTGATGATAATAAATACTGGTAATGATGGAATTAGAAATAATGCTAGGCACACTGTGTCAGGACATGTGGGTATATGTTTCTCCTTGCCCATTTCTCAACATCCTGCCCTCCCTTCATGCCCATCATCGAACCCCATGGCTGCAGTTTGTCACCCCACGTGATGCTGCCACAGGGAGAGGATATGGTAGTTTGCCAGCAACTGCATTCTACTTGGTTTACATGGTAGTAACATTTCTCACAGTAATAGATCAGCCCTTTGGTGTAGACTTTGGTCCCTCATGGGTTTGGTCCAGGCACTTCAGTTGACTTTGAGAGCACAATTCTGGGACATTGACAAGGTAGAGAAAGATCTTACAACTTGCTGACTCAATGGAGTCAGGACACCTGTGAGTTCTCTGAGGAGACAGACAGACTCTCCTCCCTAAGGAATGCACCAGCTTCAATCCATGCTCAGTTTGAATGGCAGTTTCGTTTACTGGCTCTGTGGGCTTGAGTAAGTCACTAAACCTTGTTGGACCAGTTACCTTCTCTGTACAGTCTATCTCACAGGGTCACAGTGAAGATCAGTGGTGAAAACGTTCCATAGACTGCAGTGTGCTATTTAATTATAAGTGATTACTTTTTAAAAATTTACATTAATATCTAAGAAGTCTTATCATTCTGCTTCATTCTGTCAGTGTGAGGTCAAACCAACTTTAAAAGGAAACTTGAAAATTCAGAAAATCACATTTGGAATAGTACCTGAGAAACACTATTTTGAAGCCTTAAATCTATACACATATTTACATCTTCTTATGTATATATTAAGTATATTATTACATATTTATGGTTATTACGTTGAGTCACTGTTATAACCCAGATGGTGTAATTTTAAGGCAACAAAACACAGTTTTATGTTAGTTAGCATACGTGCAGCTTCTGATGTGAAAAACATATCTTTTACTTGAGCTTTATTGGCCTTCTATTTATTTACCTTGCCCCAATCATTAGAAATTATTTTCTGAGGCATAAATGACAACTATAGGAGCCCCAACTGACCCATCTTTGCTTTGCTGTAAACTCGATTATATAGCAGAATAGCTAAAGGTACTGAATACCAATGTTTTGGGTTTGGAATTTTATCACTCTCTCTGGCCATTGAGCCTACCAGTTATAAATTACATTTTATTACCTTCTAGAAAAACAAATTAACGGATGGGCAATTCACATTCCGTATGCAAAATGGCTAAACTGAGAAGTAAGACTCAGCTGGACAAATTCCCATTTTTCCCACCGATGGGAGCGGGGAGAAAGGGGAGAGGGATGAAGAAAGTGTTTGTTTTGAAGTAGCTGAAATACCTGACTTACCAGTCAGTGCTGTTACTTGAGATGACGCAACAGTGGGCAGGGAATTCTCTGGCGGGCCAGTGGCTTTTACCCCTGAGGCCCAGGCTCAGTCCCTGGTCAGGGAACTAAGATCCCACAAGCCATGTGGCACAGCCAGAAAAGAAACAAAAAACAGTGGACAGTCAGAGTGGTATGTGGGCCATCTCGCCAATATCACCTCCATTCCCTTTCAAGAAAAGAGAGCAAGTGAAATAAGTCAGAAAGACAAAAACACACATCATATATTAACATATATATATATATATATATATAATCTAGAAAATGGTACAGATGAATCTATTCGCAGGGCAGGAATAGAGACACAGAGAGAGAGAATGGACTTGTGGACACAGGGTGGGAAGGGAGGGTAGCAAGAATTGGGATGGCAGCATTGACATATATACAATACCATGTGTAAAGTAGATAGCTGGTGGGAACCTGCTGTAGGGCATAGGGAACTCAGCTTGGTGCTCCGTGGTGACTTAGAGGGGTGAGAAGGGGGTGAGGCAGGGGGTTCAATAGGGAGGGGATGTATGCATAGAGCTGATTCACTTTGTTATTCAGCAAAAACTAACACAACATTGTAAAGCTGCTATACCCCAACAAAAAATAACAATAGAATAATAGTAGTTAATTAATCTAGAAAAAAATAGAAAGGAGGGCAGTTGATGTGGCCTACGGAGTCAGTCCCCACGCTTATTTGGATAATTTCTTCTCTTGCTCATCTTGGTTGGATGTTGGTTAGATGTGATGTCACTTGGTAGCTGCTTTCAGTCTTTAAAGAGTTTTTTCATCTTCCTTTTGTTAGTCGTCTTTGCTTGCATTCAAATGAGTTTATCCTCCCAGCTTCTTTTAATACTTTGCCTTATGGTTGTTCATTTTTTGCTTCTGCTTCGTTTCTGCTTCGTAATTTTCCTAACCGGCTTTCTAGACATTTTTTTATACCTTCTTTCTCTGATTCCCTATCTAATTTCTACTTCATTCAAGGTGGATGTGGTTTCCGTCATCTTGGGAGGGTCAAGAACTGTGTTTCCCAAAGCACACAGCACACAGACTGTATGTGGGCAGTGTGGCCCTGGAGACAAAGATCAGTCAGACCCAGACACTGACATTCAATGACACTGAATCACACAACGAGCACGTTCTTCCCTTTCCAATTCTCTCTTAGTCTTGCTGATTACTTCAAGGGAAAAAATTTCCATTTGGTCTCTGTTCATCTGTCATTTCCTAATCTCCCATTTTAAGTGAGAGCAGGCCTCAGGCTGAAAGCCTGTGGCATGCGATAGTACCTAGCTAGTCTTTTTTTAAGGATTGTTTTGGTTTTTATTACATAAATATGTACTTGTTCTTCTTGTTACCTTCTGTTTATGGCAGGATTTTTTTTTTTTACAGTCATGATATAAAGTCTCTTTTTTAAAAGAATATGTGTTCAGTCGCTTCAGTCGACTCTTTGTGACCCCATGGACTGTAGCCCACCAGGCTCCTCTGTCCGTGGGATTCTCCAGGCGAGGATACTGAGTGGGTTGCCTTGCGTTTCTCCAGGGATCTTCCCAAACCAGGGATTGAACCCACATCTCCTGCATTGTAGGCAGATTCTTTAACTGCTGAGCCACCAGGGAAGCTCTTAAAAGAGTACATGTAAGTTTAAAGTGCATAATGGTTGAAAGACAAACATTAAATGAAGTAAGTACAAAGAGATGGGAAAAGTATTAAGGGTGGTAGCATGGGAATAGTTAAAGTTTGGGAGATAATGGCTTAGAATCACTCCATCAACATTTGTTACTTTTTTCTTGCTTTACAGAATTATAGTTCATTTTCAAAGCATACTTGTTAATAATATCCAGGTCTAGACACAAGTCATTCTACTTCTGAATTTCTCCAATTGAAATTATACACTGATTACATCATGGTCTCTTTTAACTCCTTTTAGTCATAGGGTTTTGACAAGCTTCTCTTCAAATAGACACTGAAAATCACTGATGTTCCATTTGGCAGACTAGGGCAAGTATTCTGGTTTAATTAATCTATTCAGAGTGCTACAATCTGTACTTATTAAAAAAAAAAAAAAACCATCTTCCCTTTTCTGCCATGAGGCAGAAGATAAAGCCATAGGATTTTAAGACTTTGACATTTATTAAGAATTCTTCAAGGTGATCTCACTAATCCCAAGCAATGCAAACTCTGCAATGTTTCTCTAAAGAGAAAAAGGTCATATGTCTTCTGAAGACTACTCAATCTCATCTATAGAAAGGAAAATTTTGGTCTTAGAGAATAATATTCTCCTCCACCTCGCTTTTCACCCAGCAGGAAAACTCTCTAATATGTCTAAGTTTATTCTTGGAGGTCCAGTTGGATCATCCTCAAGAGCAGGTGCCTTTGGCATCCCCTGAAAATATCTAGATGGGTTTCAGTCTGCAGACACTGGGAGAGAACTTCCTGATCTCCATTCCAACCGGCTGGCCAGTGTAGAGCAAGCCCTCTGAATAAACCAGACCAGGTTGGCATCTGTGCAGCTGCTCCTAGACCCACCTTCTCATTTCAGGCACTGAGTCCCTGCCATCCAGACCCACCTCTTCCTTTCCTTCCAAAAAAGTCAGGCCTTGCCTTCATAGTTCCAAAGTAGGTACAGGTCAAACCTTTATGCTAAAACCATAATCCTCCTAATTCTTGTAAAAGGAAGTGGGTCAGGCGTAGGTCATGGAGTAATTGCAAGGTAATAATTACTTTTGGTCCACTGTCCCACACCACTCGACACCAAGTCCATCCTTGTTCTTTTGCGTCTACTCTGATATCTTTAAATCTCTGCACACCTAATGACTTCTCTGGTGAGGGGTAGGGCCAGTTCTCGTTTTAGCTACTTTACCGTGTCTGACTCTGTGATGCTTTTATCTTGGGAATTATAAAGATGGGTTTTCTTCCTGATCAGTCTTTGCAGTGTAGCCTCGATCCCTAGAGTGATAGCCCATTAAAAGGCAACTATGTTTCATAGATTTCTGAGCACCATTTCTCACATTCTTTCTTTGAAGATTGAGCCTTGTAACTAGCAAAGGGCCACCTATAGGTCTTCTCAGAAGCCTTAGATCTGAGGTCAAGACTTTGCTTTCCAGACAGTTCAGTATCTGTCCCAGTTGATTTGGGTGATTCCTGGATTCCCGTCCTTACTCTTGGCAGCTGGAGGGAATTAGGAGCTTGTTCTTAGACTGGCAGCTGGAGTTCTGACTGATGCAGTTTTTTCAAGGCAGCCCCAATAATTACTTGTTCACAGAGAGCCTGATCTATATCTTCTTTACCACTGTCATGGGGTCTCCAATTTTAATAAGTAAGCTTTTTTTTTCCCCTTTCTGGCTCACTGATGATTTAGCAATTTTGCCCATATAACTCTACAGTTAACAACACTCCCAAATACCTGCTCGAGTTCTCAAACATTAGGCAGTCTTACCAAAGTACCACATGACTTATCTATGAACCTCAACTGTCAAGGTTTGAACGCTCTCTTGTTAACGTTACTAAATTTCCTAAATGAGATAATGCTTGTAAAGTGCTTTGCACAATGCCTGACACTTAGTAAGTAATCAGTAAATGTGAGCTATTGTTACATTTACTGTATTTGGTGCTGTTACTGTTTCACTTCTGATACCTGCCATTTTTGCAGTGTCTGAGTGGTTTTCCCTAGCCAGAGTCTAATTTTTTTTTCCCCAGTGCTATGGTAACATTCTTGAGGAACATGCCACCCTTTGTCCCCATCCACCATGGATTCCACCACTGTCTGTCCCAGAGTTTATACACATATGGCGGCAGGTGGTCCAATTGGGTTTTAAATCCATTGGTCAACTTTCTATCCAAGGACTCTGGTCATGTCTGACATCTACTGCACGTCTTGATCCAGGAATAAGTTAAATCTCTACAGAAATTCAGTATTTAAGGTAGAGACTAGAGGACTGAACGACTACTTTCCAACACTTATCTCTCCAAGGGGTGTAAAATAATTAAGCTTGAGCAAAGCTGCATTTACTTCCTCTTTCTTTCTGAGAAACTTGCCAAGCACTTTATCCCTTTCCAGGATCCTTAAAGAAGACTGTCAGGCATTTTTAATTTCAACTTTCTCACTACTCACTGGCTCTTACAAACAAACAGAGAATGCACACCTATTGAGATCTCCCACAAAGTCGTTGCCATTTCCAATTACCAATTCCCTCTAGTTCTTAGAAGGAAAATTTAGTCCTCGTTACATGTGTGTAGATATAGTTCCCTAGTGGTCTAGTGGCTAAGATTCAGCACTTTCACTGCTGTGGGCCAAATTCAATTCCCCATCACTTGAGGCTGTCGAGCAAGACTGATGTACAGAAGACAGGCCAGGCCATGCAGTCCTGTATATATAGCAGATTTGGGCTCCAAATGCTATTGCAGTTCCTTGATGAGATCTGCGTTTTGCCTTCTTTTAAGGGACCCAAGTTTGCCATATAAAACTCTAAGCTTTATGTAATCAAATGTATCAATCTTTTCTTTATAACTTCTGGGATTTGTGCTTTATTTTTAAAAATCTTGCCCATCCGAGAATCACAAAAATATGCATCCATGTGTTCTTATAGGATGTCTGTGATTTTATGTTTTATGTGTATATCTTTGATCCATCTGGAACTTATTTTGGTATAAGAACTCAGATAGGGACCCAGTTTTACTTGTCCCACCAACCCAAAATGGCAAGTCAGTCAATCCAATTACCATTTATTGAATAATCTACCTTTTAAAGAAGTCCTTTAAATAGCAAACTTCTCCATGTACATTTTAATATGATTCAATTTATATAAGCTCTATATATGCATTTATAAAAGTTCTTTTTAAAACATAATGACCAAAACAGTTATGTGGTTGTGGACGGTTGTTTAAAATGCTCCTCCTCAGTCTGTTTCCCCACCTATAAAAATCAAGACAACATTACCTTGCAGCAGTCTTGTGAAGATTTTAAGTGCAAAATATGTAGATGCTTCTACCTCGATAAATGAGAATTTCTTTCTGTTCAACTTTCTACAATAAAGCAATGTGGGCCCTCAGAACAAGCTTCAAATTGGGGTCTTAGATTTGGTTTCTCTTTAGTTCCTGAGCACATAGACAAGGCAAAAGGGTCATGGCTTTTCCAACAACGACATGTAATTGTTTTCCTTTCTGGTCAGTGCTTAAGAAAGTGAAAGTGAAAGTCGCTCAGTTGTGTCTGATTCTTTGCGACCCCATGGACTGGTCCATGGAATTCTCTAGGCCAGGATACTGGAGTGGGTAGCCTTTCCCTTCTCCAGGGGATCTTCCTAACCCAGGGATCGAACCCAGGTCTCCCACATTGCAGGCAGATTCTTCAGATATCTTCTTTAATCCTCTTGAGGTATCAAACTTCACCTTTTTGGTTCCCCAAATATTTCAGTAAGTTATGGTGCTTGGCACAGCTGGTACCATGCAGACATGAGTTTGAATTTTGTTCTTCCACTTACCAAGTATGTGACCTTTCTTGAGGAATAACTTAAAGGAGGAGAATGACAGCCCTATGGATCCTTGTGTATTGCAAGCTCCATAAGGACAAGAACTTTGTCTCGTTAATCACAGTATCTATCCCCAGTGCTAGGACAGTGCTTGGTGTGCAATTGCCACTTATTAAATCAGTATAGAAGGAATGAAGAAAGGATGGATGGATGGACGGAAAGGAGTTAGAGCATTTAGCAAGTAGCGAAAACTTTCAGCTCTAAGTGGAGGTCAGAGGTAACAAAAATGTGGTCCTGCCTTCTGAGGTTAGAATCTGGACCTAAAAGCTAAGGTGTTTAGCACTTATATATGGAGCATAACAAAATGCACGGTATCACATGTGAAGTGAAGTGAAAGTCATTCAGTTGTGTCCGACGCTTTGTGACCCCACAGAGTATAGCCTGCCAGGCTTCTCTATCCACGGAGTCCCCAGGCCAGAATACTGGAGTGGGTAGCCTTTCCCTTCTCAAGTGGATCTTCCCAACCCAGGAATCAAACCCAGGTCTCCCGCACTGCAGGCGGATTCTTTATCAGCTGAGCCACAAGGGAAGCCCAGGAATACTGGAGTGGGTAGCTTGTCCTATTGCCAGCGGATCTTCCCAATCCAGGAATCAGGCCAAGGTCTTCCACATTGCAGGCAGATTCTTTACCAACTGAGCCATCAGAGAAGCAACAAAGTGCTTTGGAGGCAAGTGGGAAATCATGAATTTCAACTGGAGGATTAGGGAACTATTTCTTGGAAGAGGGCTGTGTTTATGTTGAACCTTAAAAGAAAATAGATTTTTTTAAAAAGAGATTTGATTTTCTAGGCTGGGGGAAAAGAAAAACACAAAATGGAGTAAGTGTTTGGTATATTCCAGGACCAGAGCTTAGTGTGAGTAATCAGAGTGCAAGTTTGGTAGAAGAAAGAGTGTCTGGAAGGTCAATCATGGTGACCTTGAGTGTTCTACTGTAGTGTTTGACAGTTCACATATGTGAAGGTTTTAAAGTTGCTGAGTCATAGGGACAGATTATTATTAATATTAGGTTTACTTATTCATTATTTGTGTTCATTATTCAGAAACCAGTGCAAAAGATGAATTAGTAGGAATAAGCATTTTAAAAGCTATTGTAATAACTCAGGGGAGATGTTCTCATGGTCTAAACTCAAGAGCTGCTGAGGAATGGGGAAGGAGGAAGAGATGAAAAATGAGGGGAGCACAGAGTCATAGGTAGTTGAGAGTCTGCTAGGCAGTTAAATGATGTTTCCTGAGGTCAGAAATATAGGAAGACAAACGGGGTCAGTTTGGTCAGGGAAGTGTTGAATTTAAGGATGTCTTCTGGACACTCAGTTGGAAATAGGACATTGATATCCAAGAAGATATCAAAAGAGGTAGAGATATGTCAGCATTCCTCCATCATTAAAGAGATGATCAAAGCTGCTTTTCTAAGATGTTTACAGTCAACATAAAATATAGAAATGTAAGTATCTCAGATCAATGAGGAAAGATGAAATATTCAATAAATACTGTTGATAAAATTGGCTGGCTTTGTGGTAAAAAAAAATGTGGTACCCCATCTCACACTGTATTCAAAAATAATTTCCAAATAAAGCAAACGTGAAATTGAAAATATAAAAAAGTCAGAAAAATATTTAGATAAGGAATAGGTGTGTATTTAAGTATACATATACATATCTGTGTATGAAGGCTTCCCAGGTGGTACTAATGATAAAGAACCCACCTGCCAATGCAGGAGACATAGAGACGTGGATTAGATCCCTGGGTCAGAAAGACCCCCTGGGGGAGGGCATGACACCTACTCCAGTATTCTTGCCTGGAGAATCCCTTGGACAGAGGGAGCCTGGCAGGCTACAGTCCATAGGGTTGCAAAAAGTTGCACATGACTAAAGCAACTTAGTACATATGCACATATGTATATGAATGGCTGTGTATATGTTCAGTTGCTCAGTCATGTCCAACTCTTTGCAACCCCATGGACTGTAGCCCATGAGGCTACTCTGTCCATAGGCTTATCCCAGCAAGAATACTGGAGTGAACTGCCATTTCCTCCTCCAGGGGATCAGCCCAATGCAGGAATCAAACCCACATCTCCTGTGGCTCTTACATTGGCAGGTGGATTCTTCACCACTGAACCACCCAGGAGGCCCCCAAGGTATATCAATATACACATTTAAATTGATTTCCATATCCATATATTTATTGAAATCTGTGAGCCATTGTTGGTACCTCCAATATCAATTCAACGCCACAGTGTTTATTTTCTTTCTCCTTTACCTTATTTTTAAGCCTCTCATATGACACTGAGAAATAGCTCTCATCATTTCTTTTCATTATTTTTGATATATTTATTTATTCGATCAACTTCACAGTATGTTAGCTGTTCCTTTCTCTGAATAGAGCCCTTCTCATCCTACTTGAGTTCTGATACCCAACAACAGGCCATACATCTGAATAGATGTCTACCTTGCTTTGCCCCATATGATGGCTTTAGGACTGAATTATTCAGAAAAGGGAAAGGAAGAAGAAGAAGAGGAAAGGCAACAGAGAAAAGACCTTTCTGTTTATTTCTGTTTGTTTACTGAGTGTGCAACAGAGTGATCCACCTTTGCAGTTGGATTCCCAAAGACAGAGGAGCCTGTCGGGCTATAGTCCATAGGGTCACAAAGAGTCAGACACGACTGAGTGACTGAGCAGACACATACACCAGTAAGATAGCCGACAGCACCACAGTGTGACCTGGCATAGCCCAGTCAGTTCAGCTAAGGCTTTGTGGTGGTTTTTAGAACACATATCCTAGTGACCTTTTTTGAATGGGGTATTATTTGAAATGATGAATTTACTTAAGAATGTGTTGCCCATTGGTTTAAAATAGAAAATAAATATTCTAGGACACCAAAAATCTGCACATATATGTACATATATATTAATATATTTGACTCTATTTCATTCAGCTACCATTTATCAAACATTATCTGTGCTTAATGCATTCTGGGAAAAATAAGGAAGTATTTCCCAGAGCATCGCTGACATTCAAGAGTTTACAGTCTTGCTGGGGAAATTAAACATGGAGACATAAAACCAATAAATACAATTTAAAAATAAGCAGTTCAACACAATTCTGGTGCAAGCTGGCGCCAGAGCCCGATTTTCATGGAGCCAAGTGAATGAAGACATCATTTCTGCAAGCCTGGTTTATCTGGGGCTGGAACTGAAGCCTGATAGAGCAGGTTGAAGACTCCCTCTTACTAAGAGGGAGACAGCCCGTAAAAGCAAGTTTTCTTTTCAAGGACGTTTTATCATAACCTTTTCCTGCCAACTAAATAAAAATTGCTACCATCCTGTATATGCAGAACAAAAAACTGTCTGCAGTTCCTAATGGATCATTGCCACATTCCCAAATAGAGCAGATCTATGATCTCGGGGTTTCTTCTACCACTCAGGCTCCAAATGCAAGCTTCTCCTGGAAAAATGAGCATGGGAACTCTGACAGTCTTTTATTTTGTTACATAAAAAATACAAATTCCTTTTTAGAAATTAGACACAGGCAAAAATGCAAACATTACCCATAGTCTTACAACTTCTGAAGCAAATACTTTCAGAAATTTCTTTCTCTGTGTTTGTATAATCTCAAGTAGGTAATGTAATTAGTTGCTGTAAGTCAGTTTCCTCATCTGTAAAATGAAGGTAATAGTAATATGATCTACCTCATACAGTGAGGGCAAAGTGTGAGTTAAATATACACAAAATGCTTTGAATAGTGATGTTGCATGGTAAGATCTGCAAAAAATAATATTACTTATTTTTATTTAGCATTTATCTATCTAGATTCAGCTATCTATTTTTATTAAGAGAAAAGGAAGTGTTCCTTTTTCTTTGTACCTTTTTTATTTCATTTAATGACATTACATGAACTTCTTTCCTTGTGTGGAAGTTTTAAAAGAGCAAAGAGACCAGTAGATTGTTTGAGTGACTTTTCTAAGGTGAAAGGTAGTGTAGCGAATGGACCCTGGCTCTGCAAGGGTGTTGGTTCTAGGTGATGAGGTAGGTTAGGGCAAGGCCTGGATCTGTTAATAATACTTTCTGAAACTAGAAGGCTGGGATGCTCTTACATATGATCTTGAGCTCCTCTAGCTCATACGTTTTCAAAATTGTTAAAACATTAAAGCCATGTTTTCCCCCAACAAAATCTTATGTGGATATCTACCCAATAAGTAAAACAATTTAAAACACCAGAGTAAATGAGATTACTAAGGCTGCTTGACCTGGTAGCTCAGATGGTAAAGAATCTGCTTGCAATGCTACTGACCAAGGTTCAGTCTCTGGGTCGGGAAGATCCCCTGGGTAATGGCCCACTCCAGTATTCTTGCCTGGCGAATCCCATGGACGGAGGAGCCTGGTCGGCTACAGTCCATGGGGTCTCAAAGAGTCAGACACGACTGAGTGACTTTCACTCTCTCACTCAGGCTGCTTGATTAAGAAAAATTAGAACTCCAAAAATATGGATGATCATCACATTCTTAAGTAGCATCAACTTCCATGCAGTGTTAATTTCTGTAGCCCCTGTAGCCCCACCGCCATAGAATGAAGTATTAGAACCAATGTTCCAACACCCTTATTTTTCTACTAAGGAAATGAAGGCCTAGAGGTGTTGTGTAAAACTGCTCGGGCTTTTGACATGGACTGTCCCCAAAATAAAAATAATATGATAACAGGATGAAAATAAATATTGCACTGAAGAAAGTATCTGGAATGGTTAAACGTATTATCCACAAAAACACAGTTTTCTATTTAAATGATTACCATATAGTTCTCCAATTAATAAAAATGGAAATGGTCAATTAACTTAGCAGCTGTTCTTTCTTGTTTTGCATTATCCTCATAGCTTGTAAGCACTCAATTGTGCTGACTATGTAATTCGTATTTTATTCCATTAGTGGATATAGATTTACTGATTATCTCTAATAATTAAACTATTCATTTCAACTTATGAATCAGCATCTCATTTTCTACATATCAGCTCTTCTTGTCTTTTAAAGATTCATCCCATCATCTGTAATTTTAGTTGTTTTCTAATCACGAGGCTTGCTTACAAGATTCAGGAAACTACTATTGACAAACAGTTTCCTTCACTAATTAAACAAGGCCAGTCTTCACTGGGGGAAACAAGTTGATTCTCTGTTAACCCTGCTACTTCCTCCTCATACCTGGACATGTGATGCCTACGCCTTAGTGTTGTTATGGCTACTCTGCCCTGCTTATATGAGCACTGACAACCCCCTGGCCTCTGTGCTGGGCACAGTCCTGCAAAACTGTATGTGTATTTCATTTTTAAAAAACAAAAAAGGGAAAAGCAGTTCTCACAAATGATCCAAAGTCGAGGTTTTAAAAATTACATTGAGAAATATATCATATATGAAAAAATGTATATGAAGTATTTATAGAAAAGTGATTTGTTCTTTCAAAAATTAATGGCATCATAAAATCACACTTGCTTATTATAGACAGTTTAGAAAATATGTTAAAAGTTAAAAATCTAATAACATAATTGAAAATCACCCATAAATAAATCTACTCTTCATTGTTTTCTCTCTCTATAATACATATATATATATTATATATATACATCTCTGTCTATAGATGTATACATACATATACCAAATATAAGAATAAGTACATCTATATTTTTACATTTTTGTGTCCATTTTCACGCAATAATATAATGTGATTATTTTCCCATGCATTGCATGTTTTTAAACAATCTCAATTTTAAAACCATCTTTATTTCTTCCTCCTTTTTTTGAATACTGACTTTTCTTACAAGTGTTTTCTTGTTATGAATAAGATTTTGATGCAGAACTTTAGGCATAAATATTTGTGCTTATCTCTGATTTTTTTTCTTTGTGTTAAGGTCATATTTCCTGATGTCAGATTTTGTGACTAGACTGATATTCTCTTAGTAATACTCCTAAATCTATTCTAGTCAGTATATAAATGATTTCAATATTAAAGTTCCTGGAAGAATTGTTACAGGCTCATGTCAGTGATGCTGGTGAATTCCGGTTCCTGCTCTTACTTGGTTTACTGAGCTTTGGTTCCTGTAAATCTTTTGACTTCTGGAAGTTTCTTTTGGACTGAATTGTGTCACATGATGATGAATATGCAAATAAAACAGACTGAGATCTGATGGATGTCCAGATTTAATGGGATGACTTGCATCCAGCAAATGAGAGATGAGGAAGGGCAGAAGAGATAGAAAGGAAAGGAAAGTAAAATCAAGTTGTAGAGTCTGAAATTAGAAAGAGAAAAATCAAGTGAGTCGTTGGGCAATGTTGCCAAAGGCAGCAGAAAGAACAAGATGAATGAATCAAAGAGACATCATTAGATTTCATCAGAAAGTGAGCATCATTTACTTTTGAGCAGTTCAAGTGGAGCAGAAATAAGGATAGAAGAAGTGATGGGTGGGGATTGCACCAAGGAAATGGAGTTAACACTACACAAAGCCTGAACCTCTTTTCTTGCCCTGTGTTCTTTCTGCTGGTTAGAGTACTATAACACAGGCAATTTCCTTCATTTTCTCATTCCACAGGTATTTAGTTAGCACTATTCTATATGAGGCACTGTGCCAGGGCAAGGGAACACAGCAGTGAATAAGACAGACCTGTTTCCTGCTCTGATTAAGCTTACCTTTTACTGGGGAGACAGTGGCTTAACAAGGAAACAAGTCATCAAAAAAAAGAAAAAAGTATGAGGAGGTGATAGATGTGAGTTAAATTAGACAGGATAGAGGTAGATATTGTTTAAACTGGGGGGACAGTTAGTTTACCTATGATAGTTAAAGTAAGTCCTTCTGAAAGGTGATATTTGGAGAGGAAGCCAGCATAGGGGATGAGCATTTTGGGCAGAAAGAACAGCAGTTAGAAATTTGGGAAATGGGATTAGCTTTCTCTAGAAGCAGAAAGAAAGTTCATGTGACTAGAAAGGAGTAGATGAAGGAGAGGTAGGAGTGGCCAGTGAATGATAGGGAAGAAGATTAGACATGAAGATGTAAGCAGGTGGCCTGATCTTATAGGTCCTTACAGGATTTTGAATTTTGTTCTCAGTGCAGTTGGAAATCAACTTTGATAGAGAAATAAGCCTGAAATCAAATGATTGTGCCTTTACCTCATGCAGCGTAAGGGCCTGGAAATAAGATTAGCAGGTAACATGTATGTCTGATTCACTTTGCTGCATAGTAGAAATGAACACAGCAGTTTAGCAACTACACTCCAGTAAAAATTAAAAAAAATATTATCAGGTAGAGAGGACATATTCTTGTTTTGTCCACTTAACTAACCTTCCCCATTTCTTCTGGTAACTGTAGCCACTTGACCTACCCCAAACCAGGGACATTTACTAAACAGAACCTCACTCTCTCTGACCTCAGGAATGCATATACCACCTAGATCAGGCCAACCAGGGTCCCTTTCCTCTGGCCACACGGACTGGCCCAGGCAGGGGTATATGATTTAAGCCAGAACTATCACATTTGTTCACTAATCCAGGTGGATGCTGGATGGTAAAAACTGTCTCCATCCTCTGGGGTCACCAAACAGGGATGATGCAAGCTTAACAACATCTGTGACCACTTCCCTCTCCTACTCTAGATTTCTCCTATTCTCACCTCTTCGAATAGACTCACTTGTGTAATTGGAAAGAATAAGGTGAACACACAGAATTAAGCTGAAAATGGAGAGGGAGAAAAAGATCTAGAGCTAGCAACTGACACATTTCCTCACTTCCTAACTCTCCCAGAGGCCAGCTTCTTCCTAGACTTCTTGCTTGGAGGGCCTGATCAAATAAATGTCTTTTTCTTGCTCAAAGTAGCTTGAATGTGGTTTCTGTCACTTGCAAACCAAAGAATTCTGACTACTATTGCTATTGTTTAGTTGCTAAGGTTCCTCTTTCCATGGGATTTCTTAGGCAAGAAGACCAGAGTGGGTTGCCATTTCCTTCTCCAGGGGATCTTCCCAACCCAGGGATCAAACCTGAGTCTCCCGGTGAATTCTTTACCACTGAACCACCAGGGAAGCTCATCCTGGCTCTTTTAGTATGTTCAAGAGGGGAAAGGAAAGTCTGTTGACATTTACACACATTCTCCAGGCTTTCTCACTAGAAATAGGGTATGTGAACAGATGGGATGTGTATCACTTGAGACTTCAGTTTCTGCGACAAAGACATTTACAGTAAATTCTCCAATGACCAGTCACTCTTTCCCTCATGCCTTCTTTCCAGTGATATGCTGGTAAACTGGCTTCTTTGGGGGAAAAAAGAACTGATTTGTAACATTTGGCAATTTCTGTCCCATAAATCCTCCCACTATGGCAGATTCTGCCAGCAAAATTCCTGAATGTGAGAGTCAGTAAGACCAGGCTCCAATACACCATCGCTTTCCTCTCTCTTCCTGCGTGCAGTCTCCCTCCCTCCATTCTTCCCTCTTTGGTGCAGTTAGTTTTCCTCTCTGCCACAGGTCACCCACAAGTTCACCTAGGGTTTCCTCCCTGTTCTCCAAATCTTAACAGCATTATCGTCCTGTTTGATGCCAATGACATAAGGTTATTGGAAGGAACAGAGGTTTTGGTGTCGTGTTTAGTTTTAGTCACTTGCAACCTTGAATAAGTTACTTAATTACACGGAGCCTTGGTTCTCTAATCTATAAAGTAATAAAAAAAAATAAAAAAAAAACCTGTGCCTCCCACATAATGGATATGAGAACTGTACAAGACAACTGATGTGAGAAATGCCAAGTGAAAGCTTTTGTCTTTCCTAGGCCGTCAGAGAGAGTGTTAACACCCCATCTGTGCCCCAGGGCATCCCCCAGTCCCATGAACATTGCACATGTCTCTCCCACCACTTAGAGAACTCTTTGACTGCAGGGCTTTGTCTTATTCATCTTCATACCCCAGATTCTGGCTCAGTGTCTGGAACATGGTAGATGCCTAATAAATATTAAATGAATACTGTCTTTCTTACCCATTTGATCATGGGAAGATCTGGGAGAGAAAGAATTGGGCTGCAGAAGAAACTAGGAGGAAAAGGTTTGGGGCCGAGGAGACTGGCTGGGATGAATGTGGGCCGCCAGCGCAGCAGGTGGGCAAGGGTGGGAAGGCTGGCATGGAAAGCTGATTTGTTAGCATATGGATTGCAGAGTTCTCCCACGGGCCCAGCTCATTAGTTTACTTGGTACACAAAGCTGAACAAAGCCCAGGGGAAAGATAATTCACTCAATAGCATTCACTCTTTTTTCCTCTCTTGTTTATCTTAGCTGCTAGTGCTCATGTCACATCTTTAAGTTTCTTTCACTGATTGCCTTTTTGCTTTAAATCTCTAAGTTATTTTTTTCCTTCTTGTCCTGGAGATATATGAACCAAAGCCAATAAAGTAAGAGCTCTCTTTTTCCTTCACAGCTCTGAAAGCTTTACATAAGTGTTTCTTCACTTCTATTTTATGGCCAGGACCAGATGCAGAAGTGCTAAAATATTTTGATAAGAGCTGGCCAGGCAGTACTTCTTGCTTTTACAGCTATCCAGAGGGAGAGAATCAGCTAGAAAGTCAGCCCACAGAGAGGAGATGGAAGCTATGAGATCTCTCTACTGACCGAGATTCTCAATTAGTTTAAAAAATCACTTGGATGAAGAAAGAGAGAAAATTTAGGCCATAGAGCTTTCAAAATGAAAACTAGTAAGTAAATTTGAAGGCCATCATAATTCCTAACATTTATGGGGGTGAGCTCTTTTGAAGTTTATTAAGTGCCTTTATATACAAACATATCCTGAGACCTTGAGTTAAACATACACTTCCCAATCCCATAGTACCTGTAAAGGTAGGAACTATTAGTATCCTCATGAAACAGTTGAAACCAAGGCCTAGAGAGATTAAGTGACTTGTCCAAGTTTCCATAGCTCAGCAATCCCTAATTATTCTGGCTCCAGGGACCAGTTTCATGGAGATAACTTTTCCACGGTCTGGGGTTGGGGGGATGGTTTCAGGATGAGTCAAGGGCATTACATTTACTGTGCACTTTATTTGATTTTGTGGCAATCTCAGGATATTCTGCTTTGACTTTAGCATTAGGGTTGCGTTCCTATGAGAATCTAATGGTATGGGTGATGAGCTCAGGCAGTGATTTGAGTGATGGGGAATGGTTGTAAATACAGATGAAGCTTTACTTGCTCACCTGCTGCTTACCTCCCGCTGTGTGTCCTCAGTACTGGTCCATGACCCTGGGGGCTGAGGACTCCTGACGTAGCTGATCAGTGGTGATGCTGGCATTCAATCACTATCATATTTAGTTGTTCAATCGTGTCTGACTCTCTGCAACCACGTGGACTGTAGCCCACCAGGCTCCTCTGTCCATGGGATTCTCCAGGCAAGAACACTGGAGTGGGTAGCCATTCCCTTCTCCAGGGGATCTTCCTGACTCAGGGATTGAACTCCGGTCTCCTGCATTGCAGGCAAACTCTTTACTGTCTGAGCCGCCAGGGAAGCACTGCCTCTCATCTGTTTTGCGGAGAAAAAGTCAGAAGTGTAGCAAGGTTGAGTTGTACAAGATGCCGTGGAACAGGAAGCAGAAGGGTGACATTTTTTCTTTCTCCACTCTGCAATGGGGTCATCACCTCACTCTGAGCCTGTCTTTGTCTCATATTCTTTTCCATCTTAAAACTTTCCCTTCATCTTGCCCACTTTTTTGTTTCACTTCATTCCACCTCATTCTGCCCTATCGGTGTCCTTTGGGGGCTCTGTTTTCATCCTTCCTCCTGGGTTCCACACATGTGACTGTGTTTCAGGTGATCTTGCTGGGTCCTTACCTTGTGCCAGGAGCCCATCCCCATGCATACAAATATTAACTCATTTTTATCCCCCACAATAAACCTAAAAAGCAAACACTATGATTATCTTTATTTTCCAGATGAAAAAAATCAAGTCACCTCACCTGCCCAAGATCACACAGCTAATAGGCAAAGAAGCCAAGCATCAAGGCTGAGCAATCTGGCTTCAAAACCTCATCCTAAATCATTCAGCTGCCTCTCTCTGGGAACTTGACTTTCCCTGTATCTGTCCTTCAGGATATGTTCACGCATAGCTTTGCCTGGACATAGATGTTCTGGATGTCATTGCTCTTTCTTCCTTTTCACTGTGTGAAGTTAAGTAGTCTGGGCTGGGAAGTGGCTTTCAAGAAAGGAATTTGTAAGGGATATAGATGAGATGAAATTTAAATTCACAGTCTCTGAGTCTCAGTTCAGGATTCCATTTATTCATTAGTTTGTTCATTCATCAGCCTGATGTTGCCTGTGACCTCCTTGAGAAACAGCAGCAAAAACTAAACAATTAAGCTACTTAAAGGATGGCTCATAATGATAAACTGTTTGTTGAATAGTTCGTGATATGTCTGCAGCTATAAGAAATATGTCATTTTCCAAAGGGAGAGAGAAATGTAGCCTGACAGAAGGGAGGATAACCAACATGGGAATAGGTAATAAAATAAAAATTCTGAATCCAATTTCCTTTGGTAAGATGTATTAGATTTTAATCATCTAAACCAAATGGCTGAAACTCATTGAAAGCCAGATCAGCTAAATTTTGCCTCATGTTTGTTTACGTAAGCATCTTCTTTCATTTGCCATTAGATTAAAAGCTCCTTGCACATAACACTGAAGGTTACTCATCTTGGTCTCTTGCTAAATGTCTGGCACATTGCCTGGCACATAGCAGGTGCTCAATAAATGTTTATTGAATTGAATTAAAAAGAAAACATTCATTACTTATCAATTCTGTACTCACCCCCAGAGAAAAAAGAATAAATGTGATGTTATGCTCTATTAAGTGCAAAAATGAAAACAAATACCATCTCAAGGTTGTTAATTTAAGAATGCAGGGACTCTGAAATGAAACCTCTTCACAGTGGAGAATTGCTTGCAAAGCATTTTATATATCAAGGTTTACTATAACAATACCACAGAATAGTCCAAAGGCTTTCTATTTTAATTCCCAATTTTCCAAGATCAAAGAATAAAAACTCTCTGAAAAGCACAAATAGTCACTCATTATATTTGATCTCAATTTAAAGTTTGTCTTTTAACCTACCTATGTTTGAGGTAGAAGAACACAAGAATTAGAAATAGTCTTGTTAATTTTTCTGGATATGTTCAAGTTTTTTTTTTTTTTGGTGGGGGGAGAAACATATAAAACCCTTATCCTTTTCACTGACATAAGAACAAATTGTGTGAGACATACAAGGGTCAGGCAAATGTAAATAAAAAATAAAATCTGTGTTTATTTACTTATCTTTATTGACGTATAGTTGATTTACAGTGCTGTGTTGGTCCCTGGTATACAGCAAGGTGATTCAGCTGTCCATAGTTCCCCATGTATATCGTAAGATCTTGTTGTTTATCTGTTTTATCTGTAGTAGCTTGTATCTGCTAATCCCAAACTCCTAATCTATCCTCCCTCTACTCTCTTCCCCCTTCGGTAACCAGAAGTTTGTTTTCTATGTCTGTGAGTCTATTTCTGTTTCATAAATAATTCATTTATGTCCTATTTTAGACTCCACATATAAGTTACATTATATGGTGGTTGTCTTTCTCTGTCTGACTTCATTTAGTGTGATCATCTCTAGGTCCTTCCATGTTGTTGCAAAGGGCATTATCTCATTCCTTTTTATGGCTAAGTAGTCAAAAATAAAATCTTTATTACTCATGAGGAAGGTGTTGGGCAAAGGTGCTTAGGTCGGTTAACAAGTGTGCTTGCTGAGACTATGCCCTAGATTACGTTTGCCCATCACCCTGCTGTAGCAGCCTTAGTCAAAACAGAAGAGCCTCAGATCTCTGTCGCAGGGGCCTTCCCCTTAAAATTTATGGCAGACTACAGGAGCCTTAGTGCCTGCTCCCTGCGGACATGTAGATCCCTAGGAAGAGGGAGAAGGGCTGACATAAGCACACCCGGTTTGGTCTGCCAGATAGAAAGTTAAGCCTGTTTTCCTGGAAGGGGTAAGAAGAGAGATGGAGCAAAGATTTGGTATGTTATCCTTATGGAAGTCCCTCCACACAAAAAAAGATGAAGAGCAGGGACAAATTGTTCCTTCTAACACATAACATATTTTACAACAGATGTACTTTATTGCCAATAACTTGTAAACAATTTGAATTTTATCTTTTAGCAGTGATATATTGAGTCCTCTGTGCCAGGCACTATACTAAAAGCTTTACAAATGTGTTGGCTCGTTTGATCCTGAAAAGAACCCGCCAAGGGAAAATAGTTTGGTGTTTCCTCAACAAGTGTAACTTGGAATTACCATATGCCCCAGAAATTCCACTCCTGGGTAAATACCCAAAAGAACAGGGAACAGGTGCTTAAATAAAAATTTGTACACAAATGTATATAGCAACACCGTTCACAATAGCCAAAAGGTGGGAACAACCCAAGTGTATATAAACAGATGAAGGGTGAAACAAAATGTGGTCTATTGCAATGGAATATTGCTCAGCCATAAAAATGAATGAAATACTGATCTGTGCTACAACGTAGATTAACCTTAAAAACATTATGTTAAGTAAAAGAAGTCAGGCAAATCCATAGAGACAGAAAACTGATGGGTGGTTGCCAGAAGCTAGGAGGCGGAAAGAATGGGGAGTGATTGCTTAATGGATACAGTTTCCTTTTGGGGTGATGAAAAATTCTTGGAAACAGATAGTGATAATGGTTGTACAACATTATGTATTTAATGCCATTGGACTATACACTTTAAACTGGTTTAAATGGTACATTTTGTTATATGTCATTTATCACAATAAAAAACATATATAGTCTTATCCCAACTTTACAGATAAGAAGACTGAGGTGCTAAGAGAAATCAAGGAAATTGCTATCAGACAGGGGATGAATCTAAGTTTTGTGCAGTCTGAATTTTTTACAGTTTAAGAAAGTACCCTATTTAAGAAAAATATACAAAATTATGATTATGAAACTAAACTGCTGGATACCTCCAAAAGTCTAAGGATCTTTGTAAGGGAGGACTCTGAAGCTTAGCTGTAATTAACCCCAAGGTAAATTCACATTTATTCTTAGTATGTAGAACTGGGAAATGAAAAAAGCTAAAAACTTGTAGTTCCATTTTCAATAACAGCAAAAGCTATAATACTTAGCTTTTGTAATGTAATACTTAGGAGTAAATTTAACAAAAGATGTGTCAAATTTCTGTAATAGAAACTACAAAACATTGCAAGGAGAAATTTTAAAGGACATAAACAAATGGATAGCTGAACCATGTTTAAGAATTGGAAGATTTAATATTAAGATGTCAGTTCTCCCCATATTGATTTATCGATTCAAATCAATGCCACTCATAATCCCACCAAGGCTGTTTTTCATAGAAATTCTCAAACTAACTCAAATTTATATATAAAGTACCTAGATTGCCAAAGAAATGCTGAAAAAGAAAAAGCTCAAGGACATACACTGGCTTCAATACTTAGAATAAAGTTACACGATCAAGACAGAGTACTATTGAGAGAAAAATAAATAAATAGAACTAAACAGAGTGCCCAAGAATAAGACCATTTACACAGTCAAATGATTTTCAACAAAGATACTATAACAGTCCAATGAGGAAAGAGAATTGTTTTCAATGGATGATGCTGGAATAACTGGACATCTGTATGGAAAAGTGAGTAGGCAGAGCTGGAATTCGACCCTAGGTCTGTCTGCCTCCGAGTGTACCCCTTCACACTACCTCTCCTCCCACCTTGCTTTGTCCTTGTCCTGCCTAAACCCTCTCTGGCTACAGTCTTCAGAAAGGTGACTCTAAAACTTGAGACAGTGAGGCCTCTGAACCAATCTTAGGGCCAACTGTTTGCTAGGAAGATTAAGGGAAAGGAATCTTGACTCTGAAGGGGGTCACTTGCTTTGGGTCTTGAGAGGCCTGGGACCTTACTACATGTTGTCAGAAAGGGATTTAGGAAGTCTGTCAGACAGGAAATAAAACTCAGAGTACATTTTCACTCTCAGTCAGATGATGGAAGCCTGCTCTCAGAGGTCACCCGTAGAGAGGGAGGAATTCTGAACTTGCACTCAGAATTCTTGGGTTCTGTTCTCTCTCTGGCTCTCTACGACTCTAGGTGTGTCCTTAGTTCTTCTTTGATCCTTGGTTTCCTCACCTGAAAAATACCTCCTCTATTTTACCCCATGGGTTGCCACTAAGTTCAAATAAAGTAGAATATTAAAGTATCCTTTGAAGACTATGAAATCTTACATGATATAATTTATCACAGTTCTGTATATACTCTGTGTGAACTGAAATAAGTAATAATATTACCTTGTCTATTCCAAATTCAAAACTTACATATCAAGTTTATTCTATAATTATTTTTCTTGTTCCTTTTATGTTTATAAAAGAAATCAAACATTCTAGTAATGATTCAGAATTCCTTTATTACTGCAGCTTTTGAGTCAGAGATACTTGTTTTAATTCTACCTATTCACTTATTTCACTCATTGAGTTTTAAAAAATTTAACTTATTAATTAATCATTTCATTGTGTTCAATAAGTTCTTATTTAGTGCCTACTATGGGCAAGACACTGTTAAATGCACGCAGTAAATGAATGAAAAGACATAATCTCTGTCCACAAAAAGCTTAGGCTGTTGAGAATCACATATCCTTAAAAAGCCAATTATGATATAATGTCACCATTGCTATAAAGGACTTACAAGTTACTGCCCTGGAGGAGGAGCATCTGTGGCTGAGTAACACAACAGGCTTCACAAAGGATGTGATCTTCCAAGTTGGAATTGAAAGGAGAAAAATGATTTTACCAAGACAATCTAGGGTAGATGGGCACCATAATTCAAGCACATATACCAAGACAGGAAACAGCATGCTGGAGAATTGCAAGAGAGTTTAACATATGTAGAGTTTAAAGTTAGAATAGGTGTGGCCAGAGAAGAGACTGGAGGAGCTGGCATAGAGTAGTAAGATCAGCTCTGTAGGTTAGAAACTAAAACATGGCCAGTGGAGGACAACGTGGGGGGCTGACTGGAGGTGGGGACAGGGGGACAGGCAGACGGGACCAAAGGACATGCTCCGCACTGTCAGAACTCATTTGGGAACTTCCAGACCCTTACCAGGAACTGCTGACTCCTGGTAAGGATCTTGTTTCCTAAGAAACAAGTAGGAAAACCCGTTAAGCGGTCATTGCAGTGGTCCAGGCTGAACTAGACTCATGGTTATAAGCTTGGTCAGAGGACACTGATCTGAGATTCATTTAAGAAGCAGAACCAATAGGATTTAACAATTAGTTAATTAAACGTAATGAGTGAGAGAGAGAAACTCCGCTCCATCCCATATTACTGACATGACCTTGGATACACTGCCTGACCATCCCAATTCTCAGTTTCCTCATTTAGAAAATTGGGAGTAATGAAACCTAATCTGTAAAGTTGTTGGGAGCCTTTAAGGTGCTCAGTGTAAAAGCACCTATCAGAGGGCTTTGTACAAAACAGATTTTCCACAAAGACTGCTTTTCTCCCCTTCTTCCTTCTCGTTTCCTCAGCCCGCACTGCACAAGAGCTCTTCTGAATTATGGAGACTTAGCTCTTAGAGACACTCATGCTGGACACTAAAAACATTGGGTTTAAAGGCTTTGGGACCACATATTCGCCCCTAATATACATCTCTAGAGTTTTCATGATAAAGCAACTCCCAGGCTGGGTAGACCATGTTTGGGGTTCAGGTGGCAATTCTTAAGCTATCTGAGGAAGCAGTCAGCAGTTCCTGGTAAAGGTCTGCAAGTTCCCAAATGAGTTCTGACAGTGTGGACTGTATTCTTTGGTCCCAGAATTCAGTTAACATTGTTCTCACCTCTATGATACAAGCTGATGGAGCTGGCATCCTGTGGCTCTCCTAGGGCCCAACAGGGCTCTGTGTCTCTTTCCTACAATGAAGAATTCTGGATTTCCCTTCAGTCCACATAAGATCTCCCTGCTTCCCATTTAGAGATTCCAAATTTTTCTCATTTTCCTACCATGGCAGAGGTCACGTAGGCCTTAAACACAACAGTAGGAAGCACTATTCCAAACCTGTCCTTTCTCTCAGCTCAGTTAGGTCGCTCAGTTGTGTCTGACTCTTTGCGACCCCATGGACTGTAGCATGTCAGGCTTCCCTGCCCATCACCAACTCCCAGAGCTTGCTCAAATTCATGTCCATCAAGTTGGTGATGCCATCCAATCATCTCATCCTCTGTTGTCCTCTTCTCCTGCCTTTTATCTTTCCCACAGCATCAGGACCTTTTTCAATGAGTCATTTCTTCACATCATGTGGCCAAAGTATTAGATTTTCAGCTCTAGCATCTTTCCTTCCAATGAATATTCAGGACTGATTTCCTTCAGGATTGACTGGTTTGATCTCCTTGTAGTCCAAGGAACTCTCAAAAGTCTTCTCCAACACCACAGTTCAAAAACATCAGTTCTTCAGTGCTCGTCTTTCTGCAATCCTTCCTTCTAGTGTCTTGACTGGATGTCCAGGTACCATTAGAGAAAGCAACACTTGGAGAGAGACAAGATACTGTGTGACACATCCCCGAGAAGGAGGAAGCAGATTTTGGAAAAAGTTCAGTACAAAAGCTACTCCCTAGAGAGGTGTTGATTGAAAGGCCTGCAGTCTTCAGAGGCTAAGATAATTAAGAGTTTAAGAGCTTTCTTAAATCAAATGGTCCCTTTATTTCTGACTGGCATTTCTTGGATATTATTGCTGAAAAGGAGGGGACTTGTGGGTAACAATATTCTTATCCATGAATAATAATTAACTACCTCTGGCTTCCAGGGTCACTATACCCAATCAGGATTTATACCAGTCTTTTGAAAACCAGAGCAGCTCTGAAAATTTTCCTTTGTTAACCCATTTTCCTTTTCCCGGCAGATCAGCACTACAGACCATTCAGATCCTGAGCTCCTGGGAATTCTATTAAGATACACCAGAGGGAAGTCATTAATGATCTGCCTGCAGAAAACCTAAGCTCTGCTTCTCATCCCTGATACCCTCCTTTGTGATAGAGCCTTGTCTAATGGTGTGCAATGATGTGCCAGATCTTGGAGGAAAATTGAGCTCTCCTACAGGAGCTCTGAGCTGTGGGGGGGAGTTTTCTCTCCTGAGTGGTGTCTGCAGCTGAGAAAGACTGACACACTGCCTCTTCCCAACAATTCCTGGGCTGCAGGACGGAGGATTGTGATTAAACCAGGGACGTAGAAGATGGTAGCAGTCCTTGCCTGGCTGCTCAGAAGTCCACAGATGTAATCAAGATAAGTAAGTCAGGGGTCTTACAGGAGATGTAATTCAGGGTAGTAGGAGGAGCCAAGTTATAATTATTGTGATAAAAATTCACACACAGTGAATTCTTAATTATCTGATAATGAAGTTCAAGAGAGGATACCAGAATTGCAAAGCACAGATAACCGAAAAGCTAATTTCAGATACATGTTCTTTATCATCCAACATTTATCCAGGGCAGTGAATGTACTCTCTAGTGATAATAGTTCATGTTTATGTGTGACCTGTCATATATCATAGATATGAGTGAGTTTCAAGGATGTTTTTAGCAGCAGATATATAGTATCAAACAGAATCTCCTCTCGCATCTCATAATATAAAACAGGTAAAAGTGGAGCTGCTCTGGTGCAGCCAGACCTTGAGAGACTAGAGCTCTCTACCTGAGGATAATTCCTCCTTTTCAACTGTCCCATCCCCCTTTTAAAGCCATAGCTTCTGAGGGATCACTCAGGAAGCCTGGAACTCAGAAGAATGCAATTAAAATTAGCTCTTGACTATCATGTACCCTATAAAGCAGATATGTCAGGAATTAATATTCTTCTTTTCCTGATAAGGTGCAGGGAGGCTGGGTCACAGGCAGTAACCAGTGGAGCTGGAACTTGAACTCAACCTTCTGATGCCAAATTTAACATCCTTTTAACTCTACCTATGTTCCCTTTCTCAGGCTACCCTCTCGTGTTGAGATGTCTTAAGAAGAAAATTCACCAAAAGAAAAATTAAGGGATGAGGTATTAGTTCAATAGAGAGTCTTCCATGTTTGCTGAACAAACATTCTCCATGTGACAAATCAGCCACTGGTCTGATGAGAGTCGGGATGGAATGAGAGATGTTTTCTGTTTCACTGATCACCTTTAGTGATTGGAATTTCAATTTCTTAATAATTTCTGTCGCTTCCTGGCTGTGTCTAAATATTTAGGCAGATCCGTGCAGAGTGGATTTGTCTATTTGATGTGTTGCATATAATTTTGTGTTCTGATTGTCAGTCAGTGAGGAAACCACGCCACAGAAAGCAGATGCGATCTGACAGTCGCCAAATGTGGCTCTCACTATTCCCAGCATTCCCTGTGCCTCTCAAAGGCAGAACTAATTTCTGTCTTTGGACCACAGACGTTCACAGAACTCAACCTCCTGACATTTGCTTTCTATATTCACTTTCTGTGAAATCTTAGGCATATCCATGGCTTTAATTACATCCCTAAACTCTAGTGATTCTCAATTCTATATCCTTGGCCCTAACCTCTAAGTTCCAGGCCTACATTTCTAATTACCCACTAGACATGTGTAATTGGAAGCATACATACTTACTGATTCAAAATTAGATATTTCTAGTAAAAACAGTGCCTCTTGAGTTTCCTGTCTTGCTTAACACTGCTGCCACTTACCTCCTAACAAAACTAGAAAACTCAGTTTCCTTAAACCCCTCCCCTCCCTCACCATCCACTTTCAACTAACTACCAATACATTCAGATTCAGCATTTTAAATATCTCCTGTCTTTAGTTCTCTCTTCCCCTTCCAGTTCCCACCATCTTAGTTCAGTCCTTCCACCTGACTATCATAATAGTTTAATGGGTGCTTCTCCAATTAGCCTGACTGGTCTCCTTCTATTATGATTCATCATCCTTTCTGCTGCCCCTACACTCAAGCCTAGATTAACTCATAAAGGATCTACACAGTTGATCCCTGATCCATCTGGCCAGCCTCTATTCCCATCACAGCTCATTCTTCTCCTTAACCTCCAAATCCATCCATCCAGTCAGAAATTCCTTCTGCCATGTTTGCAACATATTCCTCATAGCCACCCTGCTATGCTCTTCCCACTGCTGTTCCACCAGGGTATTGCCAATCCTCATCATTCTTTGCCTGCTCTCTTGCAATTACCCGAGACTACAACTGATCTCCCTGTTCTCAGTCTACCTTCACTGAGGTTTCTTTTTTCAGTGTATCTATGTATTTATTGTTATAGCTTTTTAAAATTATTTTTATTGAAGTGTAATTGATTTACAATGTTGTGTTGGTTTTGGGTATATAGCAAAGTGATTCAGTTATATACACAGACACATATATGTATTTATTCTTTTTCAGATTCTTTTCCATTGTGGGTTATTACAAGATCTTTAATATAGTTTCCTGTCTCATACAGTAGAACCTTATTGGTTATCTATTTTATATATAGTAGTGTGTATCTGTTAATTCCAAACTCCTAATTTATCCCTCTCACCTCTTCCCCCTTTGATAAGCATATTTGTTTTCTATGTCTGTGAGTCTATTTCTGTTTTGTAAATAAGTTCATTTGTATCTTTTTTTTTTTTTTTTTAGAATCCATGTATAAGAGATAACATATGATATCTGTCTTTCTCTGACTGACTGACTTCACTTAATATCTAAATCTCTAGGTCATCCATGTGGCCGCAAATAGCATTATTTCAAGTGAAATCAGGTTACTTTGTAAGATATATATTCTCTTGCTACATGCTTTTAGAACTGCCTTTTGGAATTTGAAGTTATTACATCCCACTATAATTCTTAGATGATAATTTTTTTTCCTTATCCTTTTGGCACTCTACTAGCCTTTCAGTCTGAATTATTTTTTATTTCAGTCTAAAATCTTTTACCCTGGGAATTTTCAATCACTATTTACTTATACTTCCTATCCAAATTATCCATTGTTGCATAATAAATTACCCCCCAAACATAGTGGCTTAAAGGAACAACAGTGATTTCTTAAGGTTCTGAGTTGTCTAGGTGCTTCTATTGGTTTTATGGGTCATACACCTGTGTCTGCCTTCAGCTGAAGGGGATCCAGTGGACAAGCCTCCTCTGGTCAGCTAGGCTGACTAGGCTTCTCTCATCATGGGGTCTTTCATCCTTAAGGAGGCTCAGCTAAGCTTCCTCACACAACCTGGGCAGTGTGCACGAGCACTTCTTAAGTCTCTGCTTCCTTCAAGTGTACTGATGTTAATTAGTCAAAGTAAATCAGGGTAAGTCACATGATCACATGTGCTCTCGCCCAGGTTCTTACATCTCTACTTGCTTTACTGATATCCAACTTGTCAAAGTAAAGCCCATGATCAAGCTCAGCATCCACGTGAGAGGAAACTAATTCTACATTGTGGGAGGCGTGGTTCAATGGGGGCCACAGTGTTACAACCTACCCTGTGTGCATGTGCACCTAGCCTCTTCAGTCGTGTTTAACTCTTTGCAACCCCTTGGGCTATAGTCCGCCAGGCTCCTCGGTCCATGGGATTCTCCAGGCAAGAATACTGGAGTGGGTTGCCATGCCCTCCTCCAGGAGATCTTCACAATCCAGGGACCGACCCCCATCTCCTGCGTCTCTTGCATTGTAGTCAGATTCTTTTCTGCTGAGCCAGCGGGGAATCCCACAACCTACCACATCTCCTTCTATTCACTTTTTTCTTTCCTTCCGGAACTCCTGTTAAAATCCTCACTTCTTGCTTCCATTATTCTTACCTTTTCTAACTTATTTTTCCTCACTTCATTTCTTGCTAATGCCTTGTGAGATAGTTGCTCAACCTTATCTTTTGTTCATGTGTTCAATTTTGTTTATAACCATTCTGTTTTTTAATCTCTTCGACTTCTGAATTAAACCGCTATATTTTTCCTACCTGGTATTTTTACTTGATCTTAAAAAATTTACTGTATTCACTTCATGTTATTATATTATTTGTCCCTCTTTGTATATATTATACTCTTCAATTTTTAAAATCTATCTCATCTAGTATGAATAATTTAGTTTATTATTTTTCTTTGATTAGTGGCTGCATTCCTTAACTATCAGGGTGCTTTTCATTTACCTTCTAGGTGTCAGCTCTTTGTTTATGTGCCCTTAGTGGAGAGAAGCCTAAACTTAGCCTCTCATTTATGTCATTCCTGCAGATTTGAAGGATGAGATGGCTCCCTAGGGAAGAGAATCAGTGGATTGGAGTCTGGGTTTGACTATTTCTGACTGCTGCCTTCTAATAAGGTGATCTTGGCCCCATAGTCTGAGTCCTCATGCTTCTGTCCTTGGCACTGGTTCGTTTGTTTCTTTGTTTTTGCTTTAACAGGAGTTTTACTTTCTCGACAGGAGGGAAGGAAGAATGGACCCCTTGGTCTAAACTTTTCTCCCATGGCCATCCATTCCCTCCTTCTCACACCAGGCTTCTAGACTCACATAATATTAATTCCCCAAACCTCTGCTGGCCTGAGATTCTATTTTCCTGTCTCTCAATAACATTAGGGTGAGCAATAATCCATTCAAAGCTCTTCTCTTTTGAAATCTTTGGGAAAAGTTTTCTTCACTTTGACTCTTCCTCGCAAGGGAGAGTTGGCCACATGCCAACTATGCCGGCATTTGGAGTCTGAAAACTCCCCTCACAGGTCTGTCAAACTCAACACCTTTATGAAATCCCCTCCTGGTGAAGATGAGTATTTATTAGTAATCTCTAGGTTTTCTAGCTCTTAGAACTGCCTTCCCTCTGCTGCCTTCCATTCTGGTAGTGTGTTTGTTCTGCTATCTTAGGGGTGATCTCTATTTTTGTTGTGGGGGGATAGTCAGGAAAATTAAAGATCACATCATCTTAGCCACCATCTTGCCTCTAGTCCACTTCTAACTTCACTTTTTCATCTCAATGACAGAGAAATTTTCTGATACTAAACAGATGAGATTTTTTCTGGCTCAAATACATTCAAGAGTTTAGCTTTCTTTTCCTTACTGGACAACACCCAAAATCCATGAGGTCCTCCATTATCTCAGTTCAGTTCAGTTCAGTTGCTCAGTTGTGTCCCACTCTTTGCAACCCCATGGGCTGCAGCATGCCAGGCTTCCCTGTCCTTTACCAACTCCCAAAGTTTACTCAAACTCGTGTCCACTGAGTCGGTGATGCCATCCAACCATCTCATCCTCTGTCATCCCATTTTCCTCCTGCCTTCAATCTTTCCCAGCATCAGGATCTTTTCTAATGAGTCCATTCTTTGCATCAGGTGGTCAAAGTGTTGGAGTTTCAGCTTCAGTATCAGCCCTTCCAATGAATATTCAGGACTGATTTTCTTTAGGATGGACTGGTTGAACCTCCTTGCAGTTCAAGAGACTCTCAAGAGTTTTCTCCAACACCACAGTTCAAAAGCATCAATTTTTCAGTGCTCAGCTTTCTTTATTGTCCAGCTCTTACATCCATACGTGACTACTGGAAAAACCATAGCTTTGACTAGATGGACCTTTGTTGGCAAAATATTATCTCTGCTTTTTAATATGCTGTCTAGGTTGGTCATAGCTTTTCTTCCAAGGAGCAAGCATCTCTTAATTTTATGCCTGCAGTCACCATCTGCAGTAATTTTGGAACCCCCCAAAATAAAGTCAGTCACTGTTTCCATTGTTTCCCCATCTAGGAAGCATCACTACAAATATAGCTAGTGGAGGTGATGGAATTCCAGTTGAGCTATTTCAAATCCTAAAAGATGATGCTGTGAAAGTGCTGCACTCATATGCCTGCAAGTTTGGAAAACTCAGTAGTGGCCAGATGCTATGATCTTAGTTTTCTGAATGTTGAGTTGTAAGCCAACATTTTCACTCTCCTCTTTCACTTTCATCAAGAGGCTCTTTAGTTCTTTGCTTTCTGCCATAAGTATGGTGTCATCTGCATATCTGAGATTATTGATATTTCTCCTGGCAATCTTGATTCCAGCTTGTGCTCCATCCAGCCCGGCATTTTGCATGATGTACTCTGCATATAAGTTAAATAAGCAGGGTGACAATATACAGCCTTGACGTACTCCTTTCCTGATTTGGAATTAGTTTGTTGTTTCATGTCCTGTTCTGTTGCTTCTTGACCTGCATACAGGTTCCTCAGGAGGCAGGTCAGATGGTCAGGTATTCCCATCTCTTGAAGAATTTTCCACGGTTTGTTGTGATCCACACAAAGGCTTTGGCATAGTCAATAAAGCAGAGTAGATGTTTTTCTGGAACTCTCTTTTTTTCAATGATCCAGCGGATGTTGGCAATTTTATCTCTGGTTCCTCTGCCTTTTCTAAATCCAGCTTGAACATCTGGAAGTTCATGGTTCATGTACTGTTGAAGCCTGACTTGAAGAATTTTGAGCATTACTTTGTTAACATGTGAGATGAGTGCAATTGTGCAGTAGTTTGAGCATTCTTTGGCATTGCCTTTCTTTGGGATTGGAATGAAAACTGACCTTTTCCAGTCCTATGGCCACTGCTGAGTTTTCCAAATTTGCTGGCATATTGAGTGCAGCACTTTCACAGCGTCATCTTTCAGGATTTGAAATAGCTCAACTGAAATTCCATCACCTCTACTAGCTTTGTTTGTAGTGATGCTTCCTAAGGCCCACTTGACTTAACTTTCCAGGATGTCTGGCTCTAGGTGAGTGATCACACCATTGTGATCAGGTCCCCTTCTTTTGTAGCCTTGTTTCTCATTTCACATAATCTTTTTCTTTCTTGGAGAACAAATAAGGCTCCTTCTGCCTCTGCCTCTGCTCAGAATGTTCCCCTAACCTTGAATACTCCCAGCCCTGTCTTCTAGCTCACCACATCTTCATTGTTCTCCAGGACCTATTAAGTCTTGTGTTTTCTAAGACTTCCCCTCCCATCCTCTCCTGTAAACAATTATATTTATTGAGCACTTATAGTGAAATGCCAGGCAATGTTCTAGTTAATCCTGATGAGAACCCTATGAGAGACAACAATTATTATCTGAGTTTTAGAAAACAGAAACTCAGTGGCTAAATAGAACGTGGACAAGGTAACAGTCAGTGGCAGAATGTCAATTTAAACGTAACTTGTGTCTTCAGAGACTACACTCTGAAGTATTTCACTACTCAGGTCTTAGAGACGCAACTTAATGTTTTTGGTCAACGTCCTTGCAGCTGTTTCTTTTTCTGTCTTTCTGTTTCTAGATATATACATACATGTGCTCTGTCATCTCTCTCCCTCCTACTCTCTCTGTCTCTCAGACACACACTCATGTAGATAGAAAGTTTTGCATCAACTTCGTATAAAATTTACATACATCACTCCCTTGATTCTTATAGTTATTAGCTACAGAAGCAGGAGCAGTCCTGTCTAGTTCTGCCTTCCAACAAAATTTAAAATTCGTTGGTGACCTCTTGCTACTGAATATCTCCCTTCATATTACAAGTAAGTCAGTACTGAGCCCTGAGTAGGAGCTTTGTGCATACTTGTTGATAGACTAACAGAAAGAAAGGATATAATTGGAAAATGCTTGTTTACAGATAGAGTCACTGATATGTTGTCACAAAGCTCTATAGAGACAGGAGAAATGCCGCATCTCACTCTGGTCCCACGCTTCCGGGTGACTTTAAGCAATATACTTGGGCTTCCCTGGTGGCTCGGTGGTAAAGAATCCATCTACCAATGCAGGAGATGCAGGTTCAATCCCTGGGTTGAGAAGATCCCCTGGAGAAGGAAATGGCAACCCACTTCAGTTTTCTTGCCTGGAAAATCCCATGGACAGAGGAGCTTGACAGGCTATAGTCCCTAGGGCCACAAAGAGTCAGACATGACTTAGTGACTGAGTGTGCATGCACGCAAGCAAGATACTTAGGTGCAAAGGCTAAGAAATGAAGATCCTGTCTGCAGCTGTGAGGGATGGCCAGGCGTGTCTATCATGGTCATCAGCTTGCATTTTGTGGAGGGAGGGTCAGAGCAGAAGGGAGGTAACATCTATCAACTGCTAGGAGCTTCCTGCAGTCAGGACCACACATGTACCAAGGATAATTGCTGGGGGGAGGAGGAGGCAGAAACCAGAGGGCCGGTCCTTGTGCTCACCCAGCAGGATGTGAAAAATTCAGCTGGGTTCTTTTTATAGTTTCAATCATCCCTGGTAATGAAGATTCTGCAATTAGAACTCAGCTGGCAGTTGTGCTGGGGATGTGTGAGGCAGAATAGAGTCCCGGGTCTGCAGGAGGGCAGGCCTGTTTGCCATAAAGGCTTGAAGGCGCCACTGGGAACAAGCGATGTGATGTAAGGACGAGAGCTATTTTTACAGACCATTTTCAAGCCATAATCACTCCTTAAATAAGTTCCACTTGGGCATTACAGCTTTAACATTTTATTGAGACTGCATTCGGTTCTCAATTATCTGTACAAATAGAGGGAAGTGTTAACACAGATAATAGAAAACAGCAATACCACATTTATGTAAACCACCACTCACTTGGAATTTATGATCATTTCACCTGGGGTTGATTGGAGTTTACCTGTGTATATTCTATGAAGAGAGCATTTGATGAAAAAGATTCAAGGTGGATTAACCTACTTAAGAGGAAGTACTCTCTTGAAATATGCATGTGTGTGCGTGTGTGCTAAGTAGCTTCAGTCATGTCCGACTCTTTGTGACCCTATGGACTGCAGTCTGCTAGGCTTCTCTGTCTAAGGCCTTCTTCAGGCAAGAATACTGGCAATTGGATTCATTATCACTGTTTCTTAAAAATCTATGCAGTGAAAAATGAGGGAGAAGTATCAATTTCTTGCTAAATTCTACAATGCCTTTCTCATTCCTTGCTCATGTAGATACCTCTTGGTTCCTTCTCTGTTAGATTTGAAACTCACATTAAAACTCCTACACTATGACAACCATTCCATTTCTCTAAATTGTCTTATGAAAACAGAAAACACATCTGCTCAAATTGACATTTCTATCCTGACGAACTCATCTGGTGAGCCCCAAGCTGCAGCTTGTGTTCAAGTCATGTGCCTGTATCTGGGCTAGGCTGACACTACCTATCCCTTCCGGAGGTATAAGCCCAGGGGTCACTTGTAGTAAATAGATACTGGGTATGGGGCAGTGGAGGCCCCATGAAAATATGAAAGAGAAAGAAGGAAAACTTACTGCTTCTCAGTGCTCTGCTGGACTTCCCTGGTGACTCAGAGGATAAAGACTCTGCCTGCAATGCAGGAGACACGGGTTTGAACCCTGGGTCGAGAAGATCCCCGGAGAAGGGAATGGCTATCCACTCCAGTATTCTCACCTGGGGCATTCCATGGATAGAGGAGCCTGGTGGGCTACATTCCATGGGGTTGCAAAGAATCGGACACAACTGAGCAATTAACACTTACAGTAATACTCTGATAGAAAGCAATGAGCTTTTCTACTTTTTAGAGGAGGGGTCATACTGATAGGCCCATTCATTCATATGTGGACTTAATTTGTCATGTGAGGAACAGTTATTGGTCTGTGGATATGTTACCCGAGAAAATGTGCCGATCTTCTAGGTCAGGCATAACTTTCACAAAAGATGAGTAAATACACACACACACACACACACACACACACACACACAGAGCTAGTGCACACAATCAATATATTGGAAAATCCCACTCTTCTGACACCCTAAGCCTGAAAATCCACAGGTAAAATGTGAAGTTTTGTTTATATTTAGTTATGACAATGCAGCAAGTCTTACTTAGTGGTATCTGGTGCCAACATTCTGAAAAATTCATAAGCTAATGATGCTTCCTCTAAAGATTAGACTGGAGAAAGTGGCTTGAGATTCCACAAGACTTAGAGATTCAAGTGGATACGACTAAAATAAGAGAAGGTTTGGGGTGCTTTGTAAAATCATATTTACTAATACCACACACACAAAAGAATTTTATTAAAGATAAAATGGTTTGGAGAGGGTCTTCCTTGGTGGTCCTGTGGTTCAGACTCTGCATTTTCACCATAGGGGCACAGGTTTGATCCCTTGGTCAGAGAACTAATATCCTTCAAGCAGGGAGCTCAAACCTAGTGTTGGTGACAACCTAGACAGACGGTATAGGGTGGGGGGTGGGAGGGAGGTTCAAGGGGGAGGGGACAGATGTATGCCTATGACTAATTCATGTTGATGTATGGCAAAAACCAATACAATATTATAAAGCAATTATCCTCCAATTAAAAATAAATTTTTTAAAAAAGAAATGAAAAGTACTGCTTTAAAAAAAGATCCTGCAAGCCACAGGGTGCAGCCCAAACACAAACAAACAGAAAAACATTTTGAAGAAATGCTATTTTGCCCTTGGGTTGAATATTTAGTTCCACAGAAAGGCTGCTATGTTACAATAGAGACAGAAACCTAAGTATGTTTGTAATAGAGTGAACTGTGCCCTTTCATGCAGATTATCCAAAACAAATCTTTAATCTCTGGTAGGTTTGCTCTAATTTCCTTCAGTCCTACTATATCCAGTAGACATAAAATGGAATACACATTCATTGTAATTCAAGCAAATCTATGCTGGGAAAACATCTACATTAAAAAGAATCACTAATTACATTCCAACAACAGCTCTCCGAAGCCCTAATTTTATGATCATCTGCTATTTTGAATGATACATGCCAGTACTCACTGCCGTTTGTGTGGCTGATTAAGAACTGACTCTGTGCATGATAAATATTGACACACTCACATGCGGAAGTTGGGGCAACATGAAATTGTTCGCTGACTTAACTCAGGTAAGTCAAGAGACCTTCCATCCAAGCTGCTCGAAGCATTCAGCTGGCCCCAGCAATGTTTCTGCCACCTCCCAAGCCCTTCCCCTCCCTGTCCTCACGTGCATACCCCTGCCTGCCACACCTGGTCCCACCTTGAGCCCCAGACCCCTGCTCCCACTGTGCCCAGATATGCATGTGCTTGGAGTAGCTTTCTCCCTAGAACATTCTGTGTACATAGCTAGGCTTACAGCCCTGAATGCTACTTGAGTTCAGGCTGGGCATGGCAGTGGGTGGTTCTGGAGTTAGACTGAGTCCTAGATTAGGCAGTAGGCGCTGGGATGTGAGCTGAGGGGGACAGGTTGGAAGCGAGAATCAAATCAAACTATGCTGCAAAGAGTTACCAGCAGTGAAAGGTCAAATGAAGAGCTGTGCAGAGCTGCCACCAGCCCATATGGTGCATTTTAGAACTTAGGGAAAGATGAGTCTCTGTGTGTATGCAACCTGGTGCTGGGGTTTGCAGCCAGACAAACACACCTCAGGCAGGATTTCAGCCCTTACTTGTCCCCTGGGCTGGGTGCTTGTGTTCAGGATACAGACTGTACAACCCTGGAAGGTTGCCCTGGAGTCAACTGGAAGGGTCTGGAAAGATCCACTGGGGGATGGTTGGGGAAACATTATAAAGTTAAGAGCAATATATTTGCAGTACTAAAAAATATAGGGAAAAGAAATAAAAGTAAAAACCTCTTATCTCACCAAAAGAAATCACCATCGACACTTTCTCGAACATTATAAAAAATGTTTATGAATCTACTAGCATGTGTAGTATTTACATAAAATGTCCTTATAACACATACTTTTTGCACCTTACTTTTTTCACTTAATGTATTTTGAAGTAATTTATTATCAGTGTAGCTTAACTATCTTCTTATTTTACTGGCTATATGGTATCCCAAAACATAGATGCATTTTATTTAGCCAGTTTTTGTTATTGGATATTTAGATTCTCTCTCTCTCTTTTTGAGTTAGTGACTTATTTATTTTATTTTTTGGCTGTGCTGGGTCTTTGTTGCTGCTTGCAAGCTTTCTCTTCATTGCGGTGTGCAAGCTTTTCACTGTGGTGGCTTTTCTTGTTGCTGAGCACAGGCTCTAGAGTGCGTGGGCTTCAGCATTTGCAGAACGGGGGCTCAGCAGTTGCACCTTGCTGGTTTAGAGCACAGACTCAGTAGTTGCAGCACACAGCCTTAGTTGCTCCCCTGCACGTCGAATCTTCCTGGGCCAGGGGTTGAAGCCATTTCCCCTGCACTGGCAGGTAGATTCCTAACCACTGGGCCACCAGGGAAGTCCAATTTCTGATCTCTTACTATTTTGATATTTCAGTAAACGTCTTTAAAATCACTCTTGATATATTGGTTGGGTAAGGAGAATGACATGAAATCACAGTGTCATGTCCACTTAAGGACATTGAAACCAAAAGCTGCAGTGGAGAAATTGACCTGACACAACTCTAGTCTACAGACTTGACTTACTGTTGGTGACTGATGCTGAATGGGGCTTTGGGAGAGAAGGATGTGGGCAGTGCATTAGAAACGCCTGTTTTTCTCCCCATGGGTCTGACACAAACAGTAGCTCTCTTTCTAAGGAGAACCATAGAGGGACCCATGAACTCGCCTCTGCCGTGCCCACCCTCTCACCAACCATGAGATAGAGAAGGACCTCCTTGTACTTAACACCCCTGGCTGGATGACAAAGCAGGTGAGGTTATGAGAACAGTTCCCTGATGAACACAGACCTTGAGGAGAAGCTGTGGATTCTGCTCCACTTGGCAAACTTATTTCCAAGAAGTGGGTCTTTTGAGAATTTCTCTGACTCTGTGGTTGCAGTGCGTTTCAGAATTCCCATGCTCTATTTATGCTTTCCGAGGAGAGTGGCTCAGTGGGCTGAATTATGCTGAATTATGCCTGGCTCTGCTTTCAGGTTTTCTCAAATGAGAAATTGAGGAAGAAGTTACATTAACGACCTTCTTTCTTCCTGAAGTTTCAATCAAACGATAGGGAAGCAATCTACATAGTAATTATAACACCCCTTCGAGTGAACCCCTGTGCCCCAGCAGAGAAGAAGAGTGTGGAAATCATATCTGTAATGAAATTCAGACCCAACAGCCATTAAATCACAGGGAGGTTAATTCAGGCTGCATGGTCACAAGCAGAGGTGGTATAATATACTGGTCACGGAACAGTTCACATTGTTCTCAATAGCAGAGGGCAACAGGAAATAAGCCAACATGGAGACAAGGCTGGTGTGAAGAGAGACTTTAATCTGGGACTGCTTGAAGTATTTTATGAAGGTACCATGGACCATTCTTGCATTTTGAATGGAAGCCTGACTTTTTCCAACATCAAAGGAGAAAATACAATAGTCCTAAATCTGAAAATCAAAAGATCATGAGATGAATGGATGCTAATGGTGTTAATGGATCATTTTTTAGGGGAGGTAGAGGTGTCTGGGGGGAGAAGTACATATCTCTAAACATTTGAGACTGTTCATCCACAAGCTTCCATCAGTGCCCCTGTCAGTCATCTGCATCCGTGATGCTGGAAGGATTCATTCATTCTCATGACCTAGTGTAGCATTTCTCATGTCCCTATTAATAGTGTCAATGAAATTAAATCTAGTCTTTCTTTTCTGCAATTAAATAATATTTCCCTTTTAAATATGGGTGCGATGGGTCATCACTGTGCTCAGGGCTCTGATGATAACTAGAGAACTACGACCTGCCAGCATTCAGCGAAATTCCTCAGTCTCTTGCCCATTCCCCTGGAGTCCACTTGCCTCTCTGTTGCTGGGTTACCTCCAGCTCTACACAAGGCCAGCAAATTACTGAAGTCCTTGTCATTGGATCTGTACATTGTCTAGGTAGGCTTTTCAAATAAAAAGTCAGTTTTATTCCTTTTCTGTTCACTCCTGGCAAGAGCTCCAGTCCCAGCAATGTTTCTGAGAATGATTTCCCCAAAGCCCCGACACAACTCTTGTCTTTGTTAAGCTTGAGGTTCTTCTTGGTCCTGTGCTGCCCCTTGTCATCACAAGTGGTGTCACACGTGAGGTGAGTCTTTAAGCAAGTGTTGAGTTAGAGCCAGCAAATGACCATCAAGGATTCCGCAGGAACTGAACCATCTGTACCATAAGATGCTAAAGCACTTTGACATTAGATTTCACCCTGTATGTTGGTTTGATTTGTGTGTGTGTGTGTGAGTGTGTAAATCAGCACACCCTATTCTCATCTTGGGTTCCAAAATCACTGCAGATGGTGACTGTAGCCATGAAATTAAAAGACACTTTCTCCTTTGAAGAAAAGCATTGACAAACCTAGACAGCATGTTAAAGAGCAGAGACATCACTCGGCCAACAAAGGTCTGTATAGTCAGAGCTATGGTTTTTCCAGTAGTCATTTATAGATATGTGAGTTGGACGATAAAGAAGGGTAAACACCAAAGAATTGATACTTTTGCATTGTAGTGCTAGAGAAGACTCTTGAGAATCCCTTGGACAGCAAGGAGATTAAACCAGTCAATCCTAAAAGAAATCAGCCCTAAATATTCACTGGAAGTACTGAAGTTGAAGCTGAAGCTCCAATACTTTGGCCACCTGATGTGAAGAGTCAACTCATTGGAAAAGACCCTAATGCTAGGAAAGATAGAGGGCAGGAGGAGAAGGGGACAACAGAGGATGAGATGGTTGGATGGCATCATTGACTCAATGGACATAAGTTTGAGCAAACTCTGGGAGATAGGGAAGGACAGGGAAGCCTGGCATGCTGCAGTCCATGGGGTCACAAAGAGTCAGACACAATGAGCAGTTGAATAGCAACATTCTCATCTCTGTTCTAGATAATTGAACTATTTCCAAATTGTTATTAGGTGTCTTAGTTCCTGTGGCTGCTATAACAAATTATTGAATACTAGGAACTTGGTGACTTACTGCAACAGAAATGCATTATCTCACAGTTCTGGAGCTGGAAGTCTGAAATCAGTACCACAAGCCCAAACTCAAGGTGTGGGCAGGGACGTGCTCCCTCCATAGGCTCTCAGGAAGCATCTGTTCCTCGCCTCTTCCAGCTTCTGGTGCCTGCTGGGAGCGTTCCCTGGCTTGTGGTTGCATCATCCAGTTTTCAAGGCCAGTATCTTCAAATGTCTGTGCTGCATCTTCACGTTGCCTTCTCCTCTGTGTGTCTGGGTCTATTCTTCCTCATCTTCCCTGTATAAGATTGTACATGTAGAAGGATACGTTTGATTGCATTTAGGATCTACTCAGATAATGCAGGATAATTTCTTCTTCACAAAATCCTTAATTTAATCACATTTGTCAAGAATAAGTTAATATTACCAGTTCCTGATATCTTTGGGGAATGTTATTTGGCCTATTATACTTGCTTCTGTGTATTTCCCATGTTGTATATATACCATAATTGCTTTATAAATGCTTCTTTTTTTAAATTTGCAATGCTGTGTTAATTACTGCTGTATAGCAAGGTGATTTAATTATACACATATATACATTATTTTTCATATTCTTTCCCATTATGGTTTATCACAGAATATTGAATATAGTTCCCTGTGCTATACAGTAGGACCTTGTTTATCTATTCTATATTTAATAGTTTGCATCTGATAGTCCTAAACTCCCAGATCCATCCCTCTCCCACCTCCCTCCCCCTAGGCAACCACCAGTCTCTATTCTCTATGTCTATGATTCTGTTTCTGTTTCATAGGTTATAAATGATTCTTTCATTAAATCAATCATTTCTTAGAATGAGCCCATACGAACTGATTGGATAGGACCTCATACCAGATTTTCTGCTTCAGGAAGAAGAAAACCAACATATAGGTCACGTTAGACACTGTCTTATGCTTTCCCAACTCTCTGACTTACTGTATTCTCCCTGTAGCTTGTGCCACCTACTGGAATGAGCCCCAAAAAGAGGAATGGAAAGAGAACAACGTGACCAAGTAAAAGAGGAAGTGAGAAGTTTTGGGATTGTTTTTCTTTTGCTCAGAAGGTGGAGTATAAAATCAAAGCCCTAAGGAGAAGAACTAGAACATTGACTCCCATTCCTTCTGTGCCACCATCCATTCACATTCTATTTGCATGAAAGGATAAATCCCATGAACATAGGAACCTCTGAGCTAGATGGTCATGGACACACAGTGCACGTCTGGAGTCAGGACCTCAATGACCAGTCAAGAATTCCAATTTTCCCTTGAGCCTGGGGCAGCTTCTGTCTCTTCAGACTTCTGCCATGTGGTTGCTAAGTCCATAAGTCAGTAGACCATACAATCTCACCCAGGAGAGATAAACTGGATTTGGCTCTGGAACATAATAGAAAGTCCAAGAGGAAACTGAAGTTTGGTGCTGGAGGCAAAATATGTTTAGTTTAGAAAAAAATTGGCAATAAACAGAATATAGAGTAATTGGATAACCAGGGACAGGGAAAGGTCTCAGACAGAGTGGAACAAGAGGGTAATCTCTTGTCTAAGGACACAAGATAATTGTGTACACAAAGACAACCATTCAGACACAAGAGGTAAATCTTAGGCAGTCACGTGGAGAGAACTGTATGTTCTTCATTTTCAAGCTGAACTACCTTCATGATGGGTTTCCCAGATGGTGCTACTGGTAAAGAACCCCCCTGCCAATGCAGGAAACATGAGAACTGGATCCCTGGGTTGGGAAGATCCCCTGGAGGAGGGCATGGCAACCCACTCCAGTATTCTTGCCTGGAGAATCCCATGGACAGAGGAGCCTGGAGGACTACAGTCCATGGGGTCGCAAAGAGTCAGATACAATGGAGCAACTGACACGTACACTCTTCTCCAAACTTTGTCATCTTACTCGATGATAATCTTTGTAGAGAACTCATCTCAGATCTGATGATGCCATGGATTCTACTCTCACCAAAGACACTTGTGACCAAGCTATTATACCTGATGCAGACCTCTCAGTCCCTACATACCTTTTTCTGGGTCTGACATTTGACCCTGTTGGCCATACCCTCCTCTGAAAGTTTCCTCCTCCACTGGAGCTCCTACCACTGCTCTCTATTAGGTCTTCTCTCTCTCTGGATATCTTTACCTCCATTATGAGCTTTTTTTCTGGATATCTTCACCACTATTATGAGCTTTTTCCCCTGTATGTCTTGGTGATCCTCCAAAGTTCTCTCATTAGATTGCCTTGTGCTTATCTGTGGTTAATTTCATTCACTTCCATGGTTTCAATTGCTATCAATATACTTATGACTCCCAAACATCCCTCTTCAGCCTGGCTCTTGCCCTTGAGCCCTGGACCCATATATACAACTGTCTGCTGAACATTTTCACTTCCGTATCCTCCCAACACATCAATTTCAATATATTCAAACTGAACTCACTACCTACCACTTCAGGCTAGCTCCAATCCTGTATTATTATTTTTAATTGATAAGTATAATTATTCATATCACAATGAGCTTTTGAGTTCTTTATTCTTATCACTATTTTTTAAATTTAACTTTTATTGAAGCCTAAGATACTTGGAGAAGGAAATTTCAACCCACTCCAGTATTCTTGCCTGGATAATCCCAGGGACGGGGATGCCTGGTGGGCTGCTGTCTATGGGGTTGCACAGAGTCGGACACGACTGAAGCGACGTAGCAGCAGCAAGATACATGCAGAAAAACTCAAAATCCTCGCACAATCCCTAAGTGTATAGCTTGGTGAATTATCACGGAGTGGACACATCCGTGTAATCATCTGGGTCTACAAATGAAGCATCCATCAGCATCTCGGGAACCCACTTTGCACACTTTTGTTTCACTAACTCCTCCCTAAAGACAACTAGCATGTTGATATACAACATCATAGGTCAGTTTTGTCTGTTTTTAACTTTATAGAATATGTATTCTTTTGTTTCTGGCTTCTTAATACCATGTTTGCAAGATTTATTCAAGTAATCACTTTAGTGTAGCTTATTCATTTTCATCCCTGTATAGTACTGGTGGCTCAGATGGTAAAGAATCTGCCTGCAATGTGGGAGACCCAGGTTCAACCCTTGGTTTGGGATGCCCCTGAAGAAGGGAATGGCAACCCACTCTAGTATTCTCACCTGGGGAATTCCAAGGACAGAGGAGCCTGGAGGGCTACAGTCCATAAGGTTGCAAAGAGTCGGATAGACTAAGTGACTAACACTTCATTCTGTAAATATACCATAATTAATTTGTCCATTGTACAACCAATGGGCATCTGGGCTGTTACCAGAGTGAAAACATCAAGGATGATGCTATTTTGAACATTCCAGTGTGTACCTTTTGGAACATAGACCGCTTCCAGCTTTCATCCTTGGATCTGTCATTTTCAATGCTTTAATTAATGACATCAGAACCATGAATCACACATGAGGAAAGTCAAAGCTCAAAATTCTGTTGATATGTTGTAGCAATTGGCAAAAACTACTAAAGTTAAATTTAATGGGGACTAATGTAAAATTTTAAATTTATCCTTAATGAATGTACATGATATCATGATATCAGTTAAACTGAAAAATAAAAATCCAATAATATGGAAGTGGTTAAGTAAATTGTTATTTGTCTTCTCAATGGAATATTAAATATTCCCAAATGAGAATTTAAGGTGATTTGAGCTCCAGAAAAATATTTCTGACACTTTATACTACAAGACACAGATGTGTATATATGTTATGATTAATTTAGAATAATTATATCTATATATAGCAAAATGTTGAAAAAGTTTTAAAAGAGCTATGATGAAATTGGAGATTCAATTCACTTTCAAAATTACCTTTAATATTTTTAGATATTATTTCAGTGAAAATTAAAATTAGAAATTTTCAAAATTGTTGGGCAGAGGGGCAAGGAAGCAGAGATGTAAATATGAGATACTAACCAACTTGGGGATAAAAATGCATTCATCTTGTAGGTCATAATAAAGACTAAAAGTTGTATGAACCCAATCATTTTTGGAAACGGCCCTACTACTGGCACTGAAAGGGTGTGGGAGCAGGAGTGTGATGTAGGAAGCGTCCTGGACGAACAATTAGGGGGAAGATGTGGGAACATGTTCATGAGAGGAACTTATCCCTTTCCAGTGAAGGTCAAACAAGCCTCCCAATAAGCCTCTTCCACCCTCCTCCCAGAGCATAAATGTTGTGGGGAAGATAAGGAGGATACAGAACCGCAGTATCCCAAGGTTGTGGAGGGTGAGGGTCAAGGCAGAAATGAATGCGGTCCCTGCTGGTGCAGCAGCTGCCGCTGAGAAGCCAGTCAGCTGCCCAGAGGAGTAAGGAAGGGCCATGCTGGGAGCAGAGGGTGTTCACAGCAGAGGCTCTGATGCCTGGCACTCTCCATCCATCATCCGAGTTCCCCTCCACCAACTGTAAATTTACGGCGCTGCATATCCACTCTGAGACGGGGATTCTGGGAGGCTGTTAGCCTTGATGATTTGTAACCTATGGATTTAATGTTTGCTATATATTTTCTCTATAACTAAACTTTCTACAGGTTACACCGGTAGAATATGTAATGTGGTTGGGCAAGACACCACTTGCCCCATTCGCGTCAGTGCTTGCTCCAGAATAGTGATCATCCTTAAATGGTTGACATTTTGTCCACTCTAGATAGAAGTGACTTTGAACTTGAACACTGCTACTTTTTATCCTGCTGTGTTAACTTCTATCTCTTTCCAGTATGTCTGTAGTATACTTACTCATGCATGCATGTGTTATATAACAAACATACAAAAAAGTATTTCTTTAGGGAGATATGGTTTAACAATTTGTAAAACAAACCCCTGTGTAATGATACAGAATATTGCTAGGACCCCCAAACCTTTCCTAATTATAACCCCTTTCTCTCCCTAGAGGTATATACTTTCTTGATTTTCACAGTGTTTACTTCCTTATTTTTCTTTATAATTTGTCCTAAAATTTATTTAATTTCACCTTTATAAAATTTTAATATAATTTATACCATACAATATGTGCCCTATATTGTTTGGCTCTTTTCAATTAATATCACATTTTTAAGATTCATCTTCTATGCATCATGTAGCTATACTCCACCACCCCAGTTTTTCACTGTGTAGCATTTTATAATATGAATATACGATAACTTTTATTTACCCCACTCTCTATAGACGTTTAGGTTGTTTCAGCTTGGAGCTATTATTCAATACTGCTATGAGCATTCTTAAATATGTATACTGGTGCACATAAGCATATGTTTTATGGGGACATAGGACTCGGAGGGGAATTGCTGGGTCATAAACTATGCGTATCTTCTGTTTTACAAGATGATGTCAATCTTTTCCTTAGTGAAGTGCCAGTTTATAGTTCTACCAGCAGCCTATCAGAGTTCTTGGCACTCAATATCTTAGCAACATTTGCCGATGGCTCTCTAGTGAGTGTATAACAGTGTGGTTTCAGTTGCATTTCCCTGCTAACTAAAGAAGTTAAGCATTTGGAGGGCTTGTTGTCTATTCAGTTTCTCTTTTGTGAAGTGCCTGTTTAAGTCTCCTAGTCACTTTTTATTGTGTTGTTTATTTTTGTCTTCTTCTTGATTTACAGATTTGTGGGAATTCTTTATATAGTCTCTTGTTGGTTAAACTCCTTATTGATTAAACTTATTGCAAAGTGTTCCAAATTTGAGCCTTGACTTTTCCCACTTTTAGTGGGATATTTTAATGAACAGATGTTCTTAATTTTAATGCAGTCCTCTGTTTCAGATTTTTATTTACTGGCAAGTGTTTTGGTATCCTGTTTAAGAAATTTTTCCTGATGGAGGATTTGTAAATATTTTCTCCCATATTACCTATTAGAAGCTTTACTGTTCTGCTTTTCTCATTTGATTTATGATCTACCTGGAAATGATATCTGTATATAGTGTTCTGTAAGAGTTTGTTAATTGGTCTTAAATGATTCATCTCTTTTGGTGATGTTGAGCTTCTGCATGCTTGGTTCTACATACCCTAAATTTGAGGTTAATCTAAGTGGCAAGTCTACCAAATATCTTAACAGAGTAATAATCTACCGGGTCCTTAAAATATAGAAAAGAATATATAATAGATACTATATACAGCTATACATAAAATATATATTATGTATAATAGTATTTATATATGCAATACATATATATATATATACAAGAAATAAAAATAACAGTTATCAAGAATGAGAAGATGTGCCCTTTACAAGGAGATGGAAAGATATGATAGTGAAGGTTACAATGTTTTGAGAGAAGCTCAAAGATAGGAAATCTGAAGGACTGATTATTGACAGGGAGGTCAGGAGTCTAACAGTTGGTAATTGTGGGGGATATCTATTGTTTTTCATGGTCAGAATGATAGGCCTCTTCTAAAACTCTTAATAGAAAGTTTGCTTCATGATACTAGGTATTGATGGTCTTGTTTTCTACATTTGGCATAGTATTAATACCTAGCATAGAAGAAGCACTCAATAAATATCTGCTGAATGAATAAATGAAATCCTCCTTCCAAATCAAAGTTCAAATGAGAGCTATCATCTTTTCACAGACCACCAACACAGCCTTCATGATAATGTTAATGATAATTTTAGTTGCATGCTTACTTTGTGCTAGACAAGATGCTAAATGATAGGCATTTATCATCTCATTTACTCCTTGAAACTACTTCACAAGATAGGAACCATTATTACCCCCACTTTAGAGATGAAGAAGCCAAAGGCATAAAATAGTTGAATAACTTGCATAAAGTATAGCTGATAAGTGCGGCAGTTAGAATTTGAAACCAAATCATTGGACCTCAGGGTCTATGTCTTTAATCTCACCATTAAATTGCCATAGCATGGCCTCTAAGCATGGCCTCCTAATCCTGCCAGCTAAACCAGTAATAATAGCTAGTGATTATTGATGACTTACTTTATGGCAAGTAATACATAAAATTATTTGTACATGTTTCATCTCCTTTAAAACATCACATGAAACCCATTAAAGTAGACAGTATTTTTACACCCATTTTATGTGTAAGGAAACTGAGGTAAATGAGCTTAAAGAACTTTCCCAAATCATACAGCTAGCAGGTAAAGGAGTCAGTATTTGGACCTTTTGCCTGCCATGCTATCTGCCTCTCCTGAGACCCTTTATCCCTTTTCTCAGGAAGGAACATCTCAACAAGAGAAGCTCACCAGAGTCATTTTCTGTTCTGAAGGACTTTTGAACTTGAGTTTGTTTCTTTCTGGTGGGGGACACATGAGGCTCTGAGCCCATGACAGCCACAACCCCCATGGCGTGGCTGACTCATCTGCAGAAGAAGAGTGATGCTGACTGACAGCTAAAAGCACAAAAGAGAGAAAGACTGAGAATCCCACTGGCTCTTTCATTCACACCCAGCTCTTCCTTTTGGAATGACAGCTTTCCAAAGAGCTAGTCCCTTCACTCCTTCTTAGTGTAAGTTAGTTCAGTCTGGTTCTTGTCACTAGCTACCAGAATAGTCTTAGCGAAAACAGAAGGCGGTGGCACTCTCCCAAATGTATTAACATCTATGGAAAAGCATCAGAACACTTTAGAGTTTAACGCACACTGTATTTCCTGACTTTCCATTTGATGAATGAATGAAGATGATGACTTTTATAAAAGTGCCCTCTGTGGGTTTCTAAATGAATAATGCCTGGTCTTGTTTTGTCAAATGGTGCAACATACTTTCCAACGTAGGGGACGGCCTGACTTATACTCTTTTGAACTAAGCATTTTTTTCTACCTGTTGATCTAGCTTTTCAAAATGTGTACACTTTACAAGGGATAGCTTCTCTAGGGAAAATATTCATAAGTCCTGGGCTCCCACAGGGAGGTTTTATGGTTATATTTCTTCACTGGATTTTGAGACTATACTTTTTTTTGGAGCTGCAGATATTTTTTTTTCCTTTTGGTTTATTTTTTAATTGAGGTATTGCTGCTTTACAAAGCTGAACTAGTTTCAGTGTTGTATAGTGGCGTGCATCAGCTGTATGTAAACACACATCCCCTCTCTCTTGAACCTCCGTCCCAACTACTCCCTCCAACCCACCCATCAGAGTCAGACCAGAGCACCAAGCTAAGCTCCCTGTGCCTACAGCAGGATCCCACTGGCCATCTGTTTAATACATGGCAGTGGACACATGTCAATCCCAATCTCCCAGTTCATTTCAACTCCCTCCCCAGCCCATGTCCACACAATTTCTACATCTGTGTCTCTATCCCTGCCCTGCAAGCAGCTTCATTTGTACCATTTTTCTAGTTTCCACATTCCTGTATTAATAGATAATATTTGTTTTTCTCTTTCTGACTACTTCACTCTGTATAACAGATACTCTGGTCCATCCACATCTCTACAAGTGACCCAATATTATTCCTTTTATGGCTGAGTGATATTCCATTGTATATACGTACCACATCTTCTTTATCCATTCATCTATTGATGAACATTTAGGTTGCTTCCATGTCCTGGCTGTAAATAATGCTGCAATGAACATTGGGGTGCATGTGTCTTTTTGAATTATCATTTTCTCCGGGTATTTGCCCAGCCATGGGATTTCTGGATCATATGTACTTTCTTTATATCTCTCTGAGTCTCCAGCCTTGTTTACAAAATGAAAGGATTGGATTGCAAGAGACCTTTAGGATCTTAGGGTCTCTTCCAGCTCTGAGCTTGGTGTTTGAAACTGAGTATAGAGTTAACTCGTGAGTTATTGCAGGTCATTTGCATCACTGGTCCTGGTATTGGCTTGAGTGAGAATAACACCTGTCATTTCATAATGTGGAAGGGGATCTCTTATCCTTAGTTCATCTCATGAATGTCTAGTGTTGCAGTGTCAGACTCGTCTACAGGGCGGGACACTAGTCCTTGGAATGCTCCTCAATAAAGGATCTGTTATTCAAAACCTGAATGTGTTATCTCCCTCAAGGATTCACAACTTCTAGTTTAAAGGCCCTGAGAATGTTTTCAGCACACAACCCTGTGAAACTTTCTTTACCCTAAGATTTTCCATACTTATTTGATCACAGATCATTTATCTTTTTGAGAAAAATGCATAAGACACATTATACATGGGAACCACAGATTTTATATCTTCTCTCTAGAGTAGAGAGTAGATGTCTACTTCTGTAGAGTAGATGTCACAATTGCCTTAATGTGACCGTATTTGAACTGAAATCATGTTATCTTTAATTATTCCACTTTTGGAGGGTAGCTTTTTATGAATTGAAAGTCCAAAGTTTATGTGGAGATTATGATTTGGTTTCATTACTAGTTACCAATGGGGCTTTCCTGGTGGCTCAGTGATAAAGAATCCACCTGCCAATGAAGGTTTGATCCCTGGGTGGGGAAGATCCCCTGGAGAAGGAAATGGCAACCCATTATAGTATTCTTGCCTGGGAAATCACATGGACAGAGGATCCTGGCAGGCTACAGTCCATGAGGTCATAAGAGTTGGACATGACTTAGTGATTAACAGGTTAACCTTTTCCCTGAACTCTACATGGCTATAAAGAGTCCTTCCAACTGACCAGAAGAGGGAAGCAGAGGACCTGGGATGGTATCCAAGGTCCCAGTCCAGACTTGGGAACAAACCTAAGACAAGGCAGCAACTGTCCAGGAGTCTGTACTGAGAGGATCAGCTCCAAAGCAAAGTGATCCATTCACATTTCAACCACACCCTTGGCAGAGCATGGGGTCCCAGTGTTGGAAGACATCACCTTTCATCACTATGCATTTCTCAGAGTTTCCACAGGGAACAGGTTTCCTTAAAGTTGGGGAGCTCCGGGAGATTCATCAGGAAGAGATAGGTGGAGACAGCAGAAAACAGGCATGGCCAGGGAAGGAGGTCACAGCAACAACGCTCAGGACCTAGGGCTTCCTCACCATTGTGCTTCTGTTCCCTCCAAACCCTACGAGCAGCCACTGCTCAGCTGGGCTCAGATCAGAGGAGTCACTCGCCAGGGCATTGGCCACAGTGGTCTTAGAACGGCAGCTCCTTCACCACCTGTGCCACTTGTTTGGGATGACATGACGTTCTTTTGGAGTGGTGTCAGCCTTGGGCACAAGGTTCTGAACACCAAACCCAGTCTTGTCCAAGTGATGCCCATTGCCCATGTGGTTCACAAGGAGGATATCATGCTCAGAGGACAGAGTGAAGCAGTCACATAAATTCTTTATGGCATTGTGGCCTCAAAGACTACTCTAGGCCATTGAGAAACCGGGAATAACCACTAAAGGGTTCTTCTTGCCTAACTGAAAGGCAAAATTCAACGTTAAAAGTAGACCAAGACCTCCTTGGTTTTTCCAGTAGTCATGTATGGATGTGAGAGTTGGCCCATAAAGAAGGCTGAGCGCCAAAGAATTGATGCTTTCGAACTGTGGTGTTGAAGAAGACTCTTGAGAGTCTCTTGGACTGCAAGGAGATCCAACCAGTCCATCCTAAAGGAAATCAGTCCTGAATATTCATTGGAGGGACTGATGCTGAAACTGAAGCTTCAATAACTTTGGCCACCTAATGTAAAGAGCCAACTTATTAGGAAAGAGCCTGATGCTGGAACAGATTGAAGGCAGGAAGAGAAGGGGACGATGAGGATGAGATGGCTGGATGGCATCACTGACTCAAGACATGAGTCTGAACAAGCTCTGGTGAAGGACAGGGAAGTCTGGAATGCTGCATTCCATGGGGTCACAAAGAGTTGGACATGACTGAGTGACTAAACAACAACAACAACAAAGACCTCCTTGACACATTTCCCTCTATGTTTATACCTCTTTGGGCTTCTATATTTTAACTTTCTGATGTCAAGAAAAGATGAATCCAAGGAGAAGCGTGTTAAGGTAAGGAGAGAGAAACAAGACAAAAGATCTGGAAGTGAGATATTGTAAGCCACTGAATACAAGCTTTCTTAGCACACCAGGGGTACAAAAGAGAAGTTTCCAATACATGTACACTCAAAAGAATGATGTAGCCAATAAAAATACCTATGAACTTGACTCATCCTCATTACCTTTTTATCACTCTCTAGCTTGGATGTGTGGGTGGGAATTAACGGGGGGAGGGAAGTGAGGTAAGGAGAATGGAGTGGGGAACATAGGGAAGACTGTTTTCTTATTCCCCTTCTTTCTCCTCCCACCTGCCTCCTCCTCACCATCTATCTACCCTATTCCCTCTTGTCAGAGCCCCTAGTTACAAGTTTGAGTGTTCCGTGTTGAATGTCAGCACTCATGCTGTGTTCGCTTGCATTTTCTGCTTCCTATCTCTTGGTGGTACTGTAAGAAAGACAGAGGGATTTTGGTGTTACCTGATGGTGTTACATCTCTTCCCCCTCCATGCAGGGAACCCAGAAATACTTGAACCCTGCTCTTTCAGTGTCCCTTCTGGCCATTAGTTTCCCAAGGGGAGATCTCTGCAAGGCAAGGAAGAGCAACAAATGAGAATCAGTTGCTGAACCAGCACCTGATAATTCTTAATGACGGGCTGTGTGATAAAACACAGAGCTTGAGCCTGTGGCTTAAGCCTCTAAGTCTGTGTTGGGGTCTTTTGTGCGTGTGTGCTTAATCACTCAGTCGTGTCCTACTCTTTCTGACCATTTGGACCATAGTCTCAAAATCTTTGGCATATTGGTAGACAGAGAGCTCCAGGCCCAGAGAGGAGTATTAAACTCACATCTTCCTAGCACAAGGCCGAGGAAGAGATAAGAGATCTCGTGGTTGCACATTAAAGAGAGATAAGAAATAGAAAGTACAAAAGACCAGGGCATGAGTTCTGACTTGTCAACATAGTGACCCTCTCTGCTGATAACTGGCTCTAATCAAAACCCTGGACAGAAAGTAAGTTTATAGATATTCTTCCTTTGAGTTGGGGGAATTGATGAGAGCTACAGAGGGTGTGGTCAGAGACAGAATTCCCTCATGCAGAGAGAGGAAATTTCCCATGCAGCTTCTAACACCTGAAAAAAAGTCATTGCAGGTTTTTGACTCCTAGGAAGAAGGCCAAAAATTCCTAAATATCTATTATGTCCTACATTGGGCTAAGAAAATTTCCCAGGACTGTCTGTTGGGTTTCTTTACTTGCAAGTAACAAAAATAATTCTGATCTATTTTTTAAAGCTGAAGAGAAAAGTTGTCAGGAACTTTTTGTCCTTAGGGTGTCTACTATGATATATATATATTATATATATATATAATATATATTTATATATTATGTGTGTGTGTATATATATATATATACACACAGTCAAATTACTGTCTTAAAGTCACCTTGGATGCTTCATAAAATTGCTAGTCAGATTGGGCAACCAGGCTCAGACATTCTGTAGTCAAAATCAATTTCAAAATCAAATTATCCCATCTTAGTCTAAGGGAGGACCCCTCAAGTCAGTTCCTGAAGTCTTTGAAATAACGTTAACAAATTTCTTGCTACCTGAAGGACAAGATATTCTATGCCCAGCTTGTACATTTCCCTTCTCAAGCCTGGAATCCAACATTCTCTAAGGAACTCTGGTTCAGTTTAATGAGAAATGATATTTAGAGGATATAATCTGGGGAACTAGTGGTCTCATTGTTAGTAGATTGTTTCTATGTCTTTTCAATGGATAGATACAGTATACATATTTATGTAATACATATTATATTGTATACAATAAATAATATATATTATATAACACATATTTATATTACATTAATACTAATTATAAATAAGTTATTCATTAAAATACATTATGAGCTGATACTGATAGTTTCATTTGAATTCAGGACTACAGAGTTTTTATTTGGCGTTATCATCATCTTACATCCATATTTCCTTTCTCCCATATCTGAAATTTTACTTCTCAAGGATACCTATTAGGGACTGAATAGTGTCCCTCCCAAATTTATATGTTGAAGCTTCAATGTCAATGAGCCTGTATTTAGAGATAAGACCAGTAGGGAGGCAATTAAGCTTAAATAAGGTCATCACAGTGGCACTTGTAAGAAAAGTAAGAGATACAAGAGGGCGCTCTCTCTGATTGTGCACAGTTTAGTTCAGTTCAGTTGTTCAGTCGTGTCTGACTCTTCACAACCCCATGGGCCACAGCACACCAGGCCTCCCTGTCCATCACCAACTCCCAGAGTTTACTCAAACTCATTTCCATTGAGTCGGTGATGCCATCCAACCATCTCATCCTCTGTCATCCCCTTCTCCTCCTGCCCCCAATCCCTCCCAGCATCAGGGTCTTTTCCTGAGTCAACTCTTCGCATGAGGTGGTCAAAGTATTGGAGTTTCAGCTTCAGCATCAGTCCTTCCAATGAACACCCAGGACTGATCTCCTTTAGGATGGACTGGTTGGATCTCTTTGCAGTCCAAGGGACTGTCAAGAGTCTTCTCCAACACCACAGTTCAAAACCATCAATTCTTCAGTGCCCAACTTTCTTTATAGTTCAATTCTCACATCTATACATGTCTACTGGAAAAACCATAGCCTTGACGAGATGGACCTTTGTTGGCAAAGTAATGTCTCTGCTTTTTAATATGCTGTTTAGGTTGGTCATAGCTTTTCTTCCAAGGAGCAAGCATCTTTTAATTTCATGGCTGCAATCACCATCTGCAGTGATTTTGGAGCCCAGAAAAATAAAATCAGCCACTGTTTCCATGTCTACTTGCCATGAAGTGATGGGACCAGATGCTATGATCTTAGTTTTCTGAATGTTGAGCTTTAAGCCAACTTTTTCACTCTCCTCTTTCACTTTCATCAAGAGGCTCTTTAGTTCCTCTTCACTCTCTGCCATAAAGTTGGTATTATCTGTATGTCTGAGGTTATTGATATTTCTCCTGGCAATCTTGATTCCAGCTGGTGTTTCATCCAGCCCAGCATTTCTCATGATGTACTCTGCATATAAGTTAAATAAGCAGGGTGACAATACACAGTCTTGACATACTTTTTTTCCTATTTGGAACCAATCTGTTGTTCCATGTCCAGTTCTAACTGTTGCTTCTTGACCTGCATATGGATTTCTCAAGAGGCAGGTCAGATGGTCTGGTATTCCCATCTCTTTCAAAATTTTCCACAGTTTGTTGTGATCCACACAGTCAAAGTCTTTGGCATAAAGTAGAAGTAGGTGTTTTTCTGGAATTCTCTTGCTTTTTTGATGATACAGCAGATGTTGGCAATTTGCTCTCTGGTTCCTCTGCCTTTTCTAAAACCAGCTTGAACATCTGGAAGTTCACAGTTCTTGTATTGCTGAAGCCTACCTTGGAGAATTTTGAGCTTTGCTAGGGTGTGAGATGAGTGCAATTGTGTGGTAGTTTGACCATTCTTTGGCATTGCCTTTCTTTAGGATTGGAATGAAAACTGATCTTTTCCAGTTCTGTGGTCACTGCTGAGTTTTCCAAATTTGCTGACATATTGAGTGCGGCACTTTCACAGCATCATCTTTTAGGGTTTGAAATAGCTCAACTGGAATTCCATCACCTCCACTAGCTTTGTTCATAGTGATTGTGCACAGAGGAAAGCCCATGTGTTGACACAGCAAGATAGCAGCTGTCCACAAGTCAGAAAGAGAGCTCTCATCACGCTAATGGCATCTTGACCTTGAACTACCAGCCTCTAGAACCTGGAGAAAATAAATTTCTGTTACGCTACCCGGTCTATGGTATTTGTTAAGACAGTCTTAGCAGACTAATGCAGTAATATAATTACTTCGTTGCTTTTCCCACAACACACACAGTAATACTATTGCTGCTACTAATAATACAATTACTGCAAATAGTTAAAAAATTTTTATGCAACTTTTTGTTGTTCTTAGATTATATACAACTAGAGATAAACACTCTACCTCTTTGGTAATTTGTGTTTTCCCTCTGCTCACTTTTATGTTTTCTCTTTCTGTTTTGTGCTTTGTAATTTATCACCGCATATGTAGTTTTGTGTGTGTGTGTGTGTGTGTGTGTGTGTGTGTGTGTGTGTATTCCCACTGAGGACTTAATGTACTTCTTGAATTTAAGGTTTATGTTTTTTAATAATTCTCAAAGTTGCACAGAAATTTTTTCTTCAAATATTTATTCTCTGTCATTTTCTTAAACATTTTCTTTTGGAGCTACAACTAATTGCTCTCAGTCTACTCTTGACTTTTTAAGTCTTTTTCATATTTTCTATTCCTTTAACACTTTGTTACATTCTGCTTAATTTTCTTAGATTTACCTTCCACTCCACAGTTGCTTCTTCAGTTTTCTTTAAATCTGCTATTTAATTTTTCCTTTGAATTTTAATTTCAGTTACTGATTTTTCTTTTATAGAAGTTCTTTTAAAATCTACCTCCTTTTATTTCTTAATCATTTAAAAATATTCTTTGTGTAGTCTCTTCAGTTTGCATTATTTAACATTTGCAAGGTTGCTTAATCTACTACTGTCGAGTCTTCTGACTTTCCTAAATTGTTGCTAGCTTTGCCACATACTAATATTTTATCATAAGTTGATGTTTAGAGAGGGATATTTCCCCTCTTGAGGCTTTCGTTGTGCTCTAGATCAGATGTTGGTAAACTTTTTATATATAAAGCCAGGTAGTAAATTTTCTGGGGATTCCTTTGTGGCTCAGCAGAAAGAATCCACCTGGCAATGCGGGAGACACAGGTCTGATCCCTGGGTCAGGAAGATCCCCTGGAGAAGGAAATGGCAACCCTCTCCAGTATTCTTGCTTTGTAAATCTCATAGACAGAGGAGCCTGGCGGGTTACAGTCCATGGGGTCGCAAAGGAGTCAAACATGACTCAATGTCTAAACCACCACCACCACTATATATTATCTACTATTTTTCCATATTGAAGGAAGAAAGAGATCCAAGTTAGCTTATTCTTCCAAGTTGCCAGGGGAACGCTTAATCAGAAAAAGTGTTGAATTTTATACTCACTGGAAAAGAAAAGGACATCTTATGTTACATTACGTTAATGTGTTTTTCTGATTTCAAGTTATACTTAAATTTCTAGAATGAAAGTTTCTTGGCTGTATTGTTTGAGTCATTTAATATACTATGAACTCAATTTAGTAGGTTTATGATTCCAGATGCTTAAAGAAGTTTGCTCTAAGATTTGATATGTTTTTCTTTCTTTTTTCCATTTTTCCTTCTTTCTTCTCTTTCCTTCTCTCCCACTTTTTCCCCTTTCTTATTCTTTTTTTTTCTTTTTTTTGTAGATTTCGAATTTCAGTTGGACTTTCTGATAGCTCAGTTAGTAAAGAATCTGCCTGCAATGCAGAAGACCCTGGTTCAATTCCTGGGTTGGGAAGATCTGCTGGAGAAGGGATAGGCTACCCACTCGAGCATCCTTGGGCTTCCCTAATGGCTCAGCTGGTAAAGAATCTGCCTTCAATGCAGGAGTCCTGGGTTTGATTCCTGGGTTGGGAAGATCCCTTGGAGAAGGGAACAGTTACCCACTCCAGTATTCTGGCCTGGCGATTTCCATGGACTTTACGGGGTCCATGGGGTCACAAAGTTGTCTCAGTTCTTTTAAAAAATTGGGTAACTTTCTATATTTATATTCTTAAAAACTTGATTGGATGGTTATCTTTTGTACTTTATATCCAAAATAAATAAGTCTTGGATTTTAATTCTACTTTTTTAAAAAAATTATTTATTTTTAATTGGAGGACAATTGCTTTACAACATTGTGTTGGTTTCTGCTATACATCAACATGAATCAGCCATAGGTATACATATGTCCCCTCCCTCTTAAACGTCCCTCCCACCTCAAATCCTGCTTTTTTTGTTTTTGCATTAATTATTTTGCTTGTTATCCTCATTTTTCCTTTCTCTTTTTAAAAGGATTTTTTATCCTTATTCTAACTTCTTGAATTGAATCAATAATGCAATTATTTTCATTCTTCCTTCAATAATGAGAAAACTTAAAAGTTATCAATTTCTGCATTGGCTGCATCCAATTTCCTAACTTTGATACAGAGTGTGTAGGTATTCCTCTCTAAAAGAATGTTCTTTTCCCAGATCCTGACATGGTGAATTCTTCCTGACATTCAAAGCTTGGCATAAATGCCATCTCAGAGGGGCTTTCCCAGCCAAAAGTATTCCCATCCTCCCCATCCCCATGCCAGGCACTCCCAGTCATATCATTCTGTTTCCTTTTGTTAAAGCAAGTATCACCCCCTGATATTTTCTTGTTTTGTTGGTGCGCTTCTTTATCAGCTATCTTCCCCTACTCCAGTAAAATATAAGCCCACGAGAACAGAGTTTGTCTTCTCAGTGCTGTCTATCCTGCTATGAGACAATGTCTAGTACCTAATAAGTGATAATTGGGGCTTCCCTGGTGGCTCAGATGGTAAAGAATCTGCCTGTAATGTAGGAGACCTCGGTTTGATCTCTGGGTTGGGAAGATCCCCTGGGGAAGGAAATGGCTACCCACTTCAGTATGCTGGCCTGGAGAATTTCATGGACAGAGGAGTCTGGCAGGCTACACTCCGTGGGATCACAAAGAATTGAACACAACCGAATGACTTTCACTTTCAAGTGTTCATTACATGAATGCATGAAAAATATTCTCATCTCATTATTTTAAAAATAGCATAATGTCATGTTATGTCAATTATTCCTCAATTTGAATTTTTAATTAAAAAATAATATATAAAAATAGCCTATATATGTCATTTTTATTTCACTTTGTCATAATAACTGTACGGGACTTTGCCCTTCACCTCAAGTGGATGTTTTATTTGTTTGTTTAATTTCTAGTTTATCACTTTCTGATATGATAAAATGGCTCATATAAATTTTATGCTTTGAAACTTATTGAGTTCATCTTCGTGTCTTATTTATGATCACTCTTTGTAACTGTTCCACAGAAGCTTATAAAGATGTCATATTTTCTCTTTGTGAAAGAAAAATTCTATGATTCAGATTTTTTTCTATGTTTTTGACAACTTTTGTTTATTTCAGCTGTCAAAATTTGAGATATGTGTGTTTAAAAGTCTCCTACAAATACTGTATTTCAAGTATTTTTCCCCTTATGTTTCTAGCATACTTTGTTATTATAGAAAGCTTGCAGTGATGAGATCTTTAGTGTAGAATGTACCTTTGTTGAGAATAAAATGTTCTTCTTTGACTCATTTAATGCTTTTTGACATGAATCCTATTTGTCTGAAACAAGCTACTCTGTTCTTTTTCTGAAGACAGAATCTGGGACCCTCTGTTGGCTCCAGGAGCTCCTTTCCTGATGTACAGCAAAAGATTAAAACAAAGCCTTAAGGACCATCTGAACTCCAAGGGGAATTAATGCACTATAGTTCCAAACTCTTATCATTCAGGAAAAAAAGGATGTATTGGTGAATCCTGCAGGAATGCTGAAATCTCTATTTTTCTAGGGCCAGAAATTGCATACCTGTCAGCTAGCTTAGAAATCTCCTGTAGTGTCCAGACATCAAGACTCTTCCCCAAGTGGTTACACCCTGGATGGTGTAACTGACCCTCTTGGAAGCTGTCCCTGGCATGGACTGTGATTTAAGATAGCTGGATTCCTAACATAGCTGAGAGAGCAGGGTGGGGGAGCAAGGTGTAGGAAGGCCTGGCTCCTGGGTGTCTGGGCAAGAAGTTCTGTTTCCCTTAGACTCCCCTGCTTCATTTGATTGGCGGGAGTCCCAGGCATCCTCATCCGATCCCACTTTCCTAGTCCTGAAACTGAGTTATGGCCGTGGAAGATGCTTGAAAAAGTTCATGATGCTCTTAAAATGGCATGGAGCCCTGAGAAGTCATCATTCTCCATGAAACAAAACCCCAAATAGCATTCAGATTGGGCCTTAATGGCAACTGGATATGGTAGCAAAATAAGAAGCAAGCAAAGTGTAGTAGCAGAATCCTTGTTGAATGGCAGGACCCCTGTGTGTGATTCCCTATCACTGTTGCTGGCTTGCCATGGTCACTTCTCATTATGTGAAAATGGCCTGAGCAGGGCAAGGAGCCCCTCACATTTTCAAGAGCCATCTGCAAATGGATGAGAAAAATGTGCTAGTGTGTGAAGTGCTGAGAGCTCTTTAAAAGAAAAAATACAGCTTTTTTTTTTTTTTTTTTTTTTTTTTTTTTAAGACAGAAAGAGTCCAACTGAGTTGTAGTGGAAACTGGGATTTGCCACCAGGTGCCCCTTCCCTTTCAGTGAATGGCCGGCTGGCCGGCTGCTATTGGCTGGTCACCCTCTCTTGCCCCCCTGCGGTGAATCTCCGCATTCAGTGAGCACCTTTCTTGGGTTAGCTCAGAACCAGTGACTAATCAGTAGCAAGTATAAAGCTCCTGTCACTTTGCTCCGACGCAGGAAACCCTGAAGGTCAGTCCGAGTCTGAAACTCCCTTGTGTCTTCTGACACTTTCCCTGTGATGCTTTTAGGGGAATCCCCAATACACAAGCCTTGTAAAGTAGTGAGAATGATTTGCCTCTTCCATGTTCTTCCTCCGGAAACTGAAGCACATCTTCAGTAAGGCATACCACTTTAAGGAAAAGCCACTTTTTAAAATGTGGATTTTTTTTAAAGAGTTAAATTGGAGGGTATTTTAACAACAGCTAACATTAATTTGCCTGCCAGTGCAGGAGGCATAACAGATGTGGCTTCGATTGTTGGGTTGGGAAGATCCCCTGGAGAAGGGCATGGCAACCCACTCCTGTGTTCTTGCCTGGAGAATCCCATGGACAGAGGAGTGTGGTGGGCTACACACAGTCCACAGGGTTGAAAAGAGTCAGACATGACTGAAGCAACTTTGAATACACATTGATTTAACACTTAATTCAGTTAAGTTCAGTTCAGTTGCGACCCCATGAACCACAGCATGCCAGGCCTCCCTGTCCATCACCAACTCCCGGAGTCCACCCAAACCCATGTCCATTGAGTCGATATTGCCATCCAGCTATCTCATCCTCTGTCGTCCCCTTCTCCTCCCACCCCCAATATTTCCCAGCATCAGGGTCTTTTCCAATGAGTCAGCTCTTAGCATCAGGTGGCCAAAGTATTGGAGTTTCAGCTTCAGCATCAGTCCTTCCAATGAACACCCAGGACTGATCTCCTTTAGGATGGACTGGTTGGATCTCCTTGCAGTCCAGGGGACTCTCAAGAGTCTTCTCCAACACCCCAGTTCGAAAGCATCAATTCTTCGGCACTCAGCCTTCTTCATAGTCCAACTCTCACCTCCATACATGACCACTGGAAAGACCATACCCTTGATTACATGGACCTTTGCTGGCAACGTAATGTCACTGCTTTTTAATATGCTGTCTAAGTTGGTCATAACTTTCCTTCCAAGCAGCAAGCATCTTTTAATTTCATCGCTACAATCACCATCTGCAGTGATTTTGGAGCCCAGAAAATAAAGTCAGTCACTGTTTCCACTGTTTCCCCATCTATCTGCCATGAAGTGATGGGACCGGATGCCAACACTTAGTAGTAGTGGTTTAGTCGCTAAGTCGTGTCCAACTCTTGCACTTAATATGCACTCACTAAGTATTTTATGTCCATTAACTCATTTGATTTTCAGAACAGTCTTCTGAGGTAGAGCCTCATATTAGTTTCATTTTATAGCTGTGAGAAGCTAAGTTTGTAAAGGTTCAGCGATTTGCCCAAGTTCACACCGAGGGAGTGGTGAGGTAAGACCTGAAACTCTGTTCTCTTTGACCCTAAAAACCTGGCAAACGAACATCCACACAATAGCACCTCTTAGAACCATGCTACAGCATGCTTCCCTGCAGCTCCTATAAATAATGAATTCTTTTGTAGCACTGACAAGAGAATTGGATTTGGGAGAAAAAAAAGGAAGGTGGATATATTTTCTAGGAAAAAAAAATGGGATACTAGGTACTGCATAAATATTAAATCCTTCCTCTTGGTCTATTTTCTTCCATGTCTGTGAAAGGAACTGGAAATAGAATAAGAAGCATTTTTCCAATATACAATTCATCAGGAATTTATAAAATATTCAAGACAGTGGTATCCACAGAACAGGGCCTTTTTAAAATAGTCCTTATCTGTTGCCTGAGAGGTAGGGGACTATTTATCATTTCAATGACCTCTGGTTTATGCAGATAGTGTTAAGCAAAATAACTTTTAGGACAATTTTTTAAAATCTCTTCAAAAGAGAGTTAATTCTGTCAAGGCTATTTTCAATGTTTCCATCCTTCCTGCCTGAGTGTTTCATGTGTTGGGTTCCTCCATCCCAGCTGTACCCACTGTGGACTATGCCCTGTGAAGTCTTAAAGCCCTGCTCACTTGAGCAGGTTTTGTATGCTCTGAAGAAATCCAGCTCCCAGCCTTCAGTGAGCAGAGGCAAATTTGCATTTCTACAAGGGCACTAAGACCCCCAGATACCAAGCACCATGAATATCAACCACCACAGCATCTCCTTCTTTTCTTTTTTAAACAAAATTTTGGCCACAGTGCCCAGCTTGTAGAATCTTATTAACTGTTCCCCAAACAGGGATTGAACCATGACCTCTGCAATGAAAGCACAGAGTCCTAACTACCAGACCATCAGGGAATCCCAGCATCTCTTTCCAAATTCCTTTCCATCCTTGCTGGGAATTTAAGTACCACCCAAAGCACTGGTTGGGCAGCATTTCAAAGAGTTTCCAACCACACTGAAGCCCTTATGGGCCCCATCAGGCACTGCAGGCCAGATCCCAGTCTTGGGCACATCATTTGTGCCTGATTGACTGAGAAAGAACAGAACCAAACTCTCTTTCAGATCAGGGGCCGCATTCTTATACCAGATCATCTGAGCTGGTGCTGGACCGGTGTTCATCTCCTCAACCAACACTGCAGGCCAAGCACCTGAGCTATTGTTCCCTCTGTGCATGCTCACAGCCCCTGGCCACACCCTGGAGCCCTCCAGCTCTCTCCCCCGTGGTTTGAGCAGCCTGCCAGGTATGCTGGATTTGTCCATTCCCACCGGGAACTATGGGTTTCCCAGGTAGCTCAGTGGTAAAGAATCTGCCTACCAATGCAGAAGATGCATGTTCCATCCTGGAGTCTGGAAGATCCCCTGAAGAAGGAAATGGCAACCCACTCCAGTATACTTGCCTGGAGAATTCCATGCACAGAGAAGCCTGGTGGGCTACAGTCCATAGGGTCGCAAAGGAGTTGGACACGACCGAGGGACTAAACAACAACAATGGGGAACTACGAGCAAGGATGCTGTGTTATGCTAACAAAAGATGCTCAGCAGAGGTCATGGGGTCACAGAAGATGCTGTGCCAGGATCTGGCCACAAGGGACCACAAGTGCTGGCCTCGCTTGAGAGAGTTTTCTGGGTGGAGCTCTGACTGGGGGACCTTTGGGTCCCTGTGATTCCGTTTATAATAGTGGCAGTGCTCACTTTTATTGAGTATTGATTATGTGCCTGGCAGACTTCTGAGTGCTTCATCTACATGATGTCACCTAATCTTCCCAAGAACACTGTGAAATAAGACCAATATTATCTTTGTTTTATGGATAAGGAAACCAACGTTTAGAGAGGTGTATTGCCCAAGGTCACAGACAGGGGCTGAGCCAGGATTCGCATCGGTCTGTCTTGCTGTAGGGTCCACCGTCCACCTATGCTACGCTGTGGGCTGGGCTGTGTTTAGCCTGTGAGGGTTCTGAAAGACATTTAAAGTGTGAGCCAATATTTAAATGGTGAGAGATTTCACTTGTAAACACATACAAAATTCTACTATCTTTTAAAAAATGGGTCTGTCTGGTATCCTTTGTCTCTCCGTCCAAAGGCTCCCATCTACTGGAGGTGAGTGTTATTAGTAGCGGCCTTGTTGGATGGAGGCTATGCTCCCAGTTTCTATAGAACCTGGTCCAGCAGCCTGGTTCTGTTCGCCTATCTGGGTGTCCCCCAAGTGCTCTTGAATCGCCCAGTGCTGTGAGACATCCCCCTAGTCCTTGGTATGGGGGTGGTAGGTTCATTCCTGACCTTGTACTGCCTGGGAAACAGTTTGGGGCTAACACTCCTGTCCTCAGTTGGTTTGGAATAGAGAACACAGATGTAGGCTGGTGATGGTATAAACTAACATGGCAGGTTACTAGTTTAGAGTGAACTTCAGTCAGTTTATCTCCAGGGCAGATGGTAGGATGAGAGGGTGGCTTGGAAAGTTCTGGAAAGTAACTGGATCTGAAATTTACTCAAGGTTGTGCCACAGGCTAGTTGCGAAAGCCAGGTTGAGTCACTTTTCTCTGTACCTATAAAAGGGAGAGATTGAAGTTGATAAGCTATAAGACAGGTATCAGCTCTGAAACTCTGCTACTGCTTGTAAGTCATATTTTCACATGAGAGGACTGGTTTTGAGAGCACCTCTCAAGGAGGGGACAAATCTTTGTACAGATGAAAGATTTCAGTGGGTACAGATGAAAGGTAGGTAGTAAACAACTTTGGCTGGCTCAGCTGAAGAGCCAAGGAGAGGCCATAGACCCAGCCCAGTGAAAAAAGGTGTGGCCTGAGTCTCTAGAACATTTTGAATATCAGAGCTTTCCTTTATTTTAGTTCAGGGTCAGGTTGGGGCTTGGTTCTTTATTTAGAAAACCATGATAGCCGTCACTGAAAACAGTCCTTGCCAGAACAAACATCTCACCCCAAACAATATCACTGGGAAATATAACTATGTTAATAGATGGAATTTCACAATCTTTCAGAGCATTCAGAGGAACTCACAAGAGCTGTACCATTTTGTACTCTCTTTTTTAAAACACATACCTTATCACAGCAAAGTAAACCTGTTTCTCAAATTAGAGTAGTCTTGAAAATAAATAGTTACATACAGATTGTACTAAAGAATGAAAGATAAGCCTAGAGATCAGGCATGAGTCCAAGAAAAAAAAACCTTCATAATACATTTCTCTTGTACACTTTTTGGTACTTTTGGAGTCTTATAATTCCCTCTGGCCCATTGGCATCTCTCAGTGTAAGTCTCACTGGCTTCTCAGAATTAGCCCTATTTTCTCTCTGGCAAAGGTGGTGTGTACAACCTCAAATTCAGTTGCTTATCTGAGAACTTGATCTCAGGTGTGACTTCCCAGTATTCCCCAAACTTGGGCATGTTTGAGGGTAGATGTGGGGGACCTGTAGGAGAGGTGTGGCCTCTTACGTGAACCAGATACCAACTGAGGCTCTCTGAGACCTCTGCAAGGAGGCCAGCTTGACTGGGACTGAGCCTCCTGGCCTGACTTTATAGACCCTTGCCTCTATATCCAGGGCCAGTTGACATCCCCACTTGTGCTGGGGCCCATCACTTAATAGAATGAAAATCTTGATCCCGTAGGTCTAAAGGTACAGGCAGAAAGAGAGAGCCTGTGTTTCTAACAGGCTCCTTAGTGATGCTCATGCTGCTGGTCCACGGACTGCACCTTGAGCTGCAAGGTCTTACACGGGTGGTTCTCAGAGTGTGCTACCAGGAAGACCATCAGCAACAGCATCCCTGGGAACCTGTTAGAAATGCACACTCTTAAGCCCCAACCCTGATCTCCTGAGTCAGAAACTGGGTATGTGACCTAGCAATCTGCATTTTAACAAATACTTGAGGTTATTTTGGGTTTCCCTGATGGCTCAGTGGTGAAGAATCAGCCTGCAATGCAGGTGACACAGGAGATGCGGGTTCGATCCCTGGGTGGGGAAGGTAACCTAGAGGAGGGCATGGCAGCCCTCTCTAGTATTCTTGCCTGGGAAATCCCACGGACAGAGAAGGCTGGTGGGCTATAGTCCACAGGGTCACAAAAAGTCAGACATGACTGAAGTGACTGAGCACGCATGCTACGTAATTTTGATGCATGCTAAAGTTTGAAAAAACACTGTCTATACTATGAGTACATGTTGAATTGTGTCTCTCCCCAAAGATATATGGAAGTTTTAATCTCTAGTACCTGTGAATGTGACCTTATTCAGAAACAGGGTCTTTGTAGATTCTATCAAGTTAAGATGAAGTCATTAGCATGAGCCCTAATTCAATATGATAGTGCACTAGTAAGAAGATGACCATATGAAGACACAGATGCAGAGGGAGATGATGGCCATGTAACACAGGTAACAGAGATGGGAGTGATCCATCCATAAGCCAAAGAATGCCAAAAATGCCAGGAAATAGCAGAAGCTATAAGAAGTATTCTTGCCTACATGTTTTACAGGTAGTGAAGACCTGCCAACACCTTGATTTTGAACTTGCGGGCTCCCCAACTGTGAGACTATAAATTTCTATTACTTAAGCTATCTGGTTTGTGGTAGCTTGTTATGGCAGCCCAAGGAACCTCCAACAACTGTGAAAGGCTTTCCCCACTCTGAGGGAATAGCAGGTGTTGACAGGGCCTGGATGTAAGAGTTTGACTGATAGGTAGAAGAATACAGAGAAAGAAGTAGAAGAAAGTAAAAAGCAAATAGAAAGTAGTTATAATATATGGCCAGAGGTATGTGTGGTATTGATTTTTTAAAAGATATTTGTAAGTTAACTTAACAAACATTTATTGAGGCCCTGGGAATATGACAGTGCTCAAGAAAAGATCCTTTCCCTTAAGAAACAGCATGAGAAAACAGGCACTTAACCATTCACGGTAGCTGCTACTCTAAGGGGAAGTACAGAGAACTATGGGAGCAAGGCAACCATAGACAGTTGTTCAGGTTGTACACTATGCAACATACCTCTGATGTCAGTGCTCTTCCTTAGGGTCCTATGGTTCATAACTGCTCAATTGAATGTGGTTACTACATTGGAAAGATGTAAGAAAGACATTTAATTCATTCCTGAAGAGGAATAAAAGCTTCCCAAGGGAAACAGGATCTAAACTGAGACCTGAGGAGTAAGCAGAAGTTAGTCAGGGAAGGAAGATGAATGTGGGGGGTTAGAAAGGAAAGTGTTTAGAAAAAGAAAAGAGCATATGCCAGATCGAAGGATGGTCTGAGTGTCTGTGAGATGTGAGTCCAGTCAAGGACTCTGTAGGGAAGAAGTTAACTATTAATTAAGGGGATCATCCTCTTTCATTAGAGACTAGAGCCCTCTAGGTAAGTTCTATTTTGTAGCAAGGCTTTCTTTGATGACTCAAGTATCCCCCAAGGTAATTACAGTTGATAAGTCTTGGTTATAAACCTGACGCAATTTGCTTGTAAAAAAACAGATTAGATATCGAATGGGAGAGGAGAGGAGAAAAAGTGGGTAGGATAAGATAGAATAGGATAGAAGTCAATGCTGTGTTCAAAGTGTTTGTGTATGCAGACTGAAAAACTATAACCTCAACTTTCTTTTTTTTTCCCATTTATTTTTATTAGTTGGAGGCTAATTACTTTACAATATTGTAGTGGTTTTTGCCATACATTGACATGAGTCAGCCATGGATTTATATGTGTTCCCCATCCTGAACCTCAACTTTCTTTTCTGGCCAGGAGTCCTATCCTTTTTTGCTCCAGTGAGGGTCAGGTACTGATGAGGCCATATTGAAGCTGGCTTGTGTAAAAGAACTCGCTCAAGTTCTACCCTTGGATCTAGAAAACTAGTCTTCCCCTTGGTACTAAGGGTGAATTTCTAATTGCATAACCCAAGTTGAGGGCTTGACACTAGCGTGGACGAGGTAGCCACAGCTCAGTGGGGCAGCCATGAGCCCAGGGTAACTGGCCAGGCTGTTCCTAGAGATGCAGGGTCTCCAGAGAGCGTGCTCGGTGCTTTGTCAGCAGCACACAGTAATTTCAGGTGAGATTAGGCTACACTAAGCGCTGAGGCTGCAGATGGGGTGTGGGGGGTGCAGGTGAGGCTGGGGTACCAGGGGAAGCCCAGAGGGCAGCACACAGGTGGAAAGCAAAAGCCTAGGTCACAGTCTCAATCCTGGACTTGGGACCTGGGGGATCAGCAAAGGGCTGGTTTCTTGTTTATAAGCTTCAGATTCCCTTTGGACCAACTGGTGCCATTTCCCTGAACATCAGAAATGCCAGGGATGAAACAAACCTAAGGGTCATCATATACAAAAATCCTCAACTCCTGCACTCTATCTCTCAAGAGCTTTCCAGGCCTCCAGCCCACCAACACCTAGGCACCTTGGAGGCAGCTCCCCCTTGCCTCCAGAGCACAGCTCTGCTGTTAGAACTTTCCCTTTGAATTGAGAGAAAATGGATCTTTCTGCAGCTTTCCTCCATCTGTTGTCCTTTACTCGGAGAGTATTGACTTTTTTTCCGCCTTTACTCCACCTTGCCGAGTGGCCTTGGGTGAGCAATTCACCCTGTCTTTCTGTGCCTGTACCCTCTCTGCTGGTCTGAGAGAATTTCTGTCAAGATCAAATAAAATTATGATATGAAAGCACTTTGAACACGTAGATCAGTCCTACAACACAGCAAGCCCTGGTGGTTCTTGGTTCGTTTGGCATGACCGTGTTGGGCTCTCTTTGACTGTGACTTCCCTGAGAGCTGCCAGCTGACTCTGAGGAGGACAGCTTATGTTCAGTGCCCAGTAGCCTCTGAGTGAGTCCCTCACTGGTCTGACCTCCCCAAAAGGAAGGAAGTGAAAAGAAAGTGAGGACTCGGAAGTATTTTGGACCACCTCCCTAAACCTAGCACTAAGACACAGTACGCCTCCATGTTTTCTGAAAGGATGGGATTTGGTCCAGGTATCCCATCAAGGACCACGCCCTGGTGTATCCAAGAACTCTTCACCCGTGGTGCTCACCCAAACCAGCCTCTGAAGCCGCTTGAACTTCAGCTGGCGCCTGCTTTGCGGCTGCATCAGCATCTCCTGAACCTTTGGTAGTTGTGGCATTTCCCACTCATTGTCCCTGAGCTAATGATGCTGAGACACTGAAAATCATCAGAAAGTCCCACTACTCCCAATTAAGAATCCCCTTCCCTCTAACCAAGAGTCAGGGCCCACAGCTGCCTGCCATGATCCTGCTCACCTGTAAAGAAATGACTGTAAATGCAGTATTTTCTAATTATTATTTTGGCTGCACTGAGTCTTCATTGCAGCATGCAGGCTCAATAGTTGTAGCATGAGTACTTAGTTTCCTGACCAGGGATCGAACCTGGGCCCCCTGCCTTGCAAGTGCAGTGTCTTAACCACTGGACCACCAGGGAAGTATCAGTATTTTAATAAGTACAGGTTCCTTGCTCTGGAAGTATATTCCTAGCCATGGACTGACTTCCGTCATTCAGTATTTGTTGAATATCTCGGAATACCAGATGCTATGTGATATTCTAGGAAATATGGATATATAAACACAGCCCCTGACCTCAGGGAGCTTTCACTGAGGGGAGTCTTAGAGACATCTAAACTGTTAGTGCTAAAGGGTTGCGGGTGCTGTGACAGACTGAAGTGTAGGAAACAATAGGGGATACAGGGAGGAAGGAATCTGGGCTGTCTGAACAGGGTAGGGCAGGGTGAATCCGAGAAATTGCCATAGAAATGTGATGTTCACAGTTGAGTCTTTAAAGAATGTGTATTTAGTGCAGTTGGGGGCCTGAGACAGTAAACCGTTTATCTGAAGCATAATCTCTAGTCACAGGTCAAGGTTGGCAGTCACATTGGATGCAATCTGATTTCTCCATTGCTTTGTTGAGGAGTGGAACCTGGATTTCAGCTCTATGGCATTCAACAACAGCTGTCATATTCTCATTTGGAGGTTATTTTCTTTGTATTCTCATGTCAGTTTCCGAATTCCATTAATATAGGACTTGCCCAATATAGTAACTGCATGTGTGTCTGTACCCCCACTTATCCAGTTAGGTTGTGACGGTCTTGAGAGAAGAGTCTAAATCTCTCTTTGTTACCCCTTCATTCAACAAACATTTATTGGGCCCCACTAGTACCCTATGATAGCACTGAAGATATAGCATCAAATAAGACAGATGTGGTTTCTGTCCTCATGGAGTTTCCATTCTAGCAGAGAAGATGGTCATTGGACAAATAATCAATTGCATGTGTGATCAGACCTTTGAAAGGAAAATCCCATTGTGGTGTCACAGGGTAAACAGGGGACATGATCTAGTCCAAGGATCCCAGGCAGGTGACCCCAAAAGATGTTTAAGCTGGAAGACACTCATTGTCAATTCTTGTCTGACTAGTTTTACACCTTGGTGCTGTGATCTAATGGACTTTCCAGGTGGAACTAGTGGTAAAGAACCCACCTGCCGATGCAGGAGACATGAGACCTGGGTTTGATGCGGGAGACATAAGAGACATGAGACCCAGGGTTTGATCCCTGGGTTGGGAAGATCCCCTGGATGAAGGTATGGCAACCCCCTCCAGTATTCTTGCCTGGAAAACCCCATGGACAGAGTAGCCTGATGGGCTACGGTCCATGGGGTCGCAGAGTCAGATATGACTGAAGATACTTAGCACACACTCCATGCTCTCATGTCTACCCTTCGATTCCAAATTCTGCAAAAACTCCAATATTTATTCTTCCCTCCTCCTTCTCTTTCTTCTTCTCCTCCTTCTTCCTCTTCTTCTTCATCATAAAATGCCAAGATTTATCTGAGCAAAAGGTCATCCAGGAAGCAACCATATTTCCCAGCCTCCCTTGAAGCTAGGAGAGACATATGACTAGTTTCCTGCTACTGGAATGTGAACGGGAGTGATGTGAGCAACATCAGTGCTATATTCTTTATAGAGAAAAGGGCTTGTGCGCCACTCCCCACTTCCTACTGTGTGGGAGAGAACAGCAGCTGCACCGGCCCCCTTAAACCAGAGATGGGGGCTCCCTCTGAGGATGAGAGAGCTGCCCATTGCCCGTATATCTAGATCATCTTGGGCAACAGCACTGTGTCTGCTCTAGACATTCAGCCCATCTGTGAACCTCCCAACAAGAATTAATCTTCTGCCTTTTTGAGCCACTGTATTTTGGGTCTCTTTGCGGGGAAGCTAAGCCTATAAGCTGACTCACATATCCAGGGTCTGTTTTCAGCATGTCTTCAGCTTAGCAGGAACCACAAAGGCATTTACCCAATTTGTCATCATCTGTGAGCAGTTATAGCATGAGGTTTCTCTCTCTTCAGTTTAAACACATCATGGTCCCCATCTGGCTGTTGTTTCTTTGAACCCTTCCTCCCTCTTTCTGTGCTTCCTTGTTCCTTCTTTCATCATTCAGGTGCTCTAAATATTTGTTGGAGAATTTAAAACATACTGTCATGGGTTGGTTTTTTTTTTTTGGCCAGGTCACAATACCTTCAAAAGAGAGGCCTAGGAGAGAAAAGGGCTGTGAATGAGATTCTGAGATGAAGAGGAAAGCCTTAATTACCTGAAACTTGGTGAATCACAGCTCTCTATTAATGAGAATGCTTCTACCGCATCTTTAGAAAAAAGAAGACTGCAACCAAATAAGCTGTGATGGAGAGGTTCATTCAAAAAACCAATTTTCTAAGCTCGTTCTAGAGTTTCAACCCAATTGGCTCTTCTCCCATGGTGGCAGCCACAACTCAGTGGGAGATGGGATGGGAATTTGTCATAATGGCTCTGAGGCTGTCCTTTCAACCTTGCTTTATTCCTGCTTTCACATCATGGGGAAATGGGCTATAAGTTCCATCTATTATGCTTAAAAATATTCTGCAAATATGCAAGGCTACTTCTATAATGACATTGGTTCTGGTGTTATTTTCATTGGTAAAACAATGAAAACAATATAATGTGCATCAATAGGAAGACACTTAAATTTAAAAGTATAGTTTATCTTTTTTTTTAATTTATTTTTATTAGTTGGAGGCTAATCACTTTACAATCACTTTACCGCAGTGGGTCTTGTCATATATTGACATGAATCAGCCATGGATTTACATGTGTTCCCCATCCCGATCCCCCCTCCCAACTCCCTCTCCACCCGATCCCTCTGGGTCTTCCCAGTGCTCCAGGCCCGAGCACTTGTCTCATGCATCCAACCTGGGCTGGTGATCTGTTTCACTATAGATAATATACATGTTTTGATGCTGTTCTCTCAAAACATCCCACCCTTACCTTCTCCCACAGAGTCCAAAAGTCTGTTCTGTACATATGTGTCTCTTTTCTGTTTTGCATATAGGGTTATCTTTACCATCTTTATAAATTCCGTATATATGTGTTAGTATATGGTAATGGTTTTTATCTTTCTGGCTTACTTCACTCTGTATAATGGGCTCCAGTTTCATCCATCTCATTAGAACTGATTCAAATGAATTCTTTTTAATGGCTGAGTAATATTCCATGGTGTATATGTACCACAGCTTCCTTATCCATTTGTCTGCTGCTGGGCATCTAGGCTGCTTCCATGTCCTGGCTATTATAAACAGTGCTGCGATGAACATTGGGGTGCACGTGTCTCTTTCAGATCTGGTTTCCTCGGTATGTATGCCCAGAAGTGGGATTGCTGGGTCATATGGCAGTTCTATTTCCAGTTTTTAAAGAAATCTCCACACTGTTTTCCGTAGCGGTTGTACTAGTTTACATTACCACCAACAGTGTAAGAGGGTTCCTTTTTCTCCACACCCTCTCCAGCATATAGTTTATCTTATAAAGAAAACAAAGGCAGTCACTTCAAAGGAGATAGTTTTCTATGGACTGACCTGCAAAAATGTGCATGATGTGTGTGTGTTAGCAAAACAATTGTTTTTAAATAAAAATGAACAACTGATGTTTATGTATATATTTTCATATGCCTAGAAAAACAGACTGGAAGGACACACATGAAATTATTAATAATGGTGATCTCTGGAGAGTAGAATCAGGGAAGATGAGGGTAGGTTTTCATATTTTACTCTATAATAATTCTATGGTGTTTGTTTTTATAGTAGTAGAATTTCCCTGTGAGGCAGAGATCATACTTATCCTGCTCATTGCCCATTCATGGAGAGAATATAGGAGTGATCAATGACAATGACAGTAATAATAATAGCAATTATTATTATTATTATGTAAGTTATATAGCATTTATAATACAGTAAGCACCATCCTTTGGATTTTATATATATTAGTATATCTAATTTTCATAAATATGCTATGCAGTAAGTACTTTATCATCTCCATCTTACATATAAAGAGACAGAAGCACAGAGATGGTAAGCAAGCTGTCCAAGGTAACCAAGTGACAGAGCTGGCATTGAATCCAGGGGGCCTGGCTCCAGAGATTATTCTTAATCACTCTATGTTACGTTGATTAATGGATGTAATGAATGAATGCTAATTTTTTCAAAAAATGTTTTTTTGGCTAAGTCTCTGATAAGTAGAAGAATCAATGAACCAGTAAAGTTCATTCCCAGAGCATTCTGCTTAATCAAGGTTCTACAATTTATCTTTCAATGCAAGGTAATGGGCTGTTTATACTCAGAGCCTTTCAAAAGCTGAGAAGACACCGATGTTAACAGTTGTTGATGAGTGACTGGGAAAGGCTGAATGTTTTAATTTAAAATAAGTGAAAGAATTAATTGCTAGCAAATTAAAAGGCTTCATCTGCCGTTTCGCTGCTCCTCGGTCTTCTGTCTTCCACCCAGAACAATAACAGGGGCGTTGCGAGCACAAGCGTGACCGCCTGGCTTTTCCTTTCTGAGCAGCCTGGTTTTGCAGCTTGTGCTTACATCTGGGGATCTGGAAAGGTAGAAGAGAATTCTGTACTCCAGAAGCATCTCTATGTACTTAAGGGGCTAATAGGAACCCCCACCCCGCCACTCAGGGAAAAAGGCTAAAGCATAGACTAAGAGTTCTCGGAGTAGAGGAACTAGATTTCATTCCATTTTTACCCTCTGCATCTCAGAATGCCTGGCACCTAGCACAAGTTTTACATAGGAAAGTTTATCGACACTGTCTGACCAAGAGAAATTTTGATGGTATAGAGGAAACTCTAAGAAAAATAATAAGCACCCCTTGATTGAAATAGTTTTCTGGATCTGCAAATAAAATTCATTCAGCAGTTATGAGCACATACTCTTTGCAAAGCCTGTTACTAAATACAGGTGGACACAAAATAGTCTCAGTCTTCAAGAAGCTTAAAACAGAGTCTGAGAGATGTATGCATGGTGTCAGCACTGTGACTTTAGAATAAAGAGAAGACGTTTGTAAATTTGAAGTCAAGGAAAAACTCTCTCTCTCCCTTTCTCCCTCTCTACTCCCCACTACCTCTATCATCATAAAGATTACTCAGGAGTAATCTTGTGGATATATGGGATTTGTATACATGTGGGAACTGAATATTGGCAGTACATGGGGAGCAAACTAAAATTACTTCCCCAGGACAATTGAATGTGGCTTCCTGGCAGAGTGGAGATCGGTTTATCTGTCCACAGTTGAGTTGAAGCTTTGTTTGCAGATAAATCACTCTTCCATGGAACATCAGAAGAAGAACCGACAGAAAAAAGACATACCTGCTCAGCTGAAAGATGATGATGTACAATTAATCTGCAAATAATAGAAATAAAGTCTTCAGAGATATTACACACACACACACACACACACAAGACATATCAACGTGCTTAATGGGACTAATGACCTGGGGGAAGGAGAGGAGAGCTTAAGTTAACAATTGTGCTGGCTATTGATCTTTCCCAGACTTATAGAAAGGGCACACAGCACTACTTAACTGAGACATAGAACTGTGATGGAGTTAGAAAGGCACTAGGACAAAATTTGTGCCCCTTGCAATTTGGTCTTCCTCGGAGTAGGTCTGTGCAAGCTCTGCAGTTCTGAAAAGTGAAAGTGAAAATATTAGTTGCTCAGTCAGGTTCTATTGTTTGCGACCCCATGGACTGTACCTCCATGGACTGTACCCCCACGGACTGTACTCCCATGGACTGTAGCCTTCCAGGCTCCTCTGTCCACGGGATTCTCCAGGCAAGAACACTGGAGTGGGTTGTTGTTTCGTTCTCCAGGGGACCTTCCCAGCTGAGGGACTGAACCTCTATCTCTGCATCTCCTGCATTGGCAGGCAGGACTCTTTACCAACTGAGCCGCCAGGAAGTTAAAAGGACACCACAATTCTCAGATTGTTTCCAATCAGAATATTAACACCTCGTGGGCTATTTTTTATGAATATCTTAGTCTTTGGGAAGACAGCACAGTGTCGGGGATGCCTCGGTGTCATACTGCCAGTGTTCAAAACTCATCAGCTATGTAATAGTGGACCAGAAAGCCTTATGTGGATGGTAATATATTCAAAGGGCATTGTTAAGATTAAATGAGATGATATATGCAAAATATGTGGCAATCCATAAATCCTCAATAACTGCTAGCTATTACCATGTTCCATAGTAGCAACAAGGAGTAATGTATACAAGACCTTAATTTACCAAGTGTTTCATGTTCCCAGATGAAACACTGTCCTTAAGAGTCAAACCTCTGAGCTCATACAGACCTGAGTTCAAATACTGGTTCCCTTCCCACCAATCTTGCAAACATAAGCAAATCAGTTAACCTCTAAGCCTTAGTTTCTTTATGTGTAAAATGGGATAACAGTGCAGCGGATTCATAAGTTAGTTGTGACAATTAAATAATGTAAATTGTTCAGCACATGCTAAGTGCTCGATAAATGTCAGCAATTACTTACGTCCCATTTCTCCTCCTAATAGCTCTGTTCTGAGGGACCTATGACTCTGAACATTAGAGTTTCCAATGTTAGGTTGACTGCAAACATTCAGTCTTCCACATTGACTTCCATGTAGCTCAAATGGTAAGGAATCTGCCTGGGATGCAGGAGACCAGAGTTTGATCCCTGGATCAGAAAGATCCTCTGAAGAAGGGAATGGCAATCCACTCCACTACTCTTGCCTGAGAATTCCATGGACAGAGAAGGCTGATAGGCTACAGTTCGTGGGGTCGCAAAGAGTCGGACATAACTGAGCAACTAATACACACATAAACATCCACAGCAAGACTTAGATCACACTCCGTACAAGCCCAGCACCTAGCTGAGAACATTCTTCAGTGATGGTGTAAGGGAGATGTTCAGAAAATGAATTGGAGATGACTAAGGAGAAACAGACTGGTTCCAAATAGGAAAAGGAGTATGTCAAGGCTGTATATTGTCATGCTGCTTATTTAGCTTATATGCAGAGTACATCATGAGAAACGCTGGGCTGGAAGAAGCACAAGCTGGAATCAAGATTGCTGGGAGAAATATCAATAACCTCAGATATGCAGATGACACCACCCTTATGGCAGAGAGTGAAGAGGAACTGAAAAGCCTCTTGATGAAAGTGAAAGAGGAGAGTGAAAAAGTTGGCTTAAAGCTTAACATTCAGAAAACTAAGATCATGGCATCTGGTCCTATCACCTCATGGGAAATAGATGGGGAGACAGTGGAAACAGTGTCAGACTTTATTTTTTGGGGCTCCAAAATCACTGCGGATGGTGACTGCAGCCATGAAATTAAAAGACGCTTACTCCTTGGAAGGAAAGTTATGACCAACCTAGATAGCATGTGAAAAAGCAGAGACATTACTTTGCCAACAAAGGTCCGTCTGGTCAAGGCTATGGTTTTTCCAGTGGTCATGTATGGATGTGAGAGTTGGACTGTGAAGAAAGCTGAGCACTGAAAAATAGATGCTTTTGAACTGTGGTGTTGCAGAAGACTCTTGAGAGTCCCTTGGACTGCAAGGAGATCCAACCAGTCCATCCTGAAGAAGATAAGTCCTGGGTGTTCATTGGACGGACTGATGTTGAAGCTGAAACTGCAATACTTTGGCCACCTCATGCGAAGAGTTGACTCATTGGAAAAGACCCTGATGCTGGGAGGGATTGGGGGCAGGGGGAGAAGGGAACAACAGAGGATGAGATGGCTGGATGGCATCACCGACTCAATGGACATGAGTTTGAGTAAACTCCGGGAGTTTGCGATGGACAGGGAGGCCTGGCGTGCTGTGATTCATGGGGTCGGAAAGAGTCGGACACGACTGAGCAACTGAACTGAACTGAACTGAAGGAGAAACACCTCTACCTAAACCAGAACTGAAGATTCTAGTCCTAGAATCTGTAAAGTCAGCGAGGGAGGCCTGGAGGGAGGACTCTCCTTGAATCTGGTATGGTGACACAGTGATCATTTCACCAACCTAAATGGGGACACGGAAGTAAACCTTCCCTTCTGGTCTTATCTCTGCTTATCAGGAATAAAGGCTGGGAGATGAGGATAGGCTCCAGACGTGTCCAGAGGCTCTTGACTGTACTCGGAGCTCTGCGAAGTGTGCCTTAAATTGAGAGTGCCGAACATGGACTCATAGGGGTGGGGTCAGCCAGGACCTCTTGGATCAAGCCCTGAGATGTTACCAGAAGGGCATGACTCAGCTCTGAGATCTGCTGAGTAAGAGACTGTTGTCTCTTGCGTATGTGCTAAGTCAATTCAGTCTTGTCTGACTCTTTGCTGGGCTGTAGCCCACCAGGCTCCTCTGTCCATGGAATTCTCCAGGCAAGAATACTGGAGTGGGTTGCCATCTCCTCCTCCAGGGGATCTTCCTGACCCAGGGATGGAAACCACATCTCTTATGTCTCCTGCATTGCCAGGTGAGTTCTTTACCTCTAGCGCCACCTGGGAAGTCCTGTTGTCTCCTTGAGGAGCTTATAGCAATTGCCAGCAAGAGACAGGAAGGGACTGGCTTTTACATCTATTGATCTGATCCTTCAATCACCTCCCGTTCAGTTTCTTATCCCCCGTCTAGTTACCTCCCAAATTGCACTTCCCCAGATTCTGTATTCTCCCTCCATAGATATGCACTCTTATTCAGCTGTTTTGGAGTTGTGTGTGTGCTCCATCTTCTGCATACATCTTATGCTGACCCAGAGGAGTGTCCAAGAATGTCTATGTATAGTGTGTAGCCTATTGTATATGAGAATATGTGTATTTGTGTGATTTTTAGGTTTAGGTTTGGTGTTATGATTTTGCTTTAAATTCCTGATACCTACATATCTAGATCACACAAATACACATATCTTCATTCCACAATTCACACAAATACACAGTTTTCATTCCAATCCCAAAGAAAGGCAATGCCAAAGAATGCTCAAACTACCACACAATTGTACTCATCTCACACACTAGTAAAGTAATGCTCAAAATTCTCCAAGCCAGGCTTCAACAGTATGTGAGCCATGAACTTCCAGATGTTCAAACTGGATTTAGAAAAGACAGAGGAACCAGAGATCAAATTGCCAATATCCGTTGGGTCATTGAAAAAGCAAGAGAATTCCAGAAAAACATCTATTTCTGCTTTATTGACTATGCCAAAGCCTTTGACTGTGCGGATCACAATAAACTGTGGAAAATTCTGAAAGAGATGGGGATACCAGACCACCTGACCTGGCTCCTGAGAAATCTGTATGCAGGTCAGGAAGCAACAGTTAGAACTGGACATGGAAAAACAGACTGGTTCCAAACTGGGAAAGAAGTACATCAAGGCTGTATATTGTCACCTGCTTATTTAACTTATATGCAGAGTACATCATGAGAAATGCTAGACTGGATAAAGCACAAGCTGGAATGAAGATTGCCGGGAGAAATATCAATAACCTCAGATATGCAGATATGCCACCCTTATGGCAGAAAGTGAAGAACTAAAGAGCTTCTTGATGAAGGTGAAAGAGGAGAGTGAAAAACTTGGTTTAAAACTTAACATTCAGAAAACTAGGATTATGGCATCTGGTCCCACCACTTCATGGCAAATAGATGGGGAAAGAATGGAAACAGTGACAGACTTTATTTTTGTGGGCTCCAAAATCACTGCAGATGGTGATTATAGCCATGAAATTAAGAGATGCTTGCTCCTTGGAAGAAAAGCTATGACCAACCTAGACAGCATATTAAAAAGCAGAGATATTATCTTGCCGACAAAGGTTCGAATAGTCAAAGCTAAATTTTTTCCAGTAGTCATGAACGTATGTGAGAGTTGGACCATAAAGAAGGTGAACGCCAAAGAACTTATGCTTTTGAAACGTGGTGTTGGAGAAGACCCTTGAGAGTCCCTTGGACTGCAAGGAGATCCAACCAGTCCATCCTAAAGAAATCAGTCCTGAATATTTATTGGAAGGACTGATGCTGAAGCTGAAACTCCTATACTCTGGCCACCTGATGTGAAGAACTGACTCATTAGAAAAGACCCTGATGCTGGGCAAGATTGAAGGCAGGAGGAAAAGGGGATGACAGAGGATGAGATGATTGGATGGCATCACCAATTCAATGGAGATGAGTTTGAGGGAGTTGGTGACGGACAGAGAGGCCTGGTGTGCTGCAGTCCATGGGGTTGCAAAGAGTCAGACATGACTGAGCAACTGAACTGAACTGAAACCTAAACATCCTGGTTTGCTAAAGTAAGGCAAGCCTGAAATTTAAACTTTCCTTAAACCAAAAAGCTTAGAAGAAAATAACTTGGTTCAACTTGACAAGTAATAGAATTTTTCAAAAATTACTTACTCTTTTAAGTATAGATAACACATCATATGATTCTAAATTAAATTAATTTATTTACTTATATAAGTGTTTATATTCTATCCCTGTCTTCTACATGTCCAGTTCCACTTCACTTTCCCAAACTGGTAGCCATGTTAATATTTCCTGTGAATTCTTCCAGAGATTTTTTAAATGAATGCAAGAAATACAGGAATGAGAGCATGATATGCATTTTATTCTGCATCTTACTTTTTTAATGTTATAATCCATCTTGGGAATTTTTTAATTCATAAGAAGTGCCCTCATTCTCATTTTATATCTACACAGTATTCTGTTGAATGGATGTATCATAATAGGTTTAGCCAACTTCTTATTGGAAGACATTTAAGTTGTTACCAATTTCTTACCATAACAAGTAGCTGTTGTTTAGTCGTTTAGTCATGTCCTACTCTTTTCATGACCCCATGGACTGTAACCTGTCAGGCTCCTCTGTCCATGGGATTTCCCAGGCAGGAATACTGGAGCAGGTTGCCATTCCCTTCTCCAGGGGATATTCCCTACCCAGAGACCGAATTCCCATCTCCTGCATTAGCCGGCAGATTCTTTACCATTGAGCCAGCTGGGAAGACCATAGCAAACACTACTCCAGTGAAAAACCAATTTTGATGTTTATTACTAAATTGCCCGCCTATGGGAGTGGCAAAGACAGGAGGAGAAGGGGGTAACGGATTAGACGGTTGGATGTCATCACCGATTCAATGGAAATGAGTTTAAGCAAACTCCGGGAGATAGTGAAAGATGGGAAGCCTGGCAGTCCATGAGGTCGCAAAGAGTAGGACACAACTGAGTGATTGAACGACAGTGATGGGGGAGGCATCCACTGATGCTTGAATGACAGACACAGTGGAATGCTCATTTTCCTCTTCCTTGCCAAGATCATATATTAATATTTTGCAATTTTGATACTCAGGGTGTTTGGGTTTTTTTTCTAGCAACAAAACTTGGTGCTTTCACTGCTTTTGTTTCTTGTTGGCTGGTGGGAAGGGATAGGATGCTCTGGTTCTGGGCTTGGCTACTGCAAGGGCGTGGTGGATAGTTGACACTGTTCTCAGGGAGAGGGCAATGAGCCTTGGCTGGAGGTAGCGGCACCCCAAGACTCTCATCTGGTTCTCTGTTTTCTCCCTGGCAAGTCCTGCTAGGGAGATTTTTTTTTTTTTTTTTACTAATTTGATAGTGAAAATGATACGATATTAAGATATTGTATTTTGAATTTATGTTGCTCTTAATATAAGAAAGGTTGACTATTCGTGTATTTAAAAGTTGTTTGTATTTCTTTTATCAGTGAACCATTTCTTTACATTCTTTTCCCAACTTTTCTCTGGAAATTGTGTGTTTTTTTTTTTTTTCCTTATTGACCCATAGAAGCTCTTAAAATATTAAACACATTAAACTTTGTGAAATGAGTTATAAACAATTTGCTTCCATTTCACCATTTGTCTTTTTACTTTGCTCAAGGAGATTTTGCCAAGCAATGATTTTTATTTTTATGGAACTTAATCTTTAACTCTTTTACTTTATGCCTTCTAGTTTTTATATCATAGTTAGAAGGTCTTTTCTACTCTGAATTTATAGAGGAGCTTTCCTTTTCGGATTTATGTTTTACTTCTTTTATTTGATTCATTTGGAATGGATCCTAGTAATAAGGCACTTTACAATTTCAGTGAGAATCTGTAAAGTAGGGCAAGGAAGGAGGTCAGAAGGATGTTCCCAGGAGGGCTGAAGACTGGAGTCAAATGCATCCAGAAGATTCTCATAGCTTTGCCATGTTCTTTATGCCTCTCCACCCACAGTCCTTTGGCTCAGAGGTGAGCATCTGGCTCAAGATAGGGCAGTCAGAGCCCTTCTCCAAAATTTCTGAACTTGGGACCAGAACGAGAATCATTCAGGCAGCCATAAAAGGTAAACCTTGTGAGTTCCATGAGCCAGACTTCCTTCTACATGAGATAGCCAGACAGCACTGAAAGAATAAATCAACCCAGAGGAAAAGGCAGAGATGATGGAAAACTACTCAGGAGTACAAAGGAATGAACTGCAGATACACCCAACAACATGAACCAGCCTGAGTGAAAGAAGCCAGACAAAAATAAGTATCGACCATATGATTCCATTTTACAAAACTCTTGAAGACGCAAACTAACCTAGAATGTCAGAAGTCAGATCAGTCATTGTCAGAAGAAGAGGGTGAGGTGCGCCAGGGTGGGGTGGGAGAGAGCAATGACAAAGGGGTGTAGGGAAAATTGGGGATGACAGATACTGTTCATATCTGGTTATGGTGATGGTTCCATGGATGGGTATGTATTTCAAAACTTTTCAAATCACACACTATAAATCAGTCCAGTTCATTTTATGTTGATGATATCTCAACAAAGTTGTTTTAAAGTAAAGCAGAGATGAGGGGGGAAGTAAATCAAGTACAAATGAGGAATGTATGTATAGGAGGAAAGGAAAGCAAGAGAAAATGAATTTAGTTGGGATCTACTTCTCTCATTCTAGATGCCCACACTTGCCCTTGAGTGCGCCCATCCTATTTGTCCGCCTGACAAACTTCTAACATATTCCAAGTCCAATTCGGATGTTATCTTTTTACAGCTTTTTTGACTCTCTCAGGCTGAATTAATTGCTCCTTCATTTCTGTATGTGTTCCCATAGCTCTTATCATCTCTGCTGTGGTGACTGATGAGTCTGTCTTTTCCACAAGAAGATAAACCTCTGAAGAGCAGGAAGTGTGTCTTATTTATCCTTATAAACCCAGAAACCAGCATAATTCACAAAATGTAGCACGTGCTCATTTAATGTCTTAATTGATTTAAATGGAGGGAATCAAATTCAACCAGTGGTTATCAAGTCTTTTTGAACACTCCTTAATATAACTCTTTTTAAAAACAAAATATTGCAGGGACTCTCAATAGAGAATTCAGATAAAGGTGGAACTGACCTGGCTGAAGAGTCGATTTGAGTTTGAATCAGAGGCTATTTTCTCTTTCTCATTTTCAATTGTTTTCTATCTGCATCCATGTATAGCAAATTTGCTTTTCTGTCATCTTCCTCTATTTCCTGATCTTCTCTACTACCTAAAGAAGACCCCATTCACCCTCTCTGGGAGTACCCATAACCCTCCTGTATCTGTCTTTCTCTTTCTGACTTACTCCACTTTGTATAATAGGCAAATACTGTACACTGACATATATATAGGGAATTTAGAAAGATGGTAATGATGATCCAACAGGCAGAGCAGCAAAGGAGACACAGATGTAAGGAATAGACTTTTGGGCTCAGTGGGAGAAGGCGAGGGTGGGATGATTTGGAAGAAGAACATTGAAACATATATATTACCATTTTTACATATTTATATCTATATGTAAAATAGATGGCCAGTGCAAGTTTGATGCATGAAGCAGGGCACCCAAAGCTGGAGCTCTGGGACAACCCAGAGGGATGTGATGGGGAGGGGGATGGGATGGGGAGGGAGATTGGAGGGGTGTTCAGAATGGGGGGGCACATAGGCACCTGTGGTTGATTCATGTTGACGTATGGCAAAAACCACCACAATGTTGTAAAGCAATTATCCTCCAACTAAAATAAATTAATTTTTTTAAAAACCCTCCTGTATCCCAAGAGACCCCAGAAGACAACGCCCTTGTGTTACCAGGTGCTCCTGCTCCAAGCTTTCCTGTGCCGTAAGAAATTCCCGATTGTGAGGGTGGGGTGGAAGAGAAGGTTTTGGACAAAAAGATCCCTGACCACAAAAATAGATCTTATAAAAACGTCTCTAGCTACTTGCTTAAATTACTAAGCTAGTTTCCAAAAAGTTAGATGAAAGAAAGAGCTCATTTCCAAAGGGCCCAGGAGGCTGGGAGTTAAGCCATTGCTGGTAGGTGCTTCTCCTATTAATTTTTCCCGCCTAGAGTCTCAGGGTTTCCCTGGTCGCTCGGGTGGCAAAGCATCTGCCTGCAATGCGAGAGACCTGGGTTTGATCCCTGGGTTGGGAAGATCCCCTGGAGAAGGCAAAGGCTTCCCACTCCAGTATTCTGGCCTGGAGAAATCCATGGACTTCAGTTCATGGGGTCGCAAAGAGTCAGACGTGACTGAGTGACTTTCACTCCCTCACAGAGTCTTAATCTAAAATTGTGAGTCTGCGGTCTTTTATTTCCAGGATTCCATTTTACAGAATTGTTTCTGGAATTATCCAAAGACTCACCATGTATTAATTTTCCCTGCAGTTTTTTAATCAGAGCTGATTCAATATGAAACCCAATAGACTATGTCTGGAATGCATAGAAAGCATTCAGAACATTGTGGCCTATAGAATTTATGATAAAGATAAAACGGAAGCAACTTCATTGTGTTTGCAGGCCAAATGAGGGCATTGGACAAGATGATCTCCAAGAGCTCCTCCAACCTTGTGAGTTTATGATTTCTGGGCAGACAGACGAGAACAGCAGCAGAGGTTTGGGGTGAGCTGTGTGAGAAATAAATTGTTCTTTGCACAAATGAATAGAGTATAATAGCAATAAATCTCAGGAAGAACATTTCAACAGAAAGAACATTTCAAAATTATCTTCAATGTCTCATTGTCTGTACAGTTTCATTTTTGTATTGTTTTTTCTTACTTTCTAAGTAATGCCTCTTGTAGGGGGTTTAAAGTGTGATTCAGGAAATGTTATGTCCATTTGTGCTATCTTCCATACCCAGGACAAGTCGTTAGAGGCAAGGACCTAAGGACATTTGGCAAAGTCAACAGGATTGAAGGAGGAAAGGAGAGGATTTTTCCTAGCTGTTAAAAATGCAGGAAGAGGGTGTTTCAAAAGCTGGTCTGTTGATAAGAATTTAATGTGTATTTGCCCAAACCATTAAAGTTATATGGTTAGGTTACCAGGCTAGGTCCCAACCTAAAATACGAGAGAACAATAAAAACTTTATTTTTATATAGGTAACCTCATCTGTAACATTTTCTTGGAGAAAAATGTCCATTTTGGGTTCTCTGCTACAGTGTTGTGAACTTACCTCCCTCAGCCTAGCAGTAGAAGAGACCTGCAGTGATGGGGACAGATGTGGGCAGTTGTCCTCAGACACCCACAGTTCATCCAAGCGTTACATCTGCCTTCTCTTAGAAGGATAAATTATTCCAAACTGGGAAACAAGTGAAAACTACCTTGAAGGGTGAAGTTCTGAATATCGACTCTCACCATTTTATGTTTAAATTACTTTACAAATTGAAAATTCACAACACACTGTCTTTGCATTTAATTTAGAATTCTGTTTTGTGACCATGATTGAGAACTCAAGTTTTTTTGCTCTGTGTTACAATTAGTAAATGGTTTTATGTTCCTTGATGATGATAAATTTGTTTTTGAATTTCATTATAATATCTAAATTGATTATTATCACAACTAGATGTCAGTACCTGACTGTCAGTGTTTTTCTTATGGCAGAAATGAATGATCCAAATTTTTTGAATTACTATGTTGTGGGTTTCTTTTTAACTACAGGAAGAAAAAAAAAAAAAAAACACAGAATGACAAAGTGTATTTTGAACCAAACAGGAGTTCAGTAATTCATACTACAAATATTTATTGAGCATTCTGTCCTCTGGATTGAAGAAAGATAAATAATTCACATTTCATGCACTCATAGAACTCATGAATTACAGGAAATAAAACAGATAAATAATTCTACTCAAGGCAAAATGAGTAAGTACCATAAAGAAATATTAATAGCAGAGTTCTTTGGGCAACATAAAAGAAAGAAAAAACATTTCAGCTGAGACAAGAGAAGTCTCCTGGAGAAACTGGTGCAGAAACTGGTCCTTCTTAAAGAAGAATCTAAAAAGTGATGGGCAGGGAGCCCACCACGGGGAGAATGGAAAACCACTGGAGGTTTTTGGAAGGGGAAGTGACATGATTTAGCTGAGTGGTTTAGAAGGCAAACATATACGAGTCCAACGATGATTGCAGTGATTCAAATGAAGTCAAGATGCTTGAACCGTACAAATGGGTGTGTACAGAGCACAGAGATTTAAGAGATAGTCAGGAATCAGGGCTTTCCAGGTGGCTCCAGTGGTAAAAAACCTCCCTGCCAGTACCAGAGATGTAAGGGATGCAGGTTCAATCCCTGGGTCAGGAAGATCCCCTGGAGGAGGGCATGACAGCCCACTCCAGTATTCTTGTCTGCAGAATCTCATGGACAAAGGAGCCTGGTGGGCATGACTGAAGCGACTTAGCACACATGCACATACGCAAGGAAACAGAATCAACAAACTTTGGGGATCCTTTAGAAACAAGAAGTAGAAACACAGATTTGAAAGTCAGGAAAGGCAATTACTGAAATTACAAAAGAGTGGTTTTCAAGCTTGATTCAAGCACAAGAATTTCCTGGAGAGCTTAAATATCAACACAGGTTTCAGGGTTTACCTTATGGACATAAAGATTCAGTGAGATTTAGGTTTGGTCCTAGGAATCTGTATGTTTAAGCAGCATCCCAGAGGATTTGGATGCCTTGGGGCACTGACCACACTTCAAGAAACAGCTCTATGGAAACAGAGGTTACCAAGAGGGTGTGCAAAGCCCAAAAGTGGGCTGACCTGGCTTTTTGGAAAATGAGGAAGAGAATCTGAGACCTGGAGTTCCTCTCTTTTCCCCTCTGCTTCTCCAACACCTGAGATTAAAGTCACCTTCTGGGAGCTTACTATTCTAATGTAAAATAACGCATACAATAGACACACACAAAAATAAAATGGTTTTAAACAGTGCCATGGAGAAAATAAAGCAGAATAAGGGCTTGAGAAGGTTTGTGGGGAGAGGGAAAGGAGGTGAAAGGAGAGTAGGGACAGCACTTTTGGACTGAATCATAAGGAGAGGCTTTCAGAAAACGACAGGAGTTGAGGTCTGAGATGAGGACGTGGCCAAAGGAGATGAGCATTGCAGGCGTGGGAACAAGATGGGTAAAGATGATGAGTGAGGAAACCACTATGTGTTTGGGGAATGACTGCAGGGCCAGGGTCCAGGGGGTGCTGGAGCAGAGTGAGGAAGGGGGCAAGCAGTAAGAGCTGAGGGCAAAGGAGAAAGCAGTAGTCAGGTCACAGAACAAGACCCTGCTGGATTCGGGAGTTAACTCTAAGGTGTGGGGGGACCTCCTTGGAGGCTTTGAGTAGGAGAGTGTCATGATGTGATTTACTTTTTGGAAGAGTCACTTTGCCTGCTTTGGCCGTGGAGTGTGGCTATGGGGGATGAGCTGGAGGTACTGAGATGATCTCAGACAGATGCTGTGGCAGCTGGGACATGGATGGTAGAAGTGGAGAGATGAGGCCAAACCTGTGTTCTGAAAGGAAAAATGACATAACTTGCCAATGCATTAGCTCTGTGGTATGAGGGTAATGTCTAGCTTTTGGGGGAATTTGTTTGTGTTTTGGTTGAAGGAACAACTGGATCCATGAGATGAAGCTGATATAATATGGTGGAAGCTAAGGGAAAGAAAACTGCAGGGTCTAGTGTCTCAGCATTGCTAATGCCTCAAACTATGATGGCAAAGGGTAAGCTCTTAACAGATATTTCTTGACTGAATTAATGAAAGACTCGATGCTAGAGAATAGCTAAGAAGGTAAGGATTGGGGAAAAAAACCCTTGGTGGATTGGAAGTGTGTAGGGACACTTGGTGGGGGTTGGAAGTGTGTAGGGGCTCTTCTGGTGGTCACAGTGACCAGCACCAGTCACACCTAAACTCTTGAAGTCACCACCAGGCAGTTTCAGATCCACTTGTATCTGTGCATGCCGTTCCCTCTTCCTGCAGGTTTTTCCGCATCCTTGGGTCAACTGTGTGTATGTCAATTGGTATTATTGCAGCAAATGCCTATATAACAAAATTTACCATTTTAACCATCTTTAAAGTGTACAATTCAGTGACATTTTGTACATTCAGTATTGTACATTGACAGTTTGTACATTCACACTATTTCCAGAATACTTTTATCATCCCCAAGGAATTCCATGAAGCCGTTTCTTCCCATTTCTGCCTGCTCCCTCCCCTTCCCTGGCAACCACTAATCTGCTCTCTGTCTCTATGGATTTACTTATTCTAGACTTTTCATATACACTGGATCATGCAGTCTGTGGCCTTTGTGCCTTGCTTCATTCACTTAGCATAATGTTTTCCAGGCTCATCCTTGTTGTAGCACGTATCAGCACATCATTTCATTCTGTGGATGAATAATATGCAATTGTATGGATAGATCATATTTTGTTTATCCATTAGTCCATTGATGGATATTTGACTTGTTTCTATCTTTTGGCTATTGTGCATAGGGCTGCTATCAATATTTGTGTATAAGAGTTTTTTGTGCCTGTTTTCAGTATGTGTGTTGAGAGGGTTGTTGAGTTACATGGTAATATTTTTTAAACTATATTTATTTATTTTGACTTCAGTAGGTCTTTGTTGCTACATGTGGCCTTTCTCTAGTTGTGGCAAGCAGGGGCTACTCTTCATTGCAGTTGTACAAACTTCTCACTGCCGTGGCTTCTCTTGCTGCGAAGCACTGGCTCTACCCACGGGGGCTTCAGTAGTTGCCTCACACGGCCTTAGTAGTTGAAGCTCAGGCTTAGTTGCTCAGCGGTGTGTAGGATCCTCCCTGACCAGAGATCAAACTCTTGTCCCCTGCACTGGCAGGCAGACTCCTAACCACTGCACCACTGGGGAAGCCTTTTATGTTTAACTTATTAAGGAAATGTCAATCAATTGAGCATCTTTTAAGACATCCTTTCTGATGTCTTTCTTGACTTGTCCTTTCTCCTCCCATTGAACTTTTCCTTTTTCTGTGTATTGCCACTGTTTCTGATGTACACATGTCTCCTGGCACCTGAACATGAGTCTAGCTACCTTATGCTAATATTACCCGTCTTCTGGTTAGTGGATTATAAACTCTTTGAGGAAACAACCCAAGTCTTATTTTTCTCTGTATGGTTTACTGCAACTCCATTTACCTTTGGTAAATTTACAAGCTCTCAATAAATCTTTACTGGGAAAATGACAGTTCTCAGTGCAGAAAAGAGTTTCAAGCAGGGTGACTTTTCATTTGGGGAATGGAGAACTTTAGATGCTACACAGTGGTAATTGCTGTTTTTAACTGTAATTGCTGGGGCTGTGCTGGCACACCCAGGTTGCTATTATGTTCATTTAGACATATAAACAGGGGGTATGTGTGTATATGTGTGGGGAAGAGGAGGCTGTGTTATTTATGTTGAAGCTTTTTGACAGTTAACCTACATCTGCAAAATCCCTGCAAAATCTCACTACCAGCCAAATGACCTCAATCAAGGTAGAAGAAGCTTCTCAGAACTTCATAAACAAGTCTGAGTTGTTGGGCTTCTCCACCGCCATGCTGATATCTGAAAATGCCACCTTTGATAAACCATAGCTCTGCCTAGAGAGACTGAATTTTTGGCAATCTTGCAAAATCCCAGGGTTTTAATTAAATTGCTTTCAAAGTAGCTTGACTTAATGGGTCATAGAACAAAATGTTGAATTAACACAAAGCATTTCCTAATGGAGTGAAAACAAATGGGAGGTGGCTTTTCGTGTGAGCTTCCTGTAATTGGAACCACCAATCAGATGTGCCGCATGAAGGCTCCCTGATGGAATGCTTTTTGTCTCTGAGTCAGCATACAAAGTTAAATGCTGAAAAAGTGATGACTTTCCAAGTGCGAAAGTGCTGAGGATCAAACAGAGCAGCATAAGGCATGGCTTCCACTCAAGGAGCTTATAATCCAACTGAGCAGGTGAGAAACAGACATATAAATGGTAAACATCAGTTTCAGACATGTAAGAGCTAAAAGGGTAATATAAACAATTGGTAGTATTAGATAGGGCGGGGGGTCAGTGTTAGAGGGCAGGGAGAGATACTACTTGAGAGTGTGGAGAAGTTCTTTACCAGGTTGTATATTTCAAATGACAAGCATGACACATGTCAGGAGCATGCAATGGTTAAGGGTCTTTGAACAAATTATTAATAGTATAAATGGAGCAGTATATTCAGGTAAGGGAATATGGGGATACTCAAGTGGCAAGGGTATTTTGGAACTCAGATTGAAAAGAGCATGGAAAATAAAAATAAGTTTAGACTTTATCCGGTAGGGAATGAGAAGCCATAAATGTCTCCCTCTCAGAAGCCAAGGCTTCTGAGGAGAGTGACAAGACACATTGACAGTTATATTTATGGAAAAGTAATTTAATGAGGTTTTATAGGCTGGCGAAAGAGGGAAAATATTGGAAAAGAGAAATAAGTTAATAGGCTATTGAAATAGTCCAACAGAGAACCGAGAGCTTAAACTAGAGCAATGGCAATGGGGATATAAAGAAGTGTGGGAGTAGGAGGTGGATTCGTAAATAAAGTTGGCTTTTCTATAGTTTTAGACAGACATTAAAAAGTGTGAGTTTTTATGTTTAATTTTTCTATTTCTGCTTTATATTTTCCAACACTGCTCTGTTGGAAATCAGGACTTCCTTAGCTGATGAAGGGGATCATAATAAGCCGCCCCCAAACATACCACTATGACTTACAGGTTATTTTGAGCTGAAGGCAATTAAGAAATAGCATATACAGGAGAAACTCTGCCCTCCCATTTCTGCCTGAAAACAGGGCATAAATTTCCCCTTGGAAGGGTAACAAATTTACATTTATAAAGATTTCTCCCTCTCCAGCACCAGAAAGAGAAGAAAAATTTTAATCGCCAGAGATGACTCTTATTGCTGGAGACAGCACTGACTGTGTCTGCATAACAAGCCTGACTCAATAACCTTTACTACCATACTTTTCCTGGTCACCTTCCCATAGTTCACTAAAAGCCCAAACACCCGCTTTCCTTTGTCTAGTCGCTTCTCCACAATTTACTGTTGCACAGTTGCTCAATCATGTCCAACTCTTTACGACCCCATGGACTGCAGCATGCCAGGCTTCCCTGCCCTTCACAATCTCCCAGAGTTTGTTCAAACTCATGTCCATTGAATTGATGATGTCATCCAACCATCTCATCCTCTGTCATCCCCTTCTCCTGCCTCCAATCTTTCCCAGCATCAGGATCTTTCCAATGAGTTGGCTCCACGCATCAGGTGGTCAAAGTATTGGAGTTTCAGCTTCAGCATCAGTCCTTCCAAGGAATATTCAGGAATAATTTCCTTTAGGATTGACTGGTTGGATCTCCTTGCAGTCCAAGGGGTCTCAAGAGTCCACGATTTATTACCCTTTGTTAAAGTGCTATGTAGGAACCTGGGTCTAATTCCGTCTTTGGGTTTTCCCTTATTTTCTGTGAGGCCGTCATGTACATGCAATAGAAAAGCTTTCCCTGTTATTCTCTCTTTTGTCCTTCAATTTGCTGGCTTCAGGCACTGAATCTAAGAGCATAGAGGAAGAGTTTTTCTTCCTCTATAATGAGCATTCAAAAATGCCCTCAAGCAACTGATCACTGCTAAATCATGTGACCACTTTCATGTATAGACTTGATTCTTAATCTCAAGTGGGTCCTAAGTGCTGCCTGGCAAACTGAATACATTTCTTTAGTAAATTCACTGGAATGTGAAACTGCATGGGCAGGGATCTCTGTTCAGTTTACTGACATATCCCAAGAGCCTTGAATACTGCTTGGCACAGAGCATGTGTAGGACCAATGTTATGGACAAGTGTTTTATACTTTTTCTTCCTTCCTCAAACCTCAACCCCCCCAAATCCTCAGACCTCAATACTCAGCTATTGGTCTTGCTACTTACTTCACTGAGAAAGTGCAATTAATCTGAGAAGAACATGCACACACTCCCACACCTAAGTCAACCACCCCCTTGCAAACTTACCCATATTTTTCCCTTCCCACTTATCACAAAGGACAGTTTGTCCCAGCTCCTGTCTAAGTCTGACTCTCCCAACTGTACACTGCATCCCACTCTCTTCTGCCTACTCAAGAGTTTGTTCCTGAAGTCGACTCTTCTCTTTCCTGCATCATCAGTTTTTCCTCTCAACTGGATAATTCCCATCAGGATACAGATTGATTAAGGAGAACACCGTGATGCAGAAAGTAAAGAGGTGTTCTGGTGTGTGCTTGGGTGCTGGCAACCTACATAGAACTGTCAAAAAGAGCTGCCATTAGGTGGCCTTGGGCACTCAGAGAATCTGCTAAGGGGTTTTTCCAAAGGTATAATATTGTGCCTGAAAATTAGTAGGTGCTCAATAAATATTCACCAAAGAATGAATAATAACCCTCATCTTAAACTATCCCTCTCTTGACTATGCAGCCCTCCATCTACCATCTCATTCTTCTGCACCCCTTTTATAGAAAATTCCACAAAAGCATTATTTATATGATTGCTGTTTTCACTTTTGAGCCTCTTAGTTTCTCTTGATCTCACTCTAATTGTGCTTTCATCTCTAGGGCCCTACTAAAACTTTGAGATCATCAACAACTTCCATTTTGACAAGTCCAATTCCTAGACCTCATCTACTTGAACTTTCAAGCAATCATTTGACCCAGGGGATAACCTCTCCTTTTTTCCTCACTGACCTCTCTTTCTCAGTCACATTTTCTGGTTTCTACTCAGCTCTCCAACTTCTTAATGTTGCAATGTTCCCATTTCTGCCCTCAGACATCTTTTCTATCACATTTATTCCCGTACTTTACTTCCTAATCTAGATGCTGATGATTCTCAAATTTATATCCAGGCTCTGAATTTAAGACTTATCCAACATCTCCGCTTGGATTTTGAATAAGCGTCTCTCTGTGTTTCTTCCTTTAAATTTCAGATGTATAGAAATGAATGAATTATAATCTTTTGCTGATGCCATATTCATTTTTTTTGTTTGTTTTTGGCCAATGCTTGGCCTTCTTTTCCATTTATTTATTTATTGTTTAATATACTATAATGAATACCTGTGAACATATTACATGATAAAGAAACTAGAATGCCTACAATAATGTAAGTCATTCTCTATGATCTTCCCCCACCCCATCCCTGTACTACTCCCCACCCAGTTAACACCCTGGTACCATCTCCATTACCACAACTGCACAAACCACCATTGACTCTCTCCTAGACTGATGTAATAGTCTTCTGACTGGTCTTCCTGCTTCTTTTATTGAATCAACAACCCCCCTCCCCATTCATCTCCACCTCCTCCTCCACCCCCAGCCAATCTATTCTTTTCACTGCATCCAGAGTGATGCTTTAAGGTCAGCTCATATAAATTCTATGTGACTCTAACCAAAATCTTCAATGGCTTTCCATTCTCATGCCAGATAAAATCCAAAATCCTTATGATGGATTAAAAAGCCCTCCATTATCTGACTCAAGTCCTCATCCGCTACCATCATGCTTCTAGTCCTTTGGCCTAATATCTTTGAAGTAGCTATTCCAACTGCCTACAAAACTCTTTCCCAAAATACCTCCCCATCACTCTTCCTTATTTTATTCAGGTTGTTACTCATCAGTGAAGCCTTCTCAGCTAATCATTAAGAATAGCATTCCTCCTCCACTTCCTGAGTCACTTCCTAACTTCCTTATTCTGTCCACTGGAACTTACCCCATGTGTATTTGTTTATTTTCTGTCTCCTCCCAGTAGAAGGAATGTTCCATGGGGCAGGGACTTGCTTGTTCACCACTCTAACCCTCAATGAAATATGTCTGGTGCTGGGCAGCTACTTGTTGCAGGTTAGGTTTCCTGGAAGCAGACTCTGAGACTGGGTTAGTGTGCGTGACTTCCATTAGGGAGGGCTCTATAAAAGGGAAGGGAAGGAAACAGAACTGGGCACAGGGAGAAGCTGGGTGATGATACAGTCTTCATAAAGGACTTGGTTAGTCCCACAGGAAGCTCTGAAGCTGGGGTGGCCCTTCAGAGTTGTACCAAACTCCTGGGCTTTCATAATCCAGTCATTCATGGGGCTTGCTCGAGAAAGTGGCCATGACCTTGGAGGGAGGGCTCTCTTTAGCTCTGCAGGGTGTCATGGGCTAACAACTGAGTGCTTACCGCCAGCAGCACTCCTGGGACCTGGGGAAATAATTCCTTCATTTCCAGAGAGATCTAGGTGGCCCATCGTGGGGCCCGCCACAGCAGTCAATAAAGTGGTTAGTGGTGAACTTTTTGAGATCCAAGAACACAGGAAATGGGTGAGGGTTCATGACATGGAAAAGAGGAAGGAACTGGGAACCAGGTCAGTGAATCTTCACACCCACAGTCCTCCACTTGCCTCCCATGAGCAGGACCGTGTGCGGGTGCTCTGTGATGGGACCCAATGGTTACAATGTGACCCTGCCTGGGAGAGAGAAAGTGAAACATAGGCACAAACATCCATGGTACAAAGCAGTGTATTATAACAAAATAGTGCTTATGAAGAGAAAAGAGGAGGGGAATGAGGGGAAGGATAGAGGAAGGCAACATGGGGGAGACTTTTGAAATCTTGGAAGGTGGATAAGGTGTTGCTGAGCATGATTGGAGGGAAGACAGCCAGCAGGTTAAGAGGTGGTAGACCAAGAGCTCAGACCAAGAGCTCTGTGCCATGGCATCTCCCCTCTCTCTCCTCTGATACTTGGAGGCTTTACTGCACACAAATCCCTCCAATGCCAACATCATATGCATGTTCAAGTTCAATCCTGAAAGAGGAAAATGCTGCCTATTTGCTACCAATTCTATCAGCCTCAGGGAGATAGTTTGTAGAGTTTTATGTGACCTGTTCTATTTTTAAAACTGTAATGAACCAGTAAATCCCATAAGGCACACTATAAAACTGTCCCTTGTATTTAGGAAACAGAATCTAACAGCTACAGAAAAGACCATGTCTTTTGAAGAGAAGCCAATGCAGTGGTAGCTGAATCTCTGGTTTAAAAAAGGTAGACTCGGGCTTCCCTGATGGCTCAGTGGTAAAGGATTGCCTGCCAATGCAGGAGACAAGGATTCAATCCCTGGTCTGGGAAGATGCCACGTGCTGTGAAAAAATTAAGTCTGTGCACCACAACTATTGAGCCTGTGCTCTAGAGCTAGGAACCACAACTGCTGAGACCATGTGCCCTAGAGAACCTGCTCCACAACAAGAGAAGTCACCACAATGAGAAGCCTGCACACTGCAACTAGAGAGTAGACTCCACTTACCACAACTAGAGAAAAGCCCGTGGAGCAACAAAGACCCAACACAGCCAAAAATAAATAAACAAATAAAAAATTTAGGCTCAAATAAACACGTGTAAAGATTATCACTGATGTAAGCTTACAGTTGAAGAACTTGAGCCCAGCAAGGTGATAGGGCTTTGTCAAAGTGACACAGCAGATCAGTGTCAGGTGAAGCCCAACAATATGCACATGGCCTCCAGACCCCTTTTAAAGGACTGTCTAGATCTTTGGCCAGGGGTCCTTAAAGGATGCCTGCCTCCCTCCTCTTAAATGAACAGCAGCGGGAGCCACTGGCCAACCCAGTTGCTGGGTCAAGTGGCAGCTCCCACCTAATTGTACCAGTCCAAAAAGGAGTGACACAGTGAGTCAGCTAGGAGTCTGGTTTCCTGTAGTTCAAGAATGGCAAGACGAGGAACAAACCATGGGCTTTATTGCTGGGGGAAGAGAATGATTTACAAGGCCCTGGCCCTTGGCTGGGATAGAGAATAGAAAATCCTCTAAGGATGTGATTTCAGAGAGTGAAAAATAGTCACTTGAAACCATGGTTTCAGCTTGAGGTTCCAGCGTGGCTTTGTGTTTTCCTGTCAGTGAACTGATCTCTGTTTGCCCAAGCTAATCACCCTTCCTGATCTACTTTAGAAATGAGCCTCTCCCTCTCCCTCCTTCCACTATAAATGGATCCACTATTTCTTAAGGCACTAGATCCCTTTGATCATTTGGTGGCAACCTCTGGCTTTAGCTTGGAATGTGTGGGATATCTCGTGACCAAACAAGGGACCAAGATGAAGACTGAATGTCAACAGTGATTACTACAGTGTTTGACTCCTTGGAATCAGCAACTTGATGGGAAATGACTTGCTTAGAAATTAGACCTGGAAGATACAACAAGCCCATGTATGAAATTATACAAAGTCTGATCCCAGGCCTCCGAAACTTAGAAGCAGGTAGAGGAAATAGGAGAGAGAAGCCCCCAAACTCTAAAAACAAATTATTTATTCCCATGTGGCAGCTTTAACTGATGCTTAGTTTTTCTCAGTAGCGAGCCACACAACCACAAATCCCTGGGTGTGGGCCATGTGAATCTTTTTTTTTAATTATCAGAATTCAAATAATCCATCCTTGGACTACAAGTTTCAGCAGGGACCAAGCTCACATAAACACTTTGTTGATCTTTATTATCCTATTTGTCAGGATTCTCATAACATCCTATTTCAAGATGAAATTTTGGTAAGAATGGTATTTTATCAAATTTTATTCAGTTTTGATTATTATTTTGATGGATAAATGCCAGGCAGGGCTAATCCAGGCAGAAACAGTTACATGCCTGTTATGGGTGTGGGATGGAGCTTGTTAGACACTAGTGGCCTACTTGCTTGAGTGTGAGATAATTAATAAAAATGTTTTTGCTCATCTAAAAAATCTTAGATCAGCCTCTCCTTATGGGTCACATTTTGGAGGCTTGAGTTTAAGATGTCAATCGCCCATCCCTCGAGTTTCCATCCTCCCTTCTTATTCATTTAGTGGTGGGTTAACCAGGCCAGTAACTAGTTTCTCATGTACTAGGTATCTATTCCCATCACTCTCCTCATGGCTATAAAAGTACTCAGTTCAATCACTTCCTATTATTCAGATTTAAGCAAGATGTGTCATGGTGGTGGTGGTGGTGACAGTGTATGTGTCTTTGTACATTGATCACTATTGAATTGATGCCAAGTTTTCTGACCTGTAAAGTGGGGATGATTATTCTAAACTCAAGGCTTGATGGGAAGGTTAAGTTAGTAGACATCATGCATGAGAATCTCTGACACACAGTAGGTCACCTTCAATATGTTTGTGAACCTGAACTCATGGGGATCTTTCCACTCTTACTGGGCCACACCTGCTACCAGTTATTTGGGTTAAGTCCATGTGGCCTCAGGCATCTGTGCTAAGAGTGCACCTTGGGAGCTGGGTACATGGCTTGTTATGGGAGGTCAGGGCAGAGTAGGGAACCTGGCTTTCCAGTCAGACCATGAGATCCGGAATTGATTACACTGGGCCAGCACTTCTGAATCCATCTAACACCAGACTCTTCCATGGACATTTGCCTTCTCTCAGTAAGATTTTCCTCTTTTGTGTGTCTCCTGGTCCCTCAAAATGGCTACATTTTCAATCAGCAATCATCTTTGAGCAGATGCCAGGCACGAGGCACTGTGTCAGATGTTGTGGGGGAAGTCCAGAGAATCACTTCTGTTGAGTATTTGCTAGGCAGCAAACTCCAAACTGGGCTTCCCTCATGGCTCAGACAGTAAAGAATCTGCCTGCAATGCAGGAGACCTGGGTTTGAACCCTGGATTAGGAAGATCTCCTGGAGAAGGGAATAACTGCTCACTCTAGTATTCTTGCCTGGAGAATCCCATGGACAGAGGAACCTGGCCAGCAACAGTCCATGGGGTTGAAAAGAGTTAGACACGACTGAGTGACAAATACTTTCACTTTTCAAGCCCTGAACTACGCCTTTTACGTACTTTATCTCATTTACAAAGATGAATAAGACAGTCTCCAGCCATAAGGAACGAAACATCATTAAAGGAAAATAAGACATATACACACAAAAAATAACTGTTCCAAGTGTATAAAACTGAAAATCAAGACATTAAGAGAACTGAGAATTTAGAGAAAGCAGAGGTTACTGCTAAGGGATGGGGCCATGACTGTATTCAAAAGGAAGGATGGGTTTGATTGGGTCTTGAAGGATGGTCAACATTTGGGCAGGGAAAGAGAAGAAAATGAGGCTGCCCACTTGGGGAATTGCACAAGCAAATCTAAAAACGGGAATGAATCCCAGCTGTGCCCATCAGACAGTGAGCAGCCCATTCCTGAGGTTGGGGTAGGACAATTTCGCTCCCCTCTCTGTACCCGCCCACACACACACACACACACAGACACAACAAGTGAGAGGCAACCACTATAGTGTCAAACAGACTCAAATCCCACTTGTGTCACATGCCAGCTAAATTAATAAACCTGTCTGAGTCTCAATAACTTTATCTCTGAAATGGGAATAAAATACTTCATCTCCAGGTTTGTTAGGAAGATTAGATGAAAAGATGATATATGTACACTGCCCAGCCCTCCATTCTGGCAATAGTGAGACCAGAATAAAAGGCTGTATTTCATCAAGCATGTGGATACTGATTGAGTGTCTGTGGTTAGAGCTGTCTGTGGTTTGCAAAGTACCTTCGCCTACACTGGCTCATCAGTGTAGGCCTCCCCTTTGCTCTGTGTGTAGGCAGGGCTGATGTCACTGCCGTCCCATTTTACAGCTGGGAAAATGGAAGTTTAGAGAAGCCTGGACTTTCCCAAGTTCCTAACTTTACAGTCAGATAGACCCATGCTCAGACGCTGGCTCTGCCACCATCTGCTAGCTGGGGCACCTCTCTGAGCTTCAGCTTCTTTGCATTCCGTGCTCAGCTTAACACATCCATACCTACATCCTTTACTAAACATTTAATTTGATTATTTAAATTTTTGAACATATAATAAGTTTCAGAACTTAAAAACTGCAAGAAGCTATGTGATGAAAAGTCTCCTCACCCCTGTCCACTATCCATCAAGTTCCACTACATCCCATAAGCAACTTGCACATACTTCAGCCAATCACTGTGTGTCCTTTTCTGAGTCTCTATACATACAGAAGCAAATCCAAGTGCATGTATATGTACTTCTGCATCTTGCTTTATTTTTTAAAGCGCATCTAGGATTTTTTTCACATCAGCACACACCAGCTTCCTTGTTTTCTTTGGCAGTTGGTATTTCATTACCTGGATGTGCTGTAACTCATTCACCTAGTCTCCAATGACTGACATTTAGGTTGTTGCCAGTCCTTTGCCATTACAAACAATACTGCAGTGAATAACCTTGTACATACACCACTTTGTGTATAAGCATGCTCATACGATAAATTCTTAGAAGCACATTACTGGATCAAACTTGGGCAACGTCATGTTCATAGCTATTGTTAAGTTGCCTTCCATCAGGTTATACACCCACTTGCACTTATACAAGTGCCAGGGCAGTGTGTTGCCAAACTCTGGTACTGTTACCAATCTGCTAGGTGAAAATAGCATCTCAGTGTAGCTTTAATTTGAATTTATCTCATTATGAATGAGACTGAGCATATTTTCAAAAAGCTCTTTGTATTTCCCTTACTGTGAACTGTATGTTCACATCCTTTGCTCATTTTTCCATTGGGTTGTTGGTCTTCTATACTTTATGATAATAACTTTATATAAGGAAAATTTAATCTTAGAAATGTAAACCCTTTGTGATATGAGTTGCAAATAACTTTTTTCTTTCTGCATTGGTTGTTTGCCTTTTCATATGGCTTATTGCATCCATTATTTGCATGTATGTGTGTGTTAGAAACCATTTCCGAACTTTTCAGCTCATTACAACAGCCAATGTAATGCTATGGTCTGAGCTCAGCTAAGAGTCTATCTCTGTTCCACAAGGTGTCAGCTGGGCTCATGTATGCTTTAAAGTCAGTCGGTGGTTGATGTCATTCCCGGGCCTGGTGGTTGACTGGCTGTCAATAGAAGGTCACTCGTCATCCAGTGGGCTAGTCTGGTGTTCTTCTCATGATGGTCACAGGTTCCAAAAACAGCAAGACAACGAGTACATACCAAAGCCCAAGTGTTTTTAAGCCTCTACTTGCGTCACATTTGTTACTGCCTCAGTGGCCAAAGCAAGTAAGGCTGGATTCAGGGTGGGAAGGGAGCACCTGAGGATGTAAGTAAAGGGAAGAAATTTTTGGCCATTTTTTGTAAACAATTTACAACATTTACAGGATTTGTTTGGGATTTTGGTTCTTGGTGTTACTATTGTTTGTTTTCCTATGTGGTGTTTTATTTTTATAGTAATGTAATTTGTCAATCTTTTCTGTCATAGATTCTAGATTTTAAGTTATAAATAGGAAGCCATTCTTCCACTCTAAGGTTATGAAGGTAATTCTTACTATCTTCTCATACTTCTATGGCTTCACTGATTACATTTAAGCTTTTATCCATTTGGAATTTATCCTTCTGTTCACTCCACATTTATATTCTTAAGTAAAACATAATCTTTCTCTATTGTCAGGGTAAGCAGTTAGACTCAGTAATAAACAACTAAATTTTAGTGACTTGTAACAAGAAAGATTTATTACGTGCTCACACCACATGTCCATCATGGTCTGGGGTAAGGTCTGCTCCCCATCAACTTTACTCTGGGACCCAAGGTGATGACCCACGCTCCACCTAGGACACTGCCCATCTTGTAGAGAAGAGAGACCAAGACACATACACAGTGCTTCTTAAAGCTTCCTCTCAGAAATATTGCTTGATTTTCATGGGCCAAAATGAGTCACATTGCCAATTCTGATTCCAGTGGAAAAGCGAAGTATAATCCTCCCCTGAGGAGGGACAACAAATAACCAAGAACATTTCAGTCTTTCACAACTGTCCTTTCTGTTAACTTGCAGCTCTGGGAAAGGACACACACAGAGCCTAAAGCTGCTGGTGACCACATCTTACCAGCTAGGTCAGGAACATCATCAGTGGCCTGGGATTAGGCATGCCAGAAGCAAATGACCCTCACACCTGACCTTCCTCCCTCAGATCTTGAACCCTGTTCAGAGCAAGGGGTGTGTGTGTAGTCTGGAGCAGCAGAGCATATAAAGAGAGGAACAGTGAGCCTCACCTAGAAAACTGTTATAAGTTGAATGGTGTCACCTTAAAAAGACATACTGCCGTATGAACCCCACCCCAGTACCTCAGAATGTTGTTACCTTTTTTAGAGATAGGATCTTACAGAGGTAATCAAATTAAAATGAGTTTATTAGGATGAGTCCTAATATGACTCATATCCTTATATAAAGGGGAAATTGCGATACAGAGGGAAGATGATATCGAAAAAATTTACCTCAGATTGAGACTTGAACCCATGTACTGGGACTCCATCACAGCTGAAACCCAGTCTTCCAACTGAGATCACGGACCTGGCTTAATTGCTCGGGTTCTTCATGTCTCATCACTGAAAAAACTCAGTGAGAGACAAAGTGATAGGTAAGAGTGGATTTATTTAGAGAGAAACACTTTCACAGATGGGCTGTGGGTCATCTCAGAAGGTGAGAATAATCTCAAAATGTGGCGTGGTTCGCTTTTGTGGGCTGGATAATTTCATTGGCTGATGAGTGGGAGGATTATTCCAAACATTTCGGGGAAGGGGCAGAGATTTCCAGGAATTGGGCCACCAGCCATTTTTTGGCCTTTGATGGTCAGCCTTGGAACTGTCATGGCGCCTCTGGGTATGTCATTTAGCTTGCTGATGTGCTACAGTGAGCGTGTACTGAGGATCAAGATCTAGTCAAAGGTGACTTGTCCGCCATCTTGGACCCGTTTGATTCTAATCAGTTTATGTTGTCTCCTTGGGCAACCTTCCTTCCAAAGGGCAACATCCTTCCAAAAGTTGTTCCTGCCCCCCCCCCCCAACCCTCCATTTCAATATGAATACACAGGAAAAAGACAGCCATCCACTAGTGAAGGAGGGGGACCTGGAACAGATCCTTTGCTCACAGGCCTCCAAAGGAACCAATTCTGTCATCACATGATGTCAGACTTCCAGCCTCTGGGACTGTAAGAAAATAAATGTCTGCTGTTTAAATAAGTCACCCAGTTTATGGTACTTTTTCATGGCAGCCCTAGCAAAGGAATACAGGGAACATATCCCAGAGCTTGGTAAGGGCTGCCTGGATGCTAGTTTGAAGCATTTCTGGTGTCACAGGTTAACAGAAAAGAAGCCCATGGTCAACTAGCAATGTCTTCCTTGGATGTGAGGTGGGAAGTGGCAGTGAATTTGGAGATAGCTGGCCAGGGAATTCACTCAGGTTCCAGTACATGGTGACTCTGTGATGACAGCAAGGGTCACACCAACTTGTAAATTGGTGAACTTCAGGGCAGGACTGCCAGGAATTCATGACTGAGGGCTTCACTGAGGATAAGGGAGGGGGGACAGAGAGTAAGCCTGGCATCTACCTAAATGTGGGTCCCTAGCCTGTCGGGTGATAGAGCAGCCAGCACTTCTCTGATGAGAGAGCACCAGGAGCCAGCAAGAGAAAGTCAGGGTCTCAAACGAAATGATAGCTCCTTAATATTTTACTAGATGCCAGCATTCCTTTCAATTAGCCTTTTTGAAGTTTGCTATATTAAGACCACAAAGTCTGCCCTTCTCGGCTCTGCTAAGTATCATGAGATCTCTGCCTCTAGCAGAGTAGAGTAAGATTCCACAGCCCTGAAAAACACAAAGTATTTCTCAGAGCAGGTTTTAGAGGGTACTAGTGTGTAAGAAAAGTCCTGAAATATTGATGAAAAGGTCCAGAGATGTGGGTGTAGTGGTTGCTTGCAGCAAGTATTTACTTCCTTCCCAAAGGCAGATTCAATACCAAAAAAAGCAACAGAAAAACTTCAAAAAAATGTTTATCTCTGTGTGTGTGCACGTGCACACGCGTGTGTGTGTGTAATATGCCATAGCTTGCTGGGTGCTCCATGGAACACCGTTATAATGTGGGAGCCAGACAACACTTTGGATATAGATATTAAGGTTGACTCAGTAGAAGCGGCAGTGATGAGATGTCTTCGGAAGTGACTTCAGAGGCAGAGCCCACCAGAGAGAGACATGGAGCAGAATAAGATGAAAGAACAGTGTATCTTTTGCTTATGGAACAAAGCTCCCCAGAAATAATGACTTAAGGCAACATTTTATTTGTTGATGATTATGCAGGTCAGCGATTTGGGCTGGGCTCAGCTGGTCGATTCTTGTATTCCCCTAAGGTCACTCATGGGCTGCAGCCAGCAGGCAGTTCAGCGAGAGGCTGGCTGATTGAGGCTCTCAACTGGGGTGGCTCATCTCTGTGCCAGCAACTTTATCACAAGGCAGCAGGAGAGCCTTCAGCAGCCAGAGAGGGCAAGTCTGAAGACACACACCCCTTCAGGCCTCTGCCTGCATCGCATTTGCTGACACCGCAGAGTCCAGCCCAGGGTCAGTGCGGGAGGACACTGCACAGAGGTTTAGCGATATGAAGGCATGAGTCCCTGGTGTCTTCAGTGTAAGACTCTTCCACGGTTTGCCTTTCTGAGGACCTCTGTAACATGTCCTGAAACTCTCAGAGGTAAAAACCTGGTAGAGTTCAGGAGGTAGTGAAAGTTTTATTGTATTTATCATTCTGTGATCCTTTCTATACACACAGGCAAGTAGGCCTGGGAAAGCTCACAATATTGACCTTGAACAAATCCCTTATTCTCTAAGATTCAGTTTCCCATTGGCAAAACTCACCCACAGGGTTATGGTCAGGATCATGTGAGCTCATGGCCACTTGTGACACATGTTAAGTGGGCGCTTCCCTATCAGCCAGGATAGGCTATGGAGAAAACTTTAAGCCAGTACACAGGTAAACGTATAGCTATTCAGTGAGAAAATAGAGCTCCAGGTGACTAGGCTGCTTGAATAATCTAAAAAATTCAGGGGAAGATCTTTCAGCTCTAGATACATTGTTAGTCTTGATCTTTGTCTACTCAGAATTGACAAGGAGAAAACAGATCGGCTTTGCCTTTTGTCGTAGTCCTAAACTATTCTTCTATCTCAAAAGCAACTCATTCTCTCTTGCTTTTAACATCATCAATCTAGCTCACAAAACATCTCCTCTAGAAAGTGTTTGATGAATCACACCCGATTTGATCCCTGCTCACCTATCCATCAAATATCACCAAGTCCTCTTTAAGTGTCTGGTGTGGTGCTAGGACCCGTGACACAAAGATGAACGAGGCCTCATTTTTATCCCCTAGTTGCTCACAGACTAGTGATGTGATAGATGCTTAGACAGGAAATAGTACTGTCATTGTGTGCTGTGAGAGAAAAACGTACATTTACTCAACAAACATGTGACACCCTTACTCTGTGTATGCCTTATGCTGGTGTGAAATATTAAAATGAACAAGGGGACTTCCTGGTGGCCCACGGGTCAAGAATCCACCTGCCAAGGCAGGGGACATGGGTTCCATCTCTGGTCTGGGAGGATCCCACTTGCCACGGAGCAAATACGTCTGTGTGCCAACAGTTCAACCCACCCTCTGGATACCACGTGCCACAACTACTGAAGCCCGTGAATCCTGGAATCCGTGAGAAGCTACCACAATGAGAAGCCCTTGTACCGCAAACATTGAAAACCCGTGACCAGCAACCAGCAACGAAGACCAACTGCAGCCAAATAAATAAAATGAGAACAAGATGCCTTTGTATTCTTAAGGAGTGTCTACTGAAGGAGTCAGAGAAGTCTCCAGTCATAATTTAGGAACTCAGACGTAGGTATGAGGCTCTCATGGAAGCCCAGAGCATGGCACCTGCCAGGTGGAAGTGATCAAGAGTAGTTTCCTATAGACTTGATCACAGACAAGGGAAAGGCAGACACAGCAGCATGTTACAAAGGCAGTTTGGAGCAGCTTGAGAGTGCGGCATCTGGGGGAACCCAGAGCAGCTCGGCATGCCTGGTACACAGATCAAGAGCGGGGGTGTGAGAGCAGAATCTGGAGAAGTTGGTAGAGGCCAGACCATAGACGCTGAGGAACCATAGATCATTTCCATCCAGAACGTGCTCTGATCAGATATGCATTTTAGAAAAGTCACTCCAGTGGGAGTAGGGAGATTGGCTTACTTACAGGGGCAGACTCAGAAAGGGACAATGAAACAGGAGGCTGTTTAATAATCCATTTCAAGTGGGAAGTGCTGAGGGATCAATTTTAAGAGACACTAATAGGGATAGAGAGAAGGGGGTGAATTTGGAAGGCATGAAGGTGTTTACGGGCTCCATTGTGTCCTCCCCTGAAAATTTTCATATGCTGAAGTCCTTACCTTCAGTACCTCAGATTGTGATTGTATTTGAAGATGGGTTTTTTGTTGTTGTTGTTTTGTTTTTTGGTCGAGCTGTGCAGCGTGGAGGATCTTAGTTCCCCAAACAGAGATTGCTCCCACACCCAATGCAGTGGAAGCTCAGAGTCTCAATCACTGGACAACCAGAGAAGCCCTGAGATGGAGAGTCTCCAAAGAGGTGATTAAGTTATCAGCTATTAGTAAGTAAGTGAAGTCGCTCAGTCATGTCCGAGTCTTGGCGACCCCATGGACTGTAGCCTACCAGGCTCCTCTGTCCATGAGGTTTTCCAGGCAAGAGTACTGGAGTGGGGTGCCATGGCTATTAGGGTGGGCTTAATCCTATATGACTGCTGTGCTTATAAGATAGAAGAACAGTTTAGGATTAGGACAAAAGGTAAAGCAGATGTGTGAAGCAAACACGAAGTCTGTGTTCTGTTTTCTCCAGGTCGGCCTTGGGGAGAGACAGGGAGAGATGCAGAGACATTCAGAAGAAAGAACATGTGAGGGCACAGGGAAAAGACAGCCGTCTTTAAGTCAGGGAGAGAGACTTCCGAAGAACCCTGCTGAGGCCACAAGCTTGGACTTTGGCCCCCAGAACTGTGGGAAAATGGCATTTCCATTATTTAAGCCATTCCGTCTGTGGTACTTTGTGGTGGCGACCAGAGCGAGCTAAAAGAAGCAAGATGGACATGTTCACAGTATAAAACTGATAACCAATAAGGACCTGCTGTATAGCAGAGGGAACTCTGCTCAATGTCACCTGGCAGTCTGGATTGGAGGGGAGTTTGAGGGGCGAATGGATACATTTATATGTACGCTGAGACCCTTTGATGTCCACCAGAAGCTATCACAACATTGTTAACCAGCTATACTCCATTACAAAATTAGAAGTTTACAAAAAAAAAAAAAAGAGGAACCTTGTGCCTTTGGGGAAGGTCAGATGTATAGGAATTATGGAAACTGCAGCTCCACTTCCTTTATCCTCCCCAGACCCAGAAAGGATCCAGTTAGCATGGGTACCTCGTAAGTCCCTGGCATCACCCCTGTACTTACTCCAGGGAAAGGGAAGGCATGTGGACCCCCTCAGGTACTCCATACCCTAGCCCAGGAAGAGGTGTCTGGGAGAAAGTTATTTTCCCAAAGTCACATGAGGGACCAATTTGAAAGATCTTACCATAACTCTCCTACCCTGTTGGTGGGAATGTAAATTGGTGTAGCCACTGTGGAAAGCAGTATGGAGGTTCCTTACAAAACTAAAAATAGAACTACCATACGATCCAGCAACCGAACTGGGCATATATCCAGAAAAAACTCTAATTCAAAAACATGCATGCACCTCAATGTTCATAGCAGACTAATCACAATAGCCAAGACATGGAAGCAACTTAAATGTCCATTGACAGAGGAGTGGATAAAGAAGATGCGGGTACCTATATAACTCTGAATACTGCTCCTGCTGCTGCTAAGTCACGTCAGTCGTGTCTAACTCTATGCGACCCCATAGATGGCAGCCCACCAGGCTCCCGTCCCTGGGATTCTCCAGGCGAGAATACTGGAGTGGGTAGCCAGTTCCTTCTCCAGGGCATGAAAGTGAAGAGTGAAAGTGAAGTCGCTCAGTCGTGTCCAACTCTTAGTGACCCCATGGACTTTAGCCTGCCAGGCTCCTCCGTCCATGGGATTTCCCAAGCAAGTGTACTGGAGTGGGTTGCCATTGCCTTCTCCGACTCTGAATACTACTGAGATATAAAAAGAATGAAATAATGCCATCTGCAGCAACATGGATGGACCTAGAGATTATCATACTAAATGAAGTAAGTCAGACTGAGAAAGACAAATATTAATATCATATGATATCAATTATCTGTGGAATTTTTTTAATGATACAAATGACCTTATTTACAAAACAAATACAGACATAAAAAGCAGACCAATGGTTTCAAAAGAGGGGAGAGGGGAAGGATAAATTAGGAATTTGGGATGAACAGATATACGCTACTGTATATAAAATAGATAACCAACAAGGCCCTACTATATAGCTGCTGCTGTTTAGTTGCTAAGATGTGTCTGATCCTTTTCGACCCCGTGAACTGTAGCCTGCCAGGCCCCTCTGGCCATGGGATTCTCTGGGCAAGAGTACTGGAGTGGGTTGCCATTTCCTCCTCCAGGGGAACTCCCCAACCCAGGGACTGAACCCACATCTCCAGCTTGGCAGGCGGATTCTTCACCACTGAGCCACCGGGGAAGCCCACCACTATATAGCACAGGAAACTATTTAATATCTTATAACAACATATAGTGAAAAAAAAAAAAAAATATATATATATATATATATATAAATGAATCACCTCACTGTACACCAGAAATTAGCACAATGTAAATCAACTATATTTCAATTTTTTTAAAAAGCCTAGAGAGAAAAAATACATAAGAAATTAAAAAAAAAAGACCTTCCCACCATTAAATTACCCTCTCCCCTGCTGTCTTCTCTCCGTCACCGGGTTCTTTTTTCCTTTCCCACCTGTATTCTGTGCTTACTCCAGCAGCCTCTGCACCAACCCTGGAGTCATTCTGCTGAAGTCCTGGGGCATTTTTACCCCAAAATAAACATAGTCAGCCAGCCTGTAGGTGAACCAGCCAGTTCGTGGATGCGTCCTATCCAGGGTGCCCCTCCGGAGGGGATGGAGGGGGTGCAGGAAGCAATACAGAGAGAGCGAGCTTTGGGCCCTAGACTTCTGTCTTGTTGGAAATCTGAGGCTGGATGAAAGGTCAGAGACCAAATGTTCTAACCCATTCACACGACAGCAATTGGAGAAGGAAATGGCAACCCACTCCAGTGTTCTTGCCTGGAGAAACCCATGGACAGAGGAGCCTGGTGGGCTACAGTCCATGGGGTCACAAAGTCCAATGCAATTGAGCGACTATCACTCACTCCACCAACAATAATGTCTAGGGAGGGTAAATTCCCTGTCGTTTTGGAGTCTCAAACTAGTTGTGATGGGGGTGGGGCAGGACCTCTCACCGTTTAACTGAGAGATCTGCTCACCCAGCAGCGCAGTCTCAGGGGCCTCAAACATTCCTGTCATCTGGGCTCACAGCCTTCTGAGGTCCTTCGGCACGAGCCCCCTCCATGAGAGATCCCACCAGGGATGACCCAGTCTCTGTCTGAGCATTAGCCACACGGGAACGGCTCCCAGCCTCCCGCTTCCTGGCACAGACCTGCCACTCTGAGCCATTCCTATCTGTTCCTGGGTGGAGATGCACTCTCCCTCCGGAGCGCTCCCTCTGCAGAGTCAGAAGAGATGTGTGTGAAGCAGGGGGCCTGGGAAGCCTTTCCTTCCCACTCTCTCCCCTGGGTCAAGGCTTGGCAAGGTGGCTCTGCGTGCTCCAGGCCTCCTTGGCTGGGACGAGCAGCCTCTTGCCTGCAGGCACTTCTGCAGAGCAGAGCTGTTTCCTCATACCTGAGCTGTGCACGGCAGCACCGACCACTCCTGGCTGAGCCCACTATTTAAGGCCAGCGCACCCCAGCCGGCTGTGAGTCACGGCACTAGGAGGGCAGCGGCAGCTCCACTCACCCCAGCATCCAGCGCCCTGCAGGAAGGGCCCCTTCCCCCGCCATGGCTTCCCTGGGGCAGGTCATCTTCTGGAGGTAGGGCTCTCTTCTCTATCTTTACAGGTGCGGGAACCGCGGTGAGGTCTTGTGGGGCTGCTGAAGACTGCTGGGCCATCCCATAGGTCCCCACCGCTACCCTTATCTGATCCAGCATTGGGCTGGCATGAGCCTGGCCAGATAAGAGCTTAACAGAATTGGATTTAACATCACACCCCGGCCACTCAAAGCCCCCATTCATGGTCAGATTGGTTTTCTGCCATGGAGGGAGGGCTGGCAGCTGCCACGACAGCTCTAGACCAAGGAGTGTGTGTGCCAGGCTGGGACATTAATGCTCTTGTGGGGGCCCTATGTAGGACGGTGTGGGGCTGCTCTATGGGGTGGGAGGGAATCTATGACTGATGATGGCTGGGGTGCAGAGGGACCCTCTATAAGCCCCCAGGATGAAGCAGGTGAGCATGCTTAGGCTTTTCTGGGTATGACTTCCCAGTACTGCTGAGTAATTCACCTCTCCTCCACCCCGGCTCTGGGGTGGGCTCCCTAGTTTTCCTGGGGGTTCCTTGGAGAGGAGACCCCTGCTGCTGCTGCTGATGATGATGATGAGAAAACAAAACTTTGTGGAAGCTCAGAGTCAGCCCACCCTAGGGCCTGGGATGGGACAGGGGAAGGACATAAAGAAGCAGCAGCAAGAGGAGCTTGTGGCCCTGGAAACTGCGAAAGGGCAGGTCCATCAGCAGAGCTGAGAGGATGGAGGAAGAGGTTTGATAGAATGAGCCCAACTCCCCAGAGATGAAGGAAGCCCCATCTCTTACCTTCTGCTCCTCTCACAGAGCTCTATCTAATTGCCTGTTTGTCCATCAGGCAGTCGCTTACCTTTCCAGAAGGAAAGAGATGGAAAGTGAAGGAAGAGTTCTCCTGAAATGGTTGGTGATTCACCTTTGGCCACAACTTGTGATGATGTTTAAGAGGACTGGTGGGTGTTGGTTCTAGGGTTGTTTGTGTCTTTTCCAGTGAAAGGGAAAGCAGGGAGGGAGGAAGGGTTAACCTCAGATTAACAGTGAAGTTTCTGAAAAGACTGAGAGAATGTTACTTCTTAGAGGCAGCCTAGAAAACTCTTTTCCTTAAAACAAAACGTCAGCTCCCTCACTGGTGTCCTCCTGAAGCCACCAGTCCTGAGTCAGGGGCTGGGGGCACTCAGGGTGACTGCATGGCTGTTGGGCGGCATTCCCCTTCCTGTGTCTGCGAGGACGCCCTGCTCCCTTCCATTTGGACTTTTCTGCCCAGTGAGGACGTCCCAAGAAGCAGCTATGTCAGAGGACCTAGCGTTTTGCCAGCACCTTCTTTCTCAGTGCCCTGGGCTAGGTGCCTCACAGTGGCCGCCTGTAATCCTCATCACAGCCTGTGAGGGTTCATGATCACCTACGAGGGCTTATGTCTCATTCTCAAGGCCACACAGCCTGGAAGGGGCAGGGCAGCGTTGGAATCCACCCTACCTAACTCCGAAACCCAAGTTCTGTCCCCTGTGTCACACTTGACTCCACTCCCTGCCCAACGGCCCCCTTCCCCCTGTTCCTTGGTTCCACTGAGACACTCCTCATGCAACAAGTGGGTCTGTTGTTCCCAGGAAGAATGTGTGGGCTTTCTAATAATACATTACAACCAGCCTGACTGGTTTTGCAGGAGGATTAGCAGGAGGTGGGTGTTCAAAATGCAGATCCCACCCTTCAGAGACCCACTGGAATCCACAGAGGCTCCTCTTGTTGACCCCAGCATGCCTTGGCAGTTCTTCATGCTCTGCGGTTACAGAAGCAGTGAGGAGCCAGCAGGGTGGCTGAATCTTTGTGCAAAGAGGCCCCTGGGAAGGGGGGTCAATGGCAGGCTGGGTGGGGAGCAGGGTCTGGAGGGCTCTGCCCCAACAAGCTTCTTTCTTTGCCATAATTTCCTTAATTCATACTCACACTTTTACTGAGATTGGTGGTATGGGAGAGTTCATGGGAGGATCTGCCATCCTCTGCGGACCCAGTGGATTATTTCCTTAAATAATTACCAGAGAGCTTACTACCTTCAAAACTCATGCTCAGGATGCAGGGGGATGGAATGTCTGTGTGCAGGTTCTACTGAGCCTGACCTCCACGGTACATTTAGAAGCTCTGTGGTCAGAATTCTCTTCCCCCTTTCCCTTCAAGGTCATCAGTGGGAGCAGACCTCACCCAAGGAACATTTTGTTTCAGCTTTTTTAAAGTAAAATATAATCAATGTACAATATTATATGTTACAGATGCACAACATAGTGACTCACAATTTTTAAAGATTATATATGAGCTTTCCTAGTAGCTCAAATGGTAAAGACTCTGCCCACAATGTGGGAGATACAGGTTCAGTCCCTGCGTCAGGAAGATCCCCTGGAGAAAAGAATGGCAACCCACTCCAATACTGTTGCCTGGAGAATCCCATGGACGGAGGAGCCTGGCGGGCTACAGTCCATGGGGTTGCAAAGAATCCGACATGATTGAGCGACTTAAACACACACACATACACTCATAGTCAATTTATAGCTACTGTAAAATATTGCATATATTCTCTGTGTGGTACAATATATCCTTGTGGTTTATTTATTTTATACATAATAGTTTGTACCACTCAATATCCTACCCCTCTATTTTCCCTCCTCCATACCCTCTCCCTATGGTAACCACTAGTTTGTTCTAGAAATCTGTGAGTCTGACTCTTTGTTTTATTCACTAGTTCATTGCAGTTTTTTAGATTCCACACATAAGTGGTATCATACAGCATTTGTTTTTCCCTGTCTGACTTATTTCACTTAACATAATGTCCTATAAGTCTGTCCATGTGGCTGCATATGGCAAAATTGTCGTTCTTTTTTACTGCTGAGTAGTATTCCTTTGTATCTCAATAGCACGTCTTCTTTATCCATTCATCTATAGATGCACATTCAGGTTGCTTCCGTGTCTTGGCTACTGTGAATAGTGCTACTATGAACACAGGGGTGCATGTATCTTTTTGAATTATAGTTTTGTCCAGATTCGCCTAGGAGTGGGATTGATGGTTCATACAGCATCTTTATTTTTAATTTCTTGAGGAAACTCCATACTGTTTTCCGTGGTGGTTTCACCAATTTACATTTCCACAAACAATGTAAGAAGGTTCCCTTCTCTCCACGTCCTCTCTAGCACTTCTTATGTGTAGACTTATTAAAAATGGCTTTTTTGACCAGTGTGAAATGGTACCTCATTGTAGTTTTGATTTGCATTTCTCCAATAATTAGTGATGTTAATCATCTTTTTATGTGCCTATTGGCCATCTGTATATCTTCTTTGGAGAAATGTCTGTTTGGTTCTGCCTATTTTTCAATTGGGTTGTCTGTTTTTTTGATGTTGAATTGTATGAGCTGTTTTATATGGTAGATAGTAACCCCTTATCCATCATATCATTTGCAAATATTTTCTCCAATTCAGTAGGCTGTCTTTTAATTTTGCCAATGGCTTCCTTTGCTATGCAAAAGCTGTTAATTTATTTAGGTCCCATTTGTTTACTTCTACTTTTATTTCCTTTGCTTTAGGAGACAGATCTAAAAAAATATTGCTGCAATGTATATCGAAAGGTGTTTTGCCTATATTTTCCTCTAGGAGTTGTATAGTATTTGGTCTTTGGTCTTACATTGGCTCTTTAATCCATTTGAAGTTTATTTTTGTGTATGCTATTAGAGAATGTTCTAATTTCATTCTTCGACATGTAGCTGTCCAGTTTTTCCAGCACCACTTATTGAAGAGATTGTTTCTTCTCCATTGTATATTCTTGCCATCTTTGCTGCAGATTAATTGACCATAAGTGCAACCCATGGAGGGTCTTTCCTGGTGGCTCAACAGTAAAGAATCTGCCTGCAATGCAGGAGACATGTAGGAGTTTGGGTTCGATCCCTGGGTCAGGAAGATCCCCTGGAGTAGGAAATGTTAACCTGCTCCAGTATTGTTGCTTGGAAAATTCCATGGACAGAGGAGCCTGGTGGGCTAAAGTCCTTGGGGTCGCAAAAAGTCAGACACAACTGAGCACGCATACACTCCCCTTAGGAATCCATAGGTAGAGAAGTAGTGGTCCCTTCTCTGAAGGGCTTACATTCAGTCAACAGTATTAACAGAGCACCTACTATGTGCCAAGCAGTGCATGAGGCACTAGGTCAAAGGCAGTTAAAACACTGACAAGATTTTAGGTTAATGGGAAAGAAAGACTCCCAGACACCAACCTTCTGTTGACAAACCATGAGACAATAGAGCAAAATAAAACTGGAGCACTTCCCTAACTTAAGAATTGGGGGAAGGTTTCCTGAGCCAGGTGATGGCTGGGCTAAGTGTTGAGGATTAATTAGCATGACCCAGGTGAAGAAGGATGGGAAGGGCCCTCTAGGCAGAGGGGATAGAGCCAGACAGGATAGGATAGGATGATAGACTAAAGCTCATGAAGCAGTGTCAGGTGTTGGAAAGCTACAAGCTACTCTGTATCATCATCAGAGCCTGAAGTTTGAGGCAGGAGTGCTGGGACGAGGCTGGAGAGGCTGAGTCAGGTCATGCTGGGCCTTCCTCTAGCAGACTCAGGGCTGGAAGTTTGGTGTGGGTGATGAGGAGCCATTGTAGGTCTCTAGCAGAGGAAACTTGGTAGTTTTCATCTTAGGCAGGTTATTCCAGAGGCAGCATAGAGGATGGATATGAGGACAGGGAAAGGGTAGGGAAATAGGTAAGGAAGATAAGGACCTGAAATTGAGAATGATAACTGAGGTCCAGAGAAAGAAAACATATTCAAGATACATTTGGACTTAAAATTGGTGGTATTTGGTAAATGAATGGAGGGTGGTAGAGAATAGGAATGGATGCGAAGGTTGGAGCCTGGAGTGACCCCCGTGTTCCTGGATTAGGTACAGTGAGGTGGGAAACAGAGACAAGGATGAGAATTATTTAACTTTGGCATGTGTTCAATTCAGGCTTCCCCTGGGAACCTTAGGTGGTGATGATCACCTCTAGGCGGTGATGCTCAGGGGACAGTGGAAGCCTTGAGACTGAAACTGGGAGAAGCCAGGGCTGGAGATGTCAGTGTGAGATTCAGAAGTAGGAGGCAGGGAGTAGTAACCTGGAATGTCTTCTAAGGAGAGCCCATAGAAGGGTAGGAGCCAGGGGCTTGGCATGGGAAGCTGAAGAACACCCATGTTTAAGGGAGGGCACAGGAAGGTGAGTCAGAAAGAGCTGGGAGCAAATGGTGGGAGAGGCAGGATAAAGACCAGGATTGAGGGGTCTCGTGGATGTCAACAGAGCAGTTTCATGGAGCACCCAGGGCTGGTGGGGGTGTCACACAGGCCTGGTGCTGGTCGGGGGATCCAATCCAGCAGAGAAGATGGCCTACGTAGCATTTAGCAGAACTCATGTGGCTTTGCACAGAAAATGAGGGAGGCATACTGCCAAGTAGCTCCTGAGTCCAAATGAGACCAGAAAGAGGCAGGGATCCTTTGAGTCTAGTTTTGTGGGTGCCTTGAGCATGAGCAGTGAACAGAGAAGATCACATAGCTGTAGCATCTGATTGCTCTCCTTCCAGAAAGCAGAGACACAAGCTGAAGTCCAAGTGAGGCCCACTTGGCATGGATTTCAAATTGTAACTCTGCTCTCCTTCTTCCCTCCCTTCCCCCATCCCTTCCTTCTCTTTTTCCTCCCACCCTCTCTTCCTTCCTTCCTTTTCCCTGGGAATTGTCATCTATCCCATTCTGTCTCTTCTATCTGAAGAGAGCTCTTTGAAGCATTTAAGATTGGGGAAAATCACCAACCTCAATGGGATTGATGAAGACAAGTCAAAGGAAGGAGGACATGGCAAAGACATGTCTTTCTCCCAGAGGAAGGTGGAAGAAACAGAGAATGAGGGAGGCTAGAACAAGCAGGCTCAGGGAACTTTGTTCCAAAAGCTTGGTTTCCCATTGCCCACAAGTTTCCAAGCTGGTGGCTGGCTCAGACACACCAGTCTTTGATGGCCAGACAAAACAGTGCTTGGCAACATAAGTTTGCCTACTGAGAAAATCTTACCAAGACCTGGCCTGGTGACCATGACCTGTCATCATAGGCCATGATGACACTTGAAACCCATCGTGATATGAAAAGATGGGCCCAAGTTTCAGACCCTCTGAGCCTAAAAAGCCTGAGATTTCGGGGCCCTGAGGGCCCATCCTCTTGAGCTAAATAGAGAGTTGGAAAAAGAGATAAATTGCTCATCAAAGATTTAAACAGGAGGTACCTGTGTTCCCACCGGCACAGGCATAGGTTTTCTCCTGATTGCATGGCTCTAGCCCCTCTCCACCTGCTACAAGGCCACTCCTTTCTTTCAGCATTCAGCTCAAGTGCTACTGCTGCTGTGACGTCTTTCTGGACTTTTCTTATCGCTGTTCAGTTGCTCAGTCGTATCCGACCCTTTGCAACCCCATGGACTGCAACACGCCAGGCTTCCCTGTCCTTCACCATCTTCCAGAGTTTGCTTTCCCGGGCCTTTCTAGTTGCAGTTAAATTCTTCCTTATATGTTTGTGGTCAGCTGTGTTGATAGATGTCTGTTCCTTTGCCCATTTCCTTCCCTCTGTGGGATTGGCTTCTCAAGGGCCTGGCCTTTGTCTTGTCTCTTGTTGTAGGGAGGCAGTGTGGCTCCACGGCTATCCCTCTAGGCTCTGGAATCACACAGCCTGGGTTCAAGTCTGTGTGCCACCTTGAGTTCTGTGGGCCTCAATTTACCTACCTATGAAATGGGCTGAAAATAGAACCTAACTCCTAGAGTTGTATGAATGACATGTGACAGTTCTGTGCCTGGCACATGCTAAGAGCTATTGTTAGAGTCTTTATCTGCAAATCCCTCTACAGTGCTGATACACGGCTATGACATATGCATTCTAGTATACTTTGGAGAAGTTGCTACTGGGGTTTCTTAAAGACAGGTCACTCTAGCAACACTCTGGGAATATTCAGAGTTTTTCAGCTTCTTGTTTGGAAAAAAGAGTCCACCCTACTTCTGTTGTCTATGAGACGATTCTTCTGCAAACCTGAGGATGGCCAGGGTTTAGAATAACTGACTCTGCCAGTATCAAGCATTAAGGAGGCTGAGGTGAGTCTGGAAGGTGCTTGTGTGTACTAGCTCAGTATCTAAGTCTTCCCATGAGGCACTGATCAGGGATTGAGCCACAGCCTTCACTGGGCCACTGGAACTCCAGAGCTATGAGCAAGCACCAGATAATGGTTAATTAACTAAACCACCCCATACTCATAATTATCTCCATTTCATAGATGCAAATGTTGAATCAAGATGACTGTACAATGTCCCCCTGGTCAGCCAATGGCAGAACCAACAAGTTCCTACCTAGACCTCTATACTGACTTTGATTAGAAAATTACCTTTGTAATCAGTTCTGCCTCATCTCCTGCCACTAGAAGCAGAACTCAGCTCATCACCCGCACAACTCCCCAGAAACCAGAGACCACCAGGGCACTAGAATTCTCAACCAGCCGAGGAGGGTGCTGGGCCCAGAATAGCCTGGGGCCTGTGATTTATCAGCCCTGGGTCTGTGTTCTTCCAGGTGGCTAGTCTAGATGAGCAAGTGCAGGAGTAAGAAGCAGTTGAAACTCTGTAAAAATTATATCCTTTCAGAGCCTGAAAATTTAGAAAGTCAGTACACTCCCTCATTTTATTTCTGGGATAATAAAAATAAACTGGCAACTTGCTTAAAGGTTGTGCAATTAAAAATGGGTAGAATGATGCTCTTTCAATGATTCCATATTGCCCCATGACCCTAGCTAAAAACTGTTAGATCCCAACTGACCACAGTCTACCCAAACATCAAGGATCTAAGAGACCAAAGCTTAACCCATAATTACCTTTGACATAGGAAGAAGTGGAAATAATGTTGGTGCTAGAGTTAGTCTCACCTGTGTTCATATTCCAGCTTTCCTCTAGCTGAGTGACCCTAAGTAAGTTACTTAACCTCTCTGTATCTTCACTCCCTCAGTAAATTGGAGTTAATAATAGTATCAGCCTCACAGCTGTTGTGAAGACTAAATGAGTCCATACATGAAAAGAGTTCAGAGCAGCACCTTGCTCATAGTTAGTAGTTAGTGCTGTATGTGTTAGACACCCATATTCAATGATCCCCTCTTATTGTTTTTGCAGAATAACAAAGTGACTCAGAGGGAGGCAGAGAAATCACCAGTCCTAAAGTAGCAGCTCAGCCTAAGGGTCCTCTGTGTCCAGATTCTTCTGGGATTTCAGTGGACTTGAGACACCTTCTTCTTTATCCTTGTTCCGTGAGATTCCGGAAAGATTTGGGAAAGCGCTTGGCTGCCGGGGATGGGCACTCTCACTCCACAGTTAGTATGGTTTCTTGCCAGGGGCAGGGTGCTGCAGGTAAGAAAGCCAGCTTGTATCTCTCTTTATGTTGGCTTTCCTCAGTCCCCAAGCCTCTGCCTGGAATGTTTCAGATTTACTATCACATCACTTTCAAATGTATTCCTACCACTCCCAGCACAGCAGTAATGGGAGAAAGGGCCGGCAGTTTCCTCTTTTTCTTTCTCTGCAGATTTAGAATGAGAAATTTCATAGAAGAAAAAGCATGAAAGATTGGAGAAACAGAGCATCCATAAAGTGCCGGGGTATTGAATTGTCTCTTTTTGCTTCCTGTCTTGGCTCTTCATTGCGTTCTCCTCTCTCCTCACCTCCCAAAAGGCCATTTCAAATCTCTCTCTTCCCCTCAGGCCTCCTGCAAGCCTCCTCCACCCCGCCCTCCATCCCAGTCTCAGATGATGATCTTGCTCTATCATTTACCAAGAAAATGGGAATCATCAGACTTCTGACTCCTCCATCTTTTCTCTTCCACAGCTGCCTGCCACACTCATCTGCACCCTTTTTCTCTTCCTCCGCTCCTGGTACCAGAGGACAAGCCCGACTCTGAGCAAAGGGCAAGGCCCTTGCTGCCTGGATCTGTCTCCTCTCTCCTCGTCTGGCCAACATCCTCACGCCTCCTCTGCTCCTCCAGTATCCGTGTCAGCACGCCACCTGCACATCCGTGTTTCTAGCTTAAAAGGAAAGTCCTGAGAGTCAGCCCTTATGACCTTTCCAGCTCCCACCCCCTCTCTTTTCCCTCACAGCAAACTTGTTGAAAGATGCTCAAAGCTAGTGATCTTATGATTTGCACGTGAGGGGGTGGCTCCCAGTACAGACCAGACCCTGGACAGGGAGGCTAGGGTGCGATTCCAGCTCTACCACTTTCCAGATGTGTGGCCCTGGGCAGGTTCTCTATCTTTCCCCGGCATGAGGTACTCCCTTTAAAATGGGCATGACATTAGAATCTACACTGTAAGATTGGGAGAAATTTCTGAGTTGTTTTATAGTTGCTTTATAGGCATAAAGCACTTGGCAGAGAATGTAAACCATGGGTTCTATTACTATTCTCTCCTCAACTTACTCCATTGGGGTTTTGTCCCCACCGTGCTGAGACATTGCTACTGTCAGTGTTTCTAGTGATCTCCACATTGCCAAATCTAATGTCAGCTTCTCCAATCTGATCTTGTCTTCACATCAGTATTCAACACACAATGTCTCACGACCTCCTTCTTGAAATACTTCGTTCTGTGCTTTTCATGATGCTACCCTCTCCCTCTCGCCTCATGACACTGGTCCCACCTCCTAGGGCTGTCCTCTGTATCTCTATGCCTGGCCTGGTGGTAGTCACTCTCCTCTGCTGTCCACACAACTCAAAACCACCACTCAAAAGGCCCCTGCTGCCTGGATCTATCTCCTCTCTCCTTGCGCTCTGCCTCCAGGGAACCCACCTCTGGAATGAGGAGGAAGACTTTCACTCATTTTATGCATTTGATGATTGACTGTACCCTGTGCCAAAAAGCCTCGGGGTACAGGAACAGAATATAGAATTGTGGGAACAATTTCCCTTTAGAACTTCAGGGTCAGGATAAAGTCCTGTGAGACGAGGGAAGGTTAAGTTGTATACTACCAAGTGCCCTGTGGGAGGGAGCTTCTTTCAGACCCCAGAGGAGCCTGGACTGGAAGCCTTGAAGCCTGAGGTTAGGTTTCCAGACAGGTCCTGGTGGGGAGTCCCCCGGCAGGATAGATGTGAAAGAGGAATTATTCCAGTCAAGAGGTTGATATGTCCAGGGAAGCAGCATCTTATCCTCTTCCTCTGTCTCCACTTTTTTGATGAAGATCCAAGTCTTTGTGATTCTCTTCATAGCTAAGAGAGAAGTCAGTTGATGGGAAAGTTGTGAGGTTATTCTGATGGTCTTAGGTCAGGGGGTCTTTGTCCAAAGACCTTAATATATGGTCATGGCAATTCAGCAAGAGCTATCCAAGTTTGAAGCCCCTGCCACAGCCACCTTTGATGTGGGCCCCGCTCTGCGGACACTTCCCTGTGGAGGGGCTCTGCCTCCTGGCAATTACTCATACCATATCCTCTAGGATGGCATCCAGGGGGTGCTGGGGGTGGGCTTGCATATGGCTAGTTGCCTAGAGTCTAGGAATGAGGCTGATCTGGGAGTGGGGCGTGGAGATAAAGCAGGACTTCTGAATGTCCCTTACTTAGAAGTGTTTCCTGCCAAGCCCTGGGGATGCCCCGGAAGTCTCTCCTGCAGGCCAGGCACTGCCTGAAGACCTAGACAGAGGAGTTCCTTGGCGCCAACAACTGCATGTGTGCGTGCTCAGTCACTCAGCTGTGTCTGACTCTTTGTGACCCTATGGCCTATACATAGCCTGCCAGGCTCCTCTGTCCATAGGATTTCTCAGGCAAGAATACTGGAGCGTGTTACCATTTCCTTCTCCAGGGGCTCTTCCTGATCCAGGGATCAAACCCATGTCTCCTGCATCACAGGTGAATTCTTTACAACTGAGCTGTGGGGAAAACGCTCAGCAACAACCTTACCCTCTTACCAACAAGTAGCTGAGGGGCTGTTGGGGCAGCATCCTAAGCTGGACTGGGAAGACATTGTCCCATGGACACAGCTCAAAAATGCGAGCTAGATTCTCAGCCAGCCCACAAAATCCATGCACTCCATGCTGTAGCTATAACTGTGTGCTTGTGGTAGGAATGTTTTCTGCTATTTTCCTTTCTCACTATAAATGTACCATATTTTTGAAACCTGGGGATTCAACAGGGTTTTGAGGCCCTGCTGAGAAAGCTCATCATCATTTATAAAGAGTGTTGCTAATAGGATCCTGTCAAAAACAATTTAAACGCAGACGTTAGAAAATAGCCATTGGGTATTAGAATGCTTGTCAACTTGGGGATCTGTGTGGGCGGGCTGATTCTTGGTCTGGATGTGGAGGCAGAAGGGCTGTTTAGGTAAGTGATGGAGCTAGTGGGTCATGACTGACTAAAGTTCTGGCTGGAAGGTCATCATCTCCTTGATACCCCCTTCCCATCTGGAAAGAATGGAGAGGGGGTGTATTGGGACTTTCTCAGAAGACATTCTTGTGTCAACTCAAAGCCTAAGGAGTAACTGGTATAATTTTTGTTTGGCTGTTTTGTTTTTGTTTTTGTTTTCTGTGAAGCAGTAAAATAACACTTGAGGAATTTTTTTTAAAAAAGGAAACAAAAGTTCATCCATAGTTCTATCACTATAGATGACTATTTTCTTTTTTTGTTCTTGCCCTTTGTAAGCCCAACAGTAAATCATTTTTACATAGTAATACAGTGTGTACCCTTTCATATTCTGCTTCTCCATTGAGCCTTTATGTATTAAAGCTAAATGTTTTAAAGCACTTTTACAGTTTAAAAAAATCCTTACACCTTAATACCGCAGCAGTTGTGACTCTACACAGTAATGTGCATTTCTGCTTGTTTATTGGGTTGGGAAGTGCCATACTGGGCCACCTTCCCAGAAACTCAACCCCAAGGCCTGGCGGGATTCCCACATCTGCTTGCTTCCCATTCTGCTCAATCCATTATCCTGTTACACGTGAGCATATTGGGGTCCAAGCAACACACACCATTCAAGCACCTAACACTCTCTATATTAAGTACTTAAAACAGTGGCTCCCAAAGGGAGTTCTGAGGACAACGATATTGCAAAAATTTCCCCACAGGAGTTCTGTAGTCAAAGAAGATCGGAAGTGCTGAATACTCCTAGGTTGGGCTACATGAAATTGCCAGTGTTCAATTGTTCTTGACCTCTGAAAGAAGGATTTCAAATAATTCAACCTAATACATACACACATACATACTCCTCTGGGACATCCACCACGAATATTAGCATATTAAGAGCTTTAGAGGGATTTCCCTGGTGGTCCAGTGGTTAAGACTCCCTTCTTCCACTGCAGGGGGCCCAGGTGTCTGCCTTGCTGCCAAAAAATAAAAACACAAACAATAACCAAAAATAAGGGCTTTTGAAAAGTCCTACAAAGAAATCTATTTGATTGTGATTGACTTAACATAATCCTTTTAAAAATGATACTTATTAATATACACCAGGACATGCTTTGGGAAACTAGGGCCTGGAGTAATTACAAAAGAACAGAAGTCTTATACAGAAAAATGTACATAAATGAGGGAGCCCAGGGGAGCATGGAGGGCAGAGCAAATAAATGCTCAGGAGGAAAAGAGCAGGTGGGCATTTTCCTTTCTGGGACTGCCCACCCACCTCTGAGATCCAAAACCATCACATTTTCAGCCCTCCTCCTTCTACAGGGATTCTTCCTGAATGACCTCTACTTTTTTTCTCCCTCATAAACACGTAGGGAGGATTCATGAAGTGACAGCACTGGCTCGCCCCATATTCTTGAAATGACAGATACTAAATAAACATGGGTATTATTTTGACAGCTCTCTCATTATAATAATTAGTTCATCTTTTTAGGATGTTATTATCATCCCAGTTCATAAGTGATCATCTAATTTGCTTACAACTAGGAGGTGAGTTAAGCTGATCTGTTTACAGGGAGGAGGCTCTGACCTGGCTATGGTCCCTGGGGGGAGTGCCTCACACTGCTCTATAAAGAACGTGGGCATGTGGCCAGTTTTGACTCTCTTGTTCTCCGGGCACCAGAGCCAAATGTCCAAGACAGAGACTGGAATTGTCGGCTGGGGTAGATTCAAGTAGCAGACGATGGCTTAGTCAGGACTAAATCCTCAGGGTCTCTAATCCCTACCTACCCCCCACTGTCCCTATGTCTGAAATTCTTCCCAGGAGAGAGCCTTTAATAGACCTGTCCATCATTCAAACACTACCAGTGGACATCAGTATGACTGACTCTCTGGGGAGTGATGGCATTTTGGTCCTTCTGATCATCCAGCAGAATGTTAGGTGTGGATAGGAATTATCTGATACTCCAGGGAATTGGAAGGTGAGAGTTGAAAGGTAGGGTGTCACTTCCCTGTGAGAGCCCACAGTTTATTTAAAGTTCTTAATTGTAGCACAGTGAGATTTATTTTTTAATGTTTGTTTTATTTATTGGACTGTGCTGGGTCTTAGTTGCAGTACCTGGGATCTTTGATCGTCACTGTAGCATGTGAGATCATTTGGGACCTAGTTCCATGACCAGGGGTTGAACCTGAGCCCCCTGCATTGGGAACAAGGAGTCTTAGCCACTGGACCACCAAGGAAGTCCCCATGGTGGCATTTTAATGACATTAAATGGGACCCTAACAGTTTAGTACCCTAGAGTGGAAGACACTGCCCAGAGGGAGCATACTTACAGGAGAAATCATTAGCCTCTCAAGGGCATTGCTATAAACATGCAATTACCAAGAAAGGATAGAACAAGGTTATTTGATTTCTCATGAAAAGCCTTTAACTTCAGCTGACTGAAACAGCAAACACAGATAAGCTATGAATGGACCACACCATCTTTCAGATCCTCACATCTCATTTGTCATCTATCTGTCAAAGTCGAATAATCTTTATAATGTCTGCTGTGAGAGCTCTGAGAGCAGAGGAAAACAGAAGGGGTGGAGTGTTGCTATTTCTCTTCAGCTGTACAGTAGATGGGAAAAGAAAAGATGGATTTAGAACCAGGGGAGCCTGACTTGACCTTCCTTTCCAAATTTATCCTGTGTGGTCCTATGCCAGTCACTTCATTTTTATTAAGAACAATAAATAGGCCTCCCAGAAGCACCTTGAGGATCAAAGGCGATAAGGTACAAAAGATGGTCACGACAGTGACAGTGGAGGCAGCGCACAGCTCTCTTGCATTACCTGGCATGTCTACATCTTTCATCGGGAAACTGCCTTGCTCATTGGAGGAAGATAACCTTTAAAAAAAAAAAAACCAAGACCCGTACACCTTTTAAACATTTTTATTTATTTATTTTTCGGTTGTGCTGTGTGTTTGCTGCTACGTGGGCTTTTCTCTGGTTGTGGCAAGCGGCGGCTGCTCTCTAGCTGCGGGCTGCTCATTCAGCGGCTCCTCTTACTGAGGAGCACGGGCTCTAGGGCACGTGGGCTTCAGCAGCGGCGGCTCCAGGGCTCCACAGGCCCTGTGGTTGCGGCACACGGGCCTAGCTGCTGCTCGGCATGTGAGATCTTCTCAGGTCAGGGGCCGAACCCATGTTTCCTGCGCTGGCAGGCAGATTCTCTACCACTGAGTCACCAGGGAAGCCCCCATGCACCCTTTAAAACAGGCAGAAATGTGAAAAAGCAATGGCCCTTTATTTCCCATTGCTCATTTTCCTTTTTGAGTTCAGCTTCCAGAGAGTCTGTCTATGTCAGGGAGAGAGCCTGACAATTTGGATCTCTCAGCCAAAGAGCTATGTCAATTGTGGAATTTTTTTATAGATCGTCTACTTTGTAACTGGCACCATAGATCCTAGAGTTACAGTAATGTACAAAACATGGGACTTAGCATCATTTAGAGGATAGACTAGGAGAGACAGGTAGACAAACAGAATACTGTATGCTCAGGGCCACCACAGGTCAGTTGCAGAATGATTGGAAATCAACTTCTAGTCCAGTCATGGTAATGGTGATTGTAGAGGGCTGTTCCAGAGATTTTTCTGGAGGAGGCGGTTTCTAATCTGACTGGGAGTTAGCCAAGCAAGAGAAGTGGCGAGAACATCCAGGCAGAGGCAAGACCTATGAGGTGGAGCGGGAAGAGGAAGAGGAAGGGAGAGTGGTAGCTGGAGAGATGAGCATGAGCCACATTTAATCTTCTCAACAACTGAACAAGTGGGTTTTGTCTTCCCACCCTGCAGCCGAGTAAATCAAGGCTGAGAGTGATGTGAGAGAGTGTATGGGGATGTTTGGCAGAATGATTCGGAGACAGGCAAAACCAGAAGACGAAATCAAATCATTTTTGAGAATGATTTTCAAATGGCAAGGAGAGACGGTGAGGTCAGGAACTCACTGGTTAATGACTGGACTCTGCCGGCCCATGGTGCCCCTTACTGAGGCTCTTCTCCCAGGGGTCATCACTTTCGCTGCTGATCCATGATCACAGCTAATACAATATAAGGAAAGGGAATAAAATATAGAGTCTAGATCTATCTGCCTCCAAAGTTTGTGCCCTTTTCTAGTCTAGAAAAAATTATTTTGTTTTTGATACTAAAATTAAGCATGTGGAGACAGTCAGGGTGGCTAAGCTGGTGCAGATCCCCTTAGGTCCAAGGTTATGGTAGCTGCAATTTATTCAGAAGCCCAGCTTCCCAGGAGTCTCAGTGATAAAACCCCAAATGACAAGTCCCACTGCCTTTCTTAGAAAACCTTTAGAAGTAAAACTCTGAAGTGTTAGCAGAGAGGAATATTGGTATGAGAAAGAAGTGTTTTGATATTACAAAGCTATCAAGATCTGGCTCTTTTGAAACACTAGGAGGATTTTTTTCCCTTAAAAAGGTCTTCCACACTACCATGTGTGAAATAGATAGGTAGTGGGAAGCTGCTATATAACACAGGGAGCTCGGTGACCATCTAGAAGAGTGAGATGTGGGCATCGGGGGGCGGGGAGGGGAGGGGATATATGTATACATACAGCTGATTCTTGAGAGTTCTTTGGACTGCAAGGAGATCAACCCAGTCAATCTTAAAGGAAATTAACATGAATATTGGAAGGACTGATGCTGAAGCTCTGATACTTTGGTCACGTGATGTGACTCATTGGAAAAGATCTTGATGCTGGCAAAAATAGAAGGCAAAATGAGAAGCGGGTGGCAGAGGATGAGATGGCTGGGATGGCATCACCGACTCAATGGACATGAGGTTGAGCAAACTCCAGGAGATAGTGGAGGACAAAGAAGCCTGGTATGCTTCAGTCCATGAAGTCGCAAAGAGCTGGACATGACTTAGCAACTGAATTTTAAGGTTCAAGCTGTTGTACAGGAGACACCAACACAACATTGTAAAGCAATTATGCTCCAACTAAGAATAAATTTTAGAAAAGAGGTCTCAGGGCTTCCTTGGTGGCACAGTGGTAAAGAATCCGCCTGCCAACACAGGAGATATGAGTTTGATCCCCGGTCTGGGGAGATCCCACATACCAGGGAGCAACTGAGCCTGTGTGTCACGACTGAGTCCGGGCTCTCGAGCCTGGGCACCATAACTTCTGAAGCCTGCAAGCCCTCAAGCTTGGCTCTGAAACAAGAGAAGTACCTGCAGTGAGAAGCTCATGCACCTCAACCAAGTGTAGCCCCCGACCACCACAGCTAGAGAAAAACCTGCACAGCAACAAAGACCTAGCACAGCCAAATAAACAACAACAGTAATAATAATAGTAATAAAAGAGGTCTCCTAAAGCTTCTGTGTTGAAATTGTAGGAGAAAACTAAAATCTTGAAAATTGTTGGACATGATCAAAACTTTCAGTCAGTCAGTTCAGTCACTCAGTTGTGTCCGAGTCTTTGCAACCCCATGGACTTAAGCATTCCAGGCTTCCCTGTCCATCACCAACTCCCAGAGCCTACTCAAATTCAAGTCCATCATGTCAGTGATGCCATCCAACCATCTCATCCTCTGTCATCCCCTTCTCCTCCTGCCTTCAATCTTTCCCAGCATCAGGCTCTTTTCAAATTAGTCGGAACTTTGCATGAGGTCACCAAAGTATTAGAGTTTCAGCTTCAGCATCAGTCCTTCCAATGAATATTCAGAACTGATTTCCTTTAGGATGGACTGGTTGGTTCTCCTTGCAGTCCAAGGGACTTTCAAGCGTCTTCTCCAACAGCACAATTCAAAAGCAGCAATTCTTCAGCACTCAGCTTTCTTTATAGTCCAACTCTCACATACATGACACCCACATCCATACATGACTGCTGGAAAAACCATAACTTTGACTAGACAGACCTTTGTTGGCAAAGTAATGTCTCTGCTTTTTGATATGCTGTCTAGGTTGGTCATGGCTTTTCTTCCCAGGAGCAAGAGCCTTTTAATTTCATGGCTGCAGTCGCCATCTGCAGTGATTTTGGAGCTCCAAAAATAAAGTCTGTCACTGTTTCCATTGTTTCTCCATCTATTTGCCATGAAGTGATGGGACAGGATGTCATGATCTTAGTTTTCTGAATGTTGAGTTTTAAGCAAACTTTTTCACTCTCCTCTTCTACTCACATCAAGAGGCTCTTTAGTTCTTTGCTTTCTGCCATAAGGGTGATGTCATCTGTATATCTGAGGTTATTGAAATTTTTCTTGGCAATCTTGATTCCAGCTTGTGCTTCAAAGAAACACAAGAAAGCAAAAAAGATCAAAACTTTAAAAAAAGATAAATCTGGCAATTTTATCCTTTTCTAGGTTGACATTTCTCATTGACAAAGTTCTAGATTAATGAAATGCTCAACTTTTATACATGCAGCAAATAAGCATTTTCACCAAGAGTGACCCTAGCATACTCCATTTATTCTTAACAATGTGTTATCTGTTTGTAAATGCTAATTACCTGAGGCAGAAAGTGTGGGACCTGTGAGATAATCTGTTTAATACATGTAAACTGTCAAGCAGTGAAGTCCAGGATGGTTGCTTTCATCAGCATTCCCCAAAGGCGTCCAAATGTGAAGGAAATGCTGTTTACTGGGGCTCCTGGTGCTGTTCACCTGGGCCCCCAAACTGAGTCTGGTCTCCATCACCTCAGGCATCTTATAAATCACCCATTGAGCTATGAAAAACATGCCTGCTAACTTAAAGGAAGAAAAACCAGTTATGGGTAACTTCTAGCATGCATTCACTGGGGGCTGGCTTTTCCCGTGGGAGTTCTATGATAAGTACAAACCATTGATCCAGGAAATTGTTGTGAGTGAACAACATCATGGGAGCATCTCATTGAAAGATGCCTGCTCATACATTGTCTCAAAGAGAGTTCAAACCTAGAGAAAATAGAGCAATGCTTTCTTTTTTAAAAATATGTTCTTCTTATTTGTTTTACAAAAGTAATATGGGGACAATGGGTAGAATCTGGAAAATACAGAAAAGTCCAAAAGGAAAAATATCTAAATCTATACCATCCTGAAACTGGAGATGACCACCTTTAACATATCCTTTCAGCCTTTTTTCTCCATATTTAGATTTAATAAATGGTAGCATACAGTACATATTATTTTTAGAAGCTACTTTCTACTTACCAATTTTGTGACCATTTCTCACATAAATATTTTTTTACAACTACATAGCATCGCCTCTAGGGATGAACCTTAATTTACTCACTCAGTTCCCGATTCTCGGACATGTGCTGGTGCTGCTAAGTCACTTTAGTCGTGTCTGACTCTGTGCGACCCCATAGACAGCAGCCCACCAGGCTCCCTTTTCCCTGGGATTCTCCAGGCGAGAACCCTGGAGTGACTTGCCATTTCCTTCTCCAATGCATGAAAGTGAAAAATGAAAGTGAAGTCAATGCATGAAAGTGAAAAATGAAAGTGAAGTCGTTCAGTTGTCTCCAACTCTTCGCGACCCCATGGACTGTAGCCTACCAGGCTCCTCCATCCATGGGATTCTCCAGGCAAGAATACTGGAGTGGGTTGCCATTTCCTTCTCCATCTCGGACATGTAGGTGCTTTCAATTGTTTGCCCACAACTACTATGTTAATTTTAATCAACGCTATAGTTAATGACCTTAGAAATGCATTCTGCTGGTTCTTTAGTGTAGACTCCTAGAAGTAGAATCCCTGGATCAAGACTCACTGTGCACACTGAAGCATTATGGTACACATGGCCAAACTGTCCTTCTGTCCCTACCCTGAGTGAAGCAAAACTCACTCAGTCGTGTCCGACTTTGCAGCCCCATGGACTATACAGTCCATGGAATTCCCCAGGCCAGAATACTGGCGTGGGTAGCCTTCCCCTTCTCCAGCAGATCTTCCCAACCCAGGTCTCCCACGTTGCAGGTGGATTCTTTACCAACTGAGTCACAAGGGAAGCCCCGGCCCTACCCTAAGGTTTGCTCCAATTCACACTCCTATCAGACAACTAGACTCCCCAAAATAATAATTTTTACATAAGCCTTTTTCCAGGACCAGAACTAACCCTGCCAGCGTTTTGGAAAGGAAAATGGCAAATTTCGTATCTAACGTTTCCGCTTTTCCTCATCATTGAGGTTTTCTTTCTCATGGCCTGGTCTCTTCCTTCTTAATTTACCATCCAAGCCTACTTCCAGTAAAGTAACTAATAACACGCATTTGCATCCACGTATCAATGACTAAGAGATTTGCCTAGTAGCTCAGATGGTAAAGAATCTGCCTGCAAAGCAGGAGACCCGGGTTCAACCTCTGGGTTGGGAAGATCCCCTGGAGAAGGGAATGGCAACCCACTCCAGTATTCTTGCCTGGAGAATCCCATGGACAGAGGAGCCTGGTGGGCCACAGTCCACGGGGTCACAAAGAGTCAGACATGACTAAGCGAATTAACACTTTCACATCAATGACGAATGAGATAGAATATATTATACATTTTAATCAGGAACAAAAACAAAAGTAATACATCTCTTGTAAGTTTTCACTTCATAATCAAGCTAACGATGAGCTACTGTGAGGTGGAGAAAGTCCCAGAGGTAGTAAAGCAGAGGCCAGGTTTTCTTTGGTGTCCATTTTTGCTGATTGAAGTATAGTTGATTTACAGTGTGTTAGTTTCTGGCATACAGCAAAGTGATTCAGTCAGATATATATTTCAGATTCTTCTCCATTATAGTTTATTGCTGTACTCTTCCTCCTCATGCTGCCCTTTGGCAAGTCTCCCTTTTAGAGGAAAATGAAGTTCACAGCCTCTTTTTTCTCCCCACAACTCCTCAGGAAAATTTTGGTGTTTTCTGCGAAGCCTGCTCACCCAACCACTCCTGATTATGAATTCAGTGGAGTAAACCATGCAGAGAAGTCTGGAAATGATACAAGAGAAAGGGAAGAGAAGGGTGGATTTGTGGCTGAGAGTGGACTTGAGGCTATGAGGAAGAAGAGACAAGGGAGTGGATTTCAGAGAAAATCTGGTGAAATTTTTGAGAAGGGAAAAGTTTGGGGAGCTAATAAGGACATAAGTTGAGGAAGAGGAATTTTTTGAAGTCTTTTTTCTGTGCAGATTCCATGTAATACCTTTGGATACTTTCCTACATGTCCATTGGTTTCAGTTAAACTTTTCTATTGGATTCATAATTCTTTGTAACATTGTCAAAAACCAGACCACAAGATGTTTGGGGTTTATAGAATTTGCAATAGGAGTGAATCTAGAGCTTGACTATACTTACGTATAATAAATAAGAGCTGATATCTAAATCTATATTTGTATTTAGAAGGTGATTTTAATTGTTTCCATAAAATCTTACCCAAAGTGTAATTTAAATAGACATAACCTTGAAATAAAAATATGGGCTGCCATCCATTTGGGCTGCCTCATGGACATGTTTTGATTCATAGAAGAGTGTGTGCCAAAATCAGTCAGCTCAGTTTGGCATTTGTCAAATGTCTAGGATGAGTCAGGCACTATGTCTGACACTTAGGGGAATAAATGTGACTGATATATTGATCCAACATGACCAGTAGGTTATAATCAAAGCAAGATTTTATTTTTATCTTCCTCTGACCTTTTAAAGTATATTCAGTAGAGAAATACATGCTGAAACTTCTGAAGCCTCTGATGAAAACCTGTCCTCTTCATCATCTGGCTCATGTCCCCTCAGTCCTTTGTTCCCCAAAAGTCTACTTCACATATGACTCTCAATGCTCAGGTCTCATCTCCCAGGTAATCCTATTGGTGGGAACTCATTATGGCTCCAGGATATCTGGCCTGTTGGACAAACTCATCTATTCCTTATTTTATGAAAAGAATTGTTGTTGTTTAGTCACTAAATTGTGTCCAGCTCTTTTGAGACCCCATGGACTGCAGTGCACCAAGCTCCTCTGTCCATGGAATTTCCCAGGCAAGAATACTGGAGTCAGTTGCCATTTCCTTCTCCAGGGGATCTTTCCAACCCAGGAATCAAACCCATGTCTCCTACACTGCAGGTGGATTCTTTACCACTGAGTCAACTGGGAAGCCCTGTGAAAGAGTGGTGACCTCCAATGCATATTATCTTTCTCTTTCTTTCTCTCTCTCTCTCATTGACCTGTGTTATGCTATACATACTGTGTTAAGTCGTTTTAGTCACGTCTAACTCTGTGACTCCATGGACTGTAGCCCGCTAAGCCCCTCTGTCCATTGGATTCTCCAGGCAAGGATACTGAAGTGGGTTGCCATGCCCTTCTCCAGGAGATCTTCCCAACCCAGGGATCAAACTCACATCCCTTATGTTTTCTGCATTGGCAGGCAGGTTCTTAACCACTAGCACTGTCTGGGAAGCCCCTATGTTTTGGATTACATTAAATTTCTTAAGTATGACTTTGTCTACAGTCCATGGTGTCCCCACCATACCCCAACTTTAAGTTTTGTATTTGTGTGTTGGGAGGGGGAAGAGCATGTGCTCATAGCAGAGAAAAAAGTTTTTTTCTCCTAAGAAATAGCATCACAAATCTCTTTCTACTTTGATTCCTTTTTATAGTCCTTCATCTGATTGAGGTAGCTAAGAATCATGGAACTGGTTGTCAAAAATTCCATTTTTAAACTCTACAAAGTGATGTGGTGTCTCAGTTTGGTATGCATCATCTATTGTATCTTGAATCTCAGTTGAAACTTTAAATTTAACATCCTATTATTACACAAAAAACAAAAAGGTGCCGTTCCTGTTCTTGAGAAATTGAGAGGAGATTAAAGAAGACACAAATGTATAAATAGATCATTTTAATACAATATGAAAAGTGTCAGGCAGAGAAATGTACAGGGTGAATGAGGGCAAGGAGACAGCTTCTGATACACATTGCCACTATTGAGGGAGGCCATACACAAAAGAATAAGGAGTCTGTGTAGCTTGCAAGGGAGCTGAAAGAATGTGGTATCTTCTTAGGAACTTCAGAACAAATGCTATTGATTTGTCCTTCAGTTACTCAAGTGCCTGGAAAAAATGATTAAATTATGGGTCTGGGGTAATACTGCATAATTGGTTAAAGTGGATAGAAAAAGGATCCTTTTTTAAGGGTTTGAAATGAAGCCCAGAAATTTTGGCAGACAGATGTGAAAATAGTTATGCTCTCTGAATCTGCCTTAAGGTATTGGGGAAACAGGGCTGGTTCTGGAGCCTGGACTACTCGGATGAGTCTTATGTACCCCTTGGCTGCATGGCATCAGTGATCATATAGAGGGCATCGGGACAAGCACTGCCCCAGACGGAAGTGGAGAGGGAGCATGAGGGGCCCATCCCCCACACCGTCGTCCCACTCTCTGCATTCTCCATTCTACCCAGTTCTTTCTCTGCCTTTGGAATGAATAGTTCATTGCATGTTCCCAGCCCCTGTTCCCAGTCCCTAATCCCAGCATAAAAGATGACATCATAAAATTGCTTGGAAAATAGCAGAAAAATCTAGGAAAGAATCTGTTCCTCTAATGTTTTCTTTTTCTTCTTTTCATTTTTCCTTTTCTGATTTGACTTTTGTATTATAACACGCTTGAGTTCCTTTCTTTTTGTTTTTCGTGAATCTATTGTATGTTTTTGATTTGTGGTTACCCTGGAGTTCAAGTATGTTGACCCATAACTATATCTACTTTCTTTAAACTGATAGTCACATAAATCCAAACACATTCTAAAAGGTACACATTTTTATACTCCCCTCACCCACATTTTGTGATTTTGATGTCCTATTTTACATCTTCATGCTTATCTGTTTGCTGATATTACAGTTATAGTCGCTTTTTACAAAAATTTTTATTTTTTAATCTATATACTGGTTTATTTATGTGTTCTTCAATACTTCTATATATTTACCTTTCCTATTATGATTTTTCCTTTTCCTATGGATTTTTGCTTCTTTTCTCTTCAGAGAAGACCTTTGAGTATTTCTTCTAGGGTAGATTTAGTATTGTTGAATTTTTTTAGTTTTTGCTTGTGTAAGGAAGTCTTTATCTCTCCTATTTTAAATGATTATCTTGCTGGGTAGAGTATCCTAGGTTGCAGGTTTTTCCTTTTCCTTTTCATGACTTTGAATATATCATGCCACTCCCTTTTGGCCTGCAAAGTTTCTGTAGAGAAATCAGCTGATAGCCTTGGGGGTCCCTTTGTAACTGACCATTTGTCTTTCCCTTGTGGCCTCTAGAATCCTCTCTTTAATTTTTGCTATTATGATGTCTTGGCATGCGTCTATTTGGGTTCATCTTGTTCGGGACTTTCTGTGCTTCTTGTACCAGGATATCTGTTTCCTTCTATAGGTTTGGGAATTTTTCAGCCATAATTTATTCAAATACTTTTTCCATCCCCTTTGCTCTTTGCTCTCTTTCTGAAACCCCTATTATGTGTAGGTTGGAATGCTTTATATTACTATATTATCCCATAGATCGTGTATGTTGCTTTCATTTGTCTTTCTGTTTGCTGTTCTGATTGGATGGTTTCCAATATTCTATCTTCCAGATCACATTTTTTTTTTCAACTTTTTTTCTTCTGTGTCATTTAGTCTGATATTCATTGCTTCTAGATTGGTTTTTATCTTGGCAATTGAATTGTCTAATTTTGATTGGTACACCTAGACTTTCTCACCCGAGATTGGTTTCTAGTTCCTTGTCACAGTGATCTGCATTTCTATTGATAATCTTTCCTAATTCCTTTAACATTTTTATAACCTCCTTTTTGAACTGAGGTTCCAGTAGACTGGTGAGCTCTGTTTCATTCTTTGTTCTTTCAGGGGATTTCTCTTGTTCTTTTCATTGAGAGCAGTTCCTCTGCTTTTCCATTTTACTTAACTTTCTCTGTCTCTGTGAATTTAGGAGAAAAAGTTACCTGCTGTGGTCTTGAAGGGTTGGTTTTATGTGGGAGCATCCCTGTGTAGACTCTGTGAATCCAGTATCTTTGGTCCAAGGCCTGGTTTGGATGTGCATGCCAGCCATGTCTTTCCTCAGCGTGCTGGCCGTCATCCTCTTGGTAGGGCTCACAACCAAGAGCCTGGCTGGATGTAGGGGCAGGGCCCCCTCACTGCTCCGTGACTGTCACCAGCTTGTTGGGAGGCAGGGTCTGCTCCCCAGTTGTTGCAGTAGAAGCCCCAAGTTCAATCAAGCTCCATTGCCCTTGAGTATATGGCTAGTCCTAAAGGAAGTGACCACTGAAGTAAGTCAGGCCCGCGCAGTCACAATGAACCCATACACAGAAGCAGTCCAAGGTCCTCTCCCTGCCTCTGTTGTCTTCATCCCAGACCTAGTGCTAGGCTGTGGTGTGATGGGGCTGGGGGCTCAGGTGCTGTGGCTGCAGGAACTGAGATGCCGTGTTGCCATGGGGACCTGGGCTGCCTCTGTGGCAGACCTTCCCCAGGATGTGTCCGCCCCAGATGCAGCACCAAGCTGCAGTGTAGGCTGAGTGGAGTCGGAGCGATCCCCCTGGGAAATGAACTACTGCCTTCTCCTGCCCAGGGCCTGTCTGCCTGAGACTCCATCCGCAGCCACTGTGCATGCCTGTGGTGCCAATGTCTGCTGCCGCCAGGTCCTCCCCCGCCATGCATGCTGACAGTGGGCCCCATGGCTTCCCCAGGCCAGGCCCTCCTGGCTGTCTCCACACGGCTAGGTCAAGTCCTCTCCCAGGGCTTGTCTGCCTAAGACCCAGCACTCCGCTGCTGTCTTTTCCTGTGGTGCGTGCACTGGCAGTGTCTGGCTGGCTCACCTCGCTGCCCGGTGTGCGTGCTGACACCCTCTCCACTGCTCAGTTCCATCATGCCCAGGTGCTCAGTTTTGGCTCTGCACAGGTAGACCAGATCTCTGCTCGCATCTCCCGCCAGACTGGGGTGTGGAGTGAGCCCAACCAGGAAGTTCTCCTCTTCAGATTGGGAAGTGCAGCGAGAGGGCTCTCTCCCTGGTAGTCCTCCCACCAAAAAAAAAAAAAAGAAGGAAAGAAGGAAGGAAGCGAAATGTACTCTCAACCCAGGCCACAACAAATTTCAGCAGATGAAATTCCCCAACCTGACCACTAGCTCAGGTCTCTCTCTGCCCTGACCGTTAGCAAACCAGCACGGGTTCCCCACATAATTAGAGTCCAGGTTTCTCCAGCGCCTCTGTCTGAGGGGATTTCCCAGCAGGCGAGCGGTCTCTCCGTGGGGGCCTGCCCCTGTGGATTTTCTCTTCCTTAGAGATCCCTCAGGGGCACCAGTCACATACTGAGGTCCTTTTTTTTTTTTTTTAATCTTACACTTTTATGTGGAGATCTATCTTGCAGCGTTGTTTGTACAGGAAATGTGCCAACTTCCAGCGGCTTTTCTCTTTTCCACACGGGGAGTATATTTTTGATATGTTTGTGGGGGGAAGTGAGCTCCCCCTTCCCTACCCTCTTGATCCTCTATCCCCTCTTTTATATTTTTAAACTCTTTGTTTCTCTGTGCTATACCATGAGTAATTCTTCCACTCTTACTTTGCATTAACTATTTCTCTCTTCCAGGTGTATCCAATCTACTACTCAACCTGTTCAGTAAGTTTGAACTCAGTTATTTATTTTTCATTTCTATATATTCCGTCTGGTTCTTTTTCAAATTTTTGTAATCAGCTTTTTTAGTCTCTTGTTCCTTTCTCGGGCTTGCCTTCCCTCTTCCATTTATTTTAACAAATTTGAAAGGCTTATTTTTTAATCTGGATCTAGCAGTTTCAATTGGAGAAGGCAATGGCACCCCACTCCAGTACTCTTGCCTGGAGAATCCCATGGACAGAGGAGCCTCGTGGGCTGCGGTCCATGGGGTCGCTAAGAATCGGACACGACTGAGCGACTTCACTTTCACTTTTCACTTTCATGCTTTGGAGAAGGAAATGGCAACCCACTCCAGTGTTCTTGCCTGGAGAATCCCAGGGACGGGGGAGTCTGGTGGGCTGCCGTCTGTGGGGTCACACAGAGTCGGACACAACTGAAGCAACTTAGCAGCAACAGCAGCAGCAGTTTCAACATTCAAAGTCTTCATTCCCAATCTGCGGCTTGTTTCTACCAACTTTTGTTCGTGTTAGTTTTTTCTTTGTGTACTTAATGATTTTTTTTTATTATGAACTGATTTTTGGGGAATTTCTTTTGCAGAAATTTGTTGGAGCCTGGATTGAAAGTATATTTCTTTCTTTCTTCATCTTTTTTTTTTCTTTTTTGAGGTGGGAAAATGATTTATTTTTTAATTTTTAAAATATTTTCTTTGAAATATAGTTGATTTACAATGTTGTTAGTTTCAGTTGTACAGATATATATATATATATATATCTTTACAACTGAAATTTGTACAGGTATATATATATATGTATATATATATATAGGCTTTCCTAGTGACTCAGTGGTAAAGAATCCAGCTGCAATGCAGGAGACATGGGTTTGATACCTGGGTGGGAAGGATTCCCCAGAGGAAAGCATGGCAACCCACTTCAGTATTCTTGCCTAGAGAATCCTATGAACAGAGGAACCTGGCAGGCTACAGTCCATGGGGTCACAAAGAGTTGGACATGACTGAAGCAACTTGGCACACATGCATGTATCCTTTTAAAAATTATTTCCCATTATAGATTATTACAAGATATTGAGGATAGTTTCCTGTGCTATTCAGTAGGTCCTTGTTGGTTATCTACTCCATATATGTTAGTGTGTATATGTGAATCCCAAACTCCTAATTTATCCCCCCCACTTTCTGGTAGCCATAAGTTTGTCTTCTGTGTCTGTGAGCCTGTTTCTGTTTTGTAATTAAGTTTATTTGTGTAATATTCTAGATTCCACATATAATAGGTATCAAGGGATATTTGTATTTCTCTGTCTGACTTACTGTACTTAGTATGACCATCTGTAGGTCTATCCCCATTGCTGCAAGTGGCATTTTTTCATTCTTTTCTATGATTGAGTAATACTCCATTGTGGATATATGCCATATTTTCTTTATCCATTCATCTGTTGGAAAGTATATTTCTTCAGAAATATTTCCTTCAATTTCTATCAAGCATCGAAACTTTACCTACTAGGAACTCTTTAATCTTGATTCTTGGTTTGGGATTCTTTGGGGCTGGATGTATTGTGAATTCAGGCTTCAAAACTGCATGATGACTGAATGATATATACCCAGATTCAGGGGAGTACTTTTTTCTCTTCACTCAAAATTAAGACCAGATAAGGCTACCGTCCTTTGGGGAAGTGGGGATCCTAGCTTACCTGAGTCTCCAGTTGGAGCTCATAGCTTGTGTGGCCCCATAGCTGGCTCTGTGTTCTGTGTGACTCTTAAGATGGAAGCTTTTGGCCACTGGGAAGCATGGCCAGCCACTGTTCAGCACTCTCTTCCCTCCCAGGATTAATGTGTCTCCTTCATGTCCAGCCTCTGTACATCTCACTTCCTTTTCTTGCTAGCAAAAGCAAGTGCTCAAAAATAATATGCATGTGGTTTTGCTTTGTTTTATTCAGCACTTTAAACACGTACAAAGTAAGATGGTTATTTTTAATATATCTATATTCACTGTTGCTGGAAAGTTAAACATTCATTGTCTGCAAAGCTCCTTTAAGGACTCCTCTATTTCATAAGTCATCCATGGAGAGAAATCATATTGGAGTATAACTGATTAACAATGTTGTGCTGGTTTCAGGTGCAGCAAAGTGATTCAGTTATACATGTGTGTGTGTGTATATATACACGTGTGTGCGTGTGTATCTATTGTTTTTCAAAATTTTTTCCCATTAAGGTTATTACAGAATATCGAACAGAGTATCCTGGGCTATGCAGTAGGTCCTTGTTGGTTATCTATTTTAAATATAGTCGTGTGTACATGTCAATCCCAAACTCCCAATATCTTCTTTTAAAAAGGAAGATAAATGATAATTTCTGCCATGATTGGATGCTCAAAAGTTAAGAATGTGTTAGTTTCCGTTAGTAACACAGTACTGATATTTAATTTAACCATTGCTTCCACAAGTTTTAAATACTATGTGCTAGACACTCTGAGGGAAACGTTTTCTAAGGTGGAACACTTATTCAACAAACATTAACTGCCTACCGCATTCCAAGAAGAGGAAAACAGCATGAACAAAGCCTATTTAGAGGCCCAAAGTAATGTAGAATAGATGGAACATGTAGGTAGGGGCCAGAGTGGGGCAAGAAATGGGATAAAGTATCCACAAATTTATGTAAACTCTTCTTGAGCTTATATTTGTGTTCAAACTTTAAACTTTCAGAATTTATATGCATGCTTCACTTTTCATTCTCAAATCAATACTTGAGATTTCAGTCTTAAGTTTTTACTAGAATATGGTATCTGAATGGGTTCTGAGAAGTCTGACTCAGAAGATTAAAAGAAATCTTGTGTTTCCTTGTAGCCCTGTAACAATCTCTGGGTCTGTGCCAGATCCTGGGTCTCAGTGGGTTAGGGTGGTTCACAGGGTCTGGGATAGGAGTTGGGGGTGGGTATTGGAGAACACAGTAGGTTCTTATTGCATGTAGTACCAGGGGAATGCAGAACCCATGAATCTGCAGGAGAAAGTTGAAACCAAGGCGCCAGAACTCAGGCTGGACCAGAAGGGAAAGACCAAGAGCAGAGTCTGAAATCATCACGAGAAGGTCTGGGTTCAAGCCCAGCTCCAGGGCAAAAGGCAGGGTGCAGAGTCCAGGAAGGCCAGGGAACTTCGTGTCTGTAGCAGACAGGTCCACAGGGAAGTCCAGCTCGAGGATGGCTGTGGTTCCTAGGACAGGGAGTGCCTCCCCTGCATTGGGTTTCAGAACCATCCTTGGTGTGGACAACCGAGGCTTGTTAGCGCAAGGCAGCGCCAGGGCAGCTGAAGGGTGCAGCTCAGACAGACAGACGAGGTCCTGAGAGGATGGGCCTGGCAGCCTGATGGCCGCATCTCCATCCGTAAATCCTTTCCAACGGCCACACCTGGAGAGCTGTGCCCGCGTCTAAAAGATGAGAATGCGGGTTCTAGCAGGTGAGGATTTGCAGCAGATTTGTAGTCCTGGTAGGGCTTTTGGAAGACTGGACACCATATCCCTACTGATTTCCAAGACACAGTGGCCTGCTTTTCTCTGGGATATATTCTAGTGTTACTGAAATAGAGAGTGAATGGTGGAAGCATCAGAGTCAACAGATATGACATTGTGTCCCATTTCAGGATGCAGAGACTTCAGACTGCCTGGGACAGATATATGTGCTTGGCTAGAGAAAAGCTCTAAGGAAGACAGACATACTTGTTTCCGGTTTTCTTAATGAATAAACAGTGAACTAATCCCAGGGTTAGGTGTTCTGAGAGGATACAGCCCAAGCAGTTATCTGAATTCCTCCAGTGACAGTGCGTGATCCTGTAAGCAGGTCAAGGAATACAACACCGAACAGTCATTGTGGCTTTACTGCTACTGCTACTGCTAAGTCACTTCAGTCGTGTCGGACTCTGTGCAACCCCATCCCTGGGATTCTCCAGGCAAAAACACTGGAGTGGGTTGCCATTCCCTACTCTAATGCATAAAAGTGAAAAGTGAAAGTGAAGTCGCTCAGTCATGTCTGACTCTTCGAGACCCCATGGACTGCAGCCTACCAAGCTCCTCCATCCATGGGATTTTCCAGGCAAGAGTACTGGAGTGGGGTGCCATTGCCTTCTCCGAATTGTGGCTTTAGGGTATGGCAAAGGTGATGGGCTTCTCCGGTGGCTCAGTAGTAAAGAGTTTGCTGGCCAATGCAGTAGACATAGGACATGGGTTTGATCCCTGGGCCGAGAAGATCCCCTGGAGAAGGAAATGGCAACCCACTCCAGTATTCTTGCCTGGGAAATCCCATGGACAGAGGAGCCTGGTGGGCTATAGTCCACAGTGTCACAAATATTCGGACATGACTTAGCCACTAATCCACCACCACCAAAGGATGAATAGCACCATTCTCAACGATACCAGCCCCTGTTCCCATCAGGGCTCCCTCAGATCATGAGAGCTGGGCTCTGTGAGGAATTGATAAGGGGCAAGGGTGACATGGTGCCTTCTCTAAGTGTCGTCCATTCCAGAAATGATCAGATTGAGGTGGTGTGGGGCAAGCCGGGGAGAAGGCAGTGGTGAAAGAAGAGCAGCCCAAACAACTGTGATCATGAAAACGACGTGCTTGTGAGCAGCCAAACCTCCCCCTGGGTGCTGTGAGCGTCTCCTCAAGGCCGGTTTGAAGGACTCACGATTAAGCCGTTACAGTGCAGGCCACACAGACTGCTTAGAGGACACCTGGCTTCTCTAGCAGTGCAGACACTTCATGGGAGGTTTGTAACAGGTTTGAAGTGTGTTTGTTTTTAAACACAATGAGATCAGTTATGCTGCTGAAGGAATCTTCTGGAAATGTTTTTTTTTTCCTCCAGGGTGAGAATAAGGAGGAACGGGAAATACAGGTATGATTAGGAAAAGGACTAGTAATCAATCTTGTGCTGACTTTTGTCTACTCTGCTTGTGCACCCGGCTGATGAAATGCTAATGTGGGTTTTGTGGGCAATCTGGGGACGGTTATAAATAGAGCTGGCTTAAGAATAAAATAAAAGGGCTTTGCCACAAACCCAACCTTGTCTGGGGAAAGGTGGTGTCTAGTTATGAACATTCTATATTTTTCCACCTGACACTCCTCCTTCCTGTTTTCCTTTCAGGGTTTCAGACAAAAGATAGAGGGAGACTCCTTCTGTCCATGTAAAACTGGCCATGTAGTCCTCCCACCAGCTACAACTGTACAAAACATGAGTCTCAGCACAGATCTGAACACTGGAGTTTACAAAACTTGGATTTATATAAAATAGAGTATAATAATGAAGGCCATGGATGATGGAGTCTAATTTCCCAGGGATGAGCCCTTAGATGAGATCCTTGATCGTGGGCCTCGGTTTCCCCATCTATGAAACACAGATATTATTACCTCCCTCAGAGGGCTGTTGTGGGGATTAAATGAGGTCATACACTCAGTATCAATTATCATTGTTACATGATTAACAAAGGTTTTAGGCGGCAGGTACAGAATACAGAACTCTGGCAATGGCAAGGCCAGAGCAAATGCCAGGGAGTATCGGATTACAGAATCGTTTAACTACTGTATTTGAAAGGGACTTTTGGGATTGTTCCAATCCTTATTTAGTGCCAGAAGCTCTTCCCTTCCCTCTTCTCCCCTTAGGTGTTTGCTCAACCCCAGGGTGCACAGCCACAGGTTCAGGCCAGCGCGACAGAGTTCTGTTGAAAAGTTTCTCTCTATGGCGAATCTAAACCTAACCTCTAGCACTTTCACCTACTGGCTTTGTTGCTTCCAGGGTGATGGAGAACAGGCCCATATAGCCTATTTCATTTTGGAATGATCATCACTACAGTTAGTCCTCTCTACTAATTATTCTTCAGAAGGCTTCTCTTCTAATCACATCACCACCCTGATCCTGTTTTTCCTGGATCCGTGATTATCAACCTGGGTGACACATCTGGAGATGGTGTTAGATTATCACAAGAAGGGCAAGGGTGCTACTGGCATCCCAGCTAGTGGCCAGGGATGCTGCTAAACAACCTACAATGAACAGAACAGCCCCACAACCAAGAATTATCTGGTTCAGATCATCAGTAAGGCTAAGCTTGAGAAACACTGTCCTAAATATACACATGAATCAGTGTTTTTCTTAAAATATGGGCATATTTATGCCAAAATATGCAGTCAGTTAACATTGCCATTGGACTGGCATTAGTTTGCTATTAAATTAGCCTCAATTTATTATTAAATTAGCCTCAATTTGCTATTAAACTAGCCTCGACTCGATGGACATGAGTTTGAGCAAGCTCCAGGAGTTGGCGATGGACAGGGAAGCCTGGCATGCTGCAGTCCATTGGGTTGCAAAGAGTTGGACATGACTGAATGACTGAAGTGAACTGAACTGAACTAAATTATTGAGACTCAGGTAGTTGGTACTGATCAGCCAGTTAAAGCCCCCTTTCATGTGTTGCTGCTAACCTAGGGACAGGGCCCATGTGATCACTTAGAAATCATTTATCAATAGTGGTCTTCTCTCTTGCTGAGCCCAGAGGCAGACTTGCAGTCTTTTCCAACATGATATCCTAAGGCACCACCATCAATCATATAAGAGAAGTCAGTGTGCGAGATGAAATCCACTTGCTGGTCAAGTCTCTCTGGTTTTGTGGCATTGGGCCCCAGGTATGAGGTAATCCTGGGGCCCCAGCTTTGGAGGACCCCACAGTCCCGTGTCATGACCCCTAGTGGCAGCTTGAAAGAAGAGAGGATTCCTCAACTTGACTCTCAAAAGCACCCAAGCTTCTCATACAGTTTCCTAAAATCCCTTTCCCCAACATAAAGTCATGCTGTCCGCTGTCATTAAGGAAGTATGGGCAGAGCGGGGCTGCCCAGAAAGGATGCCCCCTCTTCTACACACTCTCCTCAAGCTCCCAGGAACAACTCCTTCTCTTTGCCAATTTTCTTCTTCACTCTCCACTCCCCACTCTTGCTGCTCATTCTCTGATCCACTCTATGATCTCATTTCTTGGATTTACACTGTCCCTGATTTCTACAAAATGAAGAGGTGAAGGAGAGGAACATAGAGGTAGGGAAACACACTCTGGATTCCTCAGGGAAAGAAAGAACTTGAGTACTCAACAATCTAAGCATCTCACAAACCTAAAACCTACACTAATCGATATCTGAGAATGGTACATAGTTTTACCTTAGTGCTTCACATAGAAAGATAAAGTAAAAGAAAGAAAGTGAAGTCGCTCAGTCGTGTCCGACTCTTTGCGACCCCATGAGCTGTAGCCTACCAGCTTCTCCGTCCATGGGATTTTCCAGGCAAGGGTACTGGAGTGGGTTGCCATTTCCTTCTCCAGGGGATCTTTCCAACCCAGGAATCGAACCCGGGTCTCCCACATTGCAGGCAGACACTTTACCTTCTGAGCCACAAATAATTTCTTTTCTCCTTTTCTGGGTGAAAAAAAAAAAAAGGAGAGAGAGAGAAACTTTTTGGATAGGCTGTAATAAATGTCTTCAATTTCAGCATCCCTTTATAAACCTAGTTACTTCATTAGTTTATAAACAAAGCAATATGTTTGATTTATTCAAATATTTACTTGATTTCCTCAAATATTCTGCTTGTAATATTTAAAAGTAGAATTTATTCAGATTAATCCCATATTTGCTAACTTAATCTAGTTTTCAGAGTATTAATCATTTATCAGTGGCACAAGTAGAGGTAAGCTGATAAACTATAAGAAATACAGTCTCTCTGTTTTCCAGGTACTTGAGAAGGAGGCAGAAACTGGACAACAGAGAAACCATTAATGTCTGAATAAAACAAAGAGCATTAGATGCCTTACCGGATGACTGCTCTACACAACGGCATAGCAAATTTGGGAGGTCCTTGTTTTCAGAAATAGAGCCAGAGAAGATATTCATGGGTGGGGCTGAGGGTGCCTTCCAAACTTGCAGCTGCCTGCCATATGGCACTTTTTCTACAAGTATGGCTCTCAGGAGAACAGGCTCACAAACTGGACTCCCTGGGTTTGAGACCCGGCTCTCCCACTTGCTAGCTGTGAGAGCTTGGTCATTTACTTAAGCTAAGCCTCAGTCTCCCCACATGTAAAAAGGTAAAGATAGTGACACGTGCCTCAAGGCATTACTGTAAGGAATGAACGAGATTCTGGATGCATAGCCCTGGCACAGAACAGGACCGATAAGTATTAGCTATTGCTTAATCATCCTTAGGGATCTCTGGTACGATGAGAGTTGGTCCTTAAAAGGCAGATATCTCATCCCAGTTTTCTTTTCTTTTTTTTAAAGACCTGATGAGAGTTCACTTCAATGCAATTGACAAGGAAATTTGATTGTTTCAGTGAAATAGCATTTTAAGATAATAACTGGAATTATGACTAATTACACTATAACTGGACATATCACAGATAGCAAAGACCTTGAATTGATAAATTTCTAGGAATTTCAGACAATTTTGGAAGCACGTATGAATAACACATTCCATTAAAAATATAAACCAAAGAAGATTAAACATTGCTTCTTTTTCAACAAGGAATTGAAAATAAAATTTATTAGGGTCTCATATAGCCAGAAGGAGGTGGTACCCCATTTAGAGGAGTGATTGTTAGGTCAAAGGGATTGCCTATTTGGAACTTCTGAAACTGCAGGGTTCGGGAATCATCAATCTTGTCTTGGTAACTCATTACTATAGTCTGTATGCTGCAATATAGATATCTATACAATCAATTAGCTCATATGTGGTTGGAAAAGAGGGCACTGATAGAGTTTAACGTGGACGTAGTATTTAGTCACAGGCAAATTTTTCCAAGGCGAGAGGAGCTGAAACAGCAGAGAATGACAGTGTCGGTGGGAAGGGCTGAGTGTGGCTTTCTCTTCTATTTTTCTTTTAATTTTAAATGAACCCATGCACTTGGGGCTCCCACCCCAGAGGCCCACATCGGCCTTGCACCCCCCAGGTTCCACTTTACGCCACTGTACCCACCTTTACCACAACCTCACTGCCTCATATCACCTTAAGTTGGAGTTTCCACTCAGTGGTTTCTGGGCATTTAAAATTTTCCCTGCAGCAGCTTCTGGGCCTACTAAGCTGCCTGCTTTGTCTGCCAAGTCATCTCCCAAGGTACCAATTACTGTGTCTCTTAAGAGACCGATCACAGAGTCACATGGGTTTTGAATGGTCTTCCCTTAACCCCATTTTTCCCCCATAAGCCCTATTACGCTCGTTGTGTGATTTTGTAGAACATGAGGTTATTCAGGAATACAGCACGTCTTAACAGAAATGCCTCATTTTTTCAAGTGCCGCAGAGAGGGCCAGCAGCTGAAGCAAAGACACATGAGAGAAGTGAGCGAAGCCATCCTGAGGTTGTGTGGATGTTTTATGCTGATTCCCAGGCTGCAAGGCGGGCCCCTCCCCTGAAAGGCCAAGGTCTGCAGCCCCTGAAACTTCCCTCCGCGGGCCCAGAGCTCTATGGTGTGATGCTCGGGTCCTGACCCTGTGCAATGCAGCAGAAACAACTTTTCTTTTTGGTTCTGCCTTGGATACAGAGTATATATTAGCATGAATTAGCTAAACATATTTTTGGATGAAGACTTTCTCTTTACTTTCTTTGAAATTTGTCCATGAAAGTGTACTTTGATTCTCCCTACTTCTCTCAGATTTAAATAAGTTCCTGAAGTGAAGTGAAGTGAAGTGAAAGGTGCTCAATCATGTCTGACTCTTTGCAACCCCATGGAATATACACAGTCCCCGGAATTCTCCAGGGCAGAATATTGGAGTGGGTAGCCTTTCCCTTCTCCAGGGGATCTTCTCAACCCAGTGATCGAATCCGGGTGTCTCACATTGCAGGCAGATTCTTTACTAGCTGAGCCACCGGGGAAGCCCTGAAAATAACTTCCTACCTTCCTAGAATTCCTGTGAGAACTTGTTCCTCTCTTCTCTGAAACCCTCACCACATTATGTCTTATTACAGTGGCATGTACATGTGTCTGCATGTGCGATGTATGTTTGTGTATGTTTTACGTCTGTGTGTCTTACCTCAATTTACTGTAAGTTTCTTGAGGGCAGGCATTTGGTTTACTTCACCTGTCTACTTCCTCCATATTGCCCAGAACAATGTCCTGCACTTAGGAAGTACTTAATAAATGCTTATCAAGTGAACAAATCCTCCAAAGACACTGGCTGTCATCTGGGCTTCTTTGTCAGGAGAGTCTAACAAACGTGCACTGTGAATTCCAATGCAGTTGGTTAGAAGACACAGTTTTGCATTAAACATTTCCTGTAGCGTTAGTTATTAAAAATTATTCAGGGGAAGTAAAAACCAAAAAGCAATGTAAGAACACCTTATGTGAAATATTTTATTCATCTTTTAAAAAAATTAACAAGCAGCAGACAGGAATTATTTCATTTGGCTGCTCTGATAGTTCCTGCTTCTCTTTCCAAGGCTCTGGAGGTTGAGCTGTTTCCCAAGGGAATACCGGCTCAGCACAAACCTCAAGGTGATTTCTGCTTAGAGAGGGAACTTGCTGACAGACAGCAGGGATCTGCTTCCCCTGCAGGGAAAGCATGTGGGCCTCGGGGTGAGGGAGATGGGCTCAGTGGCTCTGACTGTGATGTACAATCTCCACTGTCCCCTCCCTGCTGGTGAGGGTCCAGGTAGCTATTCAGTGTCTCTGCTGTCCACCCACCTTGTTAGAGGGGGTAGGCCTGTGGCAGGGAGATCTGTGATGGCCCAGAAGGCTGGAAGTGTGGTCTGGAGTGCAGGATGCCAGGGGCAGTGTGGGAGGCAGCAAGGCTGGAGAGAGAGGGCTAAGACTCCCTTTGGAAGGCCATGTTGTCTACATCACAAAGTGGATTTTTACCACAGGGAGATGGAAAGGCACTTGAAGTTTTAAGCACAGGACTAGTATGATTAGTTTTGTAGTCATTCTGACCAGTAGCTCTGTAGCTAAGCAACGGGTGGTCCTCACAAGCATCTCCATTGGCACCACCAAGGAAATGTATATTTAGTTAGAAACCTGTGCTTGTTATATAACCACAGAAGAAAAACAAGAATGGTAATTGCTAATACTGATTAAAGCTTCCTGTGTGCCGCTGTTCTAGGTGACCTTTTAAAATGTGTCAACTCAGTCTTCACAGGAAGGAATGGAAACAAGGTCCGCAGTTAGTACCTAGTGGTCCTGGGATGTGAACCTGTTCAGGCTGGACACAGCAGCCATGCCGTGATTATAGCATTATACTGCCCCAGTATCACCCTCAGCCCCATTTCAACTGGGTCATCTCCCCTAAGCCTCACTCATACAGAAATTCTGGGATTTCCCTAGTGGTCCAGTGGTTAAGAAACCTGCCAATGCAGGTTCCGTCCCTGGTCTGAGAACTAAGATCCCACGTGCTGTGGAGCGTCCCTGGTCTGAGAACTAAGATCCCACGTGTGGTGGAGCGGCTCAGCCTGTGCACCACGACTCTCTGGAGCCTGAGCACCACAGCTACTAAGGTTGCATGCCTAGAGCCCGCTCTCTGCAACAGGAGAAGCCATGGCACCGCAATGAGAAGCCGTGCACTGCATCTAGAGAGAAACCCCCACTTGCAACTAGAAAAAGCCTGTGCGCAGCAACAAAGACCCCATGCAGTCAGAAATAAATACATAATAAAACATTCTGGAGTCACCACTGATTCTGGCCGGGTGAAGCATGGGTTAGGAAGGTTTTAGTCTAGAAGCAGGGCTGTCAGGAGAGTGTTGCAACGATGCTGCTAGACATGGTGGTGACCAGGAGCAGTGGGGACAGAAAAGGAGGAATATGAGAGAAATTAAGGAGACCAGGACCTGATCATTCAAACAAATGAGAAAATGTGCACTGAATGCTTAGCACCAAGCTTACTACATGCTCTTTTTGATATGCCAAAATACTTATGATATTTTTATTATTACCAGTTGGGTTATTCTCCAGATTTAAGTCATAGCTTTTAATAATAAGCATGCAACAAATAGCCAGAGGTAAATTTTTTTTTACAAAAAAAAAAAAGAAACATATGAATAGCTTTGTATGAAATATGCAACAATCATTGCCCATTTTGATCTTAAAACAAGATCAAAGCTAGAGCAGCTGTAATAAAATACCACAAACTGGGTAACAACAGAAAAAAAATATTGTCTCACTGTTTTGGAGACTAGCAGTCTAGGTGGTTCCTCCCATGAGGACCATGAGAAGAATCTGTTCAGGGGTATTTGTAGGCAATCTTTGGTGTTCCTTGGCTTCTAGATCTCCACTTCCATCTTCACATGCTGTTCTCCCTGTGAGTGTCTGTGTCCAACTACCCCCTTTATATAAGGACACCAGTCATGTTGAATTAGGGCCCACCCTACTCCAGGGGCTTCCCTGGTAGCTCAGCTGGTAAAGAATCTGCCTGCAATGCAGGAGACCCCAGTTCGATTCCTGGGTCAGGAAGATCCACTGGAGAAGGGATTACACCAGTCATACGGAACTCCAGCGTGGGTTGCCCTGGTGGTTCAGACAGTAAAGAATCCGCCTGCAATGCGGGAGACCGGGCTTCGATCTCTGGGTTGGGAAGATCACCTGAAGAAGGGAATGGCAACCCACTTCAGTATTCTTGCCTGGAGAATTGCCATAGACAGAGCAGCCTGGTAGACTACAGTCCATGGGGTTGCAAAGGGTTGGACATGACTTAACGACTAAGCACAGCGGTACTCCAATACGATTTCATCTTAACTAAGCACATCTGCAGTGACTGTTGCCAAATAGTCACATTCTGAGGTCCTGGGGGTCAGGACTTCAAAATATGAGTAGGGCCAGGCACACTTCAACTTGTAATATTTTTATAACAGATGGAGCAGGAATTATTCCTACTCCCATTTTAAAGATAAAGAAACTGAGTCTCAGAGAGACAAAGTAATTCACCCAAGGTAAGTGATTCCCGGGTCACAAATGCAAGTCTGCTCTGTCCAGCTCAGTAGTCAGAGAGCCAGACGGTACCTCTTGCTATAAGTTTGTTGAGCTATTCTCACACACTCGGCCCAATAATATCTGAGGCCACACCTAGGTGTGTAAGAAAAAGGGGGAGTGGTCAAATGAGGTCTCTTCTTGGAAGCAATTGCAGACAACTTGTCAGTCCTAGTGATCATTTTGCTTGTTCAATTGTTGTCCCTGTGGCTATACCTCATGAGGGCTTAACCTCTAGGGGAACTGTTTACTCAAATTGTTCCTCGTGAGTCTATCGTTTCTCTCTGGTGGGCCCATCCTTGAGCTGAGGGCAACTGGGTACAATGAGCCTATTCGGGGCAGCAAGTAAAATGCCTCCCTGTGCCTCTCTTTTGTCTGCCTATTGCATAACATCAGTGTGGGTGCAGGCAGTGTGTGAGTTGGCAGCAACGAGACTGTGGCAGAGCACACCTGCCTGATGACTTGTGCGCCGGAGCAGGCAGCGCTGGGCAAGCTTCCCAGGGACTGTTTTGCCACCATGCCAGCTCTGACCTGCACCTTCTGTTCTGTCTGAGTCACTCTCAGCAGCTCAAGCCGGTATCCCCTAATGGGTTCCTCTGGGCAGAGAGGAGGGACACACCCCGTCTTGAACCCCCATTCCTGGGAGGCCGTGTAGGAAGCAGTCAAGTGCAGAGTCTGGAGACAGATTCTAATCCCAGCTCTGCCACTTACCAACCGTGTGAAGTTAGGGAAGAAGCTTCCTATCTCTATGTCATGACTTCATCTGTAAAATTGAGATGTTTGTTTACCTCATAAGGTTATCACATGGATAATTGACATAGTCCATAAATGGTGCCTAAAACAACATGTCTATGACATAATTCTAGCACTCAGTAAATGTAAGCAGCATTTCCTTATTTGTTTATTTCCTAAACATCATTTATTAATCTGCTCATTGAAAACTGGCAAGATAACATATCAAGAAGTTACCAGTTGTTATGTCTGGATGGTGGAGTTTCAGGTGACTTTATTGTCTTATTTTTGCTTATCTGTATTTCCTAAGCTCTCTGTAATAAACTTCTTACTGTTTTAATAAAACAAACTCTCACAGAGGATCTACAGAGTGAAGCGAACTAGTGGGTACAAAGCAAAGATATGACCGCTGTCCTTAGTGGAGTTTAAAGTCTATGGAAGGAGACAAAACAGATAGATTAATGATGTAATAAGAGGGATGCAGTAATGCTCAGGGTGGGCTAAGGATTGAGCTAGTCTCCCTCAAATGGCACCTGGCATTACAGAAATGCCATTGGGTTTTCCCCAGCAGTCTTTGTGTCTAATCTTCACTGATCTGGAAATAGGAAAGTAAGATGATGCACTTAGTCAAACAAAAGAGCCACTCCTTTAATATATCCCAGCACCCAGAGGGCCGAGGATGGAATTGTTGAGATCCCTTTCTGGGGCACCTATTTCTAGGAAAGGACATATGTTGAAGAAAAAGTTGAGAGTCTTTATATAGAACCTGTTACAAAGGGCAGGTATGAGCCCAGGTTGCACAGCAGCATGTTAAGTGGAATAAAGAAGTAACTTCCTGTTTCTTTCTCTCTCCATAGCATTATTAGCATCATCATTATTCTGGCTGGAGCAATTGCATTTATCATCGGTTTTGGTATTTCAGGTATGTGATTTCCTGCATTACCACGATCAGTAAGTCCCTAATCATTTAATGTGTAGAATGGCAAGAACACAGGGTCTGAACCCAGCACGCCTCAGAGGATAGCACTGGTTCTTCTATTTACTGGCTGTGTTCTCTGCCCCTTAGTTATTTAACTCCACAGACCTCAGTTCCCCCATATATGACGTGGAGGAAACAATACCTACATTCCCAGGTAGTTGAGAGAAACAAATGGAATGTCTCTCGGACTGTTGTCTTCACCAGACAGTGCTGAAGCTATCATTCTGGGATCACAGCTAAGTGCCTCGGCTGAGCCACTCTGTCAACAGGTGACCTCAGTAGATGATTCCTTTGCAATGAGGCTTCAGCTGAAGTGTTGAAGAATACCAAGTCTTCAAAGACAGGGTTCTTAAACAGAATACTTACTGGTCATAACTGCTGTTTCTTGTGGGAAACAGATGCCACTGCGGCGTGGATGGTGAGTTTCCAAAGGCAGTCAACTGATGTCGGTTGCAGCAACAGTCCTCTCTTCTGTGTAGGCCACGTCTCAGGAGCATCTATTATGGATGCCAGATTAAGACATTGAATGCGTTAGACCAGCAGCTGTCCTCTCTGAAGAAAGTCATTTGCTTCATTTCCCTTGAAGCGCCTGACTCAGGCCAACACATTTATTTTAACTTAGACTGTGGCCAAAGCTGTCACTTGATAACTTTAGTTCTTATAGTTCCAGCTGTCTTTTCGCTCTGTCACTCTCCTTCAATGTGTGTGCTGCCACTAAATAGTAATCACAAGGCCTAAATGAATAAAACTCGTTGTAGATGTGTTTGCCTAGAGAAGATATTAGCATCTTTCTCCATTTTCTTTATCGATAAAAATGTGTATTTTGTCTTTCATCTATTTTTCTATTGGGTTATCTTTTTCTTTTGATACGTAGGAATTATATGCTGAGTGCGATTTGGTTATATATATTGAGAAATCTCTTCTACTCTCTGGATTGCTTTTTCACTCTCTTAAGGATGTCTTTCAATGAGTGAAGTTCCTAATTTTAACACAGTACAACTTTTTCTTTACACCAGGAATTTTTGGTAAGCAGTTTGTTTAAGATATCTACCTATTCCAAGGTCATAAATATTTTCTTCTAGGTTATCTTATAGAAGCTTTAATGTTTAACCTCTCACATTTATATCTACAACCATCTAGAATAATTTTGTGCATGGGCAAAGACGGTGGTTAAGATGGGTCAAAACACTATCCTTCCCCCACTTCTCATTAGTGTTATTTTTATCATAAATCAAGTATCCAAATGTGTATGGATCTGTTTCTGAGCTCACTAGCCTATTTCATTCTAATATTCTTTTATAATTTGTTTTCTCTTTATCTTATGTCTTCCTATTCCTAATCTTGGGTGCTCTTTCTCCCCCAACCTTCTGTCATCTTAAAATAGATTTACAAGGTGTTAATTAGCTTTATAGTAGTTTTGAAGGAACCAGGTTTTGGTTTTATTTTTACTTTCTCTGATTTCCTTATTTAATTAATTCTAGCTTTTATCTTTATTAATGTTCCTCTTCCTGCTTTGTTTTGCTGTCTTTTAATTCTTTTTTTTTAAGTGATGACCCATTTAAGTTCTTTTTTATTTAAAAAAATCTTTGTTGAAGTATAGTTGATTTATAATGTACTAATTTCTGCTTCATAGTAAAGTGACTCAGTTATACACATATGTACATTCTTTAAAAAAAAAAAATTCTTTTCACTACGGTTTAAACCAGAAGACTAGATATAATTCCCTTTGCTATACAGTAGGACCTAGTTGTTGCTTACTTTTAATTCTTTTTCTAGTATCTTAAAATAAGCACTTCACAAAACAGTATGTCCAAAAAGCCAATAAACAGATCCTAGTAGATACTGCCATTTCGTTTTCCAAAGTGATTTACCAAGTTCTTAACCAGAGGTGTATGAGGGACCCAGTGCATCACGTCCTCACCAACACTGGATATTGTGGAAGACTGCTGTGATTTTAACTTCTGTTTCCTGGTGACTGAGAGATGTATGTTCTCAAATGAGAAACATAATGTTGAGCGACAGAGCAAGACACAGAATAGTACATTCTATATGAAAAACGGGGACTTCCCTGGTGGTCCACTGGCTAAGACTCCGAGTTCCCAAGGTAGAGGGGGCCGGGTTTGATCCCTGGTCAGGGAACCAGATTCCAAATGTGTAGCAACAGTTCCTTGAATACAAAGAAGACTCTTTAAGTGTTTTTTGAATAGACAAGTGGACAGAGGCAAGGAGGGGTAAATACATAGACAGAAGTCACAGTTCACTCGGTTCAGCCATGAGCTACCACCAATGAAAGGTTTTCTGCCTTCTTTCTCCTTCAAAAAGTAAAAGCTGGCTATTTTGGATTAAATGGACTGTTTATTAGTTTAACACTATTTAGTTGGATTTTTCTCAATTGCCTATTTATTAAAGGAACCATAACCTGTACCTGAGAGCACGACATTACCGCATTTTAAATGAGTTAGATAAAACGTTAGCTGGATTAATATATTAGACAATGAAATTAAGCAAATAGCATTAGGTAGATGATGGTGGTGCTGGCAGTGATATTTTTCACATCTTTTTTGTGTTCACCTCATGGTGCCAAATAACTTTGCCTATATTATCTGATTTACAACTCACAACAAATAAGAGATAAATATTACTATGTCCTGATTAGAAACTTGTGTCAAGTTGCACACAGCTAGCAACCAGGCACAAACACATAATTGCATTTCAAGCCCTGGACATTTGCTTCCAGAACCCACACTCCCACCAATCGCCCTATACCCATGACACTCATGTAACACAGAGCTCTAACACAGAAGGATGTTTTCTGGTGTAACTTGCAGGCATTATTCCTGAGACCACAGGTGATAAAGATATTTCTAAATACAGGAAAAAAAACCTATTTCTTTGTAACTTTCCTGAGGCTGTATAGGTCACCTTCTGATAGGCATTACACGCCTTCTAAACTCTAAATATGGACCCCAAATGCATTCGAGGTGGTTGGTTGGGAAGAGAGGCTGTGCAGCTCCCATCAGGCTGGTTTTAGGGCAGCCTTGGTGAGTGACCCTGTAAGAAGGAGGGAGATGCAGTGGAAAGGCCCCTGACGGTACTCTGCTGGTCTGTGCTGTCACCCACCCCGGGGGTAACTTTGAACAGCTCTGTGTGGTAGAAACACTTAGAGATCAGAGTTGCTCTAACCTCAGGGATAACATTGTGTATCCTTTGGGATGTAACTTAACTTTCTAGAACCTCACTGGGAAAATAGTGAGAGTCACTGTGGGAATTACATGAAAAAGTGTTTATAAAGTGCCAGACACATATATGTGTAATAAATGGGCTGCTATTATTGTTTACATTGATACCATCAGTGCCATTAATCATTTGCTATTATTAATGCATTCACACAGCACCTCCTAAAACTTGTACGATTTCCTGGCCACACCAGGCAATTCCTCTGAAGTTAAGGAATCCTGGACACTAGACACTGCCTCCTAATGATGCTGCATCTTTGGTCACTGGATAAACACTAAGGCAGGTGCCTTGAAGAGTCAGACATGACTGAGTGACTTCACTTTCACTTTTCACTTTTATGCATTGGAGAAGAAAATGGCAACCCACTCCAGTGTTCTTGCCTGGAGAGTCCCAGGGATGGGGTCGCACAGAGTCGGACACGGCTGAAGTGACTTAGCAGTAGCAGTAGTCTGGCACCAAAACACAAACATTGAAGTGGTTTGAAAAGAAATTGATACATTTTTTTTCACTGGAGTCATCTGGGAAATCAAATAGAGGTTGACCTTTCTTATACTTCTTGTAAGGTTTTTAATTGTTTTTATCTTTACATGAGGTGGGGATACTGTTTTCATGGGTAGGCTCTCCACATATCTCAATCTGGCCCTGGATATCAGCAAAATGTGATAGAAGGAATACAGACTTAGAGCTTCCCTGGTAGCTCAGCTGGTAAAGAATTCACCTGCAATGCAGGAGACCCTGGTTTGATTCCTGGGTTGGGAAGATCTGCTGGAGACAGGAACGGCTACCCACTCCAGTATCTGGCCTAGAGAATTCCATGGACTGGAAAGAGTTGGATGCCACTGAACGACTTTCACTTTCAGGCTTAGGAAAAACTCAGACAAGACTGAGTTTGATACTGGCTCCACCACTAGCTAGATATAGGGCTTTAGGCAAGTCATTTAATCTCACAGAACTTCTTTATCCTATTCATAAAATGGGTAGAACAGTATAATTCCTACCTCTCAAGGTTGTTATCTGGCTTAAACTGAGTCACTGCAAGCATTTAGTAAAATATTTCTTTCCTCCTTGTGTGCTGATCTGCAATCTTCCTAAATGGTTCTAACTAATAATGGTCATCAATATCATTGATTTAAGGTTCAACATGTGGCAAGTCAGGTACCATGCTAAGCTCTTTACCTACACTGTATCATTTAGTCCTTTCAGGGACCCTCTGAGGGAGCTACTATTATTAGCATCCCCATTTTACAGATTATGAGGATTTACAGATAATTTCATTTAAAAAAATTATGGAATAGAGAAATAAGAAAACTTGCCCAATAAGTGGCAGAGCTGGGACTTGATCACCCAGAGCTTGATACCTGTTTTTATATGCCAGGTTCTGCTGTTGCTTCCCTGTTGTTCAGTTTCTAAGCCATTTTTGACTCTGTGACCCCATGGACTGCAACACACTGGGCTTCCCTGTCCTTCACCATCTCCTGGAGTTTGCTCAGATTCATGTCCCTTGAGTCAGTGATGCTATCTAACCATCTCATCCTCTGCCACCCCCTTCTCCTTTGGTCTTCCATCTTTGCCAGTATCAGGGTCTTTTCCAGTGAGTCAGTTCTTTGCATCAGGTAGCCAAAGTATTGGAGCTTCAGCTTCAGTATCAGTCCTTCCAATGAATGTTCAGGACTGATTTCCTTTAGGATTGACTAGTTTGATCTCCTTGCTGTCCAAGAGTCTCTCAAGAGTCTTTTCCAACACCACAGTTCAAAAGCATCAATTCTTCAGCACTCAGCCTTCTTTATGGTCCAGCTCTCACAGCCATACACGACTACTGGAAAAACCACAGTCTTGACCATACGGACCTTTGTGGGCAAAGTCATGTCTTTGCTTTTTAATACACTATCTAGGTTTGTCATAGCTTTTCTTCCAAGGAGCAAGCATCTTTTAATTTCATGGCTGCAGTCGCCATCTGCAGTGATTTTGGAGCCCAACCTGCTTCCCTACATTGCTCCTTTCACTAGCCTGGCCCAGCATCCTTTCTAATGTTTTCTCCCAAAGCAACTGTTCTCCTTCACCCTGCCCTCTTCTCTGGCGAGAGTGGCACTGACAGGCGCTTCCCCAGGTGCCAGCAGTGCAGGCTTAAGCCTATGCGTTTCCACCTTTCCACCATATGCTATGGTGCCCATCCTGACAGCAGGCTGCAGTGGATGCTGAGAAAGCTCTCTATGCTATTGGAATCCACAGAACTTACTGAGTCACTTCAAAGGGAAGTTCATTTTCCCAGGTTTCATCCAGTGGTACTGGGCATCCCAGAATCATAATTTCTATAAAGAATCCTTGCCTTGAGCTCAGCCTGGTGCTCTGTGACAACCTAGAGGGGTGGGATTGGGGGTGGGGGTGGGGGCAGGTGGCAGGCACAAGAGGGAAGGATTATATGTATACTTATGGCTGATTCAGGGTTTCCCTGATGGCTCAGGTGGTAAAGAATCTGCCTGCAGTGCAGGAGTCTTGGGTTCAGTCCCTGGAGCAGGAAGATCCCCTGGAGAACGGAGTGGCTACCAACTCCAGTATTCTTGGCTGGAGAATTCCATGGACAGAGGGGCCAGGTGGGCTACAGTCCATAGGGCTGCAAAAGAGTTGGACACGACTGAGCGATTAACACTTAGCGGCTGATTCACCTTGCTGTGTGACAGGAACCAACGCAACTTGTAAAGTGATTATCCTCCAATTAAAAATAAATTAAAAAAAAAAAAAGAATCCCTGCCCTGTGTTACCTACATCCCCACTTCCCAAAAGATTCCTGCTCCTACTGCAGATGGCAGTTGAATAGTGCCCATCCATGTGAAAACAGAAAGGCTCCAATTTCAGCTTGCTGCCCTCTGACAATCCTCATTTTGCATGCAGACCAGAGCTGTGGTGGTAATTAGCCCCCAGGAGCTAGAGAATTCATTTTCAGAGAGTCGTTGGGGCTTCTAACTTTAAAGAGGTTTGATGGAATCTTGAGACCAGTAGAATTCTTAAAACCCATGCCTGTTTAACAGTAGATACAAAACTCTGTCTCTTAAAGTCCTTTTACCCTCAACCAGCCACACAAGAGCCCCTGGTGTTTAAGAGACCTGGAGAGTCACATTAGACCAGACTCTGCTTCCTAGAACATAGCTCCTTGAGCCAATATCTGCTGGCCAAATTGAAAACAGATTTCTTTTTGAGAGAAGCAATATTTGTGTGCTATTGCTTGCAAATTAAATTTCATTTTATCACCTGTAACCATCATTTATTCACCTAACAAATAAGTATTTATTGATTGCTTTCTGGGTGTGAAAGCAATGCCTAGGTCCTCATGGTTTTTAAAATTCTCACTGGCTTTTATTCCTCCCTGATTTTCTACAAGGAGGGGGGATTTAATCAACAGTGCACTCATTGCATCTGCCACATCTTTAATGCAACCTTAAATGAGCTAGAGCTGGCGGGGGCCCCTGGGGCATTCCACAGCTGCCTACTTTTAATCGTTACGTTTTTCAAGAGATATTTCAACAAACTCTCCACCTGTGGGCTCAAGGCCAACACATTAAAATTAATTTGGTAACATAATTACTGAACTAAGATAAGTCATTACCATTTCATTCTCTCCATAAATTGTGCTAATCATATACTTTTTCTAAAAAGTAATTTTTCAATTCAACTTTAATGGGACTTCATAAGCTACAATGAAATTTACCCTTGCTATAAAATAGTTACATTTGCTTTAAGATTTTATTGAGAATCATGGCGTATTTTCATTGCTTTTTCTTTTTTTCACTGACTCACATTTCACCAAAATTTAGATGGGATAATCTTGCCAAATGTTCCTTACTCCTACAATCACTTTGGATAGAATCATTATTTCAAACAGTGTCTTGATTTCAACTGATTTTGATTCATTCATTTATTCATTCACTCAACAAACATTATTTTTCTCTATAGAAACAGCACTAGGCACTTGTCTTAGTTTGCTCAGGTTGCCATGACAAAATATCACACACGGAGTAGTTCTGAGAGAGGTCCCCTGGCCTGTTGAAGCATAGAGCTAAATAGCACTGTGGTCTGCTCTTAGTGTAGGATCTAAGAAGTCTGATAGCCTTCCTTCATTTTGTCTCCTTTTTCTATACCCTTAGGTTTTTTCTGTACCAAGCTGGCAATATATAATCCTACTCTATTCCTGGCTTCTGTTGTGGTGGCTGTTAAAATCCATGAGTCATACATATCATCTCCTTATCAAATGGATGTTCACCAACACCCTGAGTGCTATCTTCAGAACAGTCTTCTCATTTTTTGCAATATTGATAGGCTGAGAATTCTCTAAATCTCAGTTATGGATCTTTTTTGCTTAACAATTTTTTTTTCAATTCATCTTTCTCCTTTCCCATATTTTAGTATAAGCAGTCAGGAATAACCAAACCTCTCTTCCAACAATTTGCTTAGAAATCGCCTCAGCAAAGTATCCAATTTTATGGCTCACAAGTTTTACCTTCTACAAAACACTAGAACACAGTTTGGCCAAGTTCTGTGCCATCTTCTAACAAGGACGGCTTTTCCTCCAGTTTCCAATAATGTGTTCCTCATTTCCCATCTGAGACATCACCAGACGGCCCTTAACATCCACGTTTCTAGCACACACCTCAAAGCTCTTTCAGCCTCCACCCATTACCCAGTTTCAAAACTTCCTCCTTATGCTTATTAGGTACTTATTACAGCAGCACCCCGACTTCCAGTACCAACATTTATCAGTCAGGGCTCTCCAGAGAAACAGAACCGTTAGGGTGGGTGTGAGTATGTGTGTGTGACGGGGGGATGTAGGGAGGAGGCGAGAGAGAGAAAGGCAGAGAGAGAGAGTGAAATTTAGAAGGAATTGGCTCATATGATTGTGGATTTTGAGAGGTCCTAAGATCTGTGGTTAGCAACCTGGAGACCCAGATAGTTCAGTTCCAGTCTGAGTCCAAAGGTGTGAGACCCAGAAGAGCCAATGGTGTAGTTCTAGCCTAAAAATGGGCAGGCTCAAAATCACAAAAAATCACAGTTCAAGACTGAAGGCAGGAAAAGACAGATGTCCCAGCCCAAACGCAGCATGAGACCCCTCTTGCTCCACCTTTTTGTTCTATGAGATCTTTAATTGATTGGATGAGGCCCACCCACATTAAGGAAGGTGATCTGCTTTACTGATCCAAATACTAATCTCCCCCAGAAACATCCTCACAGACATACCCAGAAAGTGAAAGTGAAGTCCTTTAGTTGTGTCCAACTCTTTGCGACCCCATGGACTGTAGCCTACCAGGCTCCTCCATCTGTGGAATTTTCCAGGCAAGAGTACTGGAGTGGGTTGCCATTTCCTTCTCCAGGGGATCTTCCCAACCCAGGGATCAAACCCGGGTCTCCTGCATTGCAGGCCACCAGGGAAGCCCAGAATATCTGACCAAATGGCTGGGTACTCTGTGATCCAGCCAAGTTGACACATAAAAGTAACCATCAAAACATTTACAGGACTTACAAATATGATTAAGACAGCTTTTCCTTTGAAAAACTTATGAATTGATGCCAGAGATGGACTAGAGACAAAGTAAAAGGAGACAGGTGCTACAATAAAGGCAAAGAAAAGCATTCAGGAGGAGCAAAGAGAATCTATTAACTTTTTTTTTCCATTTAGTTTTATTAGTTGAAAGCTAATTACTTTACAATATTATAGTGGTTTTTGCCATACATTGACATGAATCAGCCATGGATTTACATGTGTTCCCCATCCCGATCCCCCCTCCCGCCTCCCGAGAATCTATTAACTTTGTTTTGGCAGATCAAAAAGGGTTTCATGTGAATCCCTCAATCTGAATAGCCTTGAATATAAGTAGGATTTGGACAATTGATGATAAAGGAGAAGGAACTATAAACTGTAGGTGCAAGATGAACAAGGGTATGTGTCAAGATATATAACCAGTACTAGCCTGCAATATCTTGGATCTCAATCTGTCAAGTAAAAACAAATAAAAAGCAAATTAAATCTTTAAAGCAATGTTCAGGAAAATATGAAAGCAAGGGACTTCCCTGGTGGTCCAGTGGCTAAGACTCCATGCTTCCAGTGCAGGGGGCCTGGATGTGATCCATGGTCAGGGAACTATATCCCACGTGGCACAACTAAAGATCCCATGTGGAAAAGATGCTCCACATCGCCTATTATCAGAGAAATGCAAATCAAAACCACAATGAGGTACCATTACACGCCAGTCAGGATGGCTGCTATCCAAAAGTCTACAAGCAATAAATGCTGGAGAGGGTGTGGAGAAAAGGGAACCCTCTTACACTGTTGGTGGGAATGCAAACTAGTACAGCCACTATGGAAAACAGTGTGGAGATTTCTTAAAAAACTGGAAATAGAACTACCATATGACCCAGCAATACCACTTCTGGGCATACACACTGAGGAATCCAGATCTGAAAGAGACACGTGCACCCCAATGTTCATCGCAGCACTGTTTATAATAGCCAGGACATGGAAGCAACCTAGATGCCCATCAGCAGACGAATGGATAAGGAAGCTGTGGTACATATACACCATGGAATATTACTCAGCCGTTAAAAAGAATTCATTTGAATCAGTTCTAATGAGATGGATGAAACTGGAGCCCATTATACAGAGTGAGGTGAGCCAGAAAGATAAAGAACATTACAGTATACTAACACATATATACGGAATTTAGAAAGATGGTAACGATGGCCCTATATGCAGGGCAGAAGAAGAGACGCAGAAGTACAGAACAGACTTTTGAACTCTGTGGGAGAAGGGGAGGGTGGGATGTTTCGAAAGAACAGCATGTATATTATCTGTGGTGAAACAGACCATCAGCCCAGGTGGGAGGCATGAGTCAAGTGCTCGGGCCTGTTGGGCTGGGAAGATCCAGAGGAATCGGGTGGAGAGGGAGGTGGGATGGGAGACCAGGATGGGGAATTCGTGTAACTCTATGGCTGATTCACATCAATGTATGACAAAACCCCCTGAAAAATAAAAAAAAAATAATTAAAAAAAAAAGATCCCATGTGCTGTAAGGCCTGGTGCAGGCAAATAAATAAAAATAATGAAAAGAAAATGCCAAGGCAGGGCAAACTCTTTCCTCATGATGAGGTCCTCTGTTAGAGCCTGTCTGTGAGCCCCACTGTTCCAAGATTCTGTACAGGAAGAGCAGATGTGTCAAATTTGCTATTACATTGAACTTTTTTATGTTCTTTCTTTTATTGAAAAAAATCAAGTACATCTTTGCAAAAATAAAAATAGAATTTTATTAGAGCAGCACAAAAGGAAAAGAAAGAAAAGGCAGGGGGTGGGGTATGTTGCACTCATATTACACAGCTAAACTGCATACTACCCTCTTTCATATTTTTTCCCCAAATCTCCCACATAGATGGCCATTTATGGCAGTTACGCCACAGCCTCTCATTTCCCATACTCTAAAGCCTCCAAAACATCCTTCCAACTCAGCCTATGCATGTGCTTTTGTTTCTTCTCTCTCCTTTTTACTGATAATTTTTTCTTCCATTAGTAGCTCTCTGTTCTTTATAACATAAATTCATCTAGCTTGCTTCTCCAGTTCTGTCCCACATCCATTACCTTCATTTGTTTACAAAGGCCTAGGAGCTAATGAGACATTTCCAACCTCTTATGGGCTGGAAGACACAAGAGGCCAAAGATATCCCTATGTTCAAAATGTTAACCTCTTAAATTTGAAAAATAGCAAGTATCCTTTGCTTATGTATTTTTCCATTGAAAGCAGCAAATAAATAAATTGCTTGATATGCAAACTACAGTATAGAATGTAGTAGAAAGTATGGCTGGAAAAGCAGCAATAAGAGCTAATATATACGGGCATTTCCTATGTGGCCTGCAGTACTTCACTTTGAAGGCCATGCTATTAGTCTGAGGTTTACTCCATAGCCCTTGGCAGTCATGGAAGGTCAGTGATTAGAAAACTGACATGGGGGACTTCCTTGGTGGTCCAGTGGTTAAGAACCTGCCTTCCAGTACAGGGGATGTGGGTTCCATCTCTGGTTTGGGGAATTAAGATCCTACATGCCACAGGGCAACTAAGCCCATACGCTGCAATGAAGACCCAGTGCAGTCAAAACAAAAATTTAGAACTAAAAAATAAAAAACAGTATTAAAAAAAAAACTGAGATGTTAAGATTGTTCTTTAAGGTCCACCTGGATGCAAAGATGAGAGGCAGGAACACCAACAAGGAAGCTGAGAAGTCCAGCTGAGAAGTGCTCAGCACCCATCATATGTAGGACTTTCTTGGTTGTAAGAAAGAGATGTTTGTGCAGACCATTATAATCAGTGTTTGTTTAAAGGATATTCAGAAGGTGGACAGAAACTAGACCTGAAAACCTTCAGGATCTAAGACAGCACTGGAGATGGGGGACTCCCTTCATTTTTTCCTCTCATGGCCTCTCCCACACTTCTTCGGGCCTGTACCACTCTCTTCTTGAGCTCAAAGACCCATCCTTCTCCTTAGCTCTACATCCAAATCATAGAAGGAGGCTCTCAAGAATATTCAGTTAATTAAATCACCCCACAAACATCCTCAATCAGCAGCCTCTAGTACAGCAAGAAGAGTTGGTCAATCCTTTACAGACTGAGTGGGCAAGTGCAGAAGAGACAGTGGACATGACTGTCACCCTAATTAATGCTTCTACTTGTGATATGTTTGGAGAGGAGGGTGAGAGTTCTATCTTCGGCCCCAGCTCAATTGAATTAAGTACCATTCTTCATTACACCATGGCTAGCACTCTAACCTTAATCAAGTCACTTCTGTTCTCTATGCCTTAGCTTCCTTATCATTCAGGTGGAGATAAAAGTAACAGCACTTTAGAATTTAGCATTCTTCAGAATTATTAGCCACATTTAGTTAACATGAGAGTTCATTTCTATGCCACTTCTGGTTAACTAAGAATAACAATTACCTTATATGGTTAATTACAGTTTGCAAATCAAGTTCACATCCATTTGATTTTGATCCTCACAAGAGCTCTTTAAGGTAGGTAAGACAGATATCCTTACTTCCAATTTTCTGAAACCCAGAGGTGTAGTCAAGTTCACACACCTCGTTAACTGACCAAGCCAGGACTGGAATTCTCACCTTCAAAACTCAAGTCCAATACATTCTCCTCTTGTTTGGTCTCCAGGTTTTGGTTGCTTGGTCTCAAAAAGCTATAGTATAGTTTTTTGTTTTTTTTTTATCAGCTACTGGCAGATCTGCTAAAGGTATCAAAACTATTGTCTTAATGCTCTATCATGTCTTCTTTTTCATGACTCTCCTGTTTTGTATATTTCTGATTTTTTACGGAAGTCACTGTTTGGCTTTGTAATGATGAAGGATCTGGTTGTAGATGTTCCAAAGCTCCCCTTGGCATTGACCCCTGTTTCCTGAATTGTAGGAAGACACTCCATCACAGTCACTACGCTCACCTCAGCTGGGAACATCGGGGAGGATGGCATCCTAAGTTGCACTTTTGAACCTGACATCAAACTTGCTGACATAGTGATACAGTGGCTGAAGGAAGGTGTCATGGGCTTGGTCCATGAGTTCAAAGAAGGCAAAGATGTCCTGTCAAACCAGGATGAAATGTTCAGAGGCCGGACAGCAGTGTTTTCTGATCAAGTAATAGTTGGTAATGCCTCTCTGAGGCTGAAAAATGTACAACTCACGGATGCTGGCACCTATAAATGTTACATCATCACTTCTAAGGGCAAGGGGAATGCTAACCTCGAATATAAAACTGGAGGTAAGTTACTTTTGAACAGTGGGAAGGAAGGGGCCAGGAGATATTTGAGACTAGAGAGTGTGAATAGCTCATGAGTGACTAATATCCAACAAAGACCATCTGAATTCTGTTAGCCGCCATCCTTGCTGTCTAAGACCCACACCAACTCCAGAAGTAACCCACTATAATATTAAGTCTTAAAATCTTTTGTTCAGGACTCTAGCCTCTTCTGAATTTTCTCATATATCCCCTGAAATATTTTTCCAATACTTTTTCTCCCTCAGTAGCTCTCTATTCTTTCTCTTTTATGGTAGCCTTCAGTCTTGCTAGTGAGAGAAGACTATATATAATCCAGTCTGAGACTTTTCTGTTCTAAGTGGGCTCTAGCCCAAGTCTGAAATCAGTACCTCCAGAGACTCACAGCAGTGGAAACCATTATAGGGGAAGTTCAAAGGTAACTGACCAAAACAATATTATCCCATAAACTCACTAATCCTTCTCCCGTGAAATCCATACTTCCTTACCAACTAAATTTAACATTTTCTGAATTTATGTGCAAGGGACTCAGATACTGTAAGAGTAAAAAGATGATTAAGAAAACAAAGATAATTGTCCTTCCTTCTAGAGTCAGAGCTCATAGTGTAGAGTTTATAGAGTTGAGGGTCAGGGCAGAGATAAGAAATATGTGTAAAATCTATAATAATTGGTGAAGTGAAGTGAAGTGGCTTAGTCATGTCTGACTTTTTGCAACCCTGTGGACTTAGCCTACCAGGCTCCTCCATCCATGGGATTCTCCAGGCAAGAATATTGGAGTGGGTTGCCACTGCCTTCTCCAGGGATCGAACCCAGGTCTCCCCCATTGTAGGCAGATGCTTTACCGTCTGAGCCACCAGGGAAGTCCTACAGTGCTTTTTGTTTAGTTGCTCAGTTGTGTCCAACTCTTTGCAACCCCATGAACTGTAGCCTGCCAGGCTCCTCTGTCCACAGGATTCTCCAGGCAAGAATACTGGAGTGGGTTGCCATTTCCTCCTCCAGGAGATCTTCCCAACCCAGGAATCAAACCTCGGTCTCCTGCATTGGCAGGGAGATTCTTTACCACTGAGCCACAAGTGTATTAAATGCTTGAAGAGAAAATATAGAGTGATTTGGGGATTCAGAGATCATATCCAAATGCATAGGGAGTAAAGGTATGGGAAGTCCCCCATGGCAAGAATTTGACATTTAATAGGAGCCTTGAAAGATAGAAAGTCTTCTGAGACTTCCCAGCCTAAGTTAGTCTGCACAGGTCTTTCTTGGAACTCTCATGACATGTATATGTAATGGTTTGAAGCACAGATCTAGAGACAGACCTGGGCACATAACAGTGGCCTGGGCAAGGTAACCTCACTGAGGCTTAGCTTCTCCATATTAAAATAGGGATTAAGAAAGTAACTGGACACTGAAGCCAACTGAAAGGACTTCCAGTGGCAAACCTGGAATGCTCTGAGCAATAAAATAAACAACATAGTATTAAATTATAACTAAGTATAAAATAAATACACAAGTCTATTCTTACATGAGTGAGATAAAGCAAATTTTCTTTATAGATGAATTCCAAATAATATTTTTAGATCTCTCCCCTTCTGGGAGGTGGAGCTTAGAACTTTCCTACTCCCCCAACCACCACACTTAAGGTGTGTTAGTGAAGTCCAATTTCCAAAGAAACCTAGCAAACACAGCCTCAGCCAGGTGATCAAAGTTAACATCCTTATGATTAAGTCTTGCTGATTGCATGCACTCTCTGATGGGACATAATGAGAACGGCACTTTAACTTCTATTGTTTTCCTCTCCAAAATCCATAATCTCAGTCTAATCATGAGGAAATCATCAAATTCCAATAGAGGACATCCTACAAAATATCTAGCTGGTACTCCTGAATAGAATGGTAAAGACTAGAGATCTCTTCAAGAAAACTAGAGATACCAAGGGAACATTTCATGCAAAGATGGGCACAATAAAGGAAAAAATGGCATGGACCTAACAGAAGCAGAAGATATTAAGAAGAGGTGGCAAGAATACACAGAAGAACTATACAAAAAAGATCTTCATGACCCAGATAACCACGATGGTGTGATCACTCATGTAGAGCCAGACATCCTGGAATGTGAAGTCAAGTGGGCCTGAGGAGGCATTGCCACAAACAAAGCTACTGGAGGTGATGGAATTCCAATTGAGCTATTTCAAATCCTAAAAGATGATGCTGTTAAAGTGCTGCACTCAATATGTCAGCAAATTTGGAAAACTCAGCAGTGGCCATAGGATTGGAAAAGGTCAGTTTTCATTCCAATCCCAAATAAAGGCACTGCCAAAGAATGTTCAAACTACCACACAATTGTACTCATCTCACATGCTAGCAAAGTAACACTCAAAATCCTCCAAGCCAGGCTTCAACAGTACGTGAACCATGAACTTCCAGATGTTCAAGCTGGATTTAGAAAAGGCAGAGGAACCAGAGATCATATTGCCAACATCTGTTGGATCATTGAGAAAGCAAGAGAGTTCCAGGAAAACATCTACTTCTGCTTTGTGACTACATCAAAGCCTTTGACTGTGTGGACCACAACAAACTGGAAAATTCTTCAAGAGATGGGAATACCACACCACCTAACCTGCCTCCTGAGTAATCTGTATGCAGGTCAAGAAGCAACATTTAGAACTGGACATGGAACAACAGACTGGTTCCAAATAGGAAAAGGATTATGTCAAGGCTGTATATTGTCACCCTGCTTATTTAACTTATATGCAGAGAACATCATGAGAAATGCTGGGCTGGATAAAGCACAAGCTAGAATCAAGACTGCCAGGAGAAATATCAATAACCTCAGACATGCAGATGATACCATGCTAATGGCAGAAAGTGAAGAGGAACTAAAGAAACTGTTGAAGAAGATGAAAGAAGAGAGTGAAAATATTGGCTTAAAACTCAACATTTAAAAAATGAAGACCATGGCATCCGGTCCCACCACTTCATGGCAAATAGATGGGGAAACAATGGAAACAGTGACAGACTTTATTTTGGGGGGCTCCAAAATCACTGCAGATGGTGACTGCAGTCATGAAATTAAAAGACTCTTGCTCCTTGGAAGAAAAGCTATGACCAACATAGACAGCATATTAAAAAGCAGAGACATTACTTTGCCAACAAAGGTCTGTCCAGTCAAAGCTATGGTTTTTCCAGTAGTCATGTATGGATGTGAGAGTTGGACCATAAAGAAAGCTGAGCGCAGAAGAATTGATGCTTTTGAACTGTGGTGTTGAAGAAGACGCTTGAGAGTCACTTGGACTGCAAGGAGATCCAACCAGTCCATCCTAAAGGAATTCAGTCCTGAATATTCATTGCAAGGACTGATGCTGAAGCTAAAATTCCAATACTTTGGCCACCTGATGCGAAGAACTGCCTCATTTGAAAAGACCCTGATGACAGGAAAGATTGAAGGCAGGAGGAGAAGGGGATGACAGAGGATGAGATGGTTGGATGGCATCACCGACTCAATGGACAAGAGTTTGAATAAACTCCAGGAGTTGGTGATGAACAGGTAAGTTTGTTGGGCCACAGTCCATGCGGTCGCAAAGAGCTGGACACGACAGAGTGAGTGAACTGAACTGAACTGAACTGAGTACTCCTCAAAACTGTCGAGGCCATGAAAAACATGGAAAGATTGAGAACATGTCACAGACCAGAGGAATCTAAAAAGACATGACAAATAAGGGCAATGTGACATTCTGATTGGGATCCTGGAATAGGAAATGGATATTATTGGAAAAACTGATAAAATCCAAATGAAGTATAGAGTTAATAGTAATATATAAACAATATTAATAGTCTCTCAGTTTTGACAAATGTGTCACGGTTATGTTAGTGGAATATTAGCAGAAACTGGGTAAGGAGTATACAAGAACCCTCTGTACTAACTTTGCAACTTTTCTATAAATCTAAAATTACTCCATGTGCTTCCCTGGCAGTCCAGTGGTTTAGACTCCACGCTTTTGATGCAGGGGGCACGTGTTCGGTCCCTGGTTGGGGAATTAAGATTCCACATGCTGCCATGCATGGCCAAAAGATAAATAAAATCATTCCAGAATTAAAAATTTATTTTTTAAAGTGGTCACAACAATAGATATACCTGAGACTGTTTTGACAAACAAATGAAATAATGTCTAGAATTTGGTCCATAGCCCAGAGCACACCCTCTATAAATGGTGGTTCATTGTTATGTACACTCAGGTTCCCACATCATCTCCCAGGAGCTCATTCCTAACCTGTTCCAAGTGTGTGAGTCTGGTCTCCCCTGTTATGCTGCAGGCTCTTTAAGGGTATAACAAAGCTGTCCTTCTACTTCTCACTCAACACTAGCACAGTCCTGGGCAAAGGAAGATGCTGAATATATTAACAATGTGTATCCTGCCTTTTTGGCATAATAAACATTTACTGGCCAAAATCCACAACTTAACATTTTTTAGAAGTGTCTCTCTGCCTGGATAGATGAGGAAGTTAGTTTTAATTTCAAAATGTACTTGCCAGCCCAGGGAGCATTATCTTAGAAGAAAACAAATGCCTGTCTTTATTCATGGATACCAGGGCAATCTCTACCCAAGGAAAATTCAGAGCTCCATGATGACAAGTCCTGTGTATGGAATTTCTGTGGGTGATAGGTGAAGGCTCTTTCTTTCTTCCTTCTCCCTCCCCACCCTAACTTTACCCTCCAGGCAGAAAAATACATAAAATTCAGGAGGCTTCACAGGGTGCCTGGGAAAATAAACACCCAACTTCCCTAGCTAAAAAAATTTTTTATATGATCACTGGAATTCCTCTTACATGGAAAAATTTATTTGTGTAACAATTACATCTAGAAGGTAGGTCCTCGGAGTTTGTGATATTGGCCAGAATGTTGTGATATATAGCAATACTATGAGCAAATCACTTTTTGCATCTACGATACAATGAGCCATACACAGCCCACTGGGAAAGTACTGAGTCACTTCAGTGTCTTTGTTGCAAGACCTAGCACCTCAAAGACTACACTGTCTTATCGTCCAACCTTGACATCTGTCCTTTTGACCTGCAGCCTTCAGCATCCCAGAGGTGAACGTGGACTATAACGCCAGCTCGGAGAGCTTACGATGTGAGGCTCCCCGATGGTTCCCCCAGCCCACAGTGGTCTGGGCATCCCAAGTTGACCAGGGAGCCAACTTCTCAGACGTCTCCAACACTAGCTTTGAGCTGAACTCTGAGAATGTGACCATGAAGGTTGTGTCCGTGCTCTACAACGTCACAATCAACAACACCTACTCCTGTATGATTGAAAACAGCATTGCCAAAGCCACAGGGGACATCAAAGTGACAGGTGGGCTCCTTCACACTTGCGGTATGAATGTATTGCGGTTATAATCAAGTATAAATTAAAATTTAATTTCTTTAACAGATAAGCTATGTACCAGGGCACAGAAAGTTTCCCTGAGACCTCAATCACAATTCCAGTTGAGACTGCATTATGTAAGAACAAAACTAATACAAAACTATTTATGGCCTACAGGGCAAAGCTGACAATTAGTTTTCATTTGTATGCCTTCTTACTGCCTGGAGAGCAGTGTTTAGGATTCTGAGGCCCTGTCTAACTCAGAAGGATTTCTTTGGTAAGGTAGTATCTAATTAAAAAAATCATCTACATGAGAAAAAGAGAGTTCTTCCACTATCCTGTGGAACAAGTTGATGACTGTACCAATTAGAACACTTTTAGTTGCCTATAACACAAGACAAAACCAACTCAGGCCCAAGCTAAAAGGGTATCAGGATATCTCATGAAACCAAGGTCAGGAAGCACAGTATGACTTTAGGAGCAGCCGGAGCCAAGAACTTAAATTCCATTGGTATTCTTTGTCTTTCATTTCTAGTTTATTCTCTAGTAAATTCTAATTTACTCTTTTGTGTTAGTCAACAGGGAAAAGTATGGTTGCCGAGAGCTCTTACCTGTAAAAGTCTCTTTCACTCAAGAGAGTAACCAGACTGAAGGTCAGTCCCTCGGTCTGACTCGACATTCCCGGAAAGGCTCAACTTCAGTCAGCTACCTGTACTTAGACCAGTGAGATAGGACCTGGATGAAAGGCCTCCCCAGAAGAGAAGGGAGAATGAAGTGTTAGGCATTTAAAACACTGAGTGTTAACAAGAGTATTTCAGTTTAGATCTCAATTAAAAGCTCCGAACTATATAACGAATGCTCCTAATAGAAATGGCAATAACTGAACAAGCCACAGAAATGAGCACAGCTTTTATTCAGTGAGCAGGTTCTTTTTCAGCGCATGCTTATTGGATACATTAGAACAAGTGCTCATATACCAGTACTAGGACTATATACAACTTTTAGAAGTGTGACATAGCTCAAAAATCAACATAAACTAACATAACTCCTTTTTACCATGCACAGGGTAAGTTTTAAACAACTGAATGAGACTGTGGGGTTTATATCCTGTGTTCTCTTATTGCTAACTGGGGTCATTCATTCAACAAGTATCTATTGAGTGCCAAACACATGAAAAGCAATTTGTAAGTCCTATGAAACACTAAGATGAATCGCACAGTTGTCATAAGAGAAGTTAATCAGGGTGGATATGGCATCTAGGGGAAAGAGTTGTTATGAGTACTGTGGCTCAATAGATGAGAAACAGTTCAAGCTGGGTTTTGAAGGGAAAAAATGACTTTAATAGACTAGAAAGGCATGAAGTCAGGGGCCTATATCAGTGTCCGGGGGAGAAATTACAAAGATCTTAACTGGGGCAGTGACAATGGGAAGGAAAGGGGGAAGAATCAAAAGTTAGTGAAGAAAATAATCTACAAGCCTTGGTGACACAAATGTGCAGGACAAGAGAAGGAATAACTTGAGAGGGGTCTGGTATTTCTACCCAGATTGCTTAGGAGGTTAGTAATGCCGCCACCAACAACAATAATGAAAATGTAGGAAAAGCAACGTGTTTGGGAGGAAATTAAAGATTTTAGAGGTGCTGTGTTGAAAGTGTCCACTGCGTACAAAGGCAGAGATGTCCGGTGCTTAGCACAGGACCCGCACATGACAAGTCTGGGGGAGGCTGCTTCATCCCTACGCCACAGACTTCTTCCATGGGAAGAGACCTCTACCACAGTAACCCTTCTGGTCTCTCTCTTCTCCCCTCTTTCACTCTTTCTCAGGGGAGGAGGAATTAACTCACCCCATCAGTGAGTTTATTAGGGGAAGCATAAGTAGCTGAGCTGCTCACAAGAGCTGAGCTGCTTGCGTTATTCTATAACACAAGGAATTATGTTCCTTTCTCTCTAGCTAACCAGAAATTAGCTCCTCTGAGTCATCAGTTTTCAGGGGCAGGATTTGCCCTTGCAGGAGAAAGCAGGCCCTGGTCTGAAGATGCCTGCAGCCCAGTTCCCTGCAGACAAAGCCTAATTCTTTATTATCAGCTTTATCAAGAATAAAGGTGATTTTAGTCTTCCAGTTGCCTCACTTTTTTCGTCTTACTCTTTAACTGGTTCAGAGCTCAGTGGGGGAGAGGGTGTTTATTAGACTCCTTTGAATTCAAACAACAGGCACTCAAAAATATTTGCTGAATATTACATTTTTAAACTGACATACTCTAGTAACTATAAATACAGATGTGGAATTTAGGACAGAATTGGGGCTAAGGAGGTGGATTTAGAAATGATCAACTTAATGGTAGTAATGTTTATCAGGCTTGAGTGGGGCTACTGTTGTTTTTGTAGCTAATACCTATTGAGTGCTTACTATGGGGCCAGGTTCTAAGTGTTTATACGTATTAATTCATTAATCCTCATAAGAACCCTAAGAAGTTGATTATTATTTTAGCCCTATCTTATAGATGAAGAAACTGAAGCACATATAGATTAACTTGCCTAAACTTGCCTGAAGTCACACAGCTATTAAGTGTCTGAGTTGAAATGGACAAAATGACATTGGACTATCTAGGGAGAAAATAGAGTAAAGAGTAATTTAATTCTTCACTTTTGCTTTTCTCTACTTCAAAATGAGAACAATATTTTCTCATTACTTGGTGGCGCTGTGATGAAAGCAAATGACACAGAACCTGTAAAGGTCACCGTCTAGAGGGAAAAAAATGTGTCTGAAACCAAGGACTGGCGGTAGCTGTTGGTTTAGCCTATTTTTTATTTGGTAACCAACAGCAATCTGTTTATTGGCATCGTTTTTCATTTGGCTGAGTGCTCACTGGACTGGAAGAGAGAATGGAACATCTCTCAAGAAAGAGAAAGCTCTGCTTTTAAGCTAATTATAGAAAGGTAGAGAATGGATTACAAAATTCCCCCCAACTTAGGGCACAAGTTATATTAGGAACAACGTGTTCTGCTTTGGGGGTACTTTTCTTTGTTAAGCCACATGCAGAAGACATCACCTTTTCCTCTATGATCCTGAACGTTTTTCTCTTCCTTTACAGACTCGGAGATTAAGAGGCGAAGTCACCTACAGCTGCTGAACTCAAAGGCTTCCCTGTGTGTCTCTGCTTATTCTGCCATCAGCTGGGTACTCTTGCCGCTCTGCTTTTATCTAATACTAAAATAACAGACCTTGGTCACACAGAAACATGCAAAGTCATTCGTATAACAGGTGAGATGAATCACAAATGGTGTTGGGGATCCTCTGTGTATGTTTGTGCTTGTGTCCCTATCAAGAATCAAGCAGCCCCCAGCCTCAGAGAGAAACATTAATAATGTCAGGGCAGCAGGCACTATTTCCACTGCTATTGTAAAAGGTAAGCATTTGTTAACAACGAGCACAGACCTCATTGACAGACTTACAGGAAAAGCAACTCTATACAATTCAAATATTTGTATATATTCAAAACCTTTTCGTTTATTGAGTCATCCTTGAAGGAAAACGTCTTACTGGAAAGAAAGAGATATTTGGCCCTGATTAGTCTGAATTCCACAAAGAAACATGGGTATAATAATCACATAAGCAGCTTCTCCCCACCCAGCAATGCCCACCCCCCCAACAAAGCCCCTGTGGACTAGAGACTTGACAAAGTGCTCACCAATTAGCCTGCCTGCTGAGACTTCCCGCTGTCCCTTCAGTCCTTTGACTCTAGTGATTGGTAGGACACTTCCTCCTAAATACTCTTCTGCGTGCAGACTTTGCATCCACCGCCGAGTTATGAAGTCACAGTCAACACTACCCGCTTACTCAGTGACCACCACCATGCACCAGGCTCACAACCTGAGAGCTGTTTTTGTCCCCCATCTGTCCTCAGGTCAATTTGACCCCAAGTTGTACAGTCCTTGCCCATGTCTTTCAGACTACCCTAATCCAGCTTCATCATTTTATGCCCCAACTAGTTCTAAAATCTTGTACTTATCTTCCTCTCTTTCAGGTGATAGGCAACACGGTGCCAGAATAAAAAAAAAGATTCAGATGCTATTTTCATCATAACATTCTTTTATTCTGCAACCTAAAGTGACTCTCAGGGCATTGTCACATCAAAGTTAAAGTCCTCAGCTCTGCAGGCACAGTTCTCTAAGTTTTTCTTCCTAAGGTTCCTCCTTCTCTCGGCTATCTACTACTGCCGTCTGTCCTTGCTCCCTGTGTCTCCCTTCTTGGAAATCTCTACTCTGTGGTAAATTCAGGTCCGCATTTCCTTCACCCATTTCCTAATGGTCCTTTTATTGCACATCCCCTTGGTGAGCCTGTATAATTTGCAATACCTTACACTCTCTAAGGCACATATATTCTTTGCCTAGATAAGTCCTCAAGGGCAGGCAAAAATCTGTTAGCTGCTTTGCTTTTTTGAGTATGGTTAAAAAAAAAACAAAAACTTACATTTATTTTTAAAAAATAGTGATTGAATTAAAGATATAATGTTGTATATGTGGATAAGGTAGTACATGGATATTATAAAAATTGCAAAGATTACAAAAATTGCAAATAATTAAATTAGAGGAAACCCTTTCTTTGGGGGCTGCTGTGGAGATCAGGTCAGATCATGTTTCCTGAGTTAAGCTTGTTTTACTATAAACAACATGCTTTTGTTGTATAGATTTTTGTTTGCACAGATTTTTGGATTGTGTTTTCATTTTCATTTATCTCCAGGCATTTTTTTTTATTTCCTCTTTGATTTCTTTATTGACTCATTGGTTGTTTAGTAGCATGCTCTTTGGGCTCCACATGGGGGGTTTTGGGGTTTTTGGTTTTTGTTTTTTTTTTTTTGGTAGTCATTTTTCCTTATAGTTGACTTTTAGTTTCATAGCATTGTGATTGGAAAAGATGTTTTTACGTGATTTCAATTTTTAAAATTTTACCAAGGCTTGCTTTGCCGCACAGTAGCACGTGCTTTACCCTGGAGAATGTCCTACGTGTGCTTGAAAAGAATATGCATTCTGATGCTTTCAAATTAAATGTTAGATAAATATATATAAAATCAGTAAGGAAACACTAGCCTGAAATGACACATTAGACCAACTGGAGACTTTACACTGTCTGCATGACCTGTCCATTAATGTAAGTGAGGTTTTAAAGTCCCCTACTATCTCTGAGTTACTGCTGATTTCTCCTTTTCAATCCATTAATATTTGCTTTACGGATTTAAGTGCTCCTATGGTGGATGCATATATATTCGCAATTGTTTTATCTTCATCTTGGATTGATTCCTTGATCATTATATAGTGTCCTTGTTTCTTATAACAGTCTTTGTTTTAAAGTTTATCTCATCTGATATAGGTTTTGCTATCCTAGTTTTCTTTTGATTCCAACTTACATGGAATATCTTTCTCCCCCTCACTTTCAGTCTCTGTGTCTTTAGATCTAAAGTGAGTATCTTATAGGCGACATACATACAGATCTATCCATCCAGCCACTCTATGTCTATTGATTGGAGCATTTAGTCCATTTAAAGTAATTATTGATATGTATATTCTTATTGTCATTTTTTGTAATTGTTTGGGGGTTCTTTTTGTTAAGGCTTTTTTGCCCCTGTCTTCTTTTGTCCTCTTGTGATTTGAGGACCATCTTTAGTATTATGTTTGGATTCCTTTTACTTTTCTGTGTACCTAGCATAAGTTTTTGGTTTGTGGTTACCATGAGACTTTTAAAGAGCAATAAAATATACACATGATTGTATTAAGTTGCTGATCTCTTAATTTCAAAGTACAACGCTGCATTTGGCCTCTCCTCCCATCTTGATTACTGTTTTTGATATCACATTTCACATCTCATTGTTTTATGGATCCCTTAGCTGCTTACTAAAGATACAGATGATTTTTACTGCTTTTGTCTTTTAGCCTTCCTACTAGCTTTGTGCATGACATGATTTCCTACCTTTATGTTTGCCTTTACCTATGAGCTTTTTCCCATCATACTTTTCATGTTTCTAGATTTGGCCTTTTCTTTTTAATTTAGAGAAGTTCCTTTAACATTTCTTGTAAAGCTGGTTTGGTGGTGCTGAACTTTTGCTTGCCTGTGAAGTTGCTGATATTTCCATGGAATCTGAAGGAGAGAGTCTTACTGGCTAGAAGTTTCTTGGTTGTGGGTTTTTCCCTTTCACCACTTTAAACATATTGTGCAATTCCCTTCTGTAACTGCAGAGTTTCTGCTGAAAAGTCAGCTGATAGCCTTCTGGGAGTTTGCTAGTATGTTATCTGTTGCTTTCCCCTTGCTGCTTTTAATATTTTTTTCCCTCTAGATTTTGCCATTTTAATGACAATGTGTCCTCATATGTTCCTCTTTGGCACCTGCTTGGGGCTCTCTGCACTTCCTGGACTTGGATGTCTGTTTCGTTTTCCAGAGTAGAGAAGTTTTCAGCTATTATGACTTCAAATATGTTCTCAGTCCTTTTCTCTCTCTTTTTCCTTCTGGGACATGACTATTAGTGCATTTGATGTTGTCCCGGAGGTCTCTCAAACTCTCATTTCTTTTCATTTTTTTTTTTTTTCTGTTCAGCAGCAGTGATTACCACTATAGTCTTTCAGTTCACTCATCCATCATTTGCTCTAATGTTGATTCCTTCTGGTGTATTTTTCACTTCAGTTATTCTATTCTTCATCTGTTTGGTTGTTCTATATATTTTCTCTTTGTTAAAACCCTTTAACTTCTCGCTCTTTCTGTCTCCCTATTTCTTTGATCATCTTTACAGTCACTACCCTGAGCTCTTTCCCAGGTAGATTGCCTAGCTCCACTCGGTTGTTCTTCTGAGGTTTTATCTTGTTCCTTTGTCTGGAACATCTTCCTGTCACCTCATTTTGCTAAGCTGTTTGTATTTTTATGTATCTGGTAGGTTGGTTACATTTTCCCACCTTAGAGAAGTGCTATTTTGTAGGAGACCTCTTAGGTGTCCCAACAGCACACTCGCCTCTCATCACCCAAACTATATGCTCTTGAGTACTTTACATGAGGGAGGGTTGCATGGGTCCTCCTGTTGTTGCAGGCTGGCTATGTGGGAGGTCTAGTAGGCTTGGTTGGCCCCTGGTCCAATTGGTATACAGGCCATCCACATGAGTTGAGGCTGCTAGCTACAGAGGCAGCTGACTATGGAACCTCAGGGGGACCCAGGGCTAGTGTTGGGTCACGGATGGCTGGAGTCAGGGTCCAAAGAACTCTGGTAATGTTGTCTGGTGAGTGAGAGCAAGGGTGTCAGTGCCAATCTACTGGTGGGCAAAGCTATGTCCTGGAATCTGGTTGCAGGGCCCAGAGATGGTCTTGGATTGCTGGGGGAGAGAGAAGCGGCACTCCTGAGAACGTCGGGACCAGGGTCTGAGTGTCTCAAAGTTTGTGTTGGCCTGCTAGAGGGTAGGGCTGGGGCCCATCTGGTTCTCAGGTCAGGGTCTGACTTGCTGGTAGGCAGGCTAGGTCTGCACACTTTGGGATTGTGGTTTTTTGCATGTAGTGTCTGCCCCCTTGTGGTTGAAACTAGCCCAGAGGCTAGAACAGGCTTCCTGAAGGGCAGCATCCAGGCCCAGAGGATTCTAGGGCTGGTACCTGCCCACTGGTGGATGGAGTTAGGTCCTGGGCCCTCTGGTGGGTAAGGCTGCATCCAGAGGCAGCTATGGCCTCAGGTAGTCTTAAGGCAGCCGGTGTGCCGATGGGCAGAGCTGTGTCTCTGCCCAGTTAGTTGCTTGGCCAGAGATAGCCGAGCACTGGTAACTCTTACAGACTGTTGAGTGGGGCCAGGTCTTGGTGCTAATGAGCTACAGGCAGAATTTCACACTGGTGTTTGTCAGGGTCCACATGATAGATGCTCCTCAGAGTGGCTGCCATCAGCAGTTGTATTCCCAGGGTGATGTGCAGTTGCTTCCTACCTTTCTGGAAGACTCTCCAGGATCAGTAGGTAGGTCTGACCCAGGCTCATATCAGATTACTGCTTCTGCCTGGGTTCCAGAGCATGTGAGATTTTATGTGCACCCTTTAACAGTGAAGTCTTTCTTCCCCAGCTCTTTTGCTCTCCTAAAAGTAAGTCCCGCTGGCCTTCAAAGCCAAGTGTTCTGGAAGTTTATCTTCCTAGTGTAGGACCCCTGGGCTGGGGAGCCTGATGTGGAGCTCAGATTTCTCACTCTTTTGGGAGTACCTCTGCAAGGTAATTATCCTCCAGTTTGTGGGTCACGCACCCCGGAGTAGGGGACTTGACTACATCATGAGTCTGCCTCTCCTACCTGTTTCATTGTAGTTCTTTCTTTACGTCCACAGCTATAGACCTTTTCTGATAGATTCCAGTCTTTTTCAATGGCTGTTCAGCAAATGGCTGTGATTTGGTGTGCCCCTGAAAGAAGATGAGCTCAGGGTCTTTCTACTCCACCATCTTGGCTGGGATCTCTTGACCTGCTTTTCATTTTTTCTCTTGTTCTCCAAACACTATGGTGCAGTGTACAGAAGAGATTTTTTGTAAGAAAACCTACCAATCTCCATCATTTCCAAACTCCGTGGTTATCACTGGAGGGAGGTTTCTCTGAGGAAACTATCCTTTGAGGATCTCATTAGAAGAAACCCTTTCTTCTTTCCTTGATTCTCATGACACTGTAAATGAGTTTTTAATATACTACAACTAGATAATCTGACCTATAAAGTATAGCCTATTCATCTTTATCTTGTATTCCCTTAGAGCAGTGATTTGCAATCTTTTTTTTTAAATAAAATAAAACATGAATATATGTTCACATGCAGTATGCAAAGAGTTACATACTGTCACCTGGTTAGCTATAGCTTCACTTCTTTCCCTCTAGAACTATAGGGGGATAACCTTAAATCATTTAAAAAAAAAATAAATGAAGAGATCATTACTTGAGATATACATTATAACTGATGATGACACTTTAGGTCACACACATTTCTTGGTTGAGAACTCAGATAGAAGTCATCTTTCTACTTCCATCTAGGAGCTTGCCCATAGCTCCTCTCTCAGTTCCTGTTTGTTGTGAGGATGATCCCCTTTCTTAAGGGGAGACTCAAGTTATCTCCTTTCCCCTAGTGACCCATGACACCCTGTGGCCTCAATAGAATATCATCAAAATACAGAAAAACAAATCCATTTCTGAACAAGAAATATACTCATACAGTGGAAGGGAGACTTATAGTGTTTGATAAGTGTTTGCTGAATGGTTGTAATGGTATCTTATTGCTATTATTTTCAGAATCCCAGGAATCTGCAGAACTATTTCACCACAAGATATGACCTAGTTTTATATTTCTGGGGGGAAATGAATTCATGTCTAGAACTCAGGAGTGAACAAATAAGATCAAGAAGCAAAATGAAGCCAAAAGCAAGCCACAGAAGACTTCAATATGAACAAGATAAATTTATCTTCAAAGACATATATTAAAAGTTGAGAAATAATTCACCTGAACTAGAGAAGTGTATTAATACTACCAAGTAAAATGTATGTGGGACAAGTGTATCCCCATATCTCAGGGACCTCACCATTCCCACCCAAGAAGTGAGATAATGGGATATTGCATCTCTTTTGTCTCTGAATCTTTAGCTATATTGCTGTGATGGTGCTCTGAGGAAGTTTCTAGAAAGTTCTGATTGCACTATATCCATGTTTTATAATCCACAAGTTAAACTGTAGTGGATTCAGTTAGAAGTTGTTAATGTGCTGCCACTTCACAGTTTAGAGGTGACTGCATTTTAGCGGGCTTCCCTGGTGGCTCAGACTAAAGAATCCACCTGCAGTGTAGGAGACCAAGTATGCTCCTTGGGTCAGGACGATCCTGTGGAGAAGGAAATGGCAAACCACTCTAGTATTCTCGCCTGGAGGATCCCATGGACAGAGGAACCTGGAGGGCTACAGTCATGGGGTCGCAAAGAGTTGGACACGACTGAGTGACTAAGCATGCACGCATACATTTTAATGAAGGGTCGAATGATTCACTTTTCATTAAAATGCAAAAGTGCCCTGGCATCTCCTCCCACCTGACAAATGCCAAGAAAAACATGTAGAAAATGATCATAATTTGAACATAAAAAATGTAGTTGGGTGACACTGATTTTCTAAACTATGTCAGCACCTTATTTTTAAAACAAACTGATGCTATTTTACTTTTCAGATGATGTTTATCCTTGAATGGTCCGGGAAAAGGACCTCTCTTCTTGACCATGTGTGATACTAGGTCATCACAAGATTTGAGGCTTCTTCTTTATATCCTAATCAGACAGTGATCACCTCAGTTTTCACCAGCATCTAGAGTGGGGGGACTCAACCAGGTGATTCTGTGCCACCCCCGGAGGCACTCGAAAATTTTGGAGACAATTTTGTGGCCACAACGTGGGGGTACCACTGGCATCTGCTGGACAGAACCCAGGGATGCTGCTCGACCTCCTGCAATGCACAGGCCATCCATCTACAACAGAGAATTACGCAGCCCCAAAAGTCAGTGGGGCTGAGATTAAGAAACTCTGACGTAGAGTAGAAAAGTATCTAGAAAAGAGGGAAGCAAACAAACCTGTTTGCCTCCTAAAATTAGGCATTAGCTTCTGTCTCTCTGGCTGCTGCCTCAGCACAGAGAGCCAGAACTCAGTTTCAGGCAACCAGGAATTCCTGATGGGATGACCCTCAGCTGGTTGGAGCTTCCACTTGCCTTTCCTCTTTTTCCTACTCTACAAACCAAGTCTGGTGAGAGTGTTGCCTGATTTTCATCCCAAGTTTTCTCACTCTGAATTTAGATCTCAGGACTCTGCCTAGTCAAAATTCAAATTAAGGCAACAAATCCATGTAACTTCCTTGAAGCAGAGACTTCCAAAAGCAAGGGCATTGAACCTTTGAAATGAGACCCTGAGAAGTGAAGCTCTGATAGAAAAGATGTTTGGTTTCTAACTCCCTCCCTGTATTTTTCATGTGGCGCATACTGCCCTCCCTGGCACTTTGGACCAATTGTGCTGATATTACATTTTGTTATAGAAAACTTGACTTTAGAGTTCTGACCATTCAAGAGAAGGATTAAATATACATTTCCTATGCTGCTGTCTGCCTAGTTTGTCAAAGAACATGAGTTTAAGGGAAAATGGATAAAAAGCATGAGATCAGGTTCTAAAGATTAGTACTTAGCACATAGCAGACCTTCAATAAATATTTGTTGAATAAATGAATGAGTGGAAATGATAGGAGCCTATGAACATAGGCAAGGTGGCTTGGTCTAGTTTCTAGTTTTCTTAAGGAAACTACATTAGGCTTTACCAGCCTGCCAAGTCTCCACCTGGGCATATATAGTAGGCTTGAGGCAAATCTCCCATTTGAGGGAGAATACATATCAGTGCACAAACCCATTGCCCTAGTATCAAAAAAAAATCTGATTTTTACTACTCAGGAATTATTAAACTCTCAAATCTTAGGAGGTGGAAGGACTTCAGAATCCTCTTTCCTAGTCTTTTCACTTTTCAGATGAAGATCCAGAGGCCCAGGGTAAAGTGTGGGTAATTAGCTATCCTCAGGCTATATAATTTGCCCCAAATCATTCTAGTAGTTGGTAGAGGAGCAAAATACTAAAAAAATTTTTAATTGCCTAAGGGCAAATTCCCAGGGGACTTTGAAATACCTCTGCTGCATTCCCAGCTTGTTCTCAAAGGTCTTCTGTAAGAAGAGAATAAGGCTAGCCCTTGTGGCTCAGCTGGTAAAGAATCTGCCTGCATTGCGGGAGACCTGGGTTCGATCCCTGGACTGGGAAGATCCCTTGGAGAAGGGAAAGGCTACCCACTCCAGTATTCTGGCCTGGAGAATTCCATAGACTATACAGTCCATGGGGTCGCCAAGAGTCAGACATGACTGAGCGACTTTCACTTTCAAACTCAGAGAGTAACTGAAAGCGCAACCACTCCCAGCCCACGTTGTTTCTTTGGCCTTGTCTCTGAGTACATGGTGTGTGCAGATGCATCAGACAACAGATGCATCACATTACCTGAAGTACAAAGGCGAGGATACGATGTACACCACATCTAGGGAAGCTCAACCCTGGATGTCAAAAGCTAGAATATTTCTGAAGTATAACAATTTGAGGGAACAAGTCAAACTTTGAGGAGAAGTATTGGCTACCAGTTATACCCAGATTCGTTGTAAGTGTATACTGACTTCAATCTCTACATTGGTAATTGGGGGATGGGATATGCAGGGGGTCATGACTGCATAGTAAGGCTTCTATTAATGAAATTTGTAATTCCTAATCTCCCTTCAGCTGGTAAGTCTCCTAACAGCCAACTGGCTACTCTAATTCACACTGTCCCAATATATGCCTGAGCGCAAGGTTTTCTCCTTCTAACCTTGTCTTACTCCTTTTATGACATCAATCATCCAGGAGTTTCAGTATGCAAGCCATGAGTAAAAACTAACAGTCACAAAAACAGAACCTGAGAAATGCTCTCCTTTACCTTTCCTTAAATTCTACTTCCCTCAGGCAAAACTTTTTGTTTAGGCTGTCTCTGAGTGGTCCTCTGCACTATGATTTCACTCTTCTCTTCTGTCTACAAATGCAATTTATCACAAAATCACACATTGTTTTGTCTATTGTTTTTCATTGCTGAGTACCTGGACACTATAAAGTTAATGACAAAATAAGGACAGAGCCTAGGTAGTCCCTGGAAGTTTGCTCATAGAAGAGGATCAAGCAGACACTCCCAGGAAGCCTTATTTACTGATAGAATCTGCTGGGTCAAAGAGGTTAAGTCACCACTTAGAAGGGGGGTCTGGAGTTGTCACCCTAGGAGCCTCTGTGTCTATGAACTGCATGGCTCCCGCAGATAATGATATGCCTGTCTCTTCTCAAAGTCATAATTTGACCTGCAGCATTATCTTATCTCTTCAGTTCAAATCTAACTGTCTGGCCTAAGAAGTATCCTTAGCATTTTCAATTTTAAGATCCCTTATGAACAAAGCTAGTGGAGGTGACGGAATTCCAGTTGAGCTATTTCAAATCTTAAAAGATGATGCTGTGAAAGTGTTACACTCAATATGCCAGCAAATTTGGAAAGCTCAGCAGTGGCCACAGGACTGGAAAAGGTCAGTTTTCATTCCAATTCCATAGAAAGGCAATTCCAAAGAATGTTCAAACTACCGCACAATTACACTCATCTCACATGCTAGCAAAGTAATGCTCAAAATCCTCCAAGCCAGGCTTCAACAGTACGTGAACCATGAGCTTCCAGATGTTCAAGCTGGATTTAAAAAAGGCAGAGGAACCAGAGTTCAAATTGCCAACATCCACTGGATCACTGGAAAAGCAAGAGAGTTCCAGAAAAACATCTACTTCTGCTTAATTGACTATGCCAAAGCCTTTGACTGTGTGGATGACAACAAACTGTGGAAAATTCTTCAAGAGATGGGAATACCAGACAACCTGACCTGCCTCCTAAGAAATCTGTATGCAGGCCAAGAAGCAACAGTTAGAACTGGACATGAAACAACAGACTGGTTCCAAGTAGTGAAAGGAATACATCAAGGTTGTATATTGTCACCCTGCTTATTTAACTTATATGCAGAGTACATCATGAGAAATGCTGAGCTGGATGAAGCACAAGCTGGAATCAAGACTGCCGGGAGAAATAGCAATAACCTCAGATATGCAGATGACACCACCCTTATGGCAGAAAGTGAAGAAGAACTAAAGGCCTCTTGATGAAAGTGAAAGAGGAGAGTGAAAAAGTTGGCTTAAAATTCAGCATTCAAAAAACTAAGATCATGGCTCTGGTCCCATCACTTCATGGCAAGTAGATGGGGAAACAATGGAAACAGTGAAAGACTTTATTTTGGGGGGCTCCAAAATCACTGCAGATGGTGACTGAAGCCATGAAATTAAGACTCTTGCTCCTTGGAAGAAAAGTTATGACCAACCTAGATAGCATATTAAAAAGCAGAGACATTACTTTGCCAACAAAGGTGTATCTAGTCAAAGCTTTGGTTCTTCCAGTAGTCATGTATGGATGTGAGAGTTGGACTATAAAGAAAGCTGAACACTTTTGAACTGTGGTGTTGGAGAAGATGCTTGAGAGTCCCTTGGACTGAAAGGAGATCCAACCAGTCAATCCTAAAGGAAATCAGTCCTGAATATTCATTGGAAGGACTGATGTTGAAGCTGAAACTCCAATACTTTGACCACCTGATGTGAAGAACTGCCTCATTTGAAAAGACTCTGATGACAGGAAAGATTGAAGGTGGGAGGAGAAGGGGACGACAGAGGATGAGATGGTTGAATGGCACCACCAACTCAATGGACATGAGTTTGAGTAAGCCCCGGGAGTTGGTGATGGACAGAGACTGGGTGCTGCAGTCCAGAGGGCTGCAAAGAGTTGGACATGACTGAGCGACTGAACTGAACTGAACCCAAAACTCTAAACAACACTTCAAATAAGAACTTTATGGATATCTTGGTCCTATATCACACTCTTTAAACAAAAGTAATACTCAGTTCATCTATCCTGTGAGAGGGTCACAGCAAACTGTAACCATTTCCCTTCTCTTTGCCTTCCATATTTGCAGCTGCCAAGATTTTTTTGTAACTATTTATGTATCATAAGAAGAACTATTAGGTTTTCACAGATAAAATTCCAGGATCTCATGGTACTTAATATGACTTTGATGAGTTGGCTCAGATAGCCCTATATGACTCAAGCGGTGGGTCCAGGTCTTATAACGAGGGTAGATGAGACTGGAAACGTGAGTTTACAGCATAAAGATAGTAGTTTCTATTAACAGACAGCAGATGGCCCCTAAATGTGCACCCATGAGTAAAATAGTGACTGTCTTCAGTTCCACTCATCGTCCCTTTAATCCACTTTCTCCCATACAGCCCAATCACCTCTCCTCTAGGCCCTGAGTACTCTGTCTTTTCACCATTCTTTTCATCAAAACTTCCCATGCACCCCCACGCCAAGAAAAAAATGCTCCCTGGCATCTTTTTCATTTGCTTAAGATATTATCTTCCCATGAAGGCAAATCCTCACTTCGTTGAAATAATGCTATGAGTAAACCTACCAAACAAAAAATATCAAAGTAGCAAGAGATCCTTGGGGTATCAAAGTAGACCAAGGATTCTCACTGAGGATGTGGGGGTGCTTTTTAATAACACATAAATCACCACCTCATACATAAATCACCACCTCATACACAAATCACCACCTCATACATAAACCACCACCTCATACATAAACCACCACCTCCACCCCCACTGTTGGAATTAAGAATCACTGTGTAGCATGAGATATATTTGAAGAGAATGTTACCTTTATAATCATTACTATTATAGAAATTTGAGATCCCCTGACACAAATTACAATCTTTAGAGAAGGAAAGAAATGGAATGCCTCCTATGTCTCAAACATCATACTAGGTATTTGTCTCTTCAGTCCTTATAAGATGGGTATCACCTTGACCCAAGCTCCATCACCATTTTACAGAGGCGAAAACAGGTCCTGAGAGGTTAAGTAACTTACCAAAGATTATACAGACAACAGACTGAAAAAGCATTCAAACTCAAATCTCTCATCACAACCATACTATTTCTGAAAAAGCATGGTCATTTGTAAAAGTGCTATAAAAAGTATAATACTGTGTGTGTGAGGGGCTTCCCTGAGAGCTCAGTTGGTAAAGAATCCCCCTGCAATGCTGGAGACCCCAGTTCAATTCCTGGGTCAGGAAGATCCGCTGGCGAAGGGATAGGCTGCCCACTCCAGTATTCTTGGGCTTCCCTTGTGGCTCAGCTGATAAAGAATCCACCCGTATATGTTATATAAATATTGGCTATCATGCATATTATAGGTATTAAACTATGAGGACTCACTGGAGCTTTCAGCTTCACTGCTCATGAAGATCTGCAGCCATCTATAAGGAAGATGGACCCTCTCCCTGGAAGAGATTCAGTGCTTCCTCAATTACACTTGGGCATTTTCCACCACAGCCCTTCCCTAATTCACAAAGGGGCTGGCAGTGAAATTTCAAGCCTCCTGCTAACTCACTCTAACTTCACCTTGATGTGATCCCAAAAGTCCCTTGGGGACGATCTCTAAGACTTCAGAAGATGGCTGTAACCTGCTGAGGTGCAGTCTTTACCAGATGATCCAAAATGTCTCTTGAGACCAGTTTATATGTTCCGTGTTGTTAGGCCTCAAAAATACCTGAAGAATAGGTTTAATTGTTATAAATATTTCCTTGAGTTCACAAATGTGGAGCACGGAAACTCTGCCAGGACCGAATATACTGTTTATATATAATCAAATCTATCAGTTTTTTCCATTTTTGTTTCTTCTTTTAGTACTTACACTTACATGCCTTCAGTACCCCTAGATGATATAAAAATGATCATTTTTACATTTTAGTATTCCATGTTTCTTTTTTAACATTTAAATCTTTATTTCATCTGAAGCTAATTTTTAGTATAATCTGTGAGGTAAGGAAGTTAACTATTGTTTTTTCAAGTGATTCTTCAAAACTACTCATTAATTCATCTTTACCCCCACTGAATTTTTATAATATTTTATTCTATTGCATGTTCTTATATGTATACTTATATCTGTTTCTGATCTTTTGATAACCTTTGAGACCCACAATGTTAACCAGTATGTAAAGGAAAGGAAAAAGAATAGTTATTTGCAAATACATTTACCCAGCTATTCCCTGGAGATGGCTGTGGGTGGCTCAAGAAAGTAAATTTACTTTCTTATAGCTATGGGTGCTAGAAATCCAAGATCCAAGAGTCAGTGAGTTTGGTTCATCTTTTTTTTGTTTGTTTTTTTTAATTGTCAAACTGAAGGTCAACTTTAAATTTAATGACTTTGGTATTAACTATACACATACTAGTAAGTGCCAAGACTTAAAATCTTCCGGTTCAGTTGTGACTCCAGACAGGATCCAGAGAGGAGTTCTAAAAATCTCTTCCCTGGGTTTTATGGAGACTTTCTTTACCCTCCTGTGTTATAAGGCACTGCATCAGCCTTAAAAGAGCACTGGAAAGGACGAGGCTTGGTTCATATTAAGGCCCCTCTCCTTGGCTTGCAGATGGCCATCTTTTCAGTGAGTCCTAACATGGCCTCTTCTCTGCAGACACACATCTCTGATGTCTATTCCTCTTCTTATAAGGACACCTGTAATATTGGATTAGGGTCCACCCATATTATCCCATTTAACCTTAATCACATCTTTAAAGGCCCTATCTCCAAATACAGTCACATTCTGAGGTACTGGGGGGTAGGACTTCAACACAGGAATTCAGGAGAACACAATTCAGTCCATAACACTAACATATAGGAAATAATTAATAAAATTAGCTATTATTAAGTATCAAATGTGTATTGGAAAGGGCAAATGAATGTCAAAGCAACCATAACAGGCAAAGATATGACCAACTTAGCTTTTTTTCCCCTTATTTGACCAAGAATAGATGTTTAATATTTGAACAGTTGGGATACAAGGGAAAACCTTGCCCAAGTAGCTAGTGCTTCACACCGGGTCAGAGGACACTTGAAGACTAGATCACAATGGCTCAGCAGGTGGACGCTGTTAAAGGAACTGAATTGACTAATGGCCTTCTCAAACCACAAGTTACTATTTTAAATGTCACAAAAGACCAGAAAGCATGAAAAGATGAAAAATAAAACCAGTGTGGGGCCAATCTTCAAACAAGTAGAACTCAGTGATAGGGGCAGTTTTGGCTCCATGTGACTAAACTAAATTGTCAAGTACTAAGGCTGTCTTTGGGCTAGAGGTATATTGCAATCTTTTCTGTCCTGGGGCTCTCAAAATAGAAGACAGCTTTTTTCTTTTTTTTGTCCTTCTCACTAAAATCCTTTTTGCAGTCCTTGTAGAGTAAAACATCTCTGTGTTGGTCAAAAACATGCAAAAGGGACACTAACCCTAATGCTACATAATATAAATATAAAAGAGGATGTATCTGACACCATATACAAAGATAAACTCAAATTAAAGACCTAAGTGTAAGACCAGATATTATAAAATTCCTAGAGGAAAACAGAGGCAGAACACTTTTTGACATAAATCACAGCAAGATCTTTTGGGGTTGCGAAGCTCCTGGGTCGGGAAGATATCCTGGAGAAGGAAATGGCAACCCACTCCAGTACTCTTGCCTGGAAATTCCCATGGACGCAGGAGTCTTATAGGCTACAGTCCGTGGGGTCACAAAGAGTCTGACAGGATTGAGCGACTTCACTTTTTCACTTTGCTAATGTAAAGGAAACAAAAGCAAAAATAAATAAATGGTGCCTAATTAAACTAAAACACTTCTGCACATCAAAGGAAACCATTGACAAAAATGAGGACAACCCACTGAATGGGAGAAAATATTTACAAGTGATATGACCAATATGGGATGGATATCCAACAACTCAACATCAAGGAAAACAAACAACGCAATTAAAAAATGGGCCGAAGAATTTGCAGCAAGGTGGACAGACCTAGAGATTATCATATTAAGTGAAATCAGAAAGAGAAAGACTAATGCCATGCTAAATCACTTACACCTGGAATCTAAAATGTGACACAAATGGACTTATTTACGAAAACAAAAACAGACTCATAGGCATAGAAAGCAAAGTTATGGTGACCAAAGGGGAAAAGGGAGAGAAGGGAGAAGGATAAATTAGGAGTTTGGGATTAGCAGATACAAACTACTATATATAAAATAAACAACAAGGTCAGTCCTACTGTATAGCACAAGGTAAGATATTCAATATCGTGTAATAAATCATAATGGAAAATATGAAAAAGAATATATATGTATAACGGAATCACTTTTCTGTATAGCAAAAACCAACACAACATTGTAAATCAACTATATTTCAGTTTTAAAAAATGGTCAGAACAACTAAAAAGACATTTTTCTAAAGAGGAAATGCAGATGCTCATGAGCACATGAGAAGATGCTCAACATCACTAATCATGAGGGAAATGCAAGTTAAAACTACAGTGAGATATTACCTCACACCTGTCAGAATGGCTATCATCAAAAAGAACACAAATAACAAATGTTGGTGAGGATGTGGAGAAAAGGGAACCCTTGGTACACTGTTGGTGGGAATGTAAATTGGTGTAGCCACTGTGGAAAACAGTAAGAAGTTTCACCAAAAAAATGACAAATAGAAATACCATATGATCTAGCAATTCCACTCTTGGGCATGTACCCAAAAAAAACCAAAAACACTAATTTGAAAAGACACATGCACCACAATGTTCATAGCAGCATTATTTATAATAACCAAGATATAGATGCAATCTAAGTGTTCATCAACAGATGAATGGATAAAGAGGATGTGATATGTGTGTTTATGTGTATATATATATATATATATATATATGTATATATATGTATATGTATATACACACACACAATAGAATGCTACTCAGTCACAGAATTGGAGAAGGAAATGGCAACCCACTCCAATGTTCTTGCCTGGAGAATCCCAGGGACAGGGGAGCCTGGTGGGCTGCCGTCTTATGGGGTCGCACAGAGTCGGACACGACTGAAGCGACTTAGCAGCAGCAGCAGCAGTCATAAAAAAGAATGAAAGTTTGCCATTTGTAGCAACATGGATGGACGTAGAGGACATTCTGCTAAGAGAAATAAGCTGGGGAAAGACAACTTAAAGAAAGATAGAAAGACTGTATAATTATATATCACTTAAATACAGAATCTAAAAAAATAACAAAATAGTGGATATAACAAAAAAGCAGTAGACATACAGATGTAGAGAACAAACCAGTGGGTACTCCTGGGTGCCAGTGGGGAGGTGGGGAGGGGCAATATAGGTGTGGGGAAGTGGGAGGTACAAACAACTGGGTGTAAGATAGGCTCCAGGATATACTGTGCAACATGAGGAATATAGCCAATATTCTATAATAACTGTAAGTGGGAAGTAACCTTTAAACATCTGTTTTAATTTTCGAATTAAAAAAAGAAGGCTTATTTGGGGAAAAAACTTCCAAGCAAATATGAAAGAGCAGAGCAATCCTCTGAGCTCGTTAGAATGGAGTGCTTAGGCTGGGTATAGCTGCACCTGATTCATCAGGCCAAGCGTTCAAGTAGAGAGTAGTCACCCATCCTCATTACAGTAGAGAGCGACCCTTCTATACATTAATGCTCTACGTATTTGCAAGAAAAGAAAGAGCAGGGAACTATGATGCTATGGAAGATCCCAACTGTGGAAACGGCCTTGTTAGAAAGGGTGCCCCCCAAAGCTCAGGAGCTTGTACTAGGTCATTCTCCTGTCAAGGGCTTCCAGGGCCCTCCAGAGATGTGTCCTGCTCAGTTAAGGAAAAGCAATAATCACACTACCTATCTACCCGCTATTGTAAAGGAGGTCAGGCAACCCTCCAGTACACATGCCATTGCTGTTCAGTCGCTAAGTCGTGCCCAACTCTTTGTGACCCAATGGGCTGTGGCATGCCAGGCTTCCCCGTCCTTCACCATTTTCCGGATTTTGCTCAAACTCATGTCCATTGTGTCGGTGATGCCATCCAACCATCTCATCCTCTGTCATCCTCTTCTCCTCTTGCCCTCAATCGTTCCCAGCATCAGGGTCTTTTCCAATGAGTTATCTCTTCGCATCAGGTAGCCAAAGTATTGGAGCTTCAGCTTCAGCATCAGTCCTTCCAATGAATATTCAGGGTTGATTATTTCCTTTAAGATTGATTGGCTATCCGGGCTATCAGAGGGAGTCTCAAGAGTCTTCTCCAGTTCAAAAGCGTCAATTCTTGGGCACTCAGCCTTATGTATACATATACATATACAGTACGTATACATGTCATTGAACCACTGGTCAGTTGAAATGGCAGCACAAAGGGCGACCAGTTTTGTTTAAGAGCTTTCACATGGGTGTGCCAACTCTGAGCCAGCTCTCTACCAGGTCTCTGCTCAGATTCACGTTAGGACCCAAGTTGTGATTCAAACCAGAAACAAAACCAAAATAATCCTCTGGAGTTACACTGCCAGAAAGGGCCATGAAAATTCTCTTTTATCATTTGAAGACCACCCACAGTCTGTTATATGCAGAGCACAGACAGTTTCTGAGTTCACTAAATGATCAATTCTTTCCCTTTGACCTTCCTCTCTGTTTTAGGTACTCAGCTGCTCCCTGGGCAAATGATGGTCCAGAATCCTTTCATTAACAGCATGAAAATAGTAAAAATGTCTCAAATATATATTATGAAGCAGATGGTAATTTGAATCAAAGAAAGAGGGTCACTTTAACTGAAAGATCACATGTATTTTTGGTAGTTACCAAAAAAGAAATCTGATAATTCTCAAATTTTTATCTCCAGTTTTCATCCCCTTCTCCTGATACAGACATGTTTCCAACTACTGACTGAGCACCTCCATCCAAAGTTATCTCATTTTAAACATATCCAAAACAGACTCATTTTTGTGAATTGTAGTATCTACATAGTCATCCAAGCTAGAGGTCTGAGAGTCTTCTTTGATCTCTAACACAGTCTAATTAATCGGCCTGTCAAACTGCCTCTATAATCCATCTACTTCCTCTTCATCCTTATGGTTCCGAATTCAGCATCTTCTCTCAAGTGAACAATTGCCCAAGACTCTAAACTAATTTTCCTGCTCCCAGTTTCATTTTAACTTTTGATTTTTGATCCATGCCCCTTTGAGGCATAGTAGAAATTCAAGATTGACCTCTTTGGAACAAAGTAATTTGCTTCAGGACGGGAAAAGCAAGAATTCATTAGGCCCAATTCTCAAGAGGAATGACAAGGTCATGAAATAGAGAAACAAATCTTTCCAGATCAATGTGGTATGATGCTGTGGTTTGAGCCAATGACTCTGAGAGAGTACTATCATGCTACTGAGAGGAGAGGGTGGGAGATTTCTTGATGGGAGGTGGAAAGACAGAGAGAAAATGGCTGTTCAACAACTGAGTTAAATTAGCTAAGTATCTAGTAAGATTCAAAGTGGATGACTATTAGCTTTCCTTAATTAATGTGCAAAAAACTTTGGTATGTACTTACTCTAAAAATTATATACAATTTTTAACTTATATAGAGAAAAAATTACTTCTAAATCCACCACTCTAACGACTACCATGTCTGTGCACGCCCTTCCAGTCTTTGTCCACTGCACAAACAGCTGCAATCATAGCCTTCGTCTTGGGTAAATATATAGGATTACATATAAAAAGATTTGATAAATTAGAAAAGCAACTGACCTGGCTTAACCTCATGCACCTCACTTGAGAAATTGTCAGTATGGAGTACATCATTCATTAGAGAGTAGTTCCTGCTGCTAAGAGTGAAGCTGCATCCTGAGTTGTACCTCCACAATATTATACAAAGGAAAAGTGCAGAATTTGGTAAGGTGCTACAGATTTAAAACTGGTGGACCTCAGACTTGAGGGAAATACCTAAAGTCTAGAAAAGAAAAAAAAAAAAAAAAAGACTCTCTTACCTTCATAACGCATTCTGGCTTTTATTAGCAGTATCCTTAAAATGGAGTTGATAATATCTACTTCACAGGACTTTGGTGAGGAGTAAGTGTACTGTAAAATATAAAAGGAAATCAGTCCTGGGTGTTCATTACAAGGACTGATATTGAAGCTGAAACTCCAATATTTTGGCCACCTGAGGCGAAGAGCTGACTCATTTAAAAAGACCCTGATGTTGGTAAAGATTGAAGGCAGGAGGAGAAGGTGACAGCAGAGGATGAGATGGTTGGATGGCATCACCGACTCAATGGACATGAGTTTGGGTGGACTCCAGGAGTTAGTGATGGACAGGGAGGCCTGGCGTGCTGTGGTTCATGGGGTTGCAAAGAGTCGGACACAACCGAGCGACTGAACTGAAACTATAAAAAATGATACAAATGTAAGGAAAAATGATCACTATCATTCACGAATCTGTACCTCTCACCAACCTCCAAACTTCTGAAAAACAACACCCTTGCTTCCTATCTTGGTATCTCAACCCCCAGCTGAGAGGAACAGCCAATCTGCTTCTCCTGGGATTGTCAGGTACATTTCACCAAGAGTTTTACAGGGGTAATAACAGGCACCTGGGAGCTATACTTAATATTTATAAATGTCAATCTGAAATTATACTGTTATCAGCAGTAAAGCTTTACAAGCTAAATAAAACATCAAAGCTTTATTGTTTCTTTTTCCTTTTAAATAGAATTATATAAAATAAATATCTCATAGAAAAATTGTTGCTTTATTTTAATAAATACTGTGTGAGGCCCCATAATAACCAAAGAGGACAAAAAGATCAATAAAATAAGTCATAATTCTTGTCCTTAAAGAACTCCCAGTGTAATGAAGACAGATAAGTTTAATGTACAGGTATAATAATATATGGCAAGGGCAATAGTAAGGACAACCACAATAAAAGATTGTGACCACAGTCTAGGTCTGAGTGGGGCTGGGTGGTCAGGGAGGACTTCCTGGAGGAAGTTAAACCTTAAAAGACTCCTGGGAGTTATCCAGGAAAAGGCTGTGTATGAAGGAAGGGGAGGGGTTGCAGGTGGTATGTCCAGGCAGAAGGAGCAACATATGAAAAAGACCAAAGAGAAAAATGTTACAAGAAATTGTGGTTCAGCAGGGGCCTGTATGCAGGTCAGGAAGCAACAGTTAGAACTAGACATGGAACAACAGACTGGTTCCAAATAGGAAAAGGAGTACGTCAAGGCTGTATATTGTCACCCTGCTTATTTAACTTATATGCAGAGTACATCATGAGAAACGCTGGGCTGGAAGAAGCACAAGCTGGAATCAAGATTGCCGGGGGAAATGTCAATAACCTCAGATATGCAGATGACACCACCCTTATGGCAGAAAGTGAAGAGGAACTAAAAAGCCTCTTGATGAAAGTGAAAGAGGAGAGTGAAAAAGTTGGCTTAAAGCTCAACTTTCAGAAAACTAGGATCATGGCATCTGGTCCCATCACCTCATGGGAAATAGATGGGGAAACAGTGGAAACAATGTCAGACTTTATTTTTGGGGGCTCCAAAATCACTGCAGATGGTGATTGCAGCCATGAAATTAAAAGACGCTTACTCCTTGGAAGGAAAGTTATGACCAACCTAGATAGCATATTAAAAAGCAGAGACATTACTTTGCCAACAAAGGTCTGCCTGGTCAAGGCGATGGTTTTTCCAGTGGTCATGTATGGAGGTGAGAGTTGGACTGTGAGGAAGGCTGAGCACTGAAAAACTGATGCTTTTGAACCATGGTGTTGGAGAAGACTTTTGAGGGTCCCTTGGACTGCAAGGAAATCCAACCAGTCCATCTTAAAGGAGATCAGTCCTGGGTGTTCATTGGAAGGACTGATGCTGAAGCTGAAACTCCAATACTTTGGCCACCTCATGCAAAGAGTTGACTCATTGGAAAAGACCTTGATGCTGGGAGGGATTGGGGGCAAGAGGAGAAGGGGATGACAGAGGATGAGATGGCTGGATGGCATCACTGACTCAATGGACATAAGTTTGAGTGGATTCTGGGAGTTGGTGATGGACAGGGAGGCCTGGTGTGCTGTGATTCATGGGGTCGCAAAGAGTTGGACATGACTGAGTGACTGAACTGACTGAACTGAAGGGCCCCATGTTGGAGAAGGCAATGGCAACCCACTGCACTACTCTTGCCTGGAAAATCCCATGGGCAGAGGAGCCTGGTAGGCTGCAGTCCTTGTGGTCGGGAAGAGTCGGACATGACTGAGCAACTTCACTTTCACTTTTCACTTTCATGCATTGGAGAAGGAAATGGCAGCCCACTCCAGTGTTCTTGCTTGGAGAATCCTAGGGACGGCGGAGCCTGGTGGGCTGCCGTCTATGGGGTCGCACAGAGTCGGACACGACTAAGTGACTTAGCAGCAGCAGCAGCAGGGGCCCCATGTGCGGCTTCCCTGGTGGCTCAGCAGTAAAGAATACACCTGCAGTGTGGGAGACCTGGATTAGATTTCTGAGTTGGGAAGATCCCCTGCAGGAGGGCATGGCAACCCACTCCAGCATTCTTGCCTGGAGAATCCCATGGACAGAGGAGCCTAGCGAACTACAGTCCACTGGGTTGCAAACAGTCAGACACAACTGAAACAACTCAGCATATGCATTATACACTAAAGGGTAAGATCTTTGTCATGCTCCAAGAACCAGTTTTGGCCCACTGACAGGCAATGTCACTATCATTGAGAACACAAAAGAAGAATGAATTAGATTATGAACTCCTACTTCAATTAGTTTTTAGAAGCATTATATGAATCACATATAAAGATAAATTCTAAGAGTTCAAACAAAAAAGTTAACCCTTACTGTTTTAAATTTAATTTGATTTATAACATTGCATTGATTTCTGCCATACATCAACATCAATCAGCCATAGGTATACATACGTCCCCTCCCTCCCACCTCCCACCCCGTCTCACCGCCCTAGGCAGTCACAGAACACCAGGTTGGAACTTCCTGCGTCACCCAGCAAATTCTATTTTACATATGGCAGTGTATATGCTGCAGTGCTACTCTAACCACCCTACCCTCTCCTTCTCCCACTGCGTCCCCAGGTCTGTTCTCTATGTCTGCGTCTCCACTGCTACCCTGCGAGTATATAAGGAATCTAGAAAGATGGTACTCATGAACTCATAAAGTTTTATTTCAGTTCTTCTAAGAAAATGCTTTTTATTTTAAAGCCACTTGGCCACAGACCCGATACTCATATGCCCCACAGAAACTAGCATGGCAGTAAAAGACCCAGTCAATTATCATCTGGTGTTTGATGAAATTAATTAAATAGCATAAGTCTCTGTTGGAAGGGGCTGGGGGAGGAGCACGGCAATCCCAAGTAGTTTGAGGGCAACAGAGGGACCAGACCCAAGCAAGTACTAGAGAAGAATCTTCTTTGTCAGAGGCCGCAAAACTTTCACAGGTGTTTGAATAAGAAGGTTGTATTAAAGATTAACTCTACCAGTAACACTGTCTTACCAAGATGTAAAGTAGTTCTATCCAGCAGAAATTTAATTAAACAGTCTATGTAATTTTTTTAGAAGCCACATTTAAAAGGTAAAAAAGAAACAACTGAAAATAAATTTAACAATAGATTTTATTTAATAGACTTTAATTAAAACACTGTCACTTTTAGACAAGCAAACTGCAGTATATTCATACACTGGAATGCTATTCAGCGCTAAAAAGAAATGAACTATCAAGCCATGAAGACATGGAAAATTCTCAAATGCATATTATTAAGTGAAAGGACACAATCTGAAAAAGACTACATACTGTGTGGAAAAGAGCAAGACTGTAGACAATAAAAAGATCAGAGGCTGCCAAGGGTCTGGGGAGAAGAGAGAAATAAATGCAGCAGGGTGCATCTATCCCATATGATACTATAATGGTGGATATGTGTCATTACACATTTGTCAAAATCTACAGAATGAACAAAACCAAGAGTGAACCCTAATGTAAAATATGGATTTTGAGTGATAATTTGTATCAGTGATGGTTTACAAGTTATAACAAAGGTAATTCCCTAGTGCAGGATATTGATGGCAAAGGGGGCTGTGTGTACTGGGCTGGGGCAGGAGCAGAAAATGCATATATAAAAACTCTGTATTTTTGCTTAGTGTTTCTGTAAATCTAAAGTTACCCTAAAAAAAAGTCTATATTTAAAATGTGTATCATTTTAACATGCAATCAAGATAAAATATTACTAAATGAGACAGTTCACATTTTCCATAATAAATCTTTTGAAAACCTGCATGCATTTTATGTTTACACCATTTCTAACTTGTATTAACCACATTTCAAGTGCTCAAAGGCCACTTAATGACTAGTGGCTCCCACACTGGAGTGTTTAATCCTGGAGCAGTGGCAGCATCAAGCCACACTGAATACATAAATGAGGAAAAAGTGTTCTGTTCCACAAATGCAGCTTCCAAAAAACCCTTTGAATCTTCTTTCTACCCAACCTGCTGGCTCTCAGCTCCTCTCACACAGATATTCAGGAGCATCTTCCCTGCAAGGCCCCTCCCCAGCCCAGCCCTCCAGATGGTATCACTCTGAAGATTTTCTCTTGGTGGAATTCTGTCTAAAAGAGAGGCATGGAACACAGAAGACAGAAGGTATTTATCACACCAGAGTTTCCTGAAAACACCTCATTTATATTAGGTATACTCCTCATTAAAAACAGGAGAAAAAGCTTTCAGGTCCTGTACACTGTACAAAAAATGAAGAATGAATTAAAATGCAGAGCAGATTTAAATGCTACCTAGAAAATAAGTACTTCAGAAAAAAATAGTTGCTGTCATTATAGAAATAAATAACTAGGCTTTGCCTCAGTTGGTGGGGATTATTTATATTTCCTTGCAACTAGAAACATTATTTATTTATATTTCCTAGCAACATTCCTGGAAATACTGTATAGACTTCTCTGCATGCCATGAAATGTTATCATCTACTCACGCTCTAAATGCTGCTACCAAGATGTGGGTGCACTTTAGCTCAGAAAAGTGAGCTGTCATTTGAACTAGAAAATCCTCTATGTTAAATCATAGTCTGCCTTTACATATTCATCCCTTTCAAGTTCTATCACTCACAGAAATGATTAAAAAAAAAATGGCATTTATTTGCTTATCATTTACAACAAACAGCTCTTGCAAATGAAGGGAGATTAAAAAAAAAAAAAAAAAAACAGAAAGTAGACCAATTATAACAAAGTAAAATTGCAGTCTCACAGAATCCAGCAAAGAAAACAGTATGATATGAAACAGAATGCACACATATCAAGTAAGTTGTATTTATTGTTATAAAAACATTATTAAATGTCTAACTCTCATCTGAGTCCTCTTTGAAATACAGAAATGTAAAAATAAATATATAAAATTGGTATTTAACTATGTACGGCATTTTTAAAAATAAAAAATTTACACAAAAAGTCAAAATTTTCCACCTTTACATCTAAACCTTTTCAAATAAGTTGTTGATCAGTTATTAAATCGTGTCCCATGAACTGCAACATGCCAGGCTTTCCTGTTCTTCACTATCTCCCAGAGTTTGCTCAACTCATGTCCATTGAGTCGGTGATGCCATCCAACCACCTCAATCAGCATCAGGGTCTTTTCCAATGAGTTGGCTCTTCACATCAGGTGGCCAAAGTATTGGAGTTTCAGCTTTAGCATAATGAATATTCAGGGTTGATTTCCTTTAGGATCAACTGGTTTGATCTCCTTACTCTCAAGAGTCTTCTCCAACACCACAGCTCAAAAACATCAATCCTTCAGCACTCAGCTTTCTTTACGGTCCAACTCGCACATCCGTACATGACTACTGGAAAAATCATACCTTTGACTATACGAACCTTTGCTGGCAAAGGAATATCTCTGCTTTTTAATATGCTGTTTAGGTTTGTCATACCTTTTCTTCCAAGGAGTGTTTTTTATTTCACGGCTGCAGTCACTGTCTGCAGTGATTTTGGAGCCCTGAAAAGAAAAATAAATCTGTCACAGTGATGGAACCAGGTGCCATGGTCTTAGTTTTTTGAATATTGAGTTCTAAGTCAGTTTTTTCACTCTCCTCTTTTCACCCTCATCAAGAGGCTCTTTAATTCTTCTTCACTTTCTACCATTAGAGTGGTATCATCTGCATATCTGAGGTTGTTGATACTTCTCCCAGGAATCTTGATTCCAGCTTGTGATTGATTCATCCAGCCTGGCATTTCACATAATGTACTCTGCATACAAGTTAAATAAGCAGGGTGACAAATATACAGCCCTAATGTACTCGTTTCCTAATTTTGAACCAGTCTGTTGTTTCATGTCCAGTTCTAATTGTTGCTTCATGACCTGCATACAGGTTTCTCAGGAGACAGATAAGGTGGTCTGGTATTCCCATATCTTTAAGAGTTTTCCATAGTTTGTTGTGATCCACACAGTCAAAGGCTTTAACATAATCAATGAAGCAGATTTTTTTTGAAATTCCTCATTTTTTGCTTTTCCAAATCAGTACCTTAAGAATAATAAGAATGACAGAATGCTATTAACTGGTGAAGCTGAGTAATGAATACTTGGGGATGTGTTATCCTTTTCTCTCCACTTGTACACAACTTATATTTAAAGTCTTCCAGATTAAAAAAAGTTCAAACTCATTGGTGGAAAGTTTTAAAATATATGAGTATCTTTAACAATAAAAAAGTGACTACAACAACTACAGAATGCTTGGTTGTCTCTGACTCCAGACCTGGCATCGGAGATTTACTATTTTACTCACACTCTTTTAAATTGTTCATGTGTATTTAATAAAACATTATTTTATCAGTACAAAGATCTATACACACATGTATATATGTAACACAAACATCTACCTCACAGATATATACATACACATGGATATATATAATATTTAATTATACATTTTCACATAGCATATATAATATATAAAAGACACATATACATACAATTGCATTATATATATGTACGTTTATATGTGTGTTAGTCTTGGTAAGTGTAGAATACTTAACACTTCCTGAGGATACACCTCCTGAGACTGCATTTAGCTTGGCACCTTATCAGCTGTGGGTCCTTAAGCAAGTCACTTCTGAGTCTTCTTAGGTGAACACATAAATGAAAAAACACATTTGAAAATGCCAAGCACAAGGTCTGGTCTAATACAGATATTCACTAAGTGTTCCTTTAAATGACATTTAATATGTGAGGAGAACCAGATTTATTATGTAAGTAGGGCTGTCACTAACACTGAGGGTCCATAAGCAAGAGAAGAAACAGAGGCATCCAGCCCAGGATCTGTTTTTCTCCTTCCACCTTATAGAGGGGAGTCACACACGTGTATGGTTATTTCAACAAACTTGATCAAGCTCCATCACCAGTAACAGCTGTCCTTTGACAACTCGGAAGGTTTAGATGTGGGCACATTTATTCTGTCTACAAAGAAGAGCTGGCAGAGGCCCTGAAAGTAGGCTTCCTGTTATTTGTCGGGGAATTTCAAGGGTCCCTGGTAGTAAGAATCTCGCTAGAATATGTGTGTGTCAAGGGGCGTTTGGGGAGGCAGGGTGGGTAAAGTAGTAGGGAGTTGTATTCTTAGAATTTCTTGGCCCCTGGGATAGGATGTAACTGGAGAAGGGCCACCATGGTCGGTTCTTTCAAAGCAAAGGGCCCAGGGCAGGGGACCCAGTACTGATTACAGACAAGGTATTGTACTGAATCACTCAACAGGGTAGGAGTCATAAAACATGGATTCTTACCCAGTTCTGCCAGTAACTTCTCGTGTGACCTTAGACCAATGTCTTTACCTAGCCATGCCTCAATTTTCTCATACACCCATTCAATAAATAATTATTGGGCTCCAAATATGGGCTAGGCATGCATCTAGACACTGGATATACATAGAATTTAACAGACAACAGTCCTTGCCCTCAAAGACTTACCATTTTGATAGGGAATAAGCCATAAGCTAAGAAGATATCTAGGGCAAACATATTCCAAAGGGTCACCTCTAAATCAAAATTTTCATGTTAATCTTGGAAGTCAGCATGTTCATTAAATGTAAACCATAAAAGAATCCTAAGAGGAAAAAACAGCATATTTTAAATTATAAAGCAACATCATAAAGAGTGCAAAGCAAGACTTTCATGATCCATTCTCTAACACAACAGGATGAGTACTCCACAACAGCTGCTCTAACCTGAATCACAAGAATCATCACCACATGCAGCACAGAATCCAGACTCTAAATGTGCCATTTTCTTTACATTATTACTAACTTAATTGTATATATATTTATCTAGAAGATAAATTTATGTGAAAGACATGATCACAAAGCATTTACCCACATTAACTTGTTTAATATAATGTATCAGAAGCTTTTTAGAAGGTTAATGAGCTTAAAAGTATAGCAGAGGAATTTACACAGAGAAATGAACAGTGTCTGCCTTAATGTACAAACAGTCTAAAAAGAGCTTATATTTATACCAAACCAATAATGATTAGGTGCAGCTTCCTGATACAACAACTACAGAATGTTTGGGGTCATGGCAAATAATTTGATCAGACAATTAGGAGTCACGTGAGAAGAACTAGAAGATCTTGAATTACACAACAGAAAAATTTTTTTCTCTGAAAAGGTAGGCAGTTAAGTATTAATAATAATGGAACTTAAGTCTTATTCAGTTCCACTCTGACCTAAAAGCAGTGACACAAGGAGAGCATCAAAGCTCAGATCATTCTAGCCATTGCATCATACACCTCAAAGTTGAAGAGTTTCCCATTTATCACAAAATATCCCTTATAAAGGAATATTTACACTTACTACATCTCACAATGAGAAACACCTCAAGGTATAGTGAATTTCTAGACAGAAATAAAAGCACCAATAACGCAACCCAACCAAGTTCTCCCTTCTCTGTCTCTGTTCGAAATAAACAGAATAGAACAGCGTGCACTGTCCAAGTTTTACATAGTATAGATTTTATACTCTCGGAGGGCACAAATGAAACCTTGTGCACCCCGCAAGCCAGGAGAAAGGAGCAGTGACCGCACAAGAGACTGACCGAGACTCGCCCGTGAGTGTCCAGGAGTCTCGGGCAGAGGCGTGGGCTGGCGGTGGCCAGCTGCAGCGTTGGGGCGCTGAGGGCAGCAGCGCCTGCCCTGCACTGTGGACCTTTCCAAGGGGGTCGCCATTACCTTCATTACCTCCACCATAGTTTGACCTCAGGTCAAACAACAGGGAGGGAACACGGCCCCACCCATCAACAGAAAATTGGATTAAAGATTTACTGAGCATGGACCCATCAGAACAAGACCCAGTTTCCCCCTCAAGTCAGTCTCTCCCACCAGGAAGCTTCCATAAGCCTCTTATCCTTCTCCATCAGAGGGCAGACAGACTGAAAACCACAATCACAGGAAACTAACCAATCTGATCACATGGACCACAGCCTTGTCTAACTCAATGAAACTATGAGCATGCCATGTAGGGCCACCCAAGACGGATGGGTCATGGTGGAGAGTTCAGACAAAATGTGGTCCACTGGAGAAGGGAATGGCAAACCATTTCAGTATTCTTGCCTTGAGAATCCCATGAACAGCATGAAAAGGCAAAAAGGACACTGTAAGATGAACTCCCCAGGTTGGGAGGTGCCCAATATGCTACTGGAGATCAGTGGAGCAATAACTCCAGAAAGAATTAAGGGATGGAGCCAAAGGAAAAACAACACCCAATTGTGGATGTGACTGGTGATAGAAGTAAAATCCGATGCTGTAAGAGCAATATTCCATAGGAACCTGAAATGTTAGGTCCATGAATCAAGGTAAATTGGAAGTGGTCAAACAGGAGATGGCAAAAGTGAATATCGGCATTTTAGGAATCAGAAAACTAAAATGGACAGGAATGGATGAATTTAACTCAGATGACCATTATATCCACTATTATGGGCAAGAATCCCTTAGAAGAAATGAGGTAGCCCTCATCATCAACAGAAGAGTCCGAAATGCAGTAGCTGGATGCAATCTCAAAAATGACAGAATGATCTCTGTTCGTTTCCAAGGCAAACCATTCAATATCACAGTAATCCAAGTCTATGCCCCAATGAGTAATGCTGAAGAAGCTGAAGATGAATGGTTCTATGAAGACCTACAAGCCCTTCTAGAACTAACACCCAAAAAGATGTCCTTTTCAATGTTAGGGGACTGTAATGCAAAACTAGGAAGTCAAGAGATACCCTCAATAACAGGCAAATTTGGCCTTGGAGTACAAAATGAAGCAGGGCAAAGGCTAACAGAGTTTTGGCAAGAGAATGCACTGGCTCTAGCAAACAACCTCTTCCAACAACACAAGAGAAGACTCTATACATGGACATCACCAAATGGTCAATACTGAAATCAGATTGATTATATTACTTGTAGCCAAAGATGCAGAAGCTCTATACAGTCAGCAAAAACAATACTGGGAGCTGACTGTGGCTCAGATTATCAACTCCTTATTGCCAAATTCAGACTTAAATTGAAGAAAGTAGGGAAAACCACCAGACCATTCAGGTATGACCTAAATCAAATCCCTTATGATTATACAGTGGAAGTGACAAATAGATTCAAGGGATTAGATCTGATAGAGTGCCTGAAGAACTATGGACGGAGGTTCATGATATTGTACAGAGGCAGGGATCAATCCATCCCCAAGAAAAAGAAATGCAAAAAAGGCAAAATGGTTGTCTGAGGAGGCTTTACAAATATTTGAGAAAAGAAGAGAAGTGAAAGGCAAAGACGAAAAGGAAAGGTATACCCACTTGAATGCAGAGTTCCAAAGAACAGCAAGGAGAGATAACAAAGCTTTCCTCAGTGATCAGTGCAAAGAAATAGAGGAAAACAATAGAATGGGAAAGACTAGAGATCTCTTCAAGAAAATTAAGAGATACCAACGGAATATTTTGTGTGAAGATGAGCACAATAAAGGACAGAAATGGTACGGACCTAACAGAAGCAGAAGATACTAAGAAGAGGTGGCAAGAATACACAGAACAACTGTACAAAAAAGATCTTCATGACCCAGATAACCACAAAGGTGTGATCACTCACACAGAACCAGACATCCCGGAATGAGAAGTCAAGAGGGCCTTAGGAAACATCACTATGAACAAAGCTAGTGGAGGTGATGGAATTCCAGTTGAACTATTTAAAATCCTAAAAGATGATGCTGTTAAAGTGCTGCACTCAATATGTCAGCAAATTTGGAAAACTCAGGAGTGGCCACAGGACTGTAAAAGGTCAGTTTTCATTCCAATCCCAAAGAAAGGCAATGACAAAGAATATTCAAACTACTGCACAATTGCACTCATCTTACACGCTAGCAAAGTAATGCTCAAAATTCTCCAAGCCAGGCTTCAACAGTATGTGAACCATGAACTTCCAGATGTTCACGCTGAATTTAGAAAAGGCAGAGGAACCAGAGATCAAATTGCCAACATCCATTGGATCATTGAAAAAGCAAGAGAGTTCCAGAAAAACATCTACTTCTATTTTATTGACTACACCAAAGCCTTTGACTGTGTGGATCACAACAAACTGTAAAATTCTTCGAGATGGAAATATCAGACCACCTGACTTGCCTCCTGAGAAATCTGTATGCAGGTCAAGAAGCAACAGTTAGAACCAGACATAGAACAACAGATTGGTTCCAAATTGGAAAAGGAGTACGTCAAGGCTGTAAATTGTCACTCTGTTTATTTAACTTATATGCAGAGTACATCATGAGAGATGCTGGGCCGGATGAAACACAAGCTGGAATCAAGATTGCCGGGAGAAATATCAATAACCTCAGATATGCAGATAGGCCATCCTTATAGAAGAAAGTGAAGAAGAACTAAAGTCTCTTAATGAAAGTGAAAGAGGAGAGTGAAAAAGTTGGCATAGAACTCATCATTCAGAAAACTAAGATCATGGCATCCGGTCCCATCAATTCATGGCAAATAGATGGGGAAACAACAGAAACAGTGACAGACTTTATTTTGGGGGGCTCCAAAATCACTGCAGATGGTGACTGCAGCCATGAAATTAAAAGACACTTGCTCCTTGGAAGAAAAGTTATGACCAACCTAGACAGCATATTAAAAAGCAGAGACATTACTTTGCCAACAAAGATTCCTCTAGTCAAAGCTATGGTTTTTCCAGTAGTCATGTATGGATGTGAGAGCTGGACTATAAAGAAAGCTGAGCGCCAAAGAATTGATTCTTTTGAATTGTGGTGCTGGAGAAGATGCTTGAGAGTCCCTTGGACATTAGAAGGATTGATGCTGAAGGTGAAATTCCAATACTTTGGCCACCTAATGCAAAGAACTGACTCACTAGAAAAGACCCTGATGCTGGGAATGATTGAAGACGAGAGGAGAAGGGGACAATAGAGGGTGAGATGGTTGGATGGCATCGTTGACTCGATGGATATGAGTTTGAGCAAGCTCCAGGAGTTGGTGATGGCCAGGGAAGCCTGGCGGACTGCAGTCCATGGGGTCTCAAAGAGTGGGACATGATTAGGCAAATGAACTGAACTGATAGCTTTTTATTGCAGCTACTTCCACTAGATGGCACTAAAGGTTCAGGCTCTGGGGGGAAAATAAATCTGAACAGCAAAAGTGATCTACTACAATAAACAAGAAATTTTTCCAGTCATCTGGCCTACCATTATGATCAGTTCCTTAGAAATTAAACATGAATCTTGGCCACTAAATTCATGCATAGTACATTTATTAAAGCATACTATCTATGAGTCTTGCCCAATGTTAGGAAGGCAGAAATAAAATATTATACCTTGTTCTTAGTGTGGGAGGAGTGGGGTGTAGTGAGAAATAAGTATACAATTGAAATGAGAATGCTAAAAAGGTCATCACAGAGTACCATGGTAGCACAAAGAGGAACACCTAATAAAGGCTTGTTGCAAAAAGGACTTCTAGAGAAGCTGATATCTGAAAACTGAGCTTTGAAGAATGGATAGGAATTAACTAGACAAGAGAATGGGCAGAGTGTCCTAGGCAGAGCAAGAAGTTTGTACAACTATACAAGAGGCTGAAGCTCAGGGTGCATGCTAGGATGAGAGTGACGCAGTGCAAGAAATGAGGTTAGCTGGACTGGCAGAGGAAGTCAAGCCTTACTAGAAGATAATTTGCATGAGAACAGAGTTTTACCTTGTTCCACACAATAAGCTATATCCTGGCACAGTCAGGAGTCCCTCCCTTCATGGAAACTATTATTCTAGTAGGGAGCAAGCCATGAAGATATTTGGGGAAAACATATTCCAGGTACTTAAGTGATATTTGATGAATAAATGAAGGTATTCAATAGCCACTGAAGATTATGATCAAACTGCAGGGGGTAAAAAAAAAAAAAAAAAAAAAGATCTCTAACAGGATTATGGTGAATGAATTGGAAATAGAGAAACTACTCAGTGATCCAAACAAAATATGATAGGAATTTGAACTAAAGCAGGAAAAGCAGGGAGGGAGTAGATTCAGAGATATGATACAGACAATAATGGTATTGGCAAAAAGAGCCCCTATATAAAGCGGGCTGGTACTTTATCTATTATCACCTCCAAACCCCACAACCACCAAGGAAGCTCTCTTTAAAAAAAAAAAAGGTTTGCTCAAAGACCCTAGGAAGTAGCAGTGTTTAAGAGCCAGGTGCAAGAAATAGTGAACTGCAAGGAGAAGAAAAGTAGTGGTTAGAAGGGCTGAAAGAGGAAGAAAAATCAAGCATAGTGTTAGAGAAAACAAGGAGGAGAAAGTTTCAAGAAGAAACTGTCAATGTCAAAAGCTATAACAAATTCTGTTAGATAATAACTGAAAAGTATCCACTAGACAGAGCAAGGGGGAAGTTATCAGGGACTGTGGCAAGAGCAATTTCAGGGGATGGTGAGAACAAAAGCCAGATTATACACTATGTTTAGGAGTAAAATATGAGGAGGATTACAGAAGCAAATGTAGACTATTCTTTTTAAGAGGGAAAGTGAAATCAAGAGCTAAGACGGGTTGTAAGGTAGAAGAAGAGACTTAAATATGGGTATAAGTTGGAAGAAAAACCCATCAGAAAAGAAAGGATGAAGACAGAGGAGGAAGTAGATGAGACTGGGCTTTAAAGCACAGATCTTAGAAGAAAGGATTCTTCTGCTTTTCAAAGGAGGAAGGATGGTGAATGACAGAAACAGGGATAATGGTGAAAGCCTGAAATAGCTCTCTAGTTCTCTGTTTCACTTCTGTACATTCACCCATGTCTGGTGGTGCTAATAAGGCAAACTGTCCAATCCAGATGTGCCGATTTCCTGATGAGTCATTCTCTGTTCCTGGCATTCTTGCCTTTGGTACTTTCCCTATCTTGGGCTACAGGTTTAGTTGCTTAATGGCTTAGTCATGTCCGCCTCTCGTGATCCTGTGGACTGTAGCCCGCCAGGCTCCTCTGTCCATGGGATTTTCCAGGCAAGGATACTGGACTGAGTTGCCATTTCCTCCTTCAGGGGATCTTCCTGACTCAGGTATTGAATCCTTGTCCCTTGTGTCTCCTGCATTGCTGGCATATTCTTTACCCGCTGAGCCACAGGAGTGCAGTGAAACTCCTTAGACACTTTGACAGACCTGGCCCTTTCCTTAGTCCTATTCCTCTGATGCCAAGACTTTTGCAATTCCGTGTAACTATTTGCTTAACAGGGTACCCAAAAAGATGAAGCAGTATGTGACTAAAACAGTAAACACTAAAACAGTAGTGACTAAAACACTAACTAATCCTAAGAAAGGAGACTCCTTAAATAATTCTCTCCCATAATCTTATCCCATATCACTTGTGGTCTGCATGATCCATAAAACTCTTGGTTGCAAGTAGCCCCATTCTACTTTGGGATCATTCACTTGCCTCATCAATAACAAGTCTGTATTAGATGTCTGCTATGTAGGCATGGAATTGGTTGCCAAGGGTTTTTCATCTTAACAAAGAAACAAAAAATACGTGTGTGTGTGTACATGTACACATATATACATATATATACATAATAAATTAAAAACACTTAATACCAGAATGTAGCACAACTGAAAAACTAAAAGTATAAGCAAGTTGCCATCTGACCCAGTAATCCCACCTCTGGGTATATCTCCAGACAATATTGTAATTCAAAAAGATAAATGCACCCATATATTTGCAGTAGCCCTGTTCACAATAGCTAAGACATGGAAATAACCTAAACATCCACTGACAAATGAACAATAAAAAAGATCTGGCACATATGTACAATGGAATACTACTCGACCATAAAAAAGAATGAAATAATGCCATTTCCAGCAACATAGACAGAATTAGAGGTTAGCATACTAAGTGAAGTAAATCAGAAAAGGAAAGACAAATACCATGTGATATCACTTATATATGGAATCCAAAATATGACACAAATGAATTTACCTATGAGACAGAAACAGGCTCACAGACACGGAGAATAAACTTGTGGTTACCAAGCAGGAGGGTGAGTGAGGGAAGAGATGGCTTGGAAGTTCAGCATTAGCAGATACAAACTATTATATATAGAATGGACAAACAACAAGGTTCTACTGTACAGCACAGGGAACTAGATTCAATATCCTGTGATAAGTCATAACGAAAAATGAACATGAAAAACAATGTATATATAACTGAATCACTATGTTGTATGCAACACTGTAAATCAACTACACTTTAATAAATTTGTTTAAAAATAGCTCTCTCTCTCTCTCTTTAGTCACTCAGTCGTGTCCAACTCTTTGTGACTCCATGGACTGTAGCCCACCAGGCTCTTCTGTCCACGGGATTCTCCAGGCAAGAATACTGGAGTGGGCTGCCATTTCTTTCTCCATTAAAATAGCTATTGGAGTTCAAATCTGGAGCACTGAAACAACAGGGAAAGTTTCAAGAAAGTAGTGTGAAGAGTATGTTTAAATAATAAAGGTGGAAGAATTCTGAAGAGAAAATTGGATAAGACTAAGAAATGTGCTTGGCAATATTTAAGTCCAACTAAAAGGTCAGTTTCATGAATCTATTAAGGAATCCAGATTTCACCCTATAGAGGGAGCCTGGAAGCTACTGAAGCTTTTAGAAATGTTGATTTGCCCCATATTTTTACAATTAATTTGGAAAAACTGTGTAGAGAAAAAAAACAGAGGATAGGAATAATTCAGAAACTATTCTAATCCTCAAAGTAAGTCCTTATCATCTGAAAGTTCTCCACAGTAAGATGTTGGCTGTAGGGATAGAAAGAAACTGGTACCTGCTTGGATATGGAAAAAGAAAAAGGAAGCAAGAGCACTATAAAGTGTCATGCTGGAGGCAGAAGAATAATATCCTTGAGAGAATAAAACAGAAAAATTCAGAGAATACAGATTAGTGATAAAAAGAAGTTCACTGAAGTTTAAGATATGTGGGGGCTAAGGTGATGGGGCCACATTTGGGCACAGGTTTATAATAAATGGCTATGACCAAAGCTCGAGAGAGATCAGTACCGAAAGTGTGAATCTGAGGATCATCTGCACAAGAAGTAAAGGCAGGGGATAAAGTGGAGCAAGCGGAATCAGTGAGGAAAGAGAATGTGAGAAGCTGTCCAAGAAATTAGAAGGCCAGGAGAGTAGAATATTTCAAAAGGCAAAGGGGAAGCAAGTTTTAAGGGTGAAAAAGTACATAACAATGGTGAACACTAAAGAGACCTGAGTGAGAAAAGGGCAGTGACTGGTCACTGGTGATCCGCAAGAGCAAAGTCTCAATAGGGACTTTGGGAGAGGGAAAAAAATGGGTGAAAGCATAAAGCGGGACTAGCCTTTTGAGAAATGTAATGGTGAGGGTCACAAAGGAAGGTAAGTTGAAAGGCAGCCTAGTCAAGGGAGAATTTGGTAGAAGAATGTGCTAGTTAAGGACTGATTGAAAATGTAGGGACAGCAATGTTTTTTGAGAAGGCAGGAAAGGTTGGAATAAAGAGCAAAAGTCTTATGGGGTTAACCTTGGAATAGAAAAAAGAAGCCAGATGTCTGAGAGGAGTTGTGACAAATAGTTTTTTTTTTAGCAAAAAGTGAGTGACTTGCTTTTCTCACTCAATTAAAGGCAGATACCTGCTGAGTTTATAAGTGATTCAACGCTTAAGAAGCTAGGGAAAAAAAGGCTACAGGTGATTGGGTTAGACTCTTAAACATGTCATCATAAGATAAGAGTTCAAGTCTCATTTGTTCTACCTTGGGCTAGCCACCAAATTTGAGACTTTCCTCATACAGCTGAGGTTAAAGGAGATAATATACAGGTAAATTCAAAAGCACTTCTTAAACAAGGGAAGCCTGGAACATCTACCATGGGAAACATGATAGAGCATGAATAAGAGATGAAGTAAAGCATCTCCAGACATCAGGGAGAGTTGAGGTGAAGTTCAGAGTAAGAATAAATGGCAAACCCAAGTCTGCACAGTTTCTGTGACTTACTCCAGCATACTGGAGTGAAGAAAGCAGAATCTGAAACGGTAGGTGTGGAGGACAAGAAGCTGAAGAAAATCAGATAAGGACTATTCTAAGACCTTCTAGATGTGCTTACTTTTGGAAATTCTATGTAATTCACATATAAATGTAGCATATGACTCACTGACATATTTTGGAAATGACTGAACATTTCGACTTTCATTTTAATAGTTTTCTTTTCATATTTCAAAGTCAAATTTCTGTTCGTTTGTTTCAGATTCCATATTTTTTAAAGCTTAGGCTCCAGGCACTGTGCCTACAGCATGAAATGGATAATGAAGACATCATTGAGACAGTTGCCCACTGGGTGCAAATCAAGTAGCGAAAGTCATGAACAAAGCAAGCCGTGAGATAATCAGGCATCCTAGTCGGTCTCACTGGAGAAAGCAATGGCACCCCACTCCAGTACCCTTGCCTGGAAAATCGCATGGATGGAGGAGCCTGGTAGGCTGCGGTCCATGGGGTAATTAAGAGTCGGACACGACTGAGCAACTTCACTTTCACTTTTCACTTTCACACATTGGAGAAGGAAATGGCAACCCGCTCCAGTGTTCTTGCCTGGAGAATCCCAGGGACGGGGGAGCCTGGTGGGCTGCCCTCTATGGGATCACACAGAGTCGGACACGACTGAAGTGACTTAGCAGCAGCAGCAGCAGTCAGTCTTAAGATAATGAGAACAAGTGGAGCGTAAGGAACCAGAGTGTTACCATTTCTGGAATTGTGGAGGTACAGGTCCTAGATGCCAAGTGTAGCAAATTCCCCATACAGCCAAATCAGGAGAGTCCTTCTAAGAACACTTAAAGAAGACAGAGAAATTGTGAAGTAAAGGATGTCCGACGTGTTCATCTTCCCACTATTCTGTGAGCCCACAGAGGACTTATCCTACTTTGACATCTTCCACTATACCATTGTGACCAGTCATGGGCCCTCTCTGATTTAAAAAAAAAAAAAAAAAAAAAAAAAGCGGGACAAACTTGCCCTCTTTCTCTTACATAAAACTGTAGAACTCTGGTTGACAACTCCTTAGTCATCGGCACCTCTAGCCCCGACGGACGAAACAACAGCTTCTCAAGCCCCAGGGAACCGGGATTCGAGCTTCCCGGCGAGTGCCACACGAAGGCAAAGCTAGACCTTGGTCTAACGGTCTCCCTGATGGGTCCACGGAACCAGCCTGGCCCGGAAAATGCCAGGACCCAGCGAGCCGCTTCCAGAAGCTCTGGTAACCCGCACGCATGGCCTCAAGGACTCCTGAATTAAAATAAGCTGGGAGGCCCAGAGGGGAACTCGCAGGTTCACAGTACAGCCAAGGATAACGCACCATTCGCCGCTTCCGAGGACTCGGGAACCAAGAAAACACCTCCCCCTCGAACTCTCGACAAGCCTTGGGCGGAGCTTGGGGCAACTGACAGCGCCAGCCACCAATGGGAGGCCCCAGGGTGGGTTCGTGGGACCAATCCGAGGGCGCAAAGGAAGCCTTCCCCGTGGCACATCAGCGCAGCTTTCTAAGTTGTCCTCTGACCTCTCTGGCCGCCAGGGCCATAGAGAGGGAGACAGTCGCCGTAAAATGGTGACGCTAGCTATACTATGCCGCTCACTCACAGCCTTACCCTTTTTCTCTTCCGAGGCCCAAGCCCTGAGGCCGCCCCGCCCCCGGCTATCGCTCCTCCCCGGAGAGGACCGGCGAAGATGTGGAATTTCCAAAGCTTATTGGATGCTGCTGGTGTCACTCTGGAGGGCGGCGGGGCTCGCAGCGGCCACGGCCGCCCCTGTCTGACGGTGATTGGAGTCGTCTGAGTAGCCCCGGGCTGGGATTGGTGCGAGGCGGGACCGGAGCCGTCGAGCGCCCTGGACCGAAGCGTGGGGAGGTGGTGGCAACCGAGAAGGCAGCGGGGGCTCGCAGCTCCCTGGTCCGCCGCGTGCCTTCCGCGGAGGACCCCCTCCCGCCAAGCGCATCACGCGAGGGCGGGGGTGGCAGTTGTCGCGTGTCCGGCGTGGGACCAGTGGGGCCGGCGGTGGGGTGGGGGGTAGTAGAGGGTGATAGAGGTGCAGGGGTCCAGGAGTCCACTGCAGGATTAGCTGGAGACCTAGAGCTGGAAGCGCTTTCGGGGAGGAGGACTTGGGGGGCAGAGGAGGGCGTGGGCGTGTCTGGTATGGGATGCCTTGCAAAGGAGGGGGCCTTGCTGAGTAGATCTGTGGGTGGCTCCTTTGAGGAATACTCTTTTTCCTTTTTGCCCTTTGATTTGCCAAAGAGAGAGTCCCCACGGTCTCTGTACAAGTTTTGGAAACTGTCTCTTTGGGTGGGCCTAATCACCTGCTACTTCATTATAGAACTGCCCAGGGCCTTTTCTGATACTGAGCACAAACGTGGGGAATATGGCAGAAAAGAGGAGGCCGCTGCTGGGCTTCGTGGGCAAACTCCCCAGTGGGACCGCAGCTGGAAACTCAGGCAAAACTCACTGCCCTTTGTGCAGGGGGCTTTTCGAAGCCCCCAGGCTCCTGCCTTGTTTGCACACAGTTTGCACCACCTGTCTGGAGCAGCTGGAACCCTTCTCAGTAGTGGACATCCGAGGGGGAGAATCTGACACAAGCTCTGAGGGGTCCATATTCCAGGAACTCAAGCCACGCGCTCTGCAGCCACAGATTGGCATCCTCTGTCCGGTATGTGATGCTCAGGTGGACCTGCCCATGGGTGGAGTGAAGGCTTTAACCATAGACCACCTGGCCATGAATGATGTGATGCTGGAGAGTCTGCGTGGGGAAGGCCAGGGCCTGGTGTGTGACCTGTGCAGCGACAGGGAAGTGGAGAAGAGGTGTCAGACCTGCAAAGCCAATCTCTGCCACTTCTGCTGTCAGGCTCATAGGTAAAGATGGGATACCCACCTGGTGTGGCTTAAGAGTGGAGTATAAAGAGATGTCAAGGCAGAGAAATCCCTTGGTGAGCAGATGGAAAGGAAAGCTCAAATGCTGTGGAAAATCAGAGAACGGTATACAATGTGATTACAGATATTCCAAAACAGTAGTTAAATTCTGCAGCCTTTATGTAATACCCATGGTAATAATAGCATCAGAGGTTTGCAGGGTCCATTTCAGTTTACACAGTTCTTACCCAGTTTCCTTGGCTCATCAATCATTTGTCCGGGGTGCTAGAGAAAGAGTATGATAGCAGATCCCCTGCCCTCAATCTCATTTGATCCTTGGAACTCATAGAAAAGCAGGCACTGTTTTCATCCCTATTTATTATTGGAGGAAACTGAAGCTTAGCAGTATGTGATATGCCAGGGTCCCATAACTGGTAAGTAGTATGTAACAATTGAATTTAAAACCCAAGTCTTCTACCTGCCTGCGGTGTTTTCTCTACTCATCTCTGTCGCCTTCCCAGTATAAGGTGCTGATTGGTGGGATACCACCTCCACCTTTGCCCTGTACCCTCGAGGTACTCTGGAACTCGGTGAGATGGACTTGGGGTGGGGATTATGTCTTTTATGCTGTTTGGTAAACAGTTTGTCACAGGAAGTCACTTTGTGCCTTCAGACCACCTCCCCCCATTCCAGAACATCACAATATGAAATGGCCAATGTTTCAGGACTAGCTACAGTGCTTTTTAAGTTCTGCCTTCGAGGTGTTTTCTGACCTCACCAACAGAACAAGTTAGCAGTCTTCAGTCCTTCTATTTTTACCTTGTAATGATGACTACTTTGCTGCCAGCTCAACAGCTGACCCTGTTTTGCCCACAGCCACTCTGCTGGTGCCAGAACAGGCATGTAAGCTTGACGTTGCTAAAACACTAGACACATGGTGTAACTCTGAACAGTCACCGTGGTTTCTGGGGATTTCCCTGAATTTCTAGAGGGCTATAAAAAGAGGGAATTAAAAGAGAGCTTTGGTTCTACTGACCACTGATTTTACTCTTTCTAATAATGTTGATGACTTTCCTCTAGAAAATTCTAGCTTGCTGCTTTGGGTGGCGGAGGCATTGATCAAAGGAAATGCTTTCCCAGAGAGTTCGATGAAAGCTGAGGGAGACTCTGTTGTGCCCAGCTAGCTGCTTTTTAACTGCCTGAAGTTTATTGCTAAGCCGTCTGGCACAGGTCTCATCTCACTGCTGGTCTCCACCAAACTCTCCCCTCTAGCTTGCTGTAGCACTAGGCTGTGGCTCTTGCCTAAACTTGACAAATGAACTCTTTGGGAAAAGTCCCAGGAGGTAGCCTTAGCATTGCAAAGTCATGCACCAAGCCAGAGAGCCCTGGCCTACTATCATTTCGTCCCACAGAGCAGCCCTTTCACATATGTACTGCCCCAGTGTATAGAGGAGGAACTGGAATCCTAGAGACTCATTAGTAAGAGGTTAGAACAAGGAACTGAACCCAGATTTGTTAGACTTCAGAACCCATGCCCTTAAAGCTGCTGGACTGTTGGTTTCCCTGCTAGACTCATCCCCTCATTTTCCGTTCGTGCCTTTGTTTGCCTCTAGGCGGCAGAAGAAGACGACCTACCATACCATGGTGGACCTGAAAGACTTAAAAGGTTACAGCCAGATCGGGAAGCCCATTCTGTGTCCTGCTCACCCTGCAGAGGAGCTGAGGCTGTTCTGTGAGCTCTGCGACCGGCCTGTGTGCCGGGACTGCGTGGTGGGGGAGCACCGGGAGCACCCCTGTGACTTCACTAGCAACGTTATTCACAAGCACGGGGACTCCGTGCGGAAGCTGCTCAGGGGTACCCAGCCCCACATGCAGGCCCTGGAGGAGACCCTGGCACAGATCAAAGGGGCCAACAGCGCCCTGCAGGAGCGGGTGAAGGCCGTAGCCGCCGACATCCGCACCTTCTCCGAGGGCTATATCAAGGCCATCGAGGAGCATCGGGACAAGCTGCTGAAGCAGCTGGAAGACATCCGAGTCCAGAAGGAAAACTCTCTGCAGCTGCAAAAGGCACAACTGGAGCAGCTGCTGGCAGACATGCGGACTGGAGTGGAGTTCACCGAGCACCTGCTGGCCAGCGGCTCCGACCTGGAGATCCTCATCACCAAGGGGGTGGTGGTGGAGCGGCTCACCAAGCTGAACAAAGTGGAATACAGTGCCCATCCCGGAGTCAACGAGAAGATAGTCTTCTCTCCCAAGGAGAAAGCAGGCCTGTGCCGTGGCTATGAAGTTTACGGGGCCATCAACACCAAAGAGGTCGATCCAGCCAAATGTGTCCTCCAAGGGGAAGGTAGGGCGACATCTCCCATTGGCATGGAAGGGCAGCGGCAGGACATGGTGTCAAAGACGTGTGGCATTTTCAGCTACCGCCTTCATTCAGCTAGGGAGAGAGTCATACCCATCCAATAGTTGGTGATCCCTCCCGTGTCCTTTTCTTTCTGGTTTGTTCTGGTCAGGTTGCACTTAAGATCCCAGACAGGGGTGAGGCTTGACCATTTTCCAGTTGAGAAAAGTAGTTAACAACCAAGGAACTCAAGGATCAGACCACTTCTCTCAGGTGACAGAACCGAGGCAGTGCCCGTAAGACATAACAGCATAGACCTCAGGGTAGAGTGAAATCCTGCCTGTTCAGAGAGGATGGCTTGTTTGGAGAGGATGGTTCTGAAGAGAATTTCTGAGGAGTGAGGAGGAAGGGATGATGGTTTGCTTTCTTTGATGCCCTTTCTGGTTCATGGAAGCCAGATACTGGCATTGAAAAGAATGTGGTAGGCATTTCAGTCAGTAGGGGGAGAAACAATTTCTTTTGACCATGGTGTTCTCTTCCTAAAGGAAGCACATTATTCAAACCTATTTCACAGATCAGTTCTCACAGAAAGATTGTATTCTAGAGTCATCCTGACCCAGGCACAGGAATTCTTACCTGCTTGAAGGTCACAGATCCCTTTGAGAATGGTCTCTCCACAAGAAAATGCCCACTTATTTGAGCATACAATTTTAGGAGATTCTTCACCCCTCAGAAGGCCTCATAATAGTTCACAGACCCCAGATAAAAAAGCCTATTTCATGTGTCTTCTGAACCAGCAGTGGAGTGAAAGTGTTAGTTGCTCAGTCATGTCTGATTCTTTGCGACCTCATAGACTGTAGCCTCTCAGGCTCCTCTATCCATGGAATTTTCCAGGCAAGAATACTGGAATAGGTAGCCATTCCCTTCTCCAGGGTGTTTTCCCAACCCATGGGTCAAACCCAGGTGTCCTGCATTGCAGGCAGATTCTTTACCATCTGAGCTAACAGGGAAGCCCTGGGCCAGAGGCTGTAGCTATTGAATATGCCCCCCACTGCCTAGGCACAGCCACCATGCCGTAGAGGACTTCAGGCATGAAGAGTCTGAGCTGGTTACCTGTACCTCCTGCCTCTTCTAGCAGGATCTGTCGCTCGGAGAGGGTAGTTTGGGGTTACCAGCCTCTCTTTGGGGGCTTCCCTGGTGGCTCAGACTGTAAAAGGTCCGCCTGCAATGTGGAAGACCTGGATTTGATTCCTGGGTTGGGAAGATCCCCTGGAGGAGGGCATGGCAACCTGCTCCAGTATTCTTGCCTGGAGAATCCCCATGGACAGGGGAGCCTGGTGGGCTACAGTCCATGTGGTTGCAAAGAGTCAGACACGACTGAGCGACTAAGCACAATAGCACAGCACAGCACAGTCTGTCTTTTATTCTCTGAATACGTATGTCAAGCCTAAGATTTTTCAAAGCTTTCTTAAGGCTGAAATTAAGATCCAGGGTCCTTTACAATCCAAGAGCTGCTGCTGGCTGAGAGAGAACCAGGCTCACCAGAAGTGACTCCCAAGAAGTATGCTCCAGGAAACAGACAGGAAGAGAAAAGAAAGGGAGGAGACCAGAAACACAACCTTTTGTACTAAACAGAAAAAGCAAGATGGTGTCTGATCTGGGGACGCCGTCACTACGGTTGACCTTTGAGATTGAGGACTGAGTGTTTATCTTCCACAGATCTTCACAGAGCCCGTGAGAAACAGCCAGCCTCTTTCACCGTGCTTTGTAAGGATGCAACAGGAGAGAGCGTGGGCAGGGGAGGAGACAACGTTCAAGTCACAGTAGTCCCTAAAGATAAGAAAGACAGGTTTGTATCATGCACTCAGGCATCATGGACCTGGAAATCCAAGGTTCTTTGCAGTCACGGGGCTGTAACTGCAGTAGTTCCAGCCTACCTCCCCCATGATGCCATTAAAAAGCGCCATAGGACCACATGGACCAGATGCAATTCCTTGTGTGGGTTTTAGGCTGCTATTTGATTCTCTCCCAAAGGTCTCATCTGCCCCCGCAGACTGTCTTTATCCCAAGCTTTGAATAGACTGCAAAATATTCTGTGTTAGACTGAATGGTGCCCTCCTCAAAGTTCGGCCCCATGCTTACTATTTGTGCTGGGAGCGAAGTTATAAGCGAAGTCTTCAGGATTGGAGAATGGAGGAGGGAGGAAGAAGAGCAGGAGGTACGACAGAAGCTGGTTAGAGAGAACATTGATGTTTTCAGGAAGTCTTCTGAATGTCAGATTAAATGAGGATTTATGTTACCTTGTATTGTAAAGTTAATTTCTGAGACAAGGAGAAGACGCATCCTGCTTGGGGGACATTTAAAATTAACATTGGCTGTATGGTATAGCGTTTACATCCTAAATGAGCAGGCAACTGATGCAGGCTTTGTGAGCATGAGTGGTAGTTTTGAACTCCCATTTCTATACAGTCCCGTCAAAACGATGGTCCATGATAACAAGGATGGGACCTACTATGTTTCCTATACGCCCAAGGAACCTGGCACCTACACTGTGTTGGTCTGTGTCAAGGAGCAGCACGTGCAGGTAAGTGAGGCCTTGCCTACACTCCCTGACCTTTCACCCCGCCCCCTCCTCCCCTCGGCTTTGTCATCTTAGAATGTGGAGACATTTCACACGGGACCAGCTGTGTAGAGGGTTTGACTGGGATTCCCTTCTTTCTTACTTCACCTCACTCTAGAAAGGGCCCAGATTTTGCAGCTCTTATTTTTACTAGAGGATACTGGTGATCCTGAAACCTTTTTATCCCTACTTCACCTCTTAGCAGTTATGCCTGTATTCTATCATTCTCCCAGTTAGATTATCGGAGTTCTTAATTTGGGAAAGATGCCTTGATCACAGCGGGCAATCTGCCAGCAGATGAGTATGCACACATGCAAGAAATATAACCTCACTCAGGATTTTCTGGCTTTGTTCAGACTATGACCAGACATGGACTTACCGGAATACCACTGGGAGAGTTATGCCCTCTCCTGTAACTGGTCAGTCAACAGTCTGCCTAACCATTCGCCCAGATAATTCTCTACTCTGTTTATATGTGTACATGTGTGTGAGTATATATATGTATGCACTTCTCTGTTACCATGGTTACTACATCACCTCCACAGATATATTTAACACTTCTCTGGTGTAGAGATTATGAATTTTTAAAAACTGAGTTATACTCAACATGTCCAGCAGAATCTCTGCTGACATACAAGCTGCCAGAAGGTTTCCCCTAACCGGAAATCAACACTGGCAGGGACAAGAAACACCACAGAGCATCAGGATGTGTTAGGCTTCTGGGCTGTGCCCTGGGAAGACTCATAGTAGCCACTTGCTGCTTGCCTACTTACAGGATGCCAGATAGGTTAGATATATTTTCAAACATTATTTCAGTTTTCTAACAAACCACTCAAACATAAGGATCATCATCCAATTAGACCAAGAAAACAAACTTGCCGCAATACACAGTACCTGGGTAGAAAAATCAGAATTTGAAACCACATGTTTGAACTCCCAAGTTGTTTTTAAAACAGATTGTAGGGACTTCCCTGGCCATCCCATGGTTAAGACTCTGCACTCCCAATGCAGGGAATACGGGTTTGATCCCTGGTCAGGGAACTAAGATCCCACATACCATATAGCCAAAAAAAAAAAAGACTAAACTCTTTAAAGAAAGAGAGATTTAACATCTGAAAGGCTTCTAAGGTGCCAGCCTCTCTTGCTTTGTGTTTTTGCATGGTATGTGATTCTCATATAGGAACAGGCAGATAGCAACACTCATTAAATACTTACTGTTTAGCATAGGGTAGAAATTCAAGGATGAAAATTATCCTTAAAGGAAAGAAGGCAGGTAGGAGAGTTTCTAATCCGAGAATTATTAACCACATGCCTAATCTTCCTCCATTTCATCTAACTTCACCAACCTAGAATGAGTGGATGGGTAAACAGTTGTGTCCAGGATGGAGGGATGAAAAGAAATGAATTGGCTTAGGATCTGAGGGATGGGAGTGTGTGGCTAAGAAATTGGAGAAGGGACCACAGATGTTCTTAGACTGCTCAGGAATGGAGGAGATGGAGACCGAAGTCAGTGACTTGAAAGCACAGTTGAGTTTACTAGGGCTTCCCTCGTGGCCCAGATGGTAAAGAATCTGCCGGTAATGCAGGAGACCCAGGTTCGATTCCTGGTCAGGAGGGTCCCTGGAGAAGGGCACGGCAGTCCACTCCAGTATTCTTGCCTGGAGAATTAATGGACAGAGAAGCTTTGCGGGCTGTAGTCCACGGGGTCGTAAACAGTCAGACACGACTGAGCAACGAACACCGTCAGTGTGTCCGGCCGTCTGCGTGCCAGGGCAGCAGCACAAACTCCTTGACGCCTCTCACTGCATTTGTATCTGGCCCTGTCCAGCTGAGCACCCAGCTGGCTACTGAGCCCCAGTCACTGTTTCCCTCTACTGTCCTCGTCCCTCCAGGGGCAAGGCGTGTGACTTAGCTGTTTAGTCTGTGTGATGCTCAGCGCACGCCTGTTGACTCATGAGGCTGTTCTTTGCTCTTGGTCTGAACACTGAAGGGCTCGCCATTCACTGTGACCGTGAGGAAAAGGCACCGCTCACACCCGGGCGTGTTTCACTGTTGCACGTTCTGCTCCAGCGGAGGCCAGAAAACTGCTCGCTGCGCGTGTGGAGGCACCATGCCAGGTAAGGAGAACCAGTCGCTCCAGAAAGCCCTCGCTCTCCCTCTGCGCCTGTCTCCCAGCAGTGGGATCAGCACCACAGCGACCAGGGTCAGGGTATTCAGACTCAGGCTGTGTTCCTAGGAATGTAGTCTGTGCATGTTGAATGTATCACAGTTCTAAACGTTTCATTTAAAGCTTCTTGGTTATGGAAACTGAAATAGCAAGATGAAAAGTTCTGAGTGCTTTTAGTTTTGATACAGTTCACTGATTCTAGAAGCCCTGTGCTTCTCCTGGGATGGTCAGTCTGTACCCTTTCCAACAGCCTGAGAGCTGTCAAAATCATAAACCCATCCTGTTCCTTTTGAAACCTTAAAGAAATTCCAGACAAGGCAGGGATGGGAGAACAGATGAATAAATCAACTGAACCAAGTCTGGCTCTTTTCTTGGGGGAAGGAAACGTGGGCAGAAAGGTCAGCATCCAGGCAAAAAATCTAATTATTTTCGCTCTTCTGTCCTGTCCTAACTCTTATGGTGAGCCTTAACATAGGCTCTTGTAAACTTGCATAGAAACACTTCAGGATCTATTTTGTTTATATCTAGCACTCTGCCCTTCTCTTTTATTTAGATTTTGTTATGTTAAAATCCACACCAGTTCTTCTCCTTAAGTTCACAGAGCGTTAAAATAACACTTTTCTTACAACTCCAGTTAACTTTAATTGATTTGCTGTCATCTGTCTTTAGAGTCCTCCCAGCTACAGAGGCATCCGAGAGCTTGTTCCTCTCACTGGGTTGTTTTTAGATGTAAAAACAGACTCATATCCATGAGTCTGAATATCGCCAGGAGTGTTAATTTCCATGGTAACCGCTGGACTTCCTTCTAACGGTTTTTCCCTCTTCTCTTTGGACCATGCAGGTGGGTACCTCGGCTGTGGCCACGGACACAAAGGCCACCCAGGACGTCCCCACTGGTCGTGCTGTGGGAAGTTTACGGAGAAGTCAGAATGCACATGGGCAGGTGGGCAGAGCGGACCGTGGAGTCTACTGAGAACGGTGGCTTTCTGATGGCTTCCTGGGTCCATGGTCACATCTGTGGCCAGCACGGCTTCAGATCACCAGAGGACCACAGACCTTAATTCTGAAGAAACTGATAGAATTAAAAACAAAGTGCCTTATGTTATACCCTCAAATCCGAGGATCTCTTTGTGAGTTACTCACTGATGGTACATGTGGGCAATTGGGTACCAGAGACCGTGTTACATTTGTCTTCTTGGCCAGAGGTCTTTGCCGGGAGGGGGAGGCAATCAGCTATCTGGTTTAAGTTAAATATCAGATGGTGCCCCTCATCAGTGTCCTTTTAAAAAATATGTACTATAGTCCAGTAAGATAGCTACTGTACAAAATGACTAAAATAGATTTTAGAATCACAGTGTATCATCTTCAAAATCAGATCAATCTTTGAAACTTGCAGTTTGTAATCAAAACTGCCTTTATAGGAGGTGTATAACGTATGCACTACTGTTGTTAAGACAATTAGTATGAGTGTGTGCACGTGTTTTTGTATGACTGAGCCCATTCATCATAAGTCTAAACTAGTTAGAAATAATGTATCCATGTAGACTAACAAAATATATGTAGATGTGATCTCAGTTGTAAATAGCAAAATCTAATTCAATAAACTGTAGGCTTACCCCCTCAAAAAAAAAAAAAAAAAGTGTCATTTCTGTCCCAAGGACGCTACCTTCTATTTTGTATAGGCATGGAGGTACCTATGCCATTAGCATTTAGAGCTCATGGTAGTAATTTAGTTCCTTAACTTTTTGATACATAACTTTTAAAAAATTTTCCCCAAGGTACACATTATATATTTGTTCCCCTCAAAGAATAAAAACTTTTCCTCATGTCCATGTTGTTGCTAGCACACCTGAAATGGATTATCATATGATACTGATGTTTAGGTGGGGGTCCCCCACTTCCCCTCTATACCATGTTCATCTCATAGCCCCCAGAGCCTAGAAGGTTGCTATTTGGTCAAGGGCAGACACGTAGCCAGCAAATAAAGGGGAATGCTGTTGAACTAGGACCTTATAAATTCCTTACAGATGTACTCATGCCAGGTGATCCACATACCTTCATCATCCTCAAATCTCACAGCCTTGTCTTCTAGAGAGTCATCTTCACTTTTGTCTGCATATCTATGAAATTAACTAGAATCTTTGGCTCCCAGAGCATGCCAGCTCAATGGAAGAGAATTCTTGGGAGACGAAGTACATAGGACTGGTGCCCCAGCTCTGCCATGGTCTTCACTGTATATATTCAGTGTGTTCACATTCAATTCAATGTATTCTTCTAGGATATCTGATTCCTTATGTAGCAAAAACACAGCATGTATTAAATATAACTATTGAAGTCTGCATTATAAGATCCATTAAAAAATGACTCATTAGAGTGATGAGTTGGCTCAAGCAAAGGAAGTGAAATAATTAGACAAAACACATTGACTGTCAGGTCATCATGGAATACGTTTCCTCCTTAAGGAGGTAGCCACAGTGTAGTTGTAAATTTGAAGATACTATATTCTCACCCTTTGCTGGGAAGATTCCCTCCAGCCCTGTCTCTGACCAAAATCTGATCTTCCCAGAAGCCCTGATGGTCCTGTAATCCTCTGAGAATATTACTTGCTCTTCCTCACTCTTTATAATCAATCACTGGGCCCAGAGGTCAGGTAACAGTTTTTTAACTCAGCACTGCTGCTTTAAAATCAGTGGTTTTCAACCAAGAGTGAATTTGTCCCTCAAGGATGTTTAGTAAAGTCTTGGACATTTTTTCTTGCCAAAGCTGGGATCAGGGTGCCACTAGCATCTTTTGAGGAGAAGTCAGGAATGCTGCTTATGATCAATTTGGAACAGCTTCCCACAATGAAGAATTATCCAGGTCAAAGTGTTAATAATGCTGCTGTTGATAATCCTGTTCTAGACCATTCAGTTCAGTTCAGTCGCTCAGTCGTGTCCGACTCTTTGCGACCCCATGAATCACAGCACACCAGGCCTCCCTGTCCATCACCAATTTCCGGAGTTTACTCAAACTCATGCCCATCGGGTCAGTTATGCCATCCAGCCATCTCATCCTCTGTCATCCCCTTCTCCTCCTGCCCCCAATCCCTCCCAGCATCAGGGTCTTTTCCAATGAGTCAACTCTTCGCATGAGGTGGCCAAAGTATTGGAGTTTCAGCTTCAGCATCAGTCCTTCCAGTGAACACCCAGGACTGATCTCCTTTAGGATGGACTGGTTGGATCTCCTTGCAGTCCAAGGGACTCTCAAGAGTCTTCTCCAACACCACAGTTCAAAAGCATCAATTCTTTGGCACTCAGCTTTCTTCACAGTCCAACTCTCACATCCATACATGACCACTGGAAAAACCATAGCCTGACTAGACGGACCTTTGTTGGCAAAGTAATGTCTCTGCTTTTTAATATGCTATCTAGGTTGGTCATAACTTTCCTTCCAAGGAGTAAGCGTCTTTTAATTTCATGGCTGCAATCACCATTTGCAGTGATTTTGGAGCCCCCCAAAATAAAGTCTGACACTGTTTCCACTGTTTCCCCATCTATTTCCCATGAGGTGATGGGACCAGATGCCATGAATTTAGTTTTCTGAAAGTTGAGCTTTAAGCCAACTTTTTCACTCTCCTCTTTCACTTTCATCAAGAGGCTTTTTAGTTCCTCTTCACTTTCTGCCATAAGGGTGGTGTCATCTGCATATCTGAGGTTACTGATACTTCTTCCAGCAATCTTGATTCCAGCTTGTGCTTCTTCCAGCCCAGCGTTTCTCATGATGTACTCTGCATATAAGTTAAATAAGCAGGGTGACAATATACAGCCTTGACGTACTCCTTTTCCTATTTGGAACCAGTCTGTTGTTCCATGTCCAGTTCTAACTATTGCTTTCTGACCTGAATACAGGCTTCTCAAGAGGTGGGTCAGGTGGTCTGGTATTCTCATCTCTTTCAGAATTTTCCACAGTTTATTGTGATCCACACAGTCAAAGGCTTTGACATAGTCAATAAAGCAGAAATAGATGTTTCTCTGGAACTCTTGCTTTTTTGATGATCCAGCAGATATTGGCAATTTGATCTTTGGTTCCTCTGCCTTTTCTAGAACCAGCTTGAACATCTGGAAGTTCACAGTTCACATATTGCTGAAGCCTGGCTTGGAGAATTTTGAGCATTGCTTTACTAGTGTGGGAGATAGTAGTTTGAGCATTCTTTGGGATTGGAATGAAAACTGACCTTTTCCAGTCCTGTGGTCTAGACCATTATTCCCCCTTTAAAAATGGCCAACCTTGAAGCTCACATCTTTATACAACTCGTGACCTGTACGTGGTTCGGCCATCAACAGAGCCCTGAGTCATTTCTCACTTATTCCTTGAAGATTTTAGCATCAAACTTGCTGCTACTCCAGTACTACCCCTCATCAGTCTTAGAAAAATTCAATATCTATGTAGACATAATGGTTGTAATTCCGTGACCAGTTCTCTAACGTTCTTTATTTCCAAACTCAACATACAGTCAGTCATACCCTAGACCTTGATTCTACCTGCTCCCTCTGCATAATCTCAACTTCAAGCATCCTGCAACCATAACCTCCCATCTTTCCAGCTCACCCACCTGACTCTAATTCTTCTACCTTCCTAGAGTCCCCAGGATAGTGACCACCTTCCCACTGTTCCCTTCCTGCCTCATGTCCTTTCCTTCAGCCTTACTCAGCTTAAACTCTATAGAACATCACTGTATTCTTGCATGTAGTATCCCTCTGTCCTTTTTCCCTGGAAAAACTCCAGATTAGATCTCCATCTAACCCAACTGAATGATCCTGGAGGAAAAACAAAAATGTTATGATGACTAGTCTCACTTTAATTGAAGATCACTGATTTCAATGGACTTAGCATTGCCCAATAGTTTGACAACATCTCTCTAGTCTGTTTACTCTTCCACTCTCCTAGAAAATTATTTCATATCTCTCCTCAAACTGCAATTTGTACCCACTTCCCTTCTCCACTTATGACCTTGCTTATTACTTCACCAAGAAAACTAATTCAGAAGAGAATTTCCCAATCTTCCCACCATATCAACAAATCTACCCAAATCTACCCATACTATCAAAAGTAAACTTTTATATGAGTTCTCATTCCATCTCTACAACCCAAGAACATTGCTCCAGTAATTTCTCCCTCTATTGGATTGCTCATTTCAAAAAATAAACATGCTACAATATTCCTCATCTTCTTTTTTGTTTTTTGGTCGAACCACTGGGCTTGTGGGATCTTAGTTCCCTGACCAGGGATTGAACCCGGGCCCTCAACAGTAAGAGTGCCAAGTCCTAATCACAGGAATGCCAGGGAATTCCCTCCCATCTTAAAAAACAAATTGCTCTTGATTTTTTTATTAGTCTGCTAAAATACCACACACTGGGGGGCTTAAACAACATAAATTATGTTCTCACAGTTCTGGAGACTGGAAGTCCAAGATCAAGGTGCCAGCAGGGTTGGTTTCTCCTGAGGCCTCTCCTTGGCTTGCAAATGGTACCTTCTCCTGTGTCATCACGTGGCCTCTTCCTTGCACATGTACCCCTGGTGTCTCTCCCTCTCCTTATCAAGACGCCACGCCTACTAATTTACAGCTTACCCACATGATCTCACTTAACCTCAATTATCTCCTTAAAGGCCCTGTCTTCAAATATTGTCACATTGGGGGTTAGGGCTTCAATCCATGAATTTGGGAAGAACATAATTCATTCAGTCCATAATGGTTTTCTTCATCACTCTCTGACAGTCACTCCATTGTTCCACTTTCCTTTAAAAAGACCTTTAAAAAGTGTGTAAACAGTTATCTCTACTTCCCCTCTTTGCATTCCCTCTCTTAGATCTAATCCAATCTTTCATGCTTACCACACCACAGCTCCTGTCATGGTCACCAGTAATATCCATGCTATGGAATCCAGGGGTCAGTTCTTGATTTTTATCCTTCTGACCTATCCACAGCATTGGACAAAGCTGATCACTTACTCCTCCAAGAAAGATTTTCTTCACTTGGCTTACGCATATTGCTCTTCTTAGAATCACCTATCTCATTGACTTTCCTTCTCAGTCTCCTTTGCTAGTTCCTCCTCCTCTCTCCATTCGCTACACCTTTAAGAGCTCCAAAAATCAGTCCTTGCATTTTCATCTCCCCTCTACATTCCAGGTGATGTCATCCTCTCATGAGTTTAAGTACCTTTTATTTAATTTTTTTAAGTATCTTTTATATACTGATGACTCCTGAATTTATCTCCAGCTCCAAATTCCATTATGATTACTGTATATCCAAGAGCCTACCTAACACCTCCACTTGGATGTATCACCTTATTTTTAAGATGTCCAAAACAGAACTCTCAATACCTAATTCTCACTGCCTGCCTGCCCACCAGCACCAAAGTGTTTCTCCTGCAGGCTTTTCTATCTCTTTAAAAGGAAAGTCCACATCTGTTCTTACAGATGGTGGAGCCAATCACCTTGGAAACATCCGTGACTCCCCTCACATGCGCTACATCCAAACCACTGGCAAATCCTACCGGCTGTCCCTTCAAAATACATCGGCAGAGCACTGCTGTCTGCCTCCACACACGGCTAAGAATCCTGACCTAAGATACCACAATTTCATATCTGTGAGTTTTGCAACAACCTTCTGACTAATCTTTCTGCTTTTGCCCTTAATCCTCTACAGTCTATTCTCCACCCCACAGTCAGAGAGGTCCTTTAAAATACATCACATCATGTCATTCTTCTGCTCAACACACTCCAAAGACCTCCTGTGCGTGTGTGCTTAGTCGCTTCAGCTGTGTCTGACTCTGCGGCTCTACGGACTGTAGTTTGGGGCTTCCCAGCTGTCTCAAGTGGTAAAGAAACCACCTGCCAATGCAGGAAACACAAAAGATGTGGGTTCGATCCCTGGGTCGGGAAGATCCCCTGAAGGATGGCATGGTGACCAACTCCAGTATGCGTGCCTGGAAAATCCCATGGACATAGAAGCCTGGTGAGTTACAGTTCACTGGGTCACGAAGAGTCAGACATGACTGAAGCAACTTAGCATGCATGCATGCTCAGACTAGCTTACCAGGCTCCTCTGTCCATGGGACTTTCGAGGCAAGATTACTGGAGTGGGTTGCCATGCCCTCCTCCAGGGGATCTTCCCGACCCAGTGATTGAGCCCGCGTTTCTTGTATCTCCTGCATTGGCAGGCGAGTTCTCTACCATTAGCACTGCCTGGAAAATCCTCCAAAGGCGTCCCATCTTAGAGCAGTTTCCATCACTCTATTCCAGCAAAACTGGCCTGTCTGGGGCCCTCAAACTCTTACAGCCTTTACAATCACTGTCCCTCCCTCTAGCATGCTCCTCTCACAGATACTTACATGAGTCAATCCCTCACTTTGCTCAGGTTTTTGCTCCTATTAAATATCATCTGATTTGAGAGGTCCTTCACTACACTGTATAAAATAGCAACTCCCACTCCAACACTCTGTATCATCCTTCATCACCATCTAGCATATATATTCTATTTCCTGTCTGTCCTCTTATCCTAGACTGTAAGGTCTGTGAAGGCAGGGATTTGACATTTATTAATCACTATACTGGGCTTCCCGGGTAGCACTAGTGGTAAATAACTCTTGCCAGTGCAGGAGACATGGTCTCATGTCTCAATCCTGAGGTCGGGATGACCCCCTGGAGAAGGGCATGGCAACCCACTCCAGTATTCTTGCCTGGAGAATCGCATGGACGGAGGAGCCTGATGGGCTACAGTCCATGCGGTTGCAAAGAGTTGGACATGACTGAAGCAACTTAGCAGGCATGCACAACTGTCGTGAGCTGCCAGGATGCGCCCAATCTGTGACAAGGTCATGGGATGAGAGAGGAACCTGCAAGGCAGCTCTTTCCCTCGGTGTTGTCCCAGGGGCCCAGTATGTCCCTTTCCTCTTTCTGTCTTACTGTTGTTGGGCTTTCTATTAATTTTTGGAAATGTAATATGTAGTAATAAGGTCTCCCTGAAAAAGTCCAAGCCTATTTAGAAATGCTCACGATTGCTCTGGCTCAGGGAACAACAATAAACATCAAGTCAAAAAGGAAAAGGCATACCAGACCACCTGACCTGCCTCTTGAGAAACCTGTATGCAGGTCAGGAAGCAACAGTTAGAACTGGACATGGAACAACAGACTGGTTCCAAATAGGAAAAGGAGTACGTCAAGGCTGTATATTGTCACCCTGCTTATTTAACTTATATGCAGAGTACATCATGAGAAATGCTGGGCTGGAAGAAGCACAAGCTGGAATCAAGATTGCTGGAAGAAATATCAATAACCTCAGATATGCAGATGACACCACCCTTAAGGTCGAAAGTGAAGAGGAACTAAAAAGCCTCTTGAATAAAGTGAAAAAGGAGAGTGAAAAAGTTGGCTTAAAGCTCAACTTTCAGAAAACCAAGATCATGGCATCTGGTCCCATCACCTCATGGGAAATAGATGGGGAAACAGTGGAAACAGTGTCAGACTTTATTTTGGGGGGCTCCAAAATCACTGCAAATGGTGATTGCAGCCATGAAATTAAAAGACGCTTACTCCTTGGAAGGAAAGTTATGACCAACCTAGATAGCATATTAAAAGGCAGAGACATTACTTTGCCAACAAAGGTCTGTCTAGTCAAAGCTATGGTTTTTCCAGTAGTCATGTATGGATGTGAGAGTTGGACTGTGAAGAAAGCTGAGCACCGAAAAATTGATACTTTTGAACTGTGGTGTTGAAGAAGACTCTTGAGAGTCCCTTGGACTGCAAGGAGATCCAACCAGTCCATCCTAAAGGAGATCAGTCCTGGGTGTTCATTGGAAGGACTGATGCTGAAGCTGAAACTCCAATACTGTGGCCACCTCATGCGAAGAGTTGACTCATTGGAAAAGACCCTGATGCTGGGAGGGATTGGGGGCAGGAGAAGGGGATGACAGAGGATGAGATGACTGGATGGCATCACCGACTCGATGGGCATGAGTTTGAGTAAACTCCGGGAGTTTGTGATGAACAGAGAGTCCTGGCATGCTGCGATTCATGGGGTCGCAAAAAGTCGGATACGAGTGAGTGACTGAACTGAACTGATAGTTTGGCTGCTTGCTTAAAAGATTATAATGTTCTAGAATAGAATAGAATAGAGGCATTTAGACTTAGAAGTAGATGTACTGCTTCAGTTTACTTGCTCCTTGGTTGAGAGGGTTTTCATTACTGCTATTTCCTTGCTGCTATTTGTCCATTGTTTCCCTTCCTTTAAATAACATGGAATATTATGGGTATTTTTGTAGAGTTAGGAAATGTGGTACATAGGATTTCAATAGAAGATTTATATTAACCAGCTTCACTGCCATCACCTCACTATTAATAGAGGTGCTTTGCTGCTTCATAGTTAATCATTGTAGACTGAGGTTTTGTGGTTTCAGGTAAAGAAAAACATCAGGGTTTTCATATGGTACTATTCTCAGAAATGTTAAGCATGTTTTTGTAGCCCTTCCCATGTATTGTTTTATTGTCCAAAGAATTCATACTATACCTGAAATTTGTGGAATATTGTTTTTGTTAGAATGAAAATATTAGGCCATTGAGGCAATAAGACTAATGTATGGGACATTCAAGAAAAAAACTCTGTAATGGGAAATGTTCCAGATGAATGCTTAGGGGGAAAATATGGGGAAGAAAAATATTGACAGAAGCAAGAAACCAATATCTGATGTAACATGTGGTGACTTAAGGGGAGGTAATGGTCATTCTATAAAAACTGAGCTGTCCTAAAAATAGAGCTTTTTCTTCCATGCAACCTTCTGTGTGTGTCTGTCTCCTTCCTCGCCGACGCCACTCATCCCTTGGGTACTCCTGGACCCGCTGGGGCTGGACTCCAGCACACAACCACTATACTATCCCCGTGTAAGACAGTTTCTGGAACATTTTAACAGTAGAGGCTTAATCAATATTTTGTTGAATGAATAAAGCTCTAACTGGTAGAATTTTTAGTTTGGATCTCCTTGGTTTCTACAAGCCAGACTACTCTTCCCCTGAACTGATATTTTTTCCTTCAACCAGATACCACTTGGGAAAATCTCAGCCTTCTCTCAAACCTGTTGGATAAGTTCTCTGCACCTTAGGGACCAGTCTTGAGTTTTCCAATTACCTCAGACACCTAGGGAATTACCTGCCATGAAGAAGCCTGTTGTATTACATCATTTTTCCCATGTGTCTTTCTTTTTTTGCTGCGCTAGGTCTTCTGCGGCACGTGGAAGCTTTTCTCTAGGTGTGGGGTGGGGACTTCTCTAGTTGTGGAGCATGGGCTCTAGATCGTGGGGCCTCAGTAGTTGCAGTGTACAGGCTGAGCTGCCCCGTCACATGTGGGATCTCAGTTCCCTGACCAGGATTCAAACCCATGTCCCCTGCATTAAAAGGCTGATTCTTAACCATGGGACTTCCAGGGAAGTCCACACCGTATATCTTTTTTTTTTTTTTTTTTACTATATGTCTTTTAATGAACAGATTCCAGAACTAAGAATAAAAAAGCTTATTATTTATTTCAGTTGGAAAAAGATTTTGGTCATTGGATAACTGTACTGTAGATGAAGTGTCATTACGACAGAAAATTAAGGCATCTAGGTCTGGCAAATGCCCTACCTAGCTTTTAAGCAGTATCAATTGTAACAGACTACTTTGGGGGGCTCCAGAATCACTGCAGATGGTGACTGAAGCCATGAAATTAGAAGACGCTTACTCCTTGGAAGAAAACTTATGACCAACCTAGACAGCATATTAAAAAGCAGAGACATTATGATGCCAACAAAGGTCCATCTAGTCAAGGTTGTGGTTTTTCCAGTAGTCATGTACAAATGTGAGAGTTGGACTATAAAGAAAGCTGAGTGCCAAAGAATTGATGTTTTTGAACTGTGGTGTTGGAGAAGACTTGAGAGTCTCTTGGACTGCAAGGAGAAACAACCAGTCCATCCTAAAGGACATCAGTCCTGAACATTCATTGGAAGGACTGATGCTGAAGCTGAAACTCCAATACTTTGGCCACCTGATGTGAAGAGCTTTCCCAGCATCAGAGAAAGATTGGAGGCGGGAGGAGAAGGGAACGACAGAGGAGGAGATGGTTGGATGGCATCACCGACTCAATGGACATGAGTTTGAGTAAACTCAAACATGAGTTTGAGTTGGTGATGGACAGGGAGGCCTGGCATGCTGCAGCCAATGGGGTCACAGAGAGTCAGATATGACTGAGTGACTAAACTGAACTGAACTGTAACAGTTCCATTACAAATATTTACAAAATCCGTGCAGGTGATGGAGGGAAGGGAAAGGCTATTATTTAGTTTGTGCTACAGTGGAGTCTAAATCCAGCTGAAAGACTTGGCAAAGTAAGACTGGTCAGCAAAACCCAAGATTCCAAGGAAGTTTCAGGATTTAAGAACTGTCCCCAGTGTAACCAAGTGCTTCAGAAATCACCTCTGAGTTGAGAGCACTGAAGCATCAAGGTACAGCATTATGATGTAAGCTGTATCTCTGGTGTTACAGGTATGAAAAAAAGAGCCACAAATTACAGCCTCTGTCCCCTGGGATGGTGTAACAGGATAAACATCTGGGTTGTCATGGATAACATACGTACACACAAACCTGCCAGTCTACCCATTCTCTAATCTCTAAAATGTAGTGGTCACTCAGCTTTACTCTAGAGGAGGTATACCTGTGAGTTAGGTTTGTCTCAATTAAGAGGTGGCTGGGTGAAGCGAATGCTAATTAAAAGTATAATATGGGAAGAGGTGTTTCACTCTTTTTGCCTTATTAGCTTCTCTCTCTGTGTGTGCTGAGTCACTTCAGTTGTGTCTGACTCTTTGTGACCCTGTGGACTGTCGCCTGCCAGACTCCTCTGTCCATGGGATTCTCCAGGTAAGAATACTGGAGTGGGTTGCCATGCCCTCCTCCAGGGGATCTTCTCGACCCAGGGATCAAACCCGCATCTCTTGCATCTCCTACATTGGCAGCCAGATTCTTTACCACTAGTACCACCTGAGAACCCCCTTATTAACTTCTATATGATTTCAATTCCTTCACCACTTCCTCAAAGAAGTCCTCCTTAACTAGCTTCAATCCCTGCTCTAAGTCCTCCCAGATATGTGGACCTCCGGATGGTGGCACTCATTGCCATGGCCACTTCACAGTCCTACATGATCTGATCAATGCCCATCTCCCCTAATAAAGCTGGAAGCCTCAGGAGGACAGATTGTTTTCAATTTTGCTCACCCTTATAAGGGCTTCCCTGGTAGCTCAGCTGGTAAAGAACCTGCCTGCAATGCAGGAGACCCCAGTTTGATTTTTGATCCAGGAAGATCCCCTGGAGAAGGGATGGGCTACCCACTTCAGTATTCTTGGGCTTCCCTTGTGGCTTAGCTGGTAGAATCTGCCTGCAGTGCAGGAGACCTGGGTTCGATCCTTGGATTGGGAAGATCCCCCGGAGAATAACAGCTACCCACTCCAGTATTCTGGCTGGAGAATTCCACGGACTGTATAGTCCATGGGGTCACAAAGAGTTGGACACAACTGAGCAACTTTCACTTAGTGCTCAGAAGTGCCTGGCACATTTAATATGTTTTAAAATTAATGTATGAATAATCAAGCACTTCCCCAGTGGTTCAGTGGTAAAGAATCCACCTGCAATGCAGGAGACACAGGAAATGTGCATTCAATCCCTGGGTCAGGAAGATTTCCTAGAGGAGGGCATGGCAACCCACTCTAGTATTCTTGCCTGGAGAATCCCATGGACAGAGGGGACTGGCAGGCTACAGTCCATAAGGTCTCAAAGGGTAGGACACAATCTTACAGACTGAAACCACCCCTTACAGACTGAAAGAACTGAGGTGCCTGGGGAATCTGCACCCAGCTAAACACCAGTCAGCAAACGTTCTCACCAGCCTGGGAGCCAGGGCTTCTCAGGTGACATTCCCTTTAACCTGGTGTGTTTAACATACACCCAAACTCTCAGAGGTTAATCTTACATCTTCTATTTCCTGATTTTAGAAGGGACCTCACTACAGCTGCTGAAGTTCTAAAAACAATGCCCAGCACAGTCACAGAAACCAAAGTGCAGAGAAGGGAATGATTTCTTCAAGGCTACACCCTCAGCTAAGGCGAACCTGGAAGTAAAGCCAGAACCCTTCCCTCCAGGCCATCTATCTCTACCTTTGCAGCCTTTAGACTATGTCCTTAGAGGGCACCTTTGCTTAAAAAGGCCCCAGTGCCTCAGTTCATACTGTGACTGGCCTAACACAGGGCTTTGTCACGTAATCCTAACTCAAAAGAGGGCAACAATTCTACCGAAGAAGAAATACAACTCTTCAGCAGAAATTTGCAGTGTTTTGAAAATGACTGCCAACAGGAAGAAGGGAATCTGAACACAGTTTGTATTAGTTAGGATACAAACTGCTATATAAACAATCCCCAAATCTCATAGCAAAAAAAAAAAAAAGTTATTTCTTGATTATGTCCTAGTCTGATGTGGGTGAGCTGGGATGAGAAGGGAGGCACTGGAAGGCTTTGTTCTGCTGTCATTCAGGAACTGAGGCTTACCAGTCTACCAAATGGTCCACGGCCAACAGCAGATTAAAAATCTCTGGTCTAGTGGCTCCACAGTTCTCTAGGGCCCTGTAGTTGTCCATCAGTTCCTCTGTATTCAGCGGGCCAAGAAGAAAAGAAACAGCACAAAGAATCGTATGCAAAGTTTTAGAAGGGCAGATAAGAAATGACTCACACATCACTTCTCTCCACATTCCATTTGTTACAGCCACACTCTCCGGGAAACAAACTCACTCAGAAGGATAATGCAGACAGTGGAGTGCAGTTTATTACACCGGAGGGCCCAAGGCAGAGTCTCCTCTGAGCCAAAGACCCCGACCAGCATTTGTGAAAATCTTTTATACCCCATGTGTTCGTGTCTAAACCCACCACCCCAATTTCCTTGAGACTTAAATAAACAAAGGAAGGGTAAATACAACTACAATAACCCCATCATTTAAGTGTTATGTGTTCAAACAGTTAATAATCAATAAGTCCGCAGTTACATTCCAAACAGTTAATAATCAATAAGTCCATGGTCATGTTCCAACCAGTTAATAATCGATAAGCCTGTGATTACATCCCGATATGGAAAAAAATGTATGACCTGTCCGGAGGCAGGGGTGATTACAGTATGTTTCCTCTTAGGCAATGAGTAACCTGGATGTGGTCTTCAAGATTCCCCTGCCCAGAGGGGGTCTTATCCTTCTATTGTCATTCCCATAGGCGCTAAGCACAGAGTTCAGAGTCCACTGGAGAGGTGGCCGTGCACAACCAGTACAGACAGGCCTGAGATGGAGTCCAGGCCCTATGAATTCCTTCTTCACACTGACTTAGAACTGAGTAATATGACCCATGTAACTGCAGTGAAGAATAGGAAATGTAGTCTCTGGTAGTCAGGAGGAAAGGGGACATGGGGATTAGTGGATACAAAGCATTATCTCTGCTACATGTCAAACACATATTTATTGGATTATGCCAATGATAATAAAAATACTATATGATTCAGTAATACTGAATATAACAATGAGACTAAGTGCTTCTATACTGCAAATGTGTAAAACTACAAATCCTATAAAGACACAAATGTTAAACTACATGACACAAATACTATATGGTAACAATACAAAATTATATGATAACATAAAAGATATGATACCAAATTCTAAATGATACAATAATAAGGAAGGGAATAGGTTTATTACTTTTATTTGTTTTATTAAATACTACCCAATTACGTATTAGGTAGGAGCCCACTTCTGCTCAGTCTATACAGAGATGGTTACTATAAAACTCTTAGAGGAAAATACAGGCAGAACACTCTTTTGACAAAAGCACCAGGATCTTTTTTGACCCACCTGCTAGAATAATGAAAACAGAAACAAAAATCAACAATTGGGATCTAATTAAATTTAAAAGCTTTTGCACAGCAAAGGAAACCATAAACAAGATGAAAAGACAACCCCCAGAATGGCAGAAAAATATTTGCAAACAAAGCAACAGACCAAGGATTAATCTCCAATATACACAAACAGCTCATGCAGCTCAACATCAAAAAAAAAAAAAAAAAAGACAAAAGACAAACAACCCAATCAAAAAATGGGTGGAAGACCTAAATAGATATTTCTCCAAAGAAGATAGAGATGGCCAACAACACAAAAAAAGAAGCTCAACATTGCTCATTATAAGAGAAAGGCAAATCAAAACTACAATGAGGTATCACCTCATACCTGTCAGAATGGCCATCATTAAAAAATCTACAAACAATAAATGCTGGAGTGGGTGTGGAGAAAAGGGGACCCTCTTGCACTGTTGCTGGGAATGTAAACTGAGACAGCCACTATGGAGAACAGTATGGGGGTAACTTAAAAACTAAAGACAGAACTACTGTATGACCCAGCAATCCCATTTTCCACATTCCCAGGGAAAACCATAATTCAAAAAGATACATGCACACCAGTGTTCACTGCTTCCATGTCCTGGCTATTTACAATAGCATAGCCAAGACACGGAAGCAACCCAAACGTCCATCAACAGAGGAATGGATAAAGATGATGTGGTGCATGTATACAATGGCATATTAGCCATAAAAAGGAACAAAACGGAGTCATCTTGAGAGGGTAACAGGCAGGAAGGCCAGGAGTCTCCAAAGGGAGGAAATAAGCTGTAAGCATCAGACATTTTTATCTCTTTTAAGCGGCAGGAGGAAACAAACTAGCGATTTTTTCCTTCTCTATACAAATTTAAAAGGTTTCTCTTAAAATACTGTGTTGCCATGACACCTGGTTTCACCTGAAGCTAACTATTCTCAAACCTTGAGTTAGCCAATACATTTTTCTTATGGAAATGTTTGTCTTAAGCTATGTTAACGTGCTATGCATTTACCCCAGACTTTGTCTTCAAGTCGGTTCAGCCAAACAGCTTAGAACCTACTTGACAAACCAGTATGTTATACTCAGATATTGTTCCCCTAGTCTATGTAAATGAAACTATTTGTATGGTAATCTGCCCTTCTACCAGATTCATGTCAATCGTTTTATGGCCTGGGATGAATCATCTGGTGCCAAGATTATCACAAAATGCAACTTATGGATGAGGGGCCTGGTGCCATTCTGAGTTTTAAGACATTCCTTTCTTTTCATTAACAGACTACTAGTGACTATATAACATCCAGCTGAAGACTAGCAGGGGGTACTCTTTCTGCCCCCTTCTGATGCCTATGTCAGAAGCTTTCTCTATCTCCTTTATACTTTAATAAAACTTTATTACACAAAAGCTCTGAGCGACCCAGCCTCGTCTCTGGCCCCGGATTGAGTTCGTCTCCTCCGGAAGCCAAGAATCCCAGCGTCTTATCGTTCAGCAACAACCTTTCAATCTGTAGAGATGTGGATGGCTAGAGACTGTCAAACAAAGTAAGTCAAAACGAGAAAAACAAATACTGTATATTAATGCGTATATGTGGAATCTAGAAAAATGGTCTAGAAGAGATGGTTATAGGAGCAGCCTTGTGGGCAGGAATTGAAGAGATGGGAGGGAGCCTATTAGAAAAGGCAGCAACACTGGGTCCCCATCAGCTGAGAAGAAAAAGGTGCAGAGGGCTTTCTGAGTTTTTATTGAGGCTTAGGTCCAACTCTCCCAGGGCTGTTTATCTGAAGCACTTTATTGGTTTTATTTAATACGCTGATTGGTTAACATGACTGGTTACCTAGCTGGTTAACATGATAATTCAACCTCGCTTGGAGAAGGGCATCAGGCTTGAAGGTGAAACTGAAAGCCAAGGAGAGCTCAAAGGACCAGGGTTAAGTCGTTCCCTCCAGATCCTAGTACAAACCAACAGTGGCACTACTCTGCGCCCGAAAAACAGGAAGTTAGATGCCAAAAAGGACTTTGAGGTCAGCCAAGGAGAGCTTGGTGACAAATTCTCCAGATCCTGATAGAATCTGTTTGGCTAAATCTTTCTTTTTTTCTTGGAGTTGCAAGATCTTCTCTTCCACTGTTCCCTCACAAACAAATCTGAAAAACAGACAAGAAAACAATCAAAATCCCAAAGCAGCATATCTAAAGAAATAGTCAAGCTTCTATGTATGCTTAGTTTTTTTGTTGTTGTTGTTATTGATACTTGCTAACAATATTTTTTAATATCATTTTACCCACACAGTACTTTACTGTTTAACAGAATACTGAAAATATAGTCCAACATCCCAGTTTTAAGTGCAATAATCAGAACCACCATTGTATTTAGGAAGTGAGAGTGAAAGTGAAAAGCCGCTCAGTCGGGTCTGACTCCTTGCAACCCAATGGAGTGCAGCCCACCAGGCTCCTACATCCATGGAATTTTCTAGGCAAGAGTACTGGAGTGGGTTGCCATTTCCTTCTCCATCTATGTATGCTTAGTTTTTAAAGGAGATTTCTTCCTTTATTTTTCCTTAGGTTTGATTAATAACTCTAAGTTTAGGAAACCTAAATAACTTAGACTAAATATATACATCCGTTTAAAGTGATCTGAACTCAGACTGACTTATTATTTCTTTTCAAAGCTGAGATAACTGACAAACGCCAGAATCACAAGAGATACGTGCCTAGTCACTCAGTCATGTCCGATTTTCTGACGCCATGAACTGCAGCATGACAGGTTCCTCTATCCTTGAGGATTCTCCAGGCAAGAATACTGGAGTGGGTTGCCATGCCCTCCTCAAGAGGATCTTGCCAACCCAGGGATCGAACCCACGTCTCCCACATTGCAGGTGGATTCTTTACCAACTGAGCCATTAGGGAATATGCCGAACCCAAAAAATAAAAATTGTAGAGGTCCAGCTTTCACACAAAAAGCCCCATTTTGGGAAGGTCAGAAGGTCTAAAAATATCAGGCTTCTGCTAAGAATATGTGTACTGGTTAAAGTACAGAGTGTCTTATTTCATGGCTAATTCACAGTGAAAACAGGTCTGACCAGTTGAGGAAATGCCACTGTCAGTCCTTTCGTCACTCACTGAGCAAGTACTGATGGAGAGTCACCATACGCCATGCACTATGCTCGGTATAGGAACATAGAGGCGAACATGCTCGTGCAGTCAAAGAGAACACAAGACAGAGACATGAAAATAAACAGCAAGAATAACGATATCACCTGGAAACTGCTCTAATGGAAATACGTCCACTGTACAAGACAAGTGAAAGGAAATCTGTCTGGGGTATTCAGGGACGACCCCATTGACAAGTTAATTCTTAATGTGACTTGTAGGATGAGCAAGGGTTTGCCAGATGGAACAGTGGGGAGGGCATCCCAGGGAATGGGAACATGTATAAAACCATGGCTAACATGTGCAGCAACATGAATGGATCTAGAGATTATCGTACTAAACCAGGAAGAGACAAATACACCACATGATATCACTTATATGTGGAGCCTAGAATACAACAGAAATTAACATATCTATGAAACAGAAACAGACTCACAGGTATAGAGAACAGACTTGTGGCTGCCAAGGAGGCTGGGGGTGGAGAAGGGATGGCTTGGGAGTCTGGCGTTAGCAGAGGCAAACTATTATATGATGGACAAACAGCAAAGTCCTACTGTATAGCACAGGGGACTATATTCAGTGTCCTGTGATAAACCATAAGGGAAAATGTGAAATAGAATATATATATGTATAACTGCCACTTTTGCTATACAGCAGAAATTAACAAACACTGTAAATCAACTGTATGTCAATAAAATTAAAAATAACAACAAAGAAAAAACAGAATGAATAGACTAGAGAAATTGTCCAACTCTTTGCAATGCCATGGACTGTAGCCCGCCAGGCTTCCCTGATGGAATCCTCCAGGCAAGAATACTGGAGTGGGCTGCCGTTACCTTCTTCAGGGGATTTTCCCAACCCAGGGATCAAACCCAGGTCTCCTGCATTGCGGGAGAGTTCTTTACCACTAAGTCACCTGGGAAGCCTAATAGGTATTTGTTTTTTTGAGTTGAATGAGATAAACGCATGAGTAAATGAAAAATGGGTGCGGATGTGGACACTTGGATTCATATATTTTGTGGGGATTTGGATATCTGGGCCTGAAGGTTAGGAGACCTTGGAATTGACGGTGTAGATTTTGGACTTGCTGGAGTAGATAGGATTATCGAGAGAGGTGCATACAAAGTAAGCTGAAAAAAGAGCTAAAGATAGAACAGTTGACACAACCGCTGTACTTGGCACATTTTGGAATTCATTGGTGCCCCTTAGCAAGAGCAGCTTCAGTGACGTGACAGGGGTGAAAGCCAGTTCATACGGTTGAGGAATGAATGGAAAATAAGTAAAGATAGACAATGATTTCTATATGTTCAAGAAACTTGGTCATGAAGATGAAGGAAAGCGGTCCACAACTGGGCTGGACTGCACTGTTAAGTGTCGGGAGCCGCCGGGATGCGGCCAATCCTTGACAAGGTCATGGGACGAGAGAGGAACCTGCAAGGCCGTTCTTTCCCTCGGGGTTGTCCCGGGGACAAGGTCACGGACGAGAAAGAACTTGCAAGGCAGCTCTTCCCCTCGAGGGTGTCCCGGGGGCCCGATATGTCCCTTTCCTCTTTCTGTCTTACTGTTGTTGAGCTTTCTATTAATTTTTGGAAATGTAATATATAGTAATAAGGTCTCCCTGGTAAAGTCCAAGCCTATTTAGAAATGCTCATGATTGCTCTGGCTCAGGACACGACCATAAACATCAAGTCAAAAAGGAAAAGGCCACAGGCATAGTTTGGCTGCTTGCTTAAAAGATTATAATGTTCTAGAATAGAATAGAGTAGAGGCATTTAGATTTAGAAGTAGAGATACGCTTCAGTTTAGGGTTTTCATTATTGCTATTTCCTTGCTGCTATTTGTCCATTGTTTCCCTTCCTTTAAACAACATGGAATATTATGGGTATTTTTGCAGAGTTAGGAAATGTGGTACATAGGATTTCAATAGAAGATTTACATTAACCAGTTTCACTGCCATCACCTATTAATAGAGGTGTTTTGTTGCTTTACAGGTGCTTTGCTGCTTCATAGTTAATCATTGTAGACTGAGGTTTTGTGGTTTCAGGTAAAGAAAAATATCAAAGTTTTCACATGGTACTATTCTCAGAAATGTTAAGCATGTTTTTGTAACCTTTCCCATGTATTGTTTTATTGTCCAAAGAATTCATACTATACCTGAAATTTGTGGAATATTGTTTTTGTTAGAATGAAAATGTTAGGCCATTGAAGCAAGAAGACTAATGTACGGGACATTCAAGAAAAAAAACCCTGTAATCGGAAATGTTCCAGATGAATGCACAGGGGAAAAACATGGGGAAGGAAAATATTGACAGAAGCATGAAACCAACATCTGATGTAACATGTGGTGACTTAAGGGGAGGTAATGTTCATTCTATAAAAACTGAGCTGTCCTAAAAATAAAAAAACTTCTTCTTCCATGCAACCTTCTGTGTGTGTCTGTCTCCTTCCTCGCTGACGCCACTCATCCCTTGGGTACTCCTAGACCCACTGGGGCTGGACTCCAGCAGTTAAGGCAGGTTCTATTATTGTTTTTATTTATTTTTTTTCTTTTTTATTTTTCAGTGGATTTTGTCATACATTGATACGAATCAGCCATAGAGTTACACGTATTCCCCATCTCGATCCCCCCTCCCACCTCCCACTCCACCCGATTCCTCTGGGTCTTCCCAGCCCACCAGGCCGGAGCACTTGACTCATGCATCCCACCTGGGCTGGTGATCTGTTTCACCATAGATAATATACATGCTGTTCTTTCGAAACATCCCACCCTCACCTTCTCCCACAGAGTTCAAAAGTCTGTTCTGTCCTTCTGTGTCTCTTTTTCTGTTTTGCATATAGGGTTATCGTTACCATCTTTCTAAATTCCATATATATGTGTTAGTATACTGTAATGTTCTTTATCTTTCTGGCTTACTTCACTCTGTAAAAATATGGAACGCTTCACGAATTTGCGTGTCATCCTTGCGCAGGGGCCATGCTAATCTTCTCTGTATCGTTCCAATTTTAGTATATGTGCTATACTAAATATAGTATATTTACTATACACACATACTAGTATATGTGCCAAAGCGAGCACCTATTATTGTTTTTAAAAAGAGGAGGGTCTCACATAAAGGGACATTCTACAAAATAACTGCCCCATGCACTTTAAAAATGTCACTGTCATAAAACACAAAGAAAGACTGAAGTGTTGTTCCAGATTAAAGGGGATAAGAGAGTCAGGAGAATTGAATGCTATGCAGGGCCTTTTGCTGGGAAGGACATCACTGGAAGAAGTGGCAAAATTGAATAAGGTCCATAGATCAGATAATAGTATTGTATCATTGTTAACATCCTGGTTTTGATAACTTTATTGTGATTATGTAAGAGATGTCATTTTTAGAAAGTGCCTATTTTAGTATTTAGAGGTAAAGGAACATCATGTCTGCAACTTACTGTCAAATGGTCCAGAAAAAAGCTCACACACATACACACACACACAAATGTCACAGCAGTCAGGAATTTTTTGGTATTATTCTTACCAGTCGAGAACTCTGGGGTATTTTTGTAAGAATTCTTACATTCTTTTCTATGTCTGGAGTCATGTCAAAATAAAAGTGAAAGAGAGAGAGAGAGAGAGGAGGGTCCTTTCATGGGCAGCCTTGACTGAGATAAGGCTCATCACTGTACTTGTTTTCCTCTGCAGGGACCAGCTCCAAGGTTACCCCCAAACTGCTTGTGTTCCCTTCCTGACCTGAGTGCCAAGGAGGGTGAGCCCCACAAACACCATCAGTACAGCGACCACCAAATACTTTACATTCTGTTAAAACACTACCCAACAAAGATTTTCACGGGAGCAGATCTTGGCCCCAGGAGATCTTTATATACTTACTTGTGTATGACGACATCTTTCTGCTGCCCTACTCGGTAGATTCGGTCACAAGCTTGATCTTCAAGCGATGGATTCCTGTGAGAAGACAGGTTGGGCTCAGGTTTACTGACATCCTCGACAAGGGGCGGGCAAATCCCACAGGCCAAATCCAGCCTGCAGTCTGTCTCTGTATGGCTCTTGAGTTTGAAATAGTTGTTACATTTTTAAAGATTTGTTAAAAAAAAAAACAAAAAAACCAAAACCAAAAATCCACAAAGAAAGAATACGTGACAGAGACCCATGTATCTGCAAAGCCTGAAATATTCATAGAAAAAGTTGGCAGGTCTCTGTTCTAGTCTATGTGGGGCTTGGAGACTCCCAGATGTCTTCTTGCCCCCTCATGAGAAACTGGGCTCAGATTTGCCTCCAGTAGGAACTCTTAGCACCACCATCAGTTGAAACTATAGGTAACAGAGGTTAAAGTGATGCTCAAATCCAATCATTAACTAGCTGGATGACTCTAGGCAAGTTATCTAACCATAACCTAAAAGGCTTGGGAATGGGAGGGCTGGCAAATGATCATTAATGCCTTTATCTTAAGATTTTTTTTTTAATGTGGACCAGTTTTAAAGTCTATATTGAACTTACTACAATACTGTTTGCCTTATGTTTTGGTTTTTCAGCCGCAAGGCTTATGGGATCTTAGCTCCCCAACCAGGATTGAACTGAACCCACACCCCCTGCAATGGAAAACAAAGTCTTTTTAACTACTGGACCATGAGGAAAGTCCCCTTTAATGCCGTTTTCAACTTTTAACTTTCTATGATTCAAATAAGAAGACTGAATTTGTTTCCTTCTTTCTAGATTCTCCTTTCCAACTCCAAACTAGTTTCTCATCTTGCCACATTTCTCCAATTCAGAAGCCAGCATGATTTCAATTCTGCTTTCCTCATGCATGGGGGTGGGAGGGGTCCCAAAGTAAGACCTAATCACATTCTCCAGGAAGATAACAACAGGTGGGCCTGTCTGTGCCCATCTGGGCTGCCTGGAGAACAAACGACAATCCCTGGCAACGGTGCCTGGTGTGGCAATCCCTAACTGGCATTACTGAAAAATCAAAACTGGGACAGATTATGATACTTTCTCCTAGCAACGCATGAATCATTTGCTTCGTATCTAGGAAGAACGCTGCTATGCTCCTGGTGTTGACACTATGAGTGGTGAGTCCAAAGCTGTATCTTAAGTGTGTATCTAACATAATTAGAAAATTTATTTCCCTTTCCCTTTAGGAGTAATGGTTCTCCTTCTTTGCCAATGTTGAGATTTCCTTGGACGTCAATAAGTATGTCTGAAATACGGTGTTTTGCAGAGATAAAACTCTTTGCTGAGTGAAGTAGCTCTTAGCCATGAGAAAAAGCCCTATTTCCAGTTTCCATGGAAACAGACATTAGGTTAACAATAAAGTGAACAGACTATTTTAAATAGTCATTTGAATCCTTCCTTGCTCAGGAATACAGGGCCATCAACTCAGCCTACACCATTTTGATCTGTATCTATACACATGTATGCACAGAGGCAGCTCCACAATACGAAAGGAACACACTCATTATAAGAAGTCAGGTTTTACTGCCCCTCTGGTCTCCCTGCAATGCAGGGACAACTCAAGAAAAATCCATAATTGTTACCAGTGCATGTCCAGAAGAAAAAGATGGTTTCCTCCAGTCAGGTTTAGACCGACACCTCCAGCCAAGAGAGAAATTAGCATAACCTTCAAAAGGAAGCACACCGTTCACTTTACACAGATTCGGTCTCATAAACCGTCTCTCCTGCTCCTTGGTTCAATACCAAGATCAATACAAATAAGCAACATGTTCTTATCAAATTTCCTTCTGCAGTCATAAAGGCATTGTTTTGAAACTTTGAGATGCTATTTCCCCTGCCTCACCTTGAAGAAGATTCTCATTTAACCTTTTTTGGGTGAGTCAATCTCAAGACATTAATTGTGTGCCTGCCGAACTACCATTTAGAATACTGGGGCTGGTCAGTTCAATACACTTTCCATCAACCAGATACTGTCTCTTCCACCAGTCCCTCACCACTGCCACGACTCTCCTGCCTATCACTCAACTGTTGTTTGGTTGCTCAGTTATGTCTGACACTTTGTGACCCCCGTGGACTGTAGCCCTTCTGTCCATGGGATGTCCCAGGCAAGAATACTGGAGTGGGTAGCCATTCCCTTCTCCAAGGGATCTTTCCAACCCAGGGATCGACCCCAACTCTCCCCCTTGGCAGGCAGATTCTTTACCACTGAGCCACGAGCAAAGCCCTAAATTCCCATCATCCATAATTAGATGTCTCTGAGAGGACAGTGAAAAAATTTGCTTAAAACTCAACATTCAGAAAACTAAGATCATGGCATCTGGTCCCATCACTTCACAGGAAATAGATGGAAACAGTGAGAGACTTTATTCTGGGGGGCTCCAAAATCACTGCAGATGGTGACTGCAGCCATGAAATTAAAAGACGCTTGTTCCTTGGAAGAAAAGCTATGACCAACCTAGACAGCAGATTAAAAAGCAGAGACGTTACTTTGCCAACAAAGGTCCGTCTAGTCAAAGCTATGGTTTTTTCCAGTAGTCATGTACAGATATGAGAGTTGGACTATAAAGAAAACTGAGCGCCCAAGAATTGATACTTTTGAACTGTGGTGTTAAGAGAAGACTCTTGAGAGTCCCTTGGACTGCAAGGAGATCCAACCAGTCCATCCTAAAGGAAACCAGTCCTGAATATTCATTGGAAGGACTGATGCTGAAGTTGAAACTTCAATACTTTGTCCACCTGACGTGAAGAACTGACTCATTTGAAAAGACTCTGATGCTGGGAAAGATTGAAGGCAGGAGGAGAAGGAGACGACAGAGGATGAGATGGTTGGATGGCATCACCGGTCAACGGACAAGAGTTTGGGTAAACTCCAGGAGTTGGTGATGGACAGGGAGGCCTGGCGTGCTATAGTCTGTGGGGTCGCAAAGAGTCAGACATGACTGAACGACTGAACTGAACTGACTGTTCTCCCACTTCCCTCCATCTTTCCTCATATCAAGATCCCACCCATCCTTCCAGGCTTGCCTTTTCCACAAAGAGTTTCTTGATCCTAACCATTTCTGTCCTTACTCTTTTTAACCTTTATATTTTATTCTCTTAGAGTATTTTCACACTTTGATACATACCCCTGATAAATGTCAAAGGAATCAAAAATATCTGGAGGGATCAAAGCTATGAATATTTTTCAATTGAGCTATGTTAAAATTGTGTAATCGGGAACAATCTGCTCTTAATTACAGAACTCAGCTGTGATCAGCTCGTACCTGAGGGCCCCTGGGGCTGTTAAATGCCTCTACCAAGTCCATTCTCTGTTTGGGGTTGACAGAACCATCGATGGTGGCATAAGTAAATCCACATCTCTTAAGATGCAAGGCTATAACCTTCAGCATGCTGGTCCACTGAGAGACAATGACACTGGAAGAAAGGAGAAAACAGAAATAAACTCATGAAATAAACACATCTGCAGGGCTTTAACACCTGCTATCCATATGATTCAGTTATCAAATGTGGAAGAAGGAAAGCCTTCTGATACCTAAGGGTACACACTTAGGTGACATAAGATTATAATGCTTCCAGTTATTTCTATATCCAGTCTGCTACGTATCTTGTGCGAAATGAAGTCAGAACAAATTGGTGGTGAAACTAAAGTGACGGCTGCAGCCTCCAATTATCTGGGGACTTAGTTCTCATCTAGAGGTCTGTCCTGCAGAAAAGGAGGACAGGCCCCTCCCCTTGCCAGTCAGAACCATAAGCCTCTAGGGTTTCTCTGTTCCCTCCATGCTGTGCTTTAATTAGAGTTTTAGATCAAAATCTTTCTGATCTACAAATGCAGTGAGTAACACAGAGTAAAGTAAAACAAAGACTGAACCTCCTGCATCCCCCGCCCCTAGCTCAGGAACATGTCCAGCACTGCGGGGGCTCCCGGTCTGACCACACCCCTCTCCCTCCATTTCCCTCTGTTATTCTCTAGCTTTGTTTAAGATGCTTCTTCTCTGCTCTTAAACGTTTCTTCAGATGCTCAGCTTACTTAGATCCTCCAGGGATTGCCTTTGCAACCAGTGTCAGAAATATTTTAATTAGAAATCACAGGAAATTTGTGCCGTAACCTCAGTACTTTCTACTGAGTGTGACTCAAGGTCCTTGATATAAAAAGCTAAGATTTATAACCATCCACAATACCCAATTTTCTTGCATAATTACAAGCAACACTTGGATAATGAAATAACACATTTACCTCTTTTGGGACCCTGAATTTCTTCGGACTGCCTCCAATTCTGTCAACAGGGATGAAATCTGGGAAAAGGTTGAATTAACATAAGTAGGTTTAAGCAAATTTGCTTTTCTCCATTTTCTCTGGCCTGAATGAAAGAATCAGTCTCCCCCAGGGCCTCTCAGCTTTAGGTGTTACTCCTCTCTGGTTCCCTCTCCTCTCTGCAACCAGAGGACTATTTCCAAAATGCCAGTTTCTTATTTGCTTTCACTGGCTGAAGACCCTCCAGTGGCCTCCCACAGAGAATAAAGCCCAAGCTCCTTACAGTGACCTCCCAGGTTCTCACTTCCTCTCATATCTCCAGCCTTATCCCTCACTACACCCAAATGATGCTTGGGTGAAACGAACACTCTCCCTCCACTGAGCTATGCTTTGTCTCATCTCTGTCCATTCCGTTCCCTCTGCTTAGAACAGCCTTAGGTGCCAGCTTAATGTCATTTCTTGGAGGTCCTCCCCAATTCAAGGTGCCCACTGACTATGTGCTACTATACACCTTTTCTTTCTATTATCATGGTCTTTTTAAAAATTATATAATAATTGCTTATTAGTTATCTCTTGATTTCAAGGCCAGAGATGCTCCAAGGAGGCAGAGCTGGCATGTGTCTGGTTCATCGGCACCCTTAGCACGGTCCCCCAGCACGCTGCGGGACCACAGAAGATACTACCCTAATATTTGCAGAAGGAGAAAGTAAAAGAGCCTGACCCGGTCTGAGGCCTGCTGCAAATGGTGTTGAAGAAGAGAACCTTTCCAGACTGAGGAACACTTGCTCAAGCTTTGTGACAAGCTCCCTGGCTATTTATCCAAACTGCTCCGGGCACAATCAAGTCAATGAAGGACCAGACAGTAAGAACACATGGGCAGGACTTCAAAGAGTGACTGAGTTCATTCTTCCCGACTGCTAAGGTGAGTGACCTTTCTAAAGGTTCTAAGAGGCCTAGAGTTCATCTCCAGAGTGGTACAGGAGGAAGAGAATTGGACTAGGAACCTGGAGATGAAGAGTTCCTACTTTGCCATCACGGGGCGAGCTCACTCTGAAACTCCTAGGGGAGAGTTCAGCTTCCTCGTGGGTGAAAGGAGCTGAGCCAGAGCAATGGAGATTCGCTTAGCTCTTCCCCTCTATGCTGTCGTGACATTAGTGATAACCTGTAGAGGCTCCCACATGAGGCTGCATTCCAATCTGAACAAACACTCCCATGACTGCGCAGGAAGATGGTCATAGGACTGTACCATTTTGAATCAGTAGGAATTTAAAAAGCACATACATGAAATGCCTAGTGTTCTGACAACTTGAGGTTATAGAAAGTTCTTCAATTGCCACGTGAAAAACCTAGCCATAGGTATTTTGAAGAAAAAAAAAATGCAGTGGGAGAGCAGGATTTATGGTCTGTGAGCTGTAGACTAATTCTAATAACATTCTGTATGAGTTTAGGTTTGTGATATCAAACAAACTCCCTTCTTTAACATGAAACCACCTTAAGAGGTTTGAACTATGATTAATGGGTTCACATTAAGAAGGCTTGTGAATCATTAACTGAGTATCAGACAAGTTGTGAGGAACACAAATTATTAGCAATGTGAGGTTTCAACCCATCTGCTAACTGAGGGTTGCCAGGGCCTGAAACCTGGCCACATAGGGTGCCCTTTGCATGTTCCCACCAGTTACTGATGGTGAAGACCTATGTAAATATTTTTAGAACCCTAATTAAAAGTAGCTGTGAGGTAACACAATTCCCTTGGCAGTGACCTCCTTCCTAGTTACATATTTTAAAAACTTTGAAAAAAATCTGAGGAAGCCTCAGAAAGCAGCAGAGAGAGAAACCAGCCACGCAGGGCAGGCAAGACAGCGGGCAGGTTCCAAGTGAGCCAGTGGAGGGGCAGGCCTGAGTCACACACACCCCAGGCTTCTTCTGATAGAACCCTTCAGTTCTTAAATCACTCTCGTGGGAGTTCAGTTCAGTCACTCAGTCATGACTGACTCTTTGAGACCCCATGGACTGCAGCACACCAGGCCTCCCTGTCTATCACCAACTCCCCTAGTTTACTCAAACTCAAGTCCATTGAGTCGGTGATGCCATCCAACCATCTCATCCTCTGTCATCCCCTTCTCCTCCCACCTTCAATCATTCCCAGCATCAGGGTCTTTTCAAATGAGTCAGCTCTTCGCATCAGGTGGTCAAAGTATTGGAGTTTCAGCTTCAACATCAGTCCTTCCAATGAATATTCAGGACTAATTTCCTTTAGGATGGACTGGTTGGATCTCCTTGCAGTCCAAGGGACTCTCAAGAGTTTTTTCCAACACCACAGTTCAAAAGCATTTCAGTGTCCTATCTTTTTGCCTTTTCATACTGTTCATGGGGTTCTCAACGCAAGAATACTGAAGTGGTTTGCCATTCCCTTCTCCAGCTTCCGTGGGAATAGAGTGACTAATGAGGACAGAAGGCTGGTAACAATCAAACCTGGCAGATTGAAGTTTCTCAACAAAGGAAAGCAATTGGCGCTCAGACGTAAGACATTGTCTTAAGGCCCAGGTCTTTGTGGCTTTCCCAAAACAAACTGCTCACTTGCCCAGGCCCTGTCCCCAGTGTAAACCTGACAGATTCTTTCCCCAGGAATCCATGCCAGAAATCTGCCTTGATGTGAGAGGTGGGCCCAAGCCACTCTCTGAAAGCCCACTTCAGTTCTATTCATGAAATGAAGCCAGAATTCAGAACTAGAGGGAGAATCTGACCAGCTAACATCTAGTAGCTCCAGCTCTGCCATCAAACGACTGGACCCACTTGGACAAACATGGTGCTCTCAAGCAAATATGTGAGGAGTTGAAGTCTTTCTACTAGAATGGAGGTGATCATACTACCTTGGTGCTCTCTCTCTTGTCATCAAAAAGCTCCACCTTGAAGTATTTGCCATTAAGGGAAACGGAGGCAGACGGCTCTGAGTCGTGAAATTCGGACAAGGTCAAGGCACTGAGTTGCTCCTCCAGGGAGAGGGCCAGACCTTCACTCTTCAGCTCCGTCGGATCCAGGGCCTAATGGGAATCAGACAGGGGACACAGCAAATGGGCGGCTGAGGCAGCAAGCCACTGGACTTGCCAAAGTGCTGACTGTTTAACACTGCACGTGGCAAAATGTTTTGTAATTTACCATCAGTACCCCCTTGAGTAAACCCAGATTAAAATGAAGTCTTACAAGTTTTTCTCACCAGATCAAAAATAAACCAAAGTGGAACTTTTTAGAAAATTGCCAGATAGACTACAAGATTATTCTATTTGCCCCAGCTGGAACAATAGAGCTAATTAAGCTATTGATAATCAAGACATAATTTACAGTACTACCAAAAAAAAAGACACATTACTTCAATGCCTCAAAGAAATAGCACATTTCAATAAAAACTTTTTAAATAAAAAAATTTTCAAGTACTAAGCAGTTTTTTTTTCTGTTCATAAAAATGATATGTGCTTATTACAGAAAACCTGGAAAAGTTCAGAAGAGTATAAAGAAAAGAATCATTGATGACCAAGGAGAAAATAATATAAATTCTAACTGCCAAGGAGGAAAAAAAGTAACACATTTCTCTTTTTTTCATTGAAGTATAGTTAATTTACAAAGTTCTGTTAGTTTTGAGCATACAGCAAAGTACTTCAATTTTATATCCATATATATTCCTTTTCAGGTTTTTTTCCACTATAGGACACTACAAGATACTGAGTTTAGTTCCCGGTGCTATACAGTAGGTCCTTGTTGTTACCTATTCAATATATAGTAGTACGTATATGTTAACCCCAAACTCCTAAATTATTCCTCCCCCCAGCCAGCCCTCTGCTATCCCCTTTGGTAACACTGTATGTTTTCTATGTCTGTGAGGCTATTTCTGTTTTGTAAATAAGTTCATCCATATCATCTTTTTTGGATTTCAGTTGTCTTTCTCTTACTTACTTAATACGAACTCGCTAGGTCCAACCATGTTGCTGCAAATGGCATTACTTCATTCTTTTTTCCGACTAATATTTCACTGTATGTATGTATGCGTGCATATATGTGCATATATATATGTATACATATCACATCTTTTTTATCCACTATTCTGTTGATGGACATTTAGGCTGCCTCTACAACTTGGTACTGTAAATAGTGTTGCTATGAACACTGGGGTGCATGAACCTTTTTGAAATAGTTTTCTCTGGCATGTGCCCAGGAGTGTGATTGCTGGATGGTGTGGTAACTCTATTTTTAGCTTTTTAAGGAACCTCCATGCTGTTTTCCACAGTGGCCGCACCCACTTACATTCTCACCAACAGGGTAGAATGGTTCCTTTCTCTCCACACCATCTTCAGCATTATTTGTAGACTTTTTAATGATAGCCATTCTGATCAGTGCAAGGTGGTGCCTCACTGTGGTTCTGATTTGCATTTCTCAAATAATTAGCAACATTGAGCATCTTTCAATGTATCTGTTGCTCATCTGTATGTCTTCTTTGAAGAAATGTCTATGTGAATCTTCTGCCATGTTTTGATTGGGTTGTTTGGCTTTTTGGTATTAGCTGTATGAGTTGTTTGTGTATTTTGGAAATTAATCCCTAGTCAGTGGCACTGTTTGCAAATATTTTCTCCCAATCCATAGGTTGTCTTTTCATTTTGTTTACGGTTTCTTTTGCTTGCAAAACCTTTTAAGTTTAATCAGGTCCCGTTTGTTTATTTTTGCTCTTATTTCCATTACTCTAGAGAACAAATCCAAAAACATATTGCTGAAATTTATGTCTGAGTGTTCTGCCTGTAACATATTCTTCTTAATTATGAATGTGCCTCTACCCATTGTAGAGACAACTTTTCCAACTGTATAAATACTTGAGTTTTCATAACTAGACTTATTAGCTTTACGACACCCTAAAATACCAAAGTATTCACAAATGGTTTCCTTTTTAATGAGGTAGTACTATTTTCTATTCTAAAGTAAAGCTTTTTTTAAAAATAAAATAAATAATAAAAACTGTTCTCAACATCATGGGAATTATCTCAAGATCACTAATGATTAAAATATAGTAAAATACGCAGTCCCATCTTTGCTGCCCCACCAAAAAACAAAACACCCTCGAATCCCATCTTGCTTGACCCGGCAGACGGGAGCCCAGGCACAGGAGCCTGAGGGGAGCCCTCCGCGGCCCCCGGGACCCACACCGGCGCTCTGCTCACCGACTTCAGCAGAGAGAGGTGGCAGCAGCACTGGCGGAGCCGAAGCAGCTGTGACAGGATGTGGACGGTGCTGGCGGTCGCCCAGCTGGCGGCCGAGGAGGGCCCAGGCCCGTGGGACCCAAACTCCTGGGCCACTTCCAAGAAGGAAACCAGACATGGGAAAGAGCACAGTGTTTAAAACAGAAACATGGGGAAGACCCGTGAACTAAACGAGGAGATTTGAAACCTGCTTTGATCTGAGCTTCAATAACACAGTTCTAACTCACTTCTCTGCTAATGAAGAAAAACAAAATACTCATTTTCTCTACAGAACTACTGTATTTGCATTTCAATAAAACAGATTTCAGAAATAACTAAAAACAAGTTTACATCACCAGGTCTGGTGCTCACAGATTATATTTTACTTTAGTTTGAGGTTCCAAGCTAAAGTCAAGTCTCCATTATCAAGAATTCACGACCCCCATTTCTGTAAGTTTACCAAATCTGCAGCCATATTTTCATAAGTTTCTGTATTTACAAGTGTCCCACTGCTCACCTCTATTGAATGGATTGTCAGGGCTTCTTCCAGATTGGTTGCTCCCACTTTCATGTCTTTTTAGATAGTACTGCAGAGCCAACCTGCCTCAGATCAAGAAACAAAATGCACATATAGTGGTCACTGAGACCAAACAGCTTTACCATGGTCGCTGCCTAACTGTGATAGTGGCAGGACCTTGAAGAAACATAGAAGTGGACTTCTTGGACCTCCCTGGTGGCCCAGTCGTTAAGGATCCACCTGCCAATGCAGGGGACATGGGTTCAATCCCTGCTCTGGGAAGATCCCACATGCAGGGGGGCCACTAAGCCTGTGTGTCACAGCTACTGAGCCCACATGCTTTAGCCCATGAGCCTATGCTCTGCAACAAGAGACGCCCCGAAATGAGGAGCCAGCGCACCACCAGGAAGAGCAGCTCCCGCCTGCTCCAGCTAGAGAAAGCCTACGTTCAACAACAAAGACCCACCACAGCCAAAAATAAATAAATTAATTTTTTAAAAAGTGGAAAAGTGGACTTGTTAAATGAAGGCAGGCTCACAGCAAGCACTGGCCAAAGGTAATAAAAATAATTAAAAGCAAAATCATTTAAAAATGATTAATAAATACTAACAAGCTTATTGTAATATTAGTATTACATTCTATATCAATTTAATATTAAATATGTAACAGTAATATATTATTAATTAGTTAAGATTAATATTAAAATGTTTATTAATAAATATAAGATCTACAAAGAGGAAAAAACTTAATCACTTAGGAAGGTTTGATGAACAGCTTCTTAAAAGTTCTGGTGAGAGGCTGGATAAGAGGTCAAAGGTCAAAGAGATGTACTAGGTTGGCCAATATTTTCCTAATACAGCCCCACAGCGATCAGAAAGACCTGGTGACAGTGTGCACAGCCTAGGCCTTCCATGCAAGAAAGCCAGTGAACAGGCTCGCTGTGTATATGAGGCAAAGGTCAGCTGGGGGCGAGGTGAGAGAACAAGGGAGCTTTTGTAAAAAGGACCACCAATATTCAACTTGTCCGTAATACCGTAACTGCAGTTAGAGGAACCTTGACTCAATCCCAAGCAAGAACAAGAATAAACAAGAATAAACAGCTGTGAGAAGGTGCTTCTTCACTGCACATACCTAGATCTTGCAAAAAGGACACTATAGACAGTCTCTTCGTCTTCAGAGAGTTTTAAACGGTGCAACTGAAATTTACGCTGGGGCAGCACCACCTGGAAAAGTGAAAGACAAAAGAAGCTGCAGTGAAGTTCTACAATTAACTGCGTATTACGGAGCATGTTCCCCAGAGTTGACACTGGGAATCTAGTCAAGCCTTCGATGGCAGCGCCCACCCTCCCCTGAGAGCAGAATGGCTGTAACACACCACAAAACAGGACAGCTATGACCCCGGGGGCAGGACAGCAACTCAAGGGCCTCTGTGTAGGAGCATGGGAGACTCGGGAGCTTCTGAAGCAAAGGCTATGGCAGTGCAATGAGAGTCAAGAACACAGTCACCCTCCTTCCTAACCCCCCACATCCACCCAGCGACAAGTGTCAGTGGGATTACCAAGGGCTTGCCGGCGGAGTCCAGCTGGTCCTTTGTTCTCCTCAGCAAAAGGGTCCTGGTTAAGATATTTAACCGTTCTCCTCCTTTCTTTGAGCCATTGTCTACTTGACTCTTCCACAGCTTAAACTCATCAAATGGAGAACAACGGAGAAATCTTTTTCATCAGAGGACGGAGAACAGGAAACAAGCATGGGATGATGGAGGAGAGAGTCAAAGACAGACATAAGAGGAAAAGCATACCAGGTTTCACATGTCATCCCAACCAATGCGAAACGTCAATTTCACAGCAAAGCTCTGCTAGACAGAGCAAAAGGGTCCAAGTCAACAACCACATCATAAAACCACATCATACAAACGTGCCTTTTCCCATTAAAATGTCTATATCACCACAACAGGACATATAACCAATAGCTAGAATTCATTCCTAAAGGTTCGAAGGCTAATATAGAAATTCTATATCCTCTTATGCGCTGACTTAAATAAAAGCAAATATTTAAAAATCAGCATTCTTTTCTGTTTGCTTCAAATCAACTGTAGCCCTGACCTCAGGCCATATGTTTTAAAGCAGAAGTAACTGAAAACATTCCTAGGACTTAAAAAAGTGACTTTTGTTTCCTTTAACTAGTCCTGTATTTTTCCACATAGAAGGACTGCATGTCATGAAAGTCCTGTATCAGCCAGTCAATCAACAGATTATATTCTCATAAATATTAATTCTCCTGTCCCTTAAATGTTGACAGGTTTGCCACCTGCTAGACATGCTAATCTGGCGTACACACTGGCGATACGAGATATGAAATAATCAAGAAGGGTTACCGACAGGGCTCACATCTACCTAATCTCAAAGAGTGTACTCACTTCAGCAGTGAATACATGTCCAACAAGTTGTTCTGAATCGGTGTTCCAGTGACAGCCCACCGGGCTTGGGCCTGGAGCTTACACACGGCCATGGAAGTCTGCACCCGGGGATTCTTAATGTTGTGAGCTTCATCCAATATGATTCGAGCCCACGTTACTCGAAGCAAAGGTGATGACGTACCCTGGAAGAAACACAAGTGAAATCTAGCAGAAATATAGGAAAACATGTGTGTCTTCCAGCCAATAAGGGGAAATAAGCAAATTTCACAGACTCACTCTTATCTTCAAGTTTGAGGGCCTAGATCAGGTACACTGAAATAAGGATTAAGCTTAAGAAATCAAGAGCAGAAACTCAATGAGTACAAATAAACAAGTCACTTGACTTCCCAATTGTTGAGCACAAGATGTTTAAGGGTAAAATGTTTCCTAATTTTAGTTTTCTGTATTCTTTCAACCCACTTTCAAGCAATGACCACGGGTAAGGGATACACTAGCTGTCAAGCCTGCAAAGTCATTCAATCAATAAAAGATTTACTCACTTTCCCTAAATTTACAATAATTCACTAAAAATTTACTAAAAGTCGACTTTATTTTCTTTCTTGGCCATACCACACAGCATGCGTGATCTCAGTTCCCCAATCAGAGATCAAACCCATGCCCCCTGCAGTGGAAGCATGGAGTCTTAACCCCTGGGTCACCAGGAAAATTCCCTAAAAGTCTCCTTTTACATGTAAGATACTAAGCCAGATACAAAGATCATTTCCTCTCTTCAAGGAGCTCACAATCTAGCCGGGGAGAAAAAATAAAACAAGCACAAAGATAATTATATACAATGTATATACAGCAAGTCCTACTAGATGATTTAATAAGGAACAGTAGGAAGCTAGTGGGTCTTGCTCACTGCTGTATACCTGAAATAGCATCTGGCACACGGTAGATACTCAATATTTGCATAATGAATGGAGTGTCGAGGTATAAGCCAGCAGCAGGTGCCAAGAGATGCATTTGACCACAGAGGGCAGGAAAGCACTCCATTCAGAGGGAGAACAGCTAAACAACACGACAGAGTATGGAGGGAAGTACAGCCCTTGGTACAGCTGAGCATGGGGTGCCCCTGGGAGGGAGGCAGGCGGGTAGGGAACAAGGGACACTCAGGAAGGGCAAGACTGTACAAGGCCTAAAAAAATCATTTAAAGGAATGAGGGTTTTAGCCTGAAAGCTAAGAGAAACCATTGAGGAAGCTGAAAAGTTAATCATCTACAAGAAGGCAGAGCTGGTCATGAGATGGGTAAGTACTCTAGTCAGTTCAATCACTCAGTCCTGTCCGACTCTTTGTGATCCCAAGGACTGCAGCACACCAGGCCTCCCTGTCCATCACCAACTCCCGGAGTTTACTCATTCATGTCTATCAAGTCAGTGATGCCATCCAACCATCTCATCCTCTGCCATCCCCTTCTCCTCCTGCCTTCAATCTTTCCCAGCATCAGGGTCTTTTCAAATGAGGCAGTTCTTCACATCAGGTAGCCAAAGTATTGGAGTTTCAGCTTCAAATCAGTCCTTCCAATGAACACCCAGGACTGATTTCCTTTAGGATGAACTGGTTGGATCTCCTTGCAGTCCAAGGGACTCTCAAGAGTCTTCTCCAACACCACAGTTCAAAAGCATCAGTTCTTCGGCACTCAACTTTCTTTGTAGTCCAACTCTCACATCCATACATGATTACTAGAAAAACCATAACTTTGACTAGATGGACCTTTGTTGGCAAAGTAATGTCTCTGCTTTTTAATATGCTATCTAGGTTGGTCATAGGTTTTCTTCTAAAGAGTAAGCATCTTTTAATTTCATGGCTGCAATCACCATCTGCAGTGATAAGTCTCACACTGTTTCCGTTGTTTCCCCATCAATTTGCCATGAATTGATGGGACCAGAGGCCATGATCTTAGTTTTCTGAATGTTGAGTTTTAAGCCAACTTTTTCACTCTCCTCTTTCATGTTCATCAAGAGGTTCCTTAGTTCTTCTTCACTTTCTGCCATAAGGGTAGTGTCATCTGCATATCTGAGGTTATTGGTATTTCTCCCGGCAGTCTTGATTCCATCTTATGCTTCATCCAGCCCAGCATTTCACATGATGTACTCTATGTATATGTTAAATAAGCAGGGTGACAATATACAGCCTTGACGTACTCCTTTCCCGATTTGGAACCAATCTGTTGTTCCATGTCTGGTTCTAACTGTTGCTTCTTGACCTTCACACAGATTTCTCAGGAGGCAGGTCAGGTGGTCTGGTATTTCCATCTCTTTAAGAATTTTACAGTTTGTTGTGATCCACACAGTCAAAGGCTTTGGCATAGTCAATTTAGCAGAAGTAGATGTTTTTCTGACACTCTCTTGCTTTTTTGATGATCCAACGGATGTTGGCAATTTGATCTCTGGTTCCTCTGCCTTTTCTAAATCCAGCTTGAACATCTGGAAGTTCATGGTTCAAGTACTGCTGAAGCCTGGCTTGGAGGATTTTTGAGCACTACTTTTGCTAGTATGTGAGATGACTGTAATTCTGTGGTAGTTTGAACATTCTTTGGTATTGTCTTTAGGACTGGAATGAAACCTGACCTTTTCCAATCCTATGGCCACTGCTAAGTTTTCCAAATTTGCTGACATATTGAGTGCAGCACTTTCACAGCATCATATTTTAGGATTTGAAATAGTTCAACTGGAATTCCATCACCTCCACTAACTTTGTTCATAGTGATGTTTCCTAAGGCCCACTTGACTTGGCATTCCAGGATGTTTGGCTCTCGGTGTGTGATCACAACATCGTGGTTATTTGAGTCATGAAGATCTTTTTTGTATAGTTCTTCTGTGTATTCTTGCCAACTCTTCTCAATATCTTTTGCTTCTGTTAGGTCCATACCATTTCTGTCCTTTACTGTGCCCATCTTTGCAGGAAATGCTCCCTTGGTATCTCTAATTCTCTTGAAGAGATCTCTAGTCTTTCCCATTCTATTGTTTTCCTCTATTTCTTTGTAACGATCACTGAGGAAAGTTTTGTATCTCTCCTTGCTATTCTTTGGAACTCTGAATTCAAATGGGTATATCTTTCCTTTTCTCCTTTGCCTTTCCCTTCTCTTCTCAGCTATTTGTAAGTCCTCCTCAGACAACTATTTTGCCTTTTTACATTTCTTTTTCTTGGATGGTCTTGCTCACTGTCTCTTGTACAATGTCATGGACCTCCATCCATAGTTCTTCAGGCACTCTGTCTATCAGATCTAATCCCTTGAATCTATTTCTCACTTGCATTGTATAATCGTAAGGGATTTGATTTAGGTCATACTCGAATGGTCTAGTGGTTTTCCCTACTTTCTTCAATTTAAGTCTGAATTTGGCAATAAGGAGTTGATCTGAGCCATAGTCAGCTCCCAGTCTTGCTTTTACTGACTGTATAGAGCTTCTCCATCTTTGGCTGCAAAGAATGTAATCAATCTGATTTCGGTATTAATCATCTGGTGATGTCCATGTATACAGTCATCTCTTATGTTGTTGCAAGAGGGTGTTTACTATGACCAGTGCGTTCTCTTTGCAAAACTCTGTTAGTCTTTGCCTTGCTTCATTCTGTACCCCAAGGCCAAATTTGCCTGTTACTCCAGATATCTCTGGACTTCCTAGTTTTGCATTCCAGTCCTCTATAATGAAAAGGACATCTTTTTTGGGTGTCAGTTCTAGAAGGTCTTGTAGGTCTCCATAGAACTGCTCAACTTCAGCTTCTTCAGCATTACCAGTTGTGGCATAGACTTGGTATGCCAAGACTTGGCATAGACAATAGATGATTATGATACTGAATGATTTGCCTTGGAAACAGAGATCATTCTGTCATTCTTGAGACTGCACCCAAGTACTGCATTTCAGACTCTTCTGTTGACTATGAGCACTCAGTCGTGTCCAAGTCTTTGGGACCCCATGGACTGTAGCCTACCACACTCCTCCATCCATGGGATTTTCCAGGCAAGAGTACTGGAGTGGGTTGCCATTTCCTTCTCCAGAGGATCTTCCCGATCCAGGGATCGAATCCCACATTGTAAGCAAGATGCTTTACTGTCTGAGCCACTAGGGAACTCTATGAGGGCGACTCCATTTCTTCTAAGGGATTCTTGCCCACAGTAGTAGATACAGTGGTCATCTGAGTTAAATTTACCCATTCCAGTTCATTTTAGTTCACTGATTCCTAAAATGTCGATGTTCACACTTGCCATCTCCTGTTTGAGACGAGTCATGCCGTGTAGCCATGAGCCATGCTGTGTAGGGCCACCCAAGACAGACGGGTCATGGTGGACAGTTCTGACTCAATGTGGTCCACTGGAGAAGGGAATGGCAAACCACTTCAGTATTCTTACCTTGAGAACCCCAAGAACAGCATGAAAAGGCAAAAAGATAGGACACTGAAAGATGAACTCCCCAGGTCGGTAGGTGCCCAATATGCTACTGGAGATCAGTAGGGAAATAACTCTTGAAAGAATGAAGGGATGGAGCCAAAGCAAAAACAACACCCAGCTGTGGATGTGACTGGTGATGGAAGTAAAGTCCCATGCTGCAAAGAACAATATTGCATAGGAACCTGGAATATTAGGTCCACCAATAGAAATCACCCCAAACACAGGAAGTTGTGAATATTCTATTGCACTAAGAATAAAAGTATATGCAAAACAGCAGGTCTTGGAACAACACTGTATTTTCAGGGGGGAAAAGCCCATAAGAGTTATGCAATAAAGCCTCTACATAACTGAGACTAGCCTGGAAACAGCAACATTCAGGTTTTTTCCCTTGGTTATTGTTTAAGCCTCTGGCCCACTGTAGCCTATTTCTTTGCAACCCCTTTTCCTGGGAGTTGGAGTAAAGGCAGGGAATAATGCCTTAGTATCAAAATACTAGTCCTGACACTGAATACAAAACACATCCTGAGAGTACCCCCCAAAGACTCTCAAACAAACACTGCAACAAGCAAAGCTTCCCTATATTCACACCATGATCAGCACAACTGCAATGTAGTCATTATTTCTAAAAAACAGCAAACTGCATCTCCACCTTCAGCACTGAGGAGGACATCTACAAGTAAAAGAGAAGGGACAGGGGAAAGAACTCTGTTTCCTCAGGAGAAGCAGCACGAATGCTAAGGACCCCAGTAGCGGGGACGTTTCCATCTGTGATGCTGTGAAAAGACTCCTGTTAAACAATCTGTGGTTCTGACCCTACTTCCCCACCAGGGTCCACGCCTCACCTCCACACTGGGGTTTGCACCCGGAATCTGTTCGTCTTGTTTCACTGTGGGGATCTCCTTGGCCAGGAGGCTGTAGGTGGTGATCACGATGTCGTATGTGAAGAGGCTGCAGATATAACACAAAGCAAATGGTAAATCATCCAGCATGACTCTGACAAAGTGAGACAGAGTTGATTCCTTCACAAAAATACCTCCAGCAGAACCCATTAATTTGTGTCAATTCACACACACACACACACACACACACACACACACACACCCCCTGAAGAGGTAAACTTTACACACTTGACTTCCTTATCGCTTACCACTGGTCATTTTTACAGACTACTTACTGTAACTAGAACAGCCCCCCTCTTCCCAGCCAAGTCACAAAGGATCATCTCTGGCTAAAGACAAATTAAGCTTGATGAGATCTGACAAGAACAGAAAGTTGGGCAGGATTGGGATTTAATATTTAGTTAATTTGACACAAATGATTCTAAAGTCCCAAGGAAGTAAGAAACCTCTGAAGTACTGTTCATCTTATATCAACAGTGCTTTCTCCTCATTGTTCTGTAATGGATTCATGAAAACCCATTCATCTAGCTCTGACATTTGGGCACAAAAATACATGCTGTACACTTTCAGCTCCCCTTGCCTATACTTTTTACATGTAAAGATTCTTAATGAAAAGCACAAACCTTTCTCCAAGGAAGCTTAATATTTGTACCTTAGAGAACTTCAGTAAACACTTTTGATAAAGATGACATGTGAATTTGGAGAAGCAGTGATGCCTACTTGTTGCCTTAGCATCATAAAAGGGTGTCTGACTGAGAATGAGTCCTATCAGTCAGCTAGTGCACTCAGAACACCAAACCCAGTACAATCAAAATGCAAATCATATAAGATAGAACTGACTTCTAAACAAAAATCTATAGTACTCTAAGCCAGAGAAAGCATGCAGGATGGCCACTACTGCCCTGATTCCATTTGTCTGCTGAAATGACTACTAGTCATGAGAGCTGTGCCCTTAAGACTCAGGGTCACCATTCTGGCAATTCACCCCCAAGAGAGCACTGTGTTGTTCTTTAAGAGATAAAATATCCAGTATCAGAGGTTGGGGAGAGAGATTACTTAGCAGGAAAAACAACTCAGTTCTTGCCTAGATCAGCAAGTACTCATTCCAGACCATCATATCATAATCAAGAACAAAAAACAGGTCCTGTAAAACCAAAAGACAAAGAGTAGGACTACAATCACCACCTGGGGAAACATCTTCTCTCCTCCTTCCTGGTCATCCCCTTTAGGAATTCAGTTAGGTTTAATCCTAAACTTTTGAATCCAAACTTCTTAGATGGTTCACATATGAAAAACACAGCCATAAACATTTAACTAGCATATATCAACTAATCATTAATATTACATCAAGATGCTCTATTAAGACTGAGTTGGTTCCATTTACACTAACAGAAAAAGAATGTGAATTTGGAATCAGATATTCAATCATGAAATAATTGTGACATATTCCTTTTACCAAGGGAACTCTGCTACTTCCTAGCTGACAATTCAGGTATCTCAGGCTAACTTGCAAGGCATCTTGTTGAGAACGATGACAGGATATAGCAACAGAACACCAGTCTCTCTAAAAATGCATCCCTTAGGTGAAGGCTGTTTGGTGATGATTGTGCCTGTGGCCTTCACAAATACCATTAGCCTTGATTAAATAAAATATCAGAGGGCACATAAGGTCAACATGACCCTTAAGCCAAGATGCTGAACACCTCATACTGATGGCAACATTTCTGCACTTACACTTTTGCATGTTGATTCCGGTTTGGCCCATGATACAGACAAACTCTTAATCTGTTGTGGCTCACATGTTTCTCCACCTCATTTTTCCAATGATGAATCAGAGAAGCAGGACAGATGATTAGTGTTCCATGAGAAGTGAACTCAGAGGAGTCTTGAGAGGGGGGAAAAAAATCAACAGCTAGTTACACTCATTAAATAGCTTTGACTTCTTCAAGGCATTACCTCTTTTCCTTGACTGATGTCTATTCATTTAATCAATATTTTTAACAACTGTTGCTCTTATTTCTACATATAGCTTATACCTTGGAGATACTGCAGGCTGGGATCCAGACCACAGCAATAAAATAAATATCACAATAAAGAGTCACACAAAACTCTGCGGTTTCCCAGTGCATATGAAAATTATGTTTACACTACATTATAGTCTGTTAAGTGTTCAATAGTATAATGCTTTTTTAAAAGTTACATAGTTTAAAAATACATATTTATTGCTAGACAGTGGTAACATCATTTGTAATCTTTTTACTGATGGAGGGTTTGAAATATTACAAGAATTACCAAAATGTGACATGAATGGAGACATGAAGTGAGGAAATGCTGTTGGAACACGGTGCCAAAAACACAGGGTTGACACAGCCCCTCAACATGTAAAAACAAAACACTGTTTGTGAAGTGCAATAAAATGAGGTACGCATGAAGTGGAATAGAAACTGGAAAAAAAATAATCTTTTAACTCAAACAATTATTTGTTTCTTTCCCCCTATAAAAGTGGAAGAGAGGCTAAACAGGGAGAGGAGAGAGGCTAGTACATTACTTCAGTTTAAAAACCAAAAAACCCCAGTGCACTTTCCCAGTGGCGAGAAGATAGAAGCTGGGTCATTTCCTAACTCTTCGTTGATTCATTACAGGGCAGTATTATTTATTACCTTCCTTTGAAAAGCATACCTTAATTACACTCATATTGAAGAATAAGTACCAAGTCCTCTAGGATAAGCAAACACTACTTCAGAGTCAGACAGCGGTGGAGTGTTTGTACCTGTGCCCCCGTGCATGCCCACGGGCACACAGGTGGCTGCTTCACACAGGGATGAGGACCCAGCTGCAACAGGGGTCGACGGAGGCCCTGAGAGCAGACCCTGAGAGCAGACGGCCAGAGTCTCTGACTGTCTAACCAACCGAGAAATATATTTGTGTACATGCAGTTTACATGTGGTGTCATCTATATATAATATACAGGACCTTTAAAGTACTTATACAGTTTTTACATTTTAAAAACAGAGATAGAAATAAGAGAAACTCTCTAGAATCTGGAAATTTCTGGAATTTCAGAAACATGGAAAACTGTCTACTATGGTGGCTGAAGTCTGAATGTGTTATAGATCTTCCTTCAAAAAATAATATTTTAACTATTTGGGTCTACCCTGTAGTTATGTTCTCAACATTAACAAAAACAATCATTAGCTTTAAACTAAGATTTTTAGACTTTTAGCTGCCACCATAAAACTGTTTCTAATCACAGGCCAAGCTAACCTTATATTTAAAGGAAAAAAAATGATCACTTCTAGTTAGCATACTCAGTGTCAGAAATGACAGTATAGGAAAGTAACAGTTTCCCAAAAAATTAAATATGACCAAAGGCATCCTTTCATGGCTGAAAAACTTCCACTCTCCACTGCCTCACGTCCTTTAGGAAGCAGAAGGCTAGCAAGACACTTTGGAATACCATTTTTGGAAAGCCAAGTCAAAGCTGTGGTTTTGTCCTTTTCTTCGCTTTTCTTTTGATTCTTTTGGGTCAGGATGAGTGCAATCATTGTTAGGGTTTTTCCTAACCCCATATCATCCGCTGGAAAATGAACAAAAAAAATAGGAGAGGTAATTACTTTGGGCAAGGAATCAGCTCAACTTCAAGAGATGTGGCCCGGGGGGTAGATATCAGCCTGGTCCCTATGCTGCCAGCACCACTCCAGTCACTATGCTTTGCCTCCTCTAATGAAGCCTTTGTCTTATTAAAATGAACACTAACTCTCGCCATTTATTTTGCAATCTAGGTCACAGACATTTATTACGACCTCTGTAAAATTTAAAACTTATTATTTAGATCTTATTCGCGTCTGTGTTGTATTGTTACTTATCCAGTACATTCATTGATTTCTCTCTCTCAGTTTGATGATGTTGCCTGTGTGTTAGTCTCAGTCGTGTCCGACTCTTTGCGACCCCGCTGACTGTAGCCAAGCAGGCTCCGCTGCCCAGAGAATTCTCCAGGCAAGAATACTGGAATGGGTTGTCACTCCCTTCTCCAGGGCATCTTCCTGACCCAGGGATCAAACTCAGGTCTCCTACATTGCCAGCAGATTCTTTACCATCTGAGCCACCAGGGAAGTTCCAGATGTTGCCTAATCTTATTATTTATTGCCCTGCAAAAGCAAAAAGGTCCCAGTAGATATATCCTACTACCCACTTTACTATTGCAATTCTGGAGTTAGAGTTAACTCAAGACAGTCCACTCCATCCCCTTAACCTATTCATCAGTGAAGGTCATAAATTAGCATTTCTTGGGTACCATCATCGTGCTAGTTACTGAGCTTATCCAATTTATTATTTACACCCTATAAAATGGTACTAGTTTCTTTTTAATGGCTTAAATATGCATTCTGACATAAGCAGAAGTAAAATGTCATAGCATGGGCTCTGGTTCAAGTTCTGGCTCTGCCACTGTGCAGAAGGGTTACTACAGCAGCTGACTACTCTCCTCTGAAAGGCCAGCTTACAAGGCTGGCTCTCAGCTAGCACGTGGAAACTCATTTCAGGAGGGGTCCCCCGCTTCCCAGACTGGGAAGAGTGGCTCACCACGCCTTAACTGCTTGGACCCACAGAACAGTTTATACCGAATGCCTGCTTTCCCTCTGGGAATCCCGAATTTCAGTACCCGCCAGCCTGAAGCTGCCTGTGTGGGTTTCTATCCCGCAGTAAAAATCCTGGGTGCCAAGTCTCTAACTAGCTCCGTGGCTGGCATCATTTTGCCTGTGTTTTCGCAGCTTGCTGCTGGGAGATTAAGCAGACACTGAGTGGCTCCGCTCGGACAGGACTTGGGCCCGGTTGCCCCTAGACTGTGCCCTGTGTGCCTTTTTCCCTTGCTGATTTTGATTTATATCGAATCAAAATAACTCAATTATTATTCACTTTGACTGCAATAAATTACACCCATGAATATGATGCTGGGAAAGACTGACGGTGGGAGAAGAAGGGGGCGACAGAGGATGAGATGGTTGGATGGCACCATCAACTCAGTGGACATGAGTTTGAGCAAACTCTGGGAGATGGTGAGGAACAGGAAAGCCTGGAGAGCGGCAGTCCATGGGGTCCCAGAGAGTCGGACACGACTTAGCGACTGAACAGCAACACATGACTATGTGCTGTGCGTTCTAGCAAATCATCCAACCAGGAGGTGATCTTGGGGACCAAGACACAGCCACTTAACTAGCCGTAGTGGACCTCTGTCACGTTTTCTAGAAGTTGAACACCTTGGGAATTTTTAGTGTGATGAGGTCCCAAAGCAGAGCCTGGAAAACTTGCTTCCTGCCTCCTCTGTAGCTAAGGCACCAGCAGCATGACCAGGCTCTACAGAGACTTACACTCACAGCAGACTTTGTTTCAGATGTGAGCAACTTCAGAAGATGAGGCTCCCTGTGAAGCCCTCTCAACAGGAAGGGGTGGAAACAGCAGTGTGTGGCTCTGGGGAGCGGTGCTTTCCTCTACTGCTCCGTGGCACGGAGCAGCCGTATCGTTCTCATAGGACATTCCATTGGTAACTCGACTCCGGCCATTGCTCCTGGAAGTCTGGCCTCCAGCCTGGCCCTCCACATCTTCCAAAGATTCTGTGGGCCACCAGAGAATAAACCCTCCCTCTGCTTCATCAGCCAGAGTCAGTCTCTACTGCCTGCAGCCAAGACCTGACTGACCCTATAGCTGTGTACTGTGGAGCACGTAACTCAGACTTCCTGACTGATGTTATGGCTGTGTACTCCGGAGTGCACAGCTTAAGCTGCCTGACTGATGCTACGGCTGTGTACTCTGGAGGGTGCGGCTTAAGCTTCCTGACCAATCCTATGGCTGTGAACTTTGGAGCTCATGGCTTAAAGCTTCCTGACTGATTCTATGGCTGTGTACTCTGGAGCATGCAGCTTAACCTTCCTGACTTATCCTATGACTGTGTACTCAGAGTGTGCAGTTTAAGCTTCCTGACTGATCCTACAGCTGTGTACTGTGGAGTGTGCAGCTTAAAGCTTTCTGACTGATCCTATGGCTGTGTACTCCAGAGCACGTGGCCTAAGTTTCCTACACTACAGTTTCCTGATCTGTCAAACAGGGTGTTAGAGTAAGTAGCTACCCACAAGAGCTATTGAGAGGACCGAACAAAGCAATGTATTTGTTGGCTCTTATCCTAACACGAGACTCACCCAAAATTCCTCCTCGTGGCTTCTGGCTTTCCCGCCATAGCAGCCAGGCTAACGCCTGCTTCTGGTGTGGCAGCAAAGAGACCTGACGAAGGTAATAACCGAAAGTTAGGTATCGATTCCTGACGAGAGGCTATGCTGGAGCCTGGCCACATGGACTTCCTCCTCCACTTGTTTATTTTCTGTAAGTGACCCTCCCAATACTCTAGCTATCAGATAAGCCGCTCATTTCACCTTGAAGTCCTGGACTCCACTCTCTCACTGAGGGTCACCACATGCCCTGGCCTGCCCAGGACAGTTATCATTCATGCCGACTGCCCAGCCTGTCTATCAAGGGCTGCCTCTGTCACTCGCAAGTGACTGCTGCTTTGTCTGCGTAATCAGTACAAGTCAAGATCTCTGAGGAATCACCCTACTTCTACCAGCCGTTCGGCTGGCTATTACTCGTTATCGCTTCAGTGTGACTCTCCTCTCTGTGGGCAATGTCTCAGTCTGCAGTGCTAGTCATAAGCTGATGGCCCTTTAACTAGGGGCCTCCCTGCTAGTCTTCCCTTCCTCCAGTTTATCTGGAATTCTGTGACATAAATAACCTTCTTAAAACTCTCTGCTCAGATTTCTACAGTGATTCCATAATATCTCTTAAGCTGTGCTATGCTTAGTCGTGTTCAACTCTTTGTGACCCCGTGGACAGTAGACCGCCAAGCTCCTCTGTCCCTGGGAATTCTCCAGGCAAGAACACTGGAGTGGGTTGCCATGCACTCCTCCAGGGGATCTTTCCAATCCAGGGATTGAACCCAGGTCTCCCACATTGCAGGCAGATTCTTTACCATCTGAGCCACCAGGGAAGCCCAAGAATATTGGAGTGGTTAGCCTATTCCTTTTCCAGAGGAATTTTCTGACCCAGGAATCAAACGGGGGTCTCCAGCACTGCAGGTGAATTCTTTACCAGCTGAGCTACTAGGGAAGCCCTCTCTTATGCTAGCCTAATCTAAATTCCTCCACCAATGCTAGGCTCCATAGCAAGAGACTCTTTGTGCTAAGTTACACCACCTGCTGCTCCCAGCTCAGGTGCTGTCGTCACCTGATCATCACTCATTAATATAAATATCTGATTTTCCTTCCGACCACCACTCCCTCTCACTGAAGTGTTTGGTTTCTACCCTATCTAAAGGCTTGCAGATTCTTTAAAGCACAAATAATATTGCCGACCTAGAAAAACTTGTCCTTTATTTCAAATGTCTTTGTATTTTGCATACACTTCACAGTATGTGACAATGAACATTTTCTGTCTTACAATGATTGTCTAATAATCTTACATTGATTGTACAGGCATTGTCACACCAACTAGTTCATTAAAAGCAGCAATTCCTCTGCATCCCTGTGGCACCTATTGAAGCTCAATAAGTGATAAATGCATCTGTTACTGCTACAGACATATAACTTAATGATGTTAAGGAAAAAAAAGTGTTTTTTATTTTCACTGCTAAATAGAAAAAAAGAAAACACCATAAGGGAAACCACTTGAGTGTGATTTGTAGAAAAGATATGTCAGAATGGCTCTCTGGGACTTCCCTGGTGACAGAGTGAATAAGAATTCACTTGCCAATGCAGGGAACACAGGTTCAGTCTCTGGTCCAGAACACTCCACATGCCGTGGAGCAACGAAGCCTGCACCGGAACCCAGGCTCCACAGCAGAAGAAGCCACCTCAAGGAGAAGCCCATGCACCTCAGGGAAGAGCAGCACTCCCTCGCCACATGCAACTAGGGAGGGCTCCTGTGCAGCAACAGAGACCCAGAGCAACCAAAACTAAAAACACATAAATAAAATCTTAAAAAGTAAATTAAAAAAGAAACCAAAAAGGACTATTTAAAGAAAAACAATGAAGAATGGCACTCTGGCAGGCCCTTTCCCAATGGTCAGTCCCCCTCCTCGTGGGCGCTAGGGCATTGTCCATGATACTCTGCCCTACAGGCCTTCCCAGCTCACCTTCAGCCCAGCTGGATCCTCTGCCATGGCGGTCTCCCCAGGACATGACTCAAGAGATCGATGCAGCTCATCAATGGCTTCACTTGTGATCTTCCACACTGCGTGAAGGCCATCCTGGCTCACAGAGCCTGCAGACAAATTGAGGTTGTGAGTATTACATCCTGACCAGAGCTGCAAAAAGGCAATTCACTATTTACCAGATGATGGGTCTGTATGGGCTAAAAATTCTTGCCTCCAGATTCTCCTAGGTGCTCTGGCTGCTTTAGCCCCATTCTCTGTATGTCCATGTTTTAAAGTTCACATTAATAAGTGCTCTAATAAAGGACAAAGTAATAGAAAGTATAACTAAAATATATGATTATCTATCTTTTTTTTTTTCAGCTTTGAAGAGGTGGCAGAGAAAACAATACCATCAGAATTTTTGGAAAAAAAGACCCCTGGGGCTGGATTCCAAGAAGAAAAGCCAGCAATAGAAGAGACCGAGCTAGAGGAAGTTGTCAAACTTTAGGCAGAGAGAGACAGCCCCAAATATGCACATCCCAAGGTGCCTAGACTGCCCCGGGAATACTTCAGTGTTGGAGACCACTCATTCTATTAACATACAGAGAACTTCTAGTGAGGTTAGGTAATAAACACAAGCACCTTAGCTGGTTGCAAATTTAGGCATGAAGTACCCAAAAATAGATTTCTAGATGAACAAAAATTAATTATCCACTTAAATGTTAAAATGTTTTTAAATGAAAATCTTTTTTAATGGGATTCTTTCCTAAACATATTACATAACTTCTTACCTTAATAATCCACCTTAATTTCTCTAGGCAACTCCATCACCATGGTGATGACTGAATGATGTCTGGAGCATAGCTAAGCTGTGCCACTGGACTAAATATGTTTTCTTTTTTGTTTCAGTGGAAGTAGTTAATTCACAATACTGTGTTAGTTTTAAGTGTACAGCAAAGTGACTCAGTTATATGTATTTTTTTATGTATTCTTTTCCATGATAGGTTATTATAAGATACCCCAGTGCTATACAGTAGATTCTTGCTGCTTATCTAGTTCACCTATGGAAGTACATTTTCTCTGTGCCCTTTTAGAGGGATCCTTGTGTCACATGGCATCCTGTCTATCCCTTACCCTCTTCTGACTACTGCTTTTCAACTTCTCTCCCCTCCCTCCTGTTTTCTTTTTTCTCTCCTTTTCCTTTCCACATCCTGAGCAGTTCTCAGGAGAAAACTGGCTTTTGCTTTTCTCATCACTGTCAGCCCACCCAAGTTCCTGTGTCCTGGTCAGGAAACCATATGACCATATTACATAGTTGAGGCTCTTCCAGGGATCCTTCTCCTGCAGCTGCTTCAGAATTCACTGTTTTCTGTAGAGTTCAGGATGGAAACGCTCATTTAAATAGGGTGGTACTGCGCTCTGTGGGTCTATTGGTCATGGTCACATACTCCCCTGCTCTGCCTCAGCGCACACACACATACACACACACAGGACTACAAACATCTCCACTGGTTTGCCTTCCTCCTCATGATGTGAGTTTGAGTTTTCACTCACAAACATGTAGTAGATGACTCCCATATGCTGGCCACCAAGCTGGTTGATTAAAGACCATGAACAAGGTCAGTGAACAGGGCAGACACAGTCTCTGCTCGTGAGAAGATCTAAATTACAAGGTGTAAAAACTCAGCTGAGCACCACCCGCTTCATCACACAGGCAACACAGAATGTCTTCTCCCTCCTCATGGGCACAAAGGCATCTACGAGGCAGCACTTAACTTGTAGGTGTAGCTACCCCCCCAGGGCCAGGCCCTCGGATCTCACCTCCACAGCACTGACCAGGCCCTCCAGCAGCTTCCTGGTGGGCAGCCTTCAGTCCTCGAGAACCCAGAGGCCAGGGATCCTGACCCTGCAGGGGCTTGGGAGGCAGCAAGTGGGGAGGGTCAGTGGTCTCTCTGGTGAAGTGACTCTGCTGAGGTTCCTGAGTGTTACTCTTCTCCTTAGCGTCTGCTCAAAACACAGGGAAGGACAGATTACACTTCAGAAAAGTGAAGGAATTCTATGAGCGAGGTGAGGTCAAGAGAGAGTGGGATCACCATGAGCAGGGGAGGGCTTCCTAGAGAGCGCAGCATTTAAACCGCTTCTTAAACAATGGGAAAAGACTCGAGTCCATAGGAAATAGGAGGAAATTTTTATCAATCACAGATGCAACTTAAAAGGAGGCTCAGGAACAGACAACAAGATGGGCAGGTGAATGCATCAACCTATTCTTTCAATGTCAGGAACTGTTCCTCAGATTTAAAAAAAAAAAAGTCCGTTTTAAAACTTTATTGAATTTGTTACATTGCTCCTCTTTTTATGTTTTGGGTTTTTTTGGGGGGTAGGGCCACATGGCATCTGGGATCTCAGCTCCCCGATCAGAGACTGAACCTGCACCCCCCTGCATTGGAAGCTGAAGTCCTAACCACTGGACAGCCAAGGAAGTCCCCCAACCTGTTCTTTATCGAAATGGCTCTCGAATGTCTTGGGAAGTTCATGCAAACCCCGGATTCAGGGGCAGAAACCCTTCTACCTTGCTCTGGGGAGAGGGCCAGGGCACTGAGCGCTTCCTCCAGCTCCTGGATTTGCTTGAACAACTTCTGACCCTTGTCTGGAAGAGCCTGGATGTTCACCGATGCCAGTGTGCTCTGGAAAACAGATCCTATAAAATGGGTCCCTCGCTCCTCTCGAGGTGTCAGAAGGCAGTTTCAGATTAAAACAGCCTAGAAAGCTAAAACTGTGACTTTAGCCTTTTAGCTACATGTGTGAAAACCAGAACCTTTCTTCTTTCTAAACCCAGCTGATTTACCAATCCTGAACATATAAACACAGCAAAAGGCAGAAACTAAACATCCACCTGTGAGACCTTCCTTACATTAATATATTTCACTTGTTTGTGGCGTACCTTGCCTGCCCACAGCAAGCAATGCTCTGACCTTATAAACAAATACAGGTAGTAGCTACCTTCTTTTGTTTCAGTTGTGTTGTGAGGAACACACGTTGGGCTGTTGGGTCTGAAGGTTCTCCCTTCTTGGAGACACTCGGAGCAGAAGAAACTTTTCTTTGCTCACTCTGACCAGGGAGTTTAAGGTTCTTCTTCTGTGTGTCTGGAGGCAAGTCAAAGAGTAAGGGGCTCCCTGGCTTAGACGAAACAAAAACAACATCATCTTCCTCACTGTCAGCACTGCTTGTGTCAGCGTCTCGCCTCCCTCCTGCGGGACGCCCTGTAGCCAGTGGGGCAGGCTGAGCAGCGGGTTCCTCTGGAGCAGGCATGTCCCGGGTCTCCGACTGAGCCTGAAAATGGCCCTGGGGCAGACTCTTCCAGAGGGTCTGTGTGCTTGGGTCGTTCCCTGTCTTTGTTTCTCCAGCCTCCCCACTCTTCAGGTGCTCCTTGTTGAGGTGCTTCCCTTTCAGGGGCTGGCTTACTGAGTGTTGACTGTGAACAATTCGAGGCAAAGGCTTAGTTTCCTTTTCTGTCGGAGGTTCTGACTCTTTTTGGACAGAATGACTCTCACTATCTGACTTCACCTGAAATGCAGATGGTTCTCTGAGCACATTTCCATGGATCTGTTTGGATTTCATCTCAAAAAGGTTTCTTTTGTGCATCCCTTCTATCTCCTTTGCTTCACACTGAAACTCTGTCTTCTCCCTTTGCTGCTTGTCTTGAACTGCAGATTCTTTTTTCTTTACTCCCAGGCCAGATGAGACCTCTTTCTCTGTCCAGCACTTAGATTCCAGCTTCTGTTCCTTCTTCTGATCCAGGAGTGGGTCTCCCTTTTCTCTTTGCTTCTTATCAGCTGTCTTTTCCTCATCTTCACCTTTGATGAACTGTTTCCAGACGGATGGTTCTTGATTCTTATCAAGTACCTTGAATGGGTTTCTCTGCTGGCTGGAAGGACAGTGAGATGGCTCAGAGGCATGCTGAGACTTACTGGTTCCAGAATGTTCTTTAGAATTAGGATCCTAAAAGACAAAGGAAATAATCTAATCTTAACATAAAATATGAATGCAACCTTCATACCTAGAATGCCTTTCTTCAGAGGAAATGGAAACACAGTAAAAGTAGTCCAGTTTTTCTAAATGTTCCTGGGATCATTTCTTGCTCTAGAAAGGACTGCCAAACTCACAAACTATTTGTTTCTTAAAAGTACTTCCAACGCTTGGTTCGCTTGGTTCCTTCTCTGTCTGTGATCACTGCTTTTACAGGCCTCAAGGAAAAGCAGTGTCCAGGTCAAACTGTTTTAATAATAGCAATAGCCACAATGTATATTTTTCATGAAAACAACTCTCTCAAGATGAACTTTTCCCCAAACCTAAACAGCTCTGATTTTGGCTTTAGGATGGTTTCACAGTGCAAATCTAGAACCTTACGTCCAAGCTATCCATCTACAAATCTCAAGACCTCCCTCAGTCTAGTTCCTCATGTAGTAGACATCTGCAGGGTCTCTCCCAGTTCTCACATTCCAGAAGCTTATGAATTACACTGAGTTTATACAAACATCAAGTAGACATCAGTCTATAAAAACATGTTGGGACTTCCCTGGCGGTCCGGTGGCTAAGACTTCATGTTCCCAATGCAGGGGGTCTGGGTTAGATCCCTGGTCAATGAACTAGATCCCACATGTCACAACTAAAGATCCTGCATGCTACAACTAAAATAAAAGTAGCCAAATAAATAAATATTAAAAAAAAAAAAATCCTGAGGTTAGTCAAGTAAATTTAAATTTTTTCCCTAAATAGGAGAATGCTAACCATAGAATGGGCTTCCCTGGTGGTCCAGATAGATGGTAAAGAATCTGCCTGTGATGCAGGAGACCTGGGTTCAATCCCTGGGTTAGGAAGATCCCCTGGAGAAGGGAATGGCTACCCACTCCAGTATTCTTGCTTGGAAAATTCCACAGACCGAGGAGCCTGGCAGGTTATCGTCCATGGGGTCGAAAAGAGTCTGACACAACTGAGCGACTAACACTACTATTATTAACTATAGAATGGAGAGATGTTCATGTGTGACTGAGTCCCTTCGCTGTTTACCTGAAACTATCATAGCATTGTTTGCTAACTGGCCATACTCCAATATAAAATTAAAAGTTAAAAAAAAAAAATCCAAATAGTCCTTTGAATTAAGAGTCCCAACAGGGTCTACCTTGCTGAAAGAAAAGAACTGTCTTTCAGAGAAAGTACGATGAAGACCAGTCAGTTTATAATGGACTTTAGGGTCTTTTCAGGTGATCCCACAGGTTAAACATCTTTACATAGTCAGATCTGAAACTCCTACCTGCCATGGGATATTTCCACACCACTGCTTCCCATCTGCTTTGCTTTTAACACATCGGAAGAACAACCTGATAAAGTATGAAACACAAATAATCAAGTCTGTGAAAATCCATTAGAATAACAGATGAACTTTTTTTTAATTCAAGAAACCCTTTTATAATTATTTGATAACAGTTTTGAAAGGTCACTTGAAACCAATTACTCTTACATGTACTACATTTAAAAATTCTTGACCTCAAAGGATATTTACAAAACCTGAGAAGTGAGAGAATACAGATGTCATAGTAACCAGAGGGTACTCATAGATTTATTCTTTTAACTCTACAGAATGATTGACATGGGGACACCAATCCACAGGGGCTGCTAAAATCAGAAAAAAGGAGGTAACCAGACATAATGTGTCCCTAATGGGAAGCCACAGTGCTTCCTGTAGAGTGAAAAAGCAAAAAACAGAAAACCAAGCCAAATCGAAGCAAAGACTTTCCCGGTCATCCAGTGGTTAAGACTGTGTGCTTCCTCTGCAGGGGGCCTGGTGTGTCCCTAATGGGAAGCCACAATGCTTCCTATAGAGTGAAAAAAGCAAAAAACAAAAAACCAAGCCAAATCAAAGCAAAGACTTCCCCGGTCATCCAGTGGTTAAGATTCTGTGCTTCCTCTGCAGGGGGCTTGGGCTCCATCCCTGGTCTGGGAACTAAGACCCCACAGAACTTACAATGGCATGGTCAAGAAAAGAAAACTAAGACAAAAACGAATCTGAATCTGGTCAAACCCCTGGATCCAATTAGCAATTTATAGGAAATGCAAACAGATGAACACATAAAGCTAGACCAGGGGATGTAATCTGCAAACTCTTAACAGTGGGAAATGCTATAAGACAAACAACTTGATTCTTCAACAAGTAAATCACAAGGCAGAAGAAAAAGACTGGGGGGACCTATTTAAGAGACTTAAAAAAATACATTAATTAACTGCAATCTGTAGACCTTATTAGAATCCTGACTTAAGCAAATGAGCAAAAACTACCAAAAATAAACTATTTATAATATTTATGAATCTTCTGAAAATCTGTATTCCAATTGGTTAAAAAAAAAAAAGTCCATATTTTTTACAGCTACACACTGAAATATTTACAGAAGAAACGACCTTATGTGGGATCTGTCTCCAAACATGGAGGAGCTGGTGGGTAGGGTGCAAGGATATAGATGCAAAAAGATTCGCCATGAGTGTGACTGTTGAAGCTCACATGCAGTATCCTGTCTACTTGCGTATATGTTTCCAATCTTTCATTAAAAAAAAAAAAAAGACTGACTACAGGCCTATATCCCAGGGCAAGGCAGTCCCTGCTCACACAAACACTACCTGTATTCCAGCTATGCAAAAATGGCTATGCTGTCCCGTGCTCAAACTAAGCCACACACTCCCCATCCTACTGAACTTTGCACGGGTACCACTCTCCATCCAAAGAATGTCCTCCTTATCCCTATTTGCCCACCATTACCCCATCACCAGCTGTCAATCCTACAGGTCCCTCCACACCCAGTTCAAGACATGCCGCCTTTGCACACTCTCTGCCCTATTCACACATTGTACTACTTCTGTGTTTTTGTCATATATAGTTGTATTAAGCTTATATCTGCCTGTCAGTAACTAGAAGGCGATAAATATCTCTTTATTCCTAAGCCTCGCTGTTTGTACATAATAGTTAAGTATTGTTGAATTAAACAGAACCAACTGAATTCTTCCTTACCCCAAAAGACTCCTCAAAAACATTTAATCAGTTAAATAAGAGCCTTTGAAATTATGCATTCCACTTAATTGTTTAAATAGGTAAAATGCTCAATCAAAAAGTATAAAATGACAGTGAAAAGCACCTCCTCTCCATCTGTTCAGTTCACATCCCTCCCAAGTAACCATTTCTCTTAGTTTTTTGTTTGCCTTTCCAGAGATGGTTTTAATGAATATTCAGGTCAATGTATTTTCTTTATTTCTTCCTTATCTACTCAAGTGGGTAGTGTAGTATGCTGTGCTGTGCTTAGTCGCTCTGCCGTGTCCGACTCTTTGCGACCCCATAGGCTGTAGCCCGCCAGGCTCCTCTGTCCTTGGGGATTCTCCAGGCAAGAATACTGGAGGGGGTTGCCATGCCCTCCTCCAAGGGATCTTCCCAACTCGGGGATCGAACCCAGGTCTCCCACATTGAGGGTGGATTCTTTACTGTCTGAGCCACCAGGGGAGTCCAAGAATATTTGAGTGGGTAGCCGATTCCTTTTCCAGGGGATCTTCCAGACCCAGGAATCAAACTGGAATCTCCTGCATTGCAAGTGGATTCTTTACAGTTGAGCTACCAGGGAAGCCCAGGTAGCATAGTATACATACTACCAAATACCTTACTTGCTTTTTTTTTTAACTGAACAATATGTCTTGGAGATTTTTCTATAAAAACATATACATAAAGGACTTCCTTATGTGTACGTATTTTCTACAATTGCACAGGTTTTTACACAGCAGCAGTTTTCCACTATAAGGATGTTCCATTATTTATTTAACCAGACCCCTCTGGTTATTTCCAATCCTTTACTATTAAAAGGAATATCACAATGAATAACCTTTTGCATATGTCATTTCACATGTGTTTTAATATATCCATTGGGTGACTCTCTATATTTCATGCTGTATATTAGAGCCTTCTCTGTTTTTCTTCATCAATTAGCTTCTAGATTTTATTTATTAGCTCACTTTTTTCCTTTCTACCTCCTTAAGTTCAATTTTATCTGCATTAATTCCTTCTTTCTGTTTTCTTTCTGTTTAATTTCTTGTCCTTTTTCTAACTTCTTAAATTAGTACTGTGATATATAACACAAGGGCTTTACTGGTGGCTTAGCGGCAAAGAATCCGATTGCCAATGCAGGAGACATGGGTTCAATCCCTGCATTGGGAAGATTCCCTGGAGAAGGAAATGGCATCTCACTCCAGTATTCTTGCCTGAGAAATCCTAGGGACAGAGGAGCCTGAGGGGCTACAATCCATTTTGTAGCAGAATTGGGGTTGCAGAATCAAATACAACCTAGCGACTAAACAACAAATACAACACAAATCACAACAGTCTGAGTCCTAACTCAAAATGAATCCTGAGCAGATCACAACCCCTCGATGCCACCACTTCACTTGGATGTAAAAGCAAAGATAACAAGCTCCAAGTGGACAAGTATTCGATAAGAGTGAAAAAGAAGACATGGACTTTCCTAGTGGTACAGATGATAGGAATCCACCTGCTAATGTGGAGACATGGGTTTGATCCCTGGTCCGGGAAGGTTCCACGTGCCACGGAGCAATTAGGCCCACGTGCCACAACTACTGAGCCTGCGTGCCGCAACTACTAAAACCCGTGCACAGAGTCTGTGCTCCACAACAAAGGAAGACCCCACAATGAGAAGCCCACACACTGCCTCCAGAGAGTAACCCCCACTCTCCACAACTAGAGAAAGCCCATGCAGACAACACAGGATCCAATGCAACCAAAATAAATAAATAAATAAAATTATTTTTAAAAAAGAAGAAAGGACCAGCTCCTATCACACAAACTCATAATTTTCTCATTCAAGTTCACCATAAAAAACATGTGTTGGTCTCTAATTTTTTCTTACTGCAATAAGAAAATTTAGTTCTGAACATATAGTTCTGAAAATTTCTGAAATGCCTTGATTGCAAAAAACTCAAAGAAATGCTACTATTAGGGAGTACTACTACTTATGAAAACAAGTCAAGAACAAATTCTTGCTGTTGAAAGTGTATCAAGTACCTGAAACCTTAACTGAAAGAATGTTTTATAAGTAGCATGTATTTTAAAGCCCAAGTTTCATAGACTTTCAGGAGAAGGGCAAGATTTGGAGAAACAGGGAAGTAAACAACACACACTGAGCATCAGCTATGTGCTAGACACACTGCAAAAAATGTTTCTGCTTACGTTTTTATTAAAAACAATCTAGATGAGCTTCTCTGTTTTTAGGATAAAAGTTTGTTATGTTTATTAAATTGTAAATCAACAGAGAAAGCGGTGGAAATACATTGTCATAGAGAAAGCAAACAATGAGTTCACTATGAAAAAGAGCATAATTTCTACAGTATATTCATTAATTATTTTCCAAGGCATAGGTTATGAACAAGAAAAATGAAAAAATCAGCTAGGGATCATTCAAGGCCAAGTTCAAGTCTCAATTCCTCCACTTTCTCAGTAACCTTCACCAGCCTTAATCTCCTACTGTTGGTTTTACAGCCAGAGAAACATCTGGCATTTGAACACATACAATTTAGCACTCTAACAAGCAGATTAGACTGCTCACCAACCTTCCTGTGTCTAACTCTTATCCCAATCGTGTCTTAGGGCCCTTAGAAATATGGGTTCACTTCTCCACATGCAGCAGTGGAAAAACATAAAGCTGGATTTCTACCTCACCTTTTACACAAAAATTCAAGATGGAACAAAAATGTATAGAATAAAACTGTAAATGTTCTAGGGAAAAAAACAGAGATGAATATTTTGGCAATTCTAAAGTAAAAAGGGAATGACAAAATCCTGCAGTTGAGAGATAAAGGATTTAGTAATTTGACTACACAGAAGTATTAAATGTCCATATAGTAAAAATACCATAGGCAAAATTACAAGAAAAAAGGCAACCTGGGGAAAGGAATTGCTGTACACATTATAAAAGGCTAATATCCTCTCCATGGGCTTCCCAGGTGTCCCAGTGGGCCTGCCAAGGCAGGAGATGCAGAGATGCTGGTTCAATCCCTGGATCAGGAAGATCCCCTGGAGAAGGAAAGGGCAACCCACTCCAGTACTCTTGCCTGGAAAATCCCACGGACAGAGAGCGTGGGGGGCTACAGTCCCTGGGGCCATAAACAGTCAGACACCACTGACTGAGTGAGCACACACACATGATAACGTTTCCATACAAGGATCACTTCTGTGGTACAGCACAGTGCATGATACTCCACAGTACCTAGTCAAAGCACCGGCTTTGTTGAGTGGGATTCTTTATGGGTTGCTGGAGCCCGAGGTCCCTCTGCATGGGTCTGGCTCATGTCCCAGTGCCTCTCTGTCATCAGCCTAGGTAATCATCAATGGGTTAGATACTCTGCATACCAATTTTACCCAGTAATCAACCTACCACAAAAGGGTTGTCCTAGATGTGCGCAGATTCGTGTGCTATTAAAAATGAAGCATTTTGGTTAGAAAGATGGTAACGATGGCCCTATATGCAGGGCAGAAGAAGAGACGCAGAAGTACAGAACAGACTTTTGAACTCTGTGGGAGAAGGTGAGGGTGGGATGTTTCGAAAGAACAGCATGTATATTATCTGTGGTGAAACAGACCACCAGCCCAGGTGGGATGCATGAGTCAAGTGCTCGGGCCTGGTGGGCTGGGAAGACCCAGAGGAATCGGGTGGAGAGGGAGGTGGGATGGGGGACCGGGATGGGGAATACGTGTAACTCTATGGCTGATTCATATCAATGTATGACAAAACCCACTGAAAAAAAAATAAATAAAATAAATTTTAAAAAATAAATAAATAAAAATAAAAATGAAGCATTTTGGGGGACCTCTCCGGTGGTACAGTGGATAGGAATCTGCCTACCAATGCAGGGGACATGGGTTCGATCCCTGGTCTGGGAAAATTCCACATGCCTTGGTGCAACCAAGCAGGTGAGGCACAACTCCTGAGCCTATGTGCTACAACTACTGAAGCCCGCATGCCAAGAGCCTTTACTCTACAACGTGAGAAGTCACCACAATGAGAAGCCTGCACACTGCAACGAAGAGCAGCCCCTGCTCTCCACAACTAGAGAAAGCCCGTGCACAGCAATGAAGACTCAGGGAAGCCAAAAGAAAAAAAAACCTCTTTAAAAAAAAGTAAAAACATAAAAGTATTTTGAACATCCCAGTACAACCAGTTATTTAAAGAACTAAAACCTGTTTTACCAATCTACAGATGAAGAAAATTACCATCTATTTTGATCCTTGAGAATAAAAGCTGAGAGAGAGAGAGAGAGAGAGAGAGAGGAAAGAGAGGAGAGAAGAGGAACTCAGGAGCTTGACAACCATATCCAACATTCGTATATCAACAAGTACCACATCGTTCATGTCAAGGCAGGAGTTCTTCTCTCTGGTTTTACTGAGCAACAACCATAGTTTTCTTTTAATGCCCAACAACAGGGTCATGGCTGAAGGGCCAGTCAAATGCTGGTGAGTGGTACCATCTGGTGTTTAGTTAGAGAACTACACAATAAAGCAGCTTCATGCCAAGGTAAGAAAAATGGGCACCTCAGTGTTACTTCAGTTTACACCTCCCGTCCACTAGTCCGGTACACCTGTCTCCTAGCTAGGTTAAGCATTAAACATAACAGTACTAATTCAAGGATACAAAGTCCTTTAAGTTCTTGAAAAGAAAACCCAATTTGGGGGAAGAAAAGCTTGTGCTACATGATGTCTTTCTCCAGACTGCAGGGATTCTGGCTAAATGCTTTACTGTCTACTAAGGAAGTCATCATCCATAGATACATTACCTATTTCTTTTTAAAATTTTCAGCCTATACCACCTATCAGGGTGTACTTGCTGGATTTTTTGCTGGTTTTTTTTTTTTTTTTTTTTGCTTTGTTGTTAATTTGTTGTGTGCTGTAGAACTGTATTTTATTTGTGCTAAAACAATCTTTTCAAAGCTCTAGTAAGTACCTCTTAATAATTCTGGACTTGAGCTAAAAGAAATACATTCAAGCATTTTTTTTCTATTTTTAAAATAATGAGCACCTCAGCCTCCTCCACCTCGTGTGAAAAGTAACAGAGGCAAGTTCTCAAGATTCTATCCTCAGCCTAGACCTCTTTGGAGCTGCCCACTCACTTGTCCAGCCTGCTTCACATGTACATAAGACACAATGAGTCCAAAGCTGTATGTGTTAGTGATCCTCTACTGATGTTAACTTTCCTTCCTTGTTTTGCTTAATGGTAAACTCACCCACCCAGGAAACCATTTCCAGAGCACTGACCACGTGCTAAACACCAAACGAAGTGATCACACACATGACTGCACTGACCCTCGCCGCCCAGGAAATCCAGTGCTACCATGACTGCTATCCCAGCTGAGTAAATGGAGGAAAAGAACATGCTTAACCACCAGGAAACACGTTGTATCAATTCTCTTTCAGCAAGTGTTATCTAGTCTCTGTGTGTGTGTTAGTCACTGAGTCCTGTCTGACTCTTCTCCACCCCATGGACTGTAGCCTGCCAGACTCCTCTGACTGTGGAATTCTCCAGGCAAGAATACTGGAGTGGGTAACCATTCCCTTCTCCAGATCTTCCTAATCCAGGGATCAAACCCAGGACTCCTGCACTGCAGGCAGATTCTTTACCGTCTGATCCACCAGTCTAAGCACACCCAACTCTACCGCCAGGGCTTCAATCTAAATTCACCTTTCACTTAGAGAAAGTGGGTGTGCCTGGAGTTGGTTAGATCTAGGCTCAAATCCCAGGGGCTTCCCTGGTGGTTCAGTGGCAAAGAATCTGCCTGTCAATGCAGGAACCATAGGTTCAATCCCTGGGTTGGGAAGGTCCCCTGGAGAAGGAACTAGAAACCTGCTCCAGTGTTCTCGCCTGGGAATCCTCAGGGACAGGGAAGCCTGGTGGGCTACATTCCATGGGGTCACAAAAGAGTCAGACACAACTTAGCACCTAAATAACAACAACAACCAGGCTCCCATGCCAGCCAGGCCACACTACAATGCTGGGACCTCAAATTCCTTTTCTAACCTCTCTAAATGTTTCCTCATCCGTCTATAAAACAGGGATATTGAAACCTGTCACAGTAGATTCAATGAAGAGGTCATAAACGTGCCAGGTAGTAGGCATTCTAGAGCCCCACATAGTTCAGTGGGCTCCTTGCCTCCACTGCCATCAACTCCTAATCTAACTTCCATAGTTCTTCTTTTGATGCAAATTGAATAAAAAATTCTTCAGCATATTCCTACCACATAGAACAGTATTTCTGTATGATCCAGGGCCCCCAGTAGCATGTAAAGGAGATTGTTCTAACTTCAGGCACTAAAGGCTTACTGGGCCCGCTGTACTAGCAGGAAACAATAGAAAAGTGAAATTTTTAAAAATTCCACTTTTAAAGACTTCTCTGGTGGCGCAGTGGGTAAGAATCTGCCTGCCAATGCAGGGGACACAGCTTGGATCCCTAGTCCAGGAAGATCGCACAAGTGCACACGTGTGACTAAGCTGGTGAGCCACAACTACTGGGCCTGTGCTCCAGAGCCCACAAGCTGCAACTACTGAAGCCTGAGAGCCTGCGCCTGTGCTCCGCAACAAGTGAAGCCACAGCAAGGAGAAGCCCGCACGCTGCAACCAAGAGCGGCCCTCACTCACCAAAACTAGAGAAAGCCTGTGCAAAGCAACAAAGACCCAGCACAGCCAAAAATAAGTAAACAAATGATTGTTTAAAAATTCCATTCATAAGAGTGTCAAGAAACGTAAACACTGAGGACTAAATTTAACCAAAAGGGTATATAGCACTCTATAATCAACTATTCCACAATGCTAAAAGAAATTTTAAATGTCATAAGTAAATATACCATGCTCATGGACTGGAAGATCAAGATTAATATCAGTTCTCCCTACGCTGATCTATACAGATTCAAAAGAATCCCAACTGAGTTTTCTGAGGATACTGTAAAAGGTGATTCTACATTTTATATGGAAATGTAAAGGACCCAGAATAGTAAATCTTGAAGAGGGAAGTGGGAAGACTCACAGGATCTTATTTGATCATGTCAGGATAGACAAAAAGATCAATGGAAGAGACTAGCAAGTCCAGAAATAGATCCACACATGGTGGTCAACCAATTTTTCACAAAGGTGCCAAGTGTTTCCATGGGAAACATTAAAAAAATGGTGCTGAAACAATTGAATAGCATTCATTCAATACTACATGAAGAAATAAAAAAAAAAATACTACATGAAGAAATAAATGAACTTCTATCTCATAAGGTATGTCAAAGTAATTTGAGGTAGGGCACAGAGAGATAGTGAAAGACAGAAAAGCCTGGCATGCTGCAGTCCATGGGCTTGCAGAATTGGACAAGCCTGAGCAACTGAACAACAAGAAAGGCGTAGACTAAACAAAAAAGTCATTAAAAAAAAATAAAGAAAACAACTATAAAACTTCTAAAAGAAACCATTAGAGAACTTTATGATCTTGAGGTAGGCAAAGATTCCTCACAGAAGACAAAAAGCACAAATCATAAAAAAACGATAGATTGGATTTCATAAAATGAAAAGTTTCTACTCTTCAAAAGACAGTCAAGAAAACCAAAGCCACAGACTGGGGGAAAAAATACACAATATATATATCTGCCAAAGGACCTGTGCAGAGAATACATAAGGAATTCTTCCAACTCAATAACAAAAGACAACACAATTTTGAAGATAGAAAAAAAACCCCAAAGTTACACTGTATGATTCCATGTACGTAACATTTTGAAGTGATAGCATTTGAGAACTAGAGATCAGGTTCATGGTTGCCAGGACTATACAGAGGGAAATAAGAGGAAGGTGGGTATAGTTACAACAGGGCAACAAGTTTCTCCAGTAAAGGAACTGCTCAATATCTTGACTGTTGTAGTAAATACACAAAAGGTGGCTCAGTTGGTAAAGAATCCGCCTGCAATGCAGGAGATCTAGGCTCAATCCCTGGATTGGGAAGATCCCTGGAGAAGGGAATGGCAACCTACTCCAGAATTCTTGCCTGGAGAATCCCACGGACAGAGGAACTTGGCAGGTTACAGTCCATGAGGTCACAAAGTGTCAGTAATGATGGAGCAACGAAGCACGCATGCATGCACATATGATAAAGTTGCATAGAACTAAACGTATAACGTATACATGCCTTTAGGTAATGTGTAAGTCTGCAAAGGATCTCCTTGTACTATTTCTTAAGCTGCCTGTGAATCTATAATTATCTCAATAAAAATTTCAATTAAAAAAATGGGCAAAATTTTAAAGATACTTCATCAAAGAAGATATACAGAAATAGCAAAAAACTACATGAAACAAAATGGCTTTCATAAATGGTATTCAAAATGGTATTCTGGTATTCATTGCATATAAATGTCATATAGACTACTACATCTGGCCCCTGCCTTTCTGGCCAGTATTATCTTCTGAATCTCCACTTAAATATATGCTAAACGACCACTGAACAGAGTTTCCCTGCTGGCTCAGTGGTAAAGAATCAGCTTGCCAATAATAAAGAATGAATTACTGATAGATACAACTACATGGATGAATCTCTACAGACACTGTTACATAAAAGAACATGAAATTAATACCTTAGTGGCTTTTTTGACCCTGTACTTCGCATTTGGTTATTACTAGGACTATGGTTTGAAAGATACCTTGGAAGACTCAAGAATGTGATTGTACAGACTGTGACATGGTTTCATGAAGCTCTGCTGTCCTCTGCAGGTTTTGGAATGGAATGTATAATCGCTTTGAGAAGGGACTGACTTCTTTTATGTACAAAAGAATACATGCAGTATGAATCAAAACAGTGATTAACTATGATAGGGGGAGGGATTATCTAGATGGGACCCAATGGCACTTAATGGGGTAATGGAAATAAATATTCTATATTTTGACTGGAATCTTGGTTTTAAGGATAGGTATATACCTTTCTTAAAACTCAATCAGAAAACAGACAAAAGTCAACTAGTTGAACACTTAAGAACTGTGCATCTTATTGCATGCATAACTCAGTAAAGAAATATAGTAGTACAGGCAGTTTTCAGTTATATAAAATTGTGACGATGGTACTTGAGTGCCTATATTTGGGGGGAGGAATCAATCTAGAATATATAAATTTCAAACTGTCATTTAAAGACCATTGCATATAAATGTCATATAGACTACTACATCTGGCCCCTGCCTTTCTGGCCAGTATTATCTTCTGAATCTCCACTTAAATATATGCTAAACGACCACTGAACAGAGTTTCCCTGCTGGCTCAGTGGTAAAGAATCAGCTTGCCAATGCCAGGGATGTGGGTTTGATCCCTGGGTTGAGATCTGCTGGAGAAGGAAATGGCAACCCACTCCAGTATTCTTGCCTGGGAAATTCCATGGACAGAGGAGCCTGGCGGGCAACAGTCCACGGGGTCGCAAAAGAGTTGGACATGACTTAGTGACTAAACAACAAACAAAAAACCATTGAACCAAATGTTTGCAATTACTTCATGACTCCATATACTAATGTAGGATACTGGTCTGTTATATACGACCTCTTTTTTGCCCCTAGGGAATTCCTACTTACTTTTCAATACTCATGACAAATATCTGCCACCTATATAGACTTCCCTGCCCTTCTTCTGAGTGCCCATAGAAAAGGAAACTAGCACTTACTGAGTGCTTAACATACATTAGACATTTTTACACATGACCTCGTGGCTCATATGGTAAAGATTCTGCCTGCAATGTGGGAGACCCGGGTTCAAACCCTGGAGATTGAAGATCCCCTGGAGAAGGGAATGGCAACCCACTCCAGTATTCCTGCCTGGAGAATCCCATGGACAGAGGAGCCTGGTGGGCTACAGTTGCAAAGAGTCGGACACAACTGAGCAACTAACTTTCACTTTCATTCTACTACCAGAATGAAAAGTTGACAAGCAAGTGCAAATTAATGACTGCTGGTGAGCTGATGTTACTGGCTACTTGAAAGCTGGAGAGGGAGGGAGGTGAAGCAGTTTATCCAGAAGTTAACCAGAGGTCAGGCTTCTCACATCAACAAGTAGCTCAGAAGTTAGGAAGTGACAGTCCAGAAGATATTCAATACATACAAAAACACCATTTGTTTCTTACTGACTTTTAAAGACTAGTCAATCCTAGGAAAACACCTGACCATAACCCTTCCAGGCAAAGGAAAACAAAAACAAATACACTTAGCTGTTCCTTTTGGACACTTACCTGTATTCTTTCTTGTTCTGTGATAGAGACAGACCCTGAAGCTCTACCACAAAGTCCTCATGCAATAAACAGTGAGAAACAGGAATGCTAGAAGGAAAAAAAAAAAGAAGGAAATTTGTGTTTTAGGAGGTAAAGAATAGAAGTCAATATCCTAAAACGAAATCTAAAATATGTGTTTTAAACATAAGGGCCCATGTACAATCTCTACTGGGTTTGTAAATCCCACACACTTTCTTGTCCATGTGCATTCCTCTGGGGAAACGGCCCATCTTTTCATCTTTTCTCATGCCCCCAAATAAAGCATGACAATAAACATACTTATTTTTTTCCTGAGGACTCAAGTTTAAAATGATATTGTGCTATGTACCACTATACTGTGATTCCTCCAAGCTGTGACTTTTTCCCAGGTTCTCCTATCATCCTTTTCCCTCTAATAACCTGTTAGCTGTCACTATCAACATGAGGACTCTGGCAACACACTCTACTAATTCACTTCATGCTTGATTGGCCTAAGTTTAACTCCTCCCTTCCAACTTCTTAGTAGGAAAGAATTAATGTATAATATTTGAGAGTGAAAATCTAAAGTACTCTCATATGACCTGTGGCATTTTCCTTCTTTTTGTTTATAATCTGGTTACCAGACATATTATAAATGGGTCAAATTATCAAATAACCATCTTTTGAGTCAAATATTATTATACTAGTTTGTATAGCAATATGTTCGTATAAATGGTACTTTACATAAGGGCATTTTCCTTTTCATTTAAAACCAAATCTTATGCTGCCATTAATATTTAATTTCCAAAAATCCGAATGTGCTTTCATGTCTCATGAAACTTGAGCTAGGTAATGAACCTAAGAAGCTCCATATACATATTAGAAATTAAACAGTAAACCCTGACATAATGATGTTTATAGCTTGAGAAATTTGTTTGGTTCCTCCTATCTCAAGATTTAACACTAATTTAAGTAAAGTCATTTTGTATTTAATTTAAATGGATCCCAGTAATTTCTTTCAAATGAAAAAACAACTTATTAGAAGGCTAAGAAAATACTTCTTCTAAAAAATTTATTTTCTAAATCTGAAAAAAGGTAGAAATCTTCCACTTAAGTTTTAAAGTGTAACAAAAACACAAATCATCTAAATCATGTGGGAAAAACATGAGAAGCTAATATATGTATAGAAAAAAAATACTTTCTTTTCTATTGATATCCATAGTGTCTTACACATGTAGAAACCCAAGTTCAGTAAAAAGCAGGGAAAAATGCATAATTTTGTGATAGTCTAAAATTTCACATAGAAACTGTGGACACCAGATACTATGAAATATTAACAATACTTATGAGAACAGTATTTTCTCACTTCAAAGAAGATGCTTATTATTTCTCGGTCTCAGCTTTTAATTTTATAAAAACTAGAGTGCTGAATCAGATTACTTATGTCTTTTCAGGTTTAATCCCTAATTTGTTTTTGTCGAGTATCAAACTCACCACTTAAATGCGGAGAATCCTGTTTTTAAAGGGTCGCGTTAATCTGACTACCAGGGTGTTTTAACCTCAAACATTTGGAAACCAATTCGGCCTAAGACTAGTGTAAAGCTGGAGCCAATTATTTTCTGCTATGTCTGCACGTTCTCAGTTATAAACGGGATGGGAGTAATGTCCCAACAGGAAAAGGGACGGCAAGGCGAGGCCAGTGAACCCAGAACTGAAAAGGCCCAGAAGGATCCAGATGTAGCCAATCCTCTAGATTATAAACGAGAGCCTTGGCGGCCCAGAGAGGGAAAGTGAACAGCCATGGGTCACATAGCAAGCAATAGTGGAGTGTGTCCCTAACATGCCGGGGACTACCAACCACTTAAAGGGCCCTGGCTCTGAAGACCAGGAGTCCCAGCTCTCCTAGCCCTTTTGGGCAGCGGGGAGCTGGCGGCGACTCCTGAGTGGCCACGCGCAGTCCCGGTGAATTGTGCCTAGCTCGGAGACCTACTCGGTGGTCCGCACAAAGTTGCATGTGTCCGCCCGGCACACGTAGAAGCTCTTTCCTTTATTCGGGCCCTCTCGGACGCCGGTCTTCAGAAGACATGAAGTCCCTAAGGAGAGAAGGTCGACAACGATTACACCAAGCTAGCCTGGCAGACCCCTTGGACCCTTAGGCCCTGACCTCCTACCATGCTCCGGACACCTAACTACTTCCATCTCGCTCCAGCTTTCCTCTTCTCAGAAGCCACCGCCTCTCCCAACGCCTGCTTCCGCCTTTTTCTCCGCCCTCCTCATTCAAGAAACAATCTTCACCCACCTCAACCACTCTTAATCCCCCATAATTCACCGCGGCGGCTTTAGCCACACCGACCCTAACTACTATCAGCCAATCAGACGGGACATGTGCTCACCTCCAACCAATCACGGCCGCCCTGAGATTCGCGGCGCGCCGAAATAAAAAATGGAGCGGGGGGTGAAAACCTGCTTTTTGTCCCGTGGGGCGTGGCTGAAACTGGAGTGAGTTTTGGAGGCTGGCGGGGCTTTCCGGAGGAGGGACGCTTTGCGAGGAAGGAACTGGTCGACTCTACCTTGCACGCTTAAGACCTAGAGGCATCCCTAGAGGAAGCAGGCATTACAGACTGCAGAGAGGAGCTCTACAAAAAGACTCTCTTCTCCCCGAGGCCGAGAGCGCCTAGAGCTTCGCGGTCTTCTGGATGCCTGCCGGGGCCTAGCGCTGGTGGGCGCTCCGCCGCCGCGCTCGATCTCTAGGGAGGGGAGTCCCAGAGAAGCCGCCGCCTCGGGAAGAGGCACTGGATTTGCATGTGGAAGCGAAGCGAGGTGCGAGTGAGGGCCGTTGGGGCGTCCTTTATAGCTAAGCGGTGAACTGACCAGTCTGTTGTAGAGCGGGCCTAAAGACTTCTCTAGAACCCCACAACACAGCCCTTACCCATACACGTCTGTCTTGACAACCTGGTGGGATGTGCAACATTTTAAGGACCCCGAAACTCAAAAGTTTGAGTTAGTCCCCCCAGGTCAGAGAATTAGTGAGTGGGCAGTTGGCCGACGGTGCTCAGAAAACTGCCTCCTGTGTGCTGTACGTTCTGTAGGCACTCAGTGTAGGAGACCTGAGTTAGAAATGTCAAAGTGGAAACAACAGGAGGAATAGATCGCCTTTGGTGAAAGAGAGTTTTATACTGTATCTTTTGTATTGTCAGACTTTTGCTATTAATATGCGTTTGTAATATTAAAAATCGAGGATGTAATTAAAAGAAAGGGGACTATTTGAAATCGTAATCAGATCTCATAGTCAACAAAAAGCGAGGAATAGGAATCAGACATGGCAAGAGAGACGGCTTTATCTTACAACTATTGAGGACCATATGTACAGACATATGGTGTGGCGTGTGTAACTGTATTTACAGAGACAGTAGGACAGGAAAATCTGCAAGTTCTAGGAAATCTGAGCTATGTGGTGAATGTAAATGTCATAGGGAGCCAGAGGAGGGGAGACAAACCTGAGAACAAACAATTCTTGTTTATTAAGAATTAAATAAGTTCTTAATAAATAGCTTTTTGTATACCCAATGTGAACTAGGTGCTTAGGAAATATACAATCCATTTATTCACATATAAAGTTTAAGACGACTATTCTAACCACAAAGAACTTGCTCAATATTTGGAGGAAACTAATCTAGCACATACTGAACACTTAAATAACAATGTAATAGCATTTGAATGCCATGATAAGTGGAGATCCCAGTAAATTCTTAGGACTAAAGAGTGTCTGGAAGCAAAGTAGAGTAAGTTTATACATAATTATCCCTTCTGAAACACATATAGATAAATGTAGAAATAGGAAAGGAGTAAAAAAACAAATAGCGACAGTTTCATTATACCCAGATTTTAATTCTCGCATTGAGAGAGTTCTATTCATTTATTCAATAAATGCTATATTAGGAGAATTAGAGCTTGAATATTGGATTTGCAGGACAAGGGGCATGATAATTTAATTATTTCTTTAAAAATGCCTTTTTTAAACAAGACAAAATCAGGACCTCTTAAGTGCCCCATTAAGGAGGGACCTGTTCCTCTGTCAAGTATTCAAGCTAGGGTCTCAGGTCAAACCCCATGAAAGGGTGCACAGTCAAATCACAGAATGGGAGATTATTTCTCCCATAAATTTGGTCACAGTTCATGGGGGTGCAAAGAGTCGAACACCACTAACACAGAGAATTATACAATATGCACTTTTCAAAGTATATACATTTGTGTGTGTATATTGTTTATATCCTTAATTAGTTTATAAACTCTTGGAGAGCCCTTTGGACACAATGTGCTTTATGGACCCTTATTTTTAGTAAAGTTGAGACTTTGAGTTTGTTTTGCTTTAAAACTTGATGTATTCAAAAAGAACACCTAGGCTATGTCCTAAAGCTCAGTAGTTTAAATCCACAGGTTAATGAGCCAGTAAGTTCTTTGTGCATGGAGGTGGTCAGACATAAAGTATGTGACAGAATTATTCTAAAACTCGGTTGTGGTAATAGCTGCACAGTTGTATACATTTCCTGAGACTCAGGGAATGATACACTTTAAATAAGTGAATTCTATGGTGTCTATTCTTTAGTAAAGCTGTTAAAAACAGTGTATAGGCAATACCAAAACATCTGCAAGGAAAATAAAATCTCGGCTCGATCACCAAAATGTTTCAGCATCCTAAGGACTCTTTAGTTTTAGATGGTATTAATCCTTAAGCAGACTGGTTCTCTGACCTGTGGAATAAAATCCAGAGTGGTACAAACACACATTTTAATTCTTGGGAAATAAAGCAGTTGTATATTATCTGGTCAGCATTGTGCTGGGTGGCACATATTAACCATGAAAAGTGAAGTTGCTCAGTCATGTCCGACTCTTTGCAACCCCATGGACTGTAGCCTACCAGATTCCACTGTCCATGGGATTTTCCAGGCAAGAATACTGGAGTGGGTTTCCATTCCATTCTCCAGGAGATCTTCCCAACCCAGGGATTGAACCCCAGGTTTCCCGCATTGCAGGCAGACACTTTACCATCTTAGTCACCAGGGAAGTCCCCATAACGTGAAAGGCATCTATAAGATACTGGCGGTGAGGGTATCAGCTGGAAGTCACCCCTTGACTTTCTTGTCACTCTCTGGTTTTTCAGTCACTAAGTCATGTACAACTCTTTGTGACCCCATGAACTGCAGCAAGCCAGACTTCCCTATCCTTCACTATCACCTGGAGTTTGCTCTAACTCATGTCCATTGAGTTAGTGATGGAAATAATCAACAATTCTAAGTTTTAAGTTACTTGTAAAATTCACGTTCTATGCAACTGATGCCTCCCAAAATCTTGGCTTTCTCTGCCCACCAAAGCCAAATAAAAAGTATGGAGAGAGACTTTGGAGGAAATATAAAGGTGGCTTTAATCCTCAGCATGTGGAGGGGAGACAAAGGAGACTCAAGTGCCCCCTCCATGAGGAATCTGGGGGATTATATGGACGATGGCTAGCAATCAGAGGTTGGTGATGAACAAAGCTGTAAGGATCTTTTATTTTTCCTCTTGCATTGTTTCAAAAAAATGGTCACAGGCTGGCATCAGGTAGCCTGGTAATTGGGTCCGTTGTCTTCTGTGTATTGTACTGTGGCCTTCTTTCTATTGATATAATGCAAAAAGAGAAAAACTACAAGAGATGGTCTCCAAGAGAGTGCTGTAAAGGGGAGCACCAGATATAGGATGTAATTAGCACAGAGTTAAAAGAAGTAGGTGCAAAATGTAGCTCATGCAGCGCTAGAGGGCAGAGAAACAAACTGAAGTTATAGACAATAATTAGGAATGGTTAAAGTAAAAATTGGGAATGACCAGGCCTGCTCACTGTTCTCTCCATCTTCTTTGTTCTCAAGAAAGAATAGAACAACTCATTCCTCTTTTTTTCCTTTTCACTGTTTTAAACATTAAGTTTTCCAAATATGCCTCTCCAATTAGCAGATAATCTAAGTTTATTTCAATTTTATATCCCTCTGGGTTTCTGCTCATTGCTTTGGGGTGGGTGGGAGGGGTAACTAATTTTAAAGAGTAGGTAAAGGATTTTTTGTCCCTATGAGGCATATTTACTATAGGGAAGCAACACTGTAGCTCCTGCAGTGTATTTTGAGGTAAGTGCTTTAAAAAAAATTTTTTTATTTACTTATTTTTGACTGTGCTAGGTCTTTGTTGCTTCATGTGGGCTTTCTCTAGTTGCAGCAAGTAGGGGTTGCTCTCTAGTTGCAGTGCGCAGGCTTCCCATGGCAGTGGCTTCTCATGTTGTGGAGCACAGGCTCAGTAGCTGCGATTCCTGAGCTCTAAAGCATAGATAGGCCCAGTAGCTGTGACACGTGGGTTTAGTTGCTCTGTGCGTGGGGGACCTTCTGAGAGCAAGGGTAGCACCTGTGTCCCCTGCATTGCAAGATGAATTCTTAACCATTGAACCACCAGGAAAGCCCTGAGATAAGTGCTTTTACAGACAGCACTTATAAGTGGTTTTAATTCACACAGCTACCCAGGGAGCAGGAATTCCTTTATCCCCATTTTAAAGAATGGAACACCAAAGTTTAGAGAGCCACTTGCTCACAGAGTCCCACTACTTGAACTTTGGAACAAAAAGATTCATCTTTTCCTGGCTCAAAGTCACAAAGCTGACATCAGATCAGGAACGGGAAGTCACTTTGGAGGGACTCCTATCCCAGTTCTTGCCACCACGGTATTTTTAGGAAGCATAAATTATTCAGTGATTCATTCAGACATTTAACCTATACATAGCCAAGCATTCAAATATTTGTGTTATACAGATGCAGCTCAACAAACCCAAGGAAACAAAACAAATCAAGTCCTGCTGTTTTATAAGTGATCACTAGGTAGCACTATATTAACATAAAAACCAAACACAAGGCCCACTTCTGTTTTCACGCTCTTTAGTGACAAGCAATGGTAATTTAGTTTCATTTTATTTTGTGCCTTTCAAATATATGACCGTTTTAAACTTTACCATTGATTAAGGCATAATCAAGATGAGAATATAGTAAGGACAAATTTGGTTATTTGGAAAAGGGAAGAGATTTTATAAATTCTTTTGTTGTGCCAGTATTTTCTATTAGGTTCCAAATGTCACTGGTGTTAAATTATTATCCCCAAAATGGTTCAAACCTGGCACCCCTTCATCTATTTTTGTTTTTCATTAAGTATGCTATTGAGTGCTTTTAAAAGTAAATTGATAAAGTTGTGCAACAATCACCACAATCTAGTTTTAGCACATGTCCATCATCCCCAAAACTTCCCTCAAACCTGTGTATAGTCAACGGACACAACACCCTTGTTCTCAGTGAATTGAAGGTTTTTGCTTCATCTTGAGAAAGAATTCAGAGACGTAGCAGGGAGATTAAGACTGTAAAGTGAGAATTTATTTAAGCCAGAATGTGCTCTCAGACGGAAAGCAGGCAGACAGGTGAGGAGCTGCTGTCCTGGGTTTCCGTGGCAAGCCAGTTTTGAGGGGCATACAAATGAAGGGACGGGATATTTCACTGGAGAAGGAGGAGTTCGGGAATCACACTGTCGTCTTCCCTGATTTCCATCCCAATTCCATCTTCCCAAAGGGAGGAGGGATTTTTGTCTTTATAGGAGTGTTGGGCTTCCATGGTGGCTCAGTGGTGAAGAATACACGGGTTAGATCTCTGGTCTGGGACGATCGCACATGCCACAAGCCGTGCGTCCCCGTTACTAAAGCCCACGCGCCCTAGAGCACAGCAAGAGAAGCCGCCACAGTGAGAAGCCTGCCACAACTAGAGGGTAGCCCCTGCACATCAACAAAGACCCAGCACAGCCAAAATTATATAAATACATAAAGTTTAAAAAGAAGAAGAAGCATCACTGGGTCAGTGAATGATGGGCACTTATCTGCAAGGCTAATTTTATTGTAATGAGATCATGTTGAGCCACAGGTCACATTCCTATGCAGGAGATTGCCACCTTCCCTCACCTTTCTTTGCGTGCTTCCATGACACTTATCATCCAACCTCCTGTGTATTTCCTGTCAGTCTGGAGGCTTCTGCTTTTCTTTGCCTGCCCCTGGACCCCTGCTGTTTACAAGCTGCCACCCAGCCCCTTATGGCATTTCTCTGCTCTTACCTGGCTACCCGCCTGCTCTAAGACTCCCAGCACCACGGCCCCCACTGAGCTGCTCTCTGTGTTTATAAATACGCCTTCTGGGAACATCTCTTAGAGTTTACAGTGTGTAGTCTGTTGCCTCTGTTTTCTTTCATTTAGCACAGGGTTTTGGAGTTTCACCCATGTTCTAATGCACGTCAGTGTTTCACTCTTTACGGCTGAATAATATTCCATTATTTTCATCACCAGTTGATAGATACCTGCATTGTTTTCCCTTTGGGTTTATTAGGAATAATGTTGTTATGAACATTAACAAGTCTTTATGTGGGCATTTGTTTTCATTCCTCTTCTGTAGATACCTATGAGAGGAATTGCTGGTCAGGTGGTGAGTTTATATGTAACTTTTTAAGAAATGACCAAGCTGTTTTCCAAGTGGTGGTACCATTTTATAATCCCAGGAGCAACATATAAAGGTTCCAAGTTCTCCACATCCTTACCAACACTTGTTATCGTCTTTCTTTTTTATTATAGTCATTCTAGCAGCTGTGAAGGGGTATCTTATGTCGGCCTTATTGTACATTTCCTAATGACTACTGAGGTTGAACTCCTTTTCACATACTTATTAGCCATCATCTTCCTCTTTTATGATGGTTTTGAAAGGCTTTTTCCTTTAAAGGTTTGTATGAAACAAACCAAAAAGCAAAAATGACATTTGCTGTTGTTCAGTTGCTCAGTCATGTCTGACTCTTTGTGACCCCATGGACTACATACAGCACGCCAGGCTTTCCTGTCCTTCACCATCTCCCCGAGCTTGCTCAAACTCATGTCCACTGAATCCTTGATGCCATCCACCCATCTCATCCTCTATCATTCCCTTCTCCTCCTGCCTTCAATCTTTCCCAGCATCAGTGTCTTGTCCAATAAGCCAGCTCTCCGCATCAGGTGGCCAAAGTATTGGAGCTTCAGCTCCAGCATCAGTCCTTCCAATGAGTATTTGGGACTGACTTCCTTTAAGATTAACTGGTTTGATCTCCTTACAGTCCAAGGAAGTCTCAAGAGTCTTCTCCAACACCACAATTCAAAAGCATCAATTCTTATAGCGCTCAGCTTTCTTTTTGGTTCAACTCTCACATCCATACATGACTACTGGAAAAACCATAGCTTTGACTAGACGGACCTTTGTTGGCAAAGTAATGTCTCTGCTTTTTAATATGTTGTTTAGGTTTGTCATAGCTTTTCTTCCAAGGGACAAACATCTTCTAATTTCATGGCTGCAGTCACCATCTGCAGTGATTTTGGAGCCCAAGAAAATAAAGTCTGTCACTGGTCACTGTTTCCATTTTTCCCCATCTACTGCCATGAAGTGATGGGACCAGATGCCATGATCTTAGCTTTTTGAATGTTGAGTTTTTTGTTTTTTTTTTTGAATGTTGAGTTTTAAGCCAGTTTTTTCACTCTCTTCTTTCACCTTTATCAGGAGGCTCTTTAGTTCCTCTTCACTTTCTGCCATTAGAGTGGTGTCATCTGCATATCTGACATTCTTGATATTTCTCCCAGCAGTCTTGAGTCCAGCTTGAGCTTCATCTAGCCTGGCATTTCACAAGATGTACCCTGAACATAAGTTAAATAAGCAGGGTGACAACATACAGCCTTGACATACTCCTTTCCCAATTTGGAACCAGTCCATTTTTCCATGTCTGGTTCTATGTGTTGCTTCTTGACCTGCATACAGGTTTCTCAGGAGGCAGGTAGTGTGGTCTGGTATTCCTGCCTCTTGAAGAATTTTCCACAGTTTGTTGTGATCCACACAGTCAAAGGCTTTAGCAGAGTCAGTGAAGCAGAAGTAGATGTTTTTCTGGAATCTCCTTGCTTTTTCTGTGATCCAACAGATGTTGGCAATTTGATCTCTGGCTCCCAGCATTTTCTAAATCCAGCTTGTGCATCTGGAATTTCTTGCTTCATGTCCTGCTGAAGCCTAACTGGAAGGGTTTTGAGCATGACTTTGCTAGCATGTGAAATGAATGCAATTATGCAGTAGTCAGAACATTCTTTGGCATTGTCCTTCTTTGGGATTGGAGTGAAAACTGACCTTTTCCAGTCCTGTGGCCATTGCTGAATTTTCCGAATTTGCTGGCATTAATTTTTATTAACTCAAGGAGACCAAAGAAATATTAATGCATAATGTTAATGTTTGTAGAATGTTAAGTAAGAAAACCGAATATATACTGTAATATAGTTCTGTGGGGAAAAAAATATATATATATATTTTGGCTGTGCCACCACATGGCATTTGAGATCTTAGTTCCCTGACTAGTGATGGAACCCATGCCCCCTGCAGTGGAAGTGCAGAGTCTTAGTCACTGGACCACTAGGGAAGTCCCCTGTGAAAAATTTTTTAATAACAAGCTATTAACTTTTTATAATTGAAGTATAGTTGATGTATAGTGTCATATAAATTACAAGTGTACAATATAATGATTCACAATTTTAAAAGATTATACTCTATAGTAATTATAAAATGTTGGCTATATTCCCCGTGTTGTACAAATATATCCTTGTAGCTTGTTTTTTAAAAATATTTGTATAATTAGTTTATTTATTTGCCTGTGCCAGGTTGGGTCTTATTTGCAGCATGCAAACTCTTAGTTGTGGCATGTGGGATCTAGTTCCTGGACCAGGGTTCAAACTCAGGCTCCCTGTATTGGGAGCTCAGGTCTTAGCCTCTGAACCACCAGGGAAGTCTGCCTTGTAGCTTATTTTATATCTAATAGTTTGTACCTCTTACTCTCCTACCCCTGTGTTGCCCCTTACCTCTTCCATCTTTTCACTGGTAACCACTAATTTGTTCTCTATATCTGTGAGTCTGCTTCTTTTTTGTTATGTTCACTAGTTTGTTGTATTTTTTAGATTCCACATATAAGTGATACTGTTGTAGCCTCGAGTTCCGGGAAACAAACTCACTCAGAAGGACAATGCAGATAGTGGAGTGCAGTTTATTACACCGGCGGGCCCAAGGCAGAGTCTTCTCTTTGCCAAGGACCCTGTCCAGCATTTGTGAAAATCTTTTATACCCCATGTGTACACGTCCAAACCCACCACCCCAAATTCCTTGAGACTTACATAAATTAAGGAAGGGTAAGTACAATTCCAATAACCCCATCACTCATGTGCCATGTGCTCAGACAGTTAAACAATTAGCCAATAATCAATAAGCACGAGGTTACACTCCGACAGGTACAGAAGAATTTATGGCCTGTCTGGAGGAAGGGGTGATTAATGTATGTGTTCTCTTAGGCGATGAGTAACCTGGATCCGAGCTTCAAGATTCCCCTGTCCAGAGGGGGTCTTATCCTTCTGTTGTCGTTTCCATAGACACTAAGCACAGAGTTCAGTCAGAGTCCACTGGAGAGGTGGCTGAGCGTGATCAGCAAGAACAGCCCTGAGATGGAGTCCAGGCCCTATGTATTCCTTCTTCAATACCTACAATGTTTTTCTCTGACTTACTTTGCTTAGCATAATACCATCCAAGTGCATCCAGGTTGCTGCAAATGGCAAAATTTCATTCTTTTTTTATGGCTGAGTAGTGTTCTATTGTGTGTGTGTGTGTATGTGTGTGTGTGTGTGTGTGTATCATATCTTCTTTTAACTTCTTTTAACAAACTGTTCACTTTTAGGACTATATTCCATTTACATACCTCTGAGAGATTGGATTGGGTGCAGTTTTCATTTTATACAGTGCATATGTATTGCTCTTATGACTTAGAAAAAATCCAATAAAGATCTTAAAAGCAGACACAAAGGAAAAATAACAAAGAAATACACAAAATTAATAATGATGCCAATTGAAGGTGGAAGGATTATTGGTAGCTTTTTTCTCTTTCTCCCCCTTTTACTATACAGCCTGCAGTGTTATGATACTGTTGGGTAAAGTGGCTGTGAGAACCACATCTCCACACCTCACCACAGCCCCTCTTAAATTTGCTTAGTTCTCAATCTAGCTATTCAATCCTGACCTTCCAGTAATTAATCCTTTATTTTATTTTTTAAAATTCATCTCATTTCCTTCTTGGTATCTAATTTCAATTTTATAGCAAAATCCCTCTTCCCTTAACTCTATTCTAGTTATTTTGCTTAATTCTAACCATATTCTCAGTTCCAATTCTAAATATTACTAGAAAGCAAGCATATGTCTCACTTGTTTTCTAAGACCTTTACCTCTTTAGAAATTATAGATAACCTGAATCTCAAGGTATCTGAGGCTGTGAACTTGTTTGCTGGAATTCACCCTGAGTTACACTTCTTCTGGAAGGCAACAAATGACACTAGGGTAGATTCCCTGTTCTCAAGTTGAGAAGGAATACCGTGCCCAGTGCTCCAGAGGCTTCCGCCGTGGTGTTTTGAGCCTCACTGGAGGCAAAAGTAGTGGAGTGGTTGCCATGCCCTCCTCCGGGGGATCTTCCCAACCCAAGGATCGAGCGCACATCTCTTGTGTCTCCTGCATTGGCAGGCAGGTTCTTCACCACCAGGGCCACCTGGGAGGCTGTGGAGGGCCTTCCTAATTGATCTCTGTCTCAGCACCCTCTTTGTGGTCAGTTGTCTGCTCACCTCTTGATGGTCTGTCTCCTCCATCGATTACATAGGGAGGTGCCAAGAGAGCAGCTTCTCTTCTGCTCACCACTCACTGTATACACAGGACATAGAATTTCAATATATACCTTTCAAGTGAAATAAGTTAGACCATAGAGTGAAAGAGACCCCAAAGTCACCTAGTGTGTCCTCCCAATTCCCTCCACATCTTTCCTAATGAGTTCAAGGTAGAAACTTCGGGTCACAGCAAATGCTGTATTTGGATATCTCAAAATGTCAATTAATTCTTAAGTATGTTGAGTAGAAATCTGTCTTTCTGTCTGAAACTTCCTTTTACTTGTCATCTGGAGGTACACATAATAGACTTAATTCTTTTCAATGTCACTTTCAAATATTTGAATATGACTATCTCTTCCTCCCCACACTCCACACACATTCTCATTCCTCAGAGAAACTGCTCTGCTTCAATTACTTCTCCCCCACACCAGACCCCCTCACCAGCATTTTTCAATGAATGTTTGCTTAACTCGAGGCATCTCAAATAGAATTCAATATGAATACTGTGGGGGTAATTATCTCCCCCCCTTTTTTTTAACATGACCACTTTATGTATGTAATAAAAGCTGCAAAAATTGTTTTCCCTCTTTTCTAACAAATGTCATGCTAGTAATTATCAAGAGTGCAATCAGCCAAAACCACTGTTTTCATTTCTCATACATGTACTCAAGTCTCCCTTACCTGGTGCATCTAATTGCTTGAACTTAACTGTGGCTTCCATCTTTCATCTTGTTAGTTCTGATCTGTCATTCTAATCTGTCTAGATCTCTTTGAATCTTGTTCCTGTCAGCTGACTTATTAGTGCTATCTCATGACTGTGTGTCAACTGAACCCTTGACAGGCCTGCTTGTTTTGACTTCATCCAAGTTGCCAGGAAAAATGCTGAACAACGCAGACACATTAGCACAACCTGGACAGACCTCTTCCAGGTAAACATGGCACCTTGGACATCACACTTTGGGTTTGGTCATTCAGTCAGGCGTGGAGTCTCATTAAAGCATATTGCTCCTTTTTGTTCAAATGCCTCACTGAAGGTCGTTCACGTTCTATCTGGATAGCTATCCCTTGCTGTCCCAGCCTGCAAAGCTTAGCAGAAAAAGAAGTGAGGTGAATCTGGGTGACTTTTTTTTCTTGGTGAGCAGCACAGGAAGCAGCCTAGAAGCCGCAGGGGGATGTGGTTCTTCAGGATGAAGGCTTGTGCTTTGCACTGGCCTAGTGATTCATTCAGTCAGACCATCTCCGTCTCGTTGGTTTGCCTCACAGCACCTCTCCCTTCTCACTTCTTATCTAATCTGCCACCTGCTTCTTCCCTCTCTTGGTCCTCTCTCAACATTTACATCCATTTGGATGAAGGCTAGGAAGTTCTAAAGGAGTGATTTGCTACAGTCCAACGATGAGAAGAAGAGCTAGTAATCCTTTTGATGAAGATCTGAGGCAGCCTTCCTGGGTAGCCCAGGGCATCCCCTTCAAAAGATGTAGCTCTTCCTAGTTCTTCAATTCTTCTTTATACTTTCTAACCCTCCCTTTCCTGGACTGACTCCCTTCTTACTCTAAGCAGAAGTTGATGGGTCTGTTTCCACACACAGTAGACGGAACTTTCTCTACTATTCTAGAGACACAGTGAGCCTTGCCTCGGGGCCGTGGGACTGCTGCCTCCCTTGGCATCTGAAGGGTTTCTTTATGAAAGCTTTTTCCTTCAGAAGCCACTAGCACCTGATGCAGGGCATCAAGAGAAGAGCTTGAGTGGGGCCGGGGCTGTGAGGCTCTTTTTTCTGTAGTTTGCGGCTTTAATTTCTGCTTTCTTGCTCTATGTGCTAATTGCCCATTTCTTCTCTCCCATTCCCGCTTTTTCTTCATTTTCCCCACTACCCCTCCTCCAACCCTTTGGTCCAGAAGAGACAAACCCAACATTATTGATTGGCTGTGGAGGATGATCTTCCAGGTTCTGTATATTCTCACCCAGAGCTCTGCAATAAGCAGGCCCTTTTCAGCCTGCAACTTTTTTCATGATGACACTGTACCTGCCACTTCAGTCATCACCTATTTGTGATGGAAGAGCTGAAGCGTGGTGAAGTGGGAGGTGGGAGAATGCTGCAGGTTTGAATGGCTTTGCCTCTAAGTTGTACACCCTACCCATGTGTGTGTGTGTGCAATAGAAAACACCAAACATGTAGCGCTCAAATAACTTTCTCCCTCTGCCACATGCAAACAGGCATGAAGAACACAGGTACAGGGCAAACCACAGTTCAGGTCATCACACTGCACTGTCAGTTCTGCTGGGGGCTTACCTGTGTTCCCTCGAGTTCTTACGATGAAGCTCTACCTCTCCGTGTGAGGGTATTTGGAAGTGGGGCCATTGGGAGATAATTAGGTTTAGATGAGATCATGAGGGTAGAGCCCTCGTGATCACATTAGTGTCCTTTTAAGAAGAGATACCAGAGAGCCTCTGTCTGTCCATCTCTTTCTCTCAGTCCTATGAGGACACAGTGATAAGTTTTCAGTCTACAAGCCAGGAAAAGGGCCCTTGCCAGTGACCTGGCACCTTGATCTGAGACTTCCCAGCCTCCAGAACTGTGAGGGAATAAATTTCCATTGTTTAAGCCACCCAGTTTATGGTATTTGTTACGGCAGCCAGAGCAGACTAATACAGATTCCCAAGCTAATTATTTGCTATCTGCCATAACATTTGTTTTCTAAATGTGCCATTTGAACTCAAATCTACATGTAAATTGAATTAGCTAATTAAACAGGTATAAAACACCTCAGGATAGGAGTCCCTGGTGATTTCATTTCCCATTAATCCCCGTATATTTATATGTCCTCCCTTGGAACTCCTGGATTAAACTATATTGTCTTCTCACTTCACTGTAAAGCACTCAGACAATTTTATCTAAATGTTCCCCTGTCCCTGTTACCTTGATATCCTGACTCTTTCCTGAAACTCTACACCTATCTATCCCTAAATTAGCCTCTTGGACTCTGGGCCCAAAAAATGATCCCATTTTGTAGCAAAACCCATGGTTTCATTTCATTTCCATGCCCCGTCTCTCTGCTGTTATGTTAAAAAATTAGGACTTAAAATGTAAAAAGGATTAAAATGGCCAATTTCTTGATCATGATAAGATTGATATCTAACATTTGCCAGTATTCATTTAACCATTCTGACAAATGCTATGAAGTAAGGGATATTCTCTCCATGTTTATGGATGAGGGAGGTGAGGGAAAGCAATTAACCACCAAAAATTATACATCCAGTGAGTGATGTCATCAGGATTTGAACTTAGGCTACTAAATCCAGATCTCACATTCCCGACTATTAAGTTACCAGAAGTATTCATTGGGCATGCCATCTAAAAAGACCCAAAAGTCAAAGTGGAAGACCCTAAGAGGGAGTAGTTAGCAGCCTGGATTTTGTCTCACTACAACTTACTTCTCAGGAGGATTTATATGTTGACTATTTCTTTTGTATGGAAGGGTTACTAAATATCACCTTGCCATTTAGCCTTCTGTTGCCAGGTGGGAAGTCTCCTGGTTTACTTCATTTGAATGATTCATGCTTCATACTGTACTGAATACTTTCCATCAATCAAGAAAAAGGTTTAACAAACTCATAGACATAGAGAACACACTTGTGGTTGTCAAGGGGAGGTTGAATAGAAGAGGGATGGACTGGGAGTTTGGGATTTGCAGATGCAAACTAGTGTATTGAGAATGAATAAACAACAAGGTCCTACTGCATAGCACAAGAAACTATATTCACTATCCTGTGATAAACCATAATGGAAAAGAAAATGAAAAAGAATACATATATATATATATATATATATACACATATACATATACAATACATATATATATATATTTAACAGAATCATTTTCCTGTATAGCAGAAATTAATACAACATTGTAAATCAACTATATTGCAATATAAATTTTAAAATAAAAATAAAATCTAAAAAAATTTCACTTGTTTCAAGTGAAGAGTTTAGACATGCGTGTTAGGAGCTGATGTTAGACAGAGCCAGTAACCCTCATTCAGTATGGATGCTAAAGGCCAGCCCACAGGCACTTCAGACTCCTGTAAGGCTGCTCAATTTTTTGCTTCCATAGTGATGCTTTTTACACAAGCATCCTCATTTGCCAATTTTAAGGCTAGATATTTGGCCCACACATGGGAAACAAAGGGCACCCTAACACTTGGATCCTCTTATTGGGCTGATTCTATCTTGGATATTGAGAACAGAAGAATCTTCAAACAATTTCCTGCTGCTAGCAGTGTGATACAGATAGCTGTTGTTGGACAGACCATTAAACAATACAAAGATTCCCTTAAGACAGACTTAAGAACTCATAGCATCTGCCTTTAGTCATGGGAGACTGTAACAAAACATGCTCTAGTGTGTCTATTTGAACAGTATCATCGGGCAGCACAGAGTAGCCATTTAATCAACATGCACTGAGCTGAATGGAGATCTGTGGGAACCAGGGCAAAGAGGGCAGTGGGATCCCCTGCTTCTCCAGTCCAAATTCATCTCCCCTTTGTAGAGCTAACTGGCCCCAGAGAGCAAGTGGCAAAAAAGCACATGGCATTGTTTTCTGTCCCAACCATCCCCTCACTACCTTGTAAACATAGATCTTCGCTGGTGATCAGATGGTGGAATCCCCACAGCTAGAGGAAGCATGCTGTGACAGAGCATCGTTTTTAGAGGCCATGCTCACGCTCTGCCCCTTAATGCCTGGTGACCTTAGGCATAATGTTTTACTGCTTTCTCCTGGTGTGTGGTTTAATCTCCGTTTCTCTGCAGGTTTGTCATAAAGATTCAGTCATCATCACTCATGAACCCCTTTCTTTCCTCTTTGAGGAAATGGATGATGTCAGTTATTTCTGCATGCCTAGCTCCTAGTGTATGTCTTGGCTTATGTTAGACATAAAAAGGTGCTTGTGAAATGTGTGTCTCATTTCTCTCATATGTTATACCTCTCTATATATTGGTCATCTAGTTAATTCTTAAATGCTTTTTGAAAGAGAAAGAAGTTTTTTTAAAAACCCAGGTTTAGGTTATTTACATATAAGCTATCTGTTAAGTTATGTGTTAGTATTATTAGTATTAAGTTCAGTTATTTACATACAATAAAGTACTCAATCTTAAGAGGACTCATTCCTTTTTTTTTATTTTTTCATTTATTCTTATTAGTTGAAGGCTAATTACTTTACAATATTGTAGTGGTTTTTGTCATACATTGACATGAATCAGGCATGGATTTACATGTATTCCCCATCCTGATCCCCCCTCCCACCTCCCTCTCCACCTGATTCCTCTGGGTCTTCCCAGTGCACCAGGCCCGAGCACTTGTCTCATGTATCCAGCCTGGGCTGGTGATCTGTTTCGCTCTAGATAATATACATGTTTCAGTGCTGTTCTCTCGAAACATCCCACCCTCGCCTTCTCCCACAGAGTCCAAAAGTCTGTTCTGTACATCTGTGTCTCTTTTTCTGTTTTGCATATAGGGTTATCTTTACCATCTTTCTAAATTCCATATATATGCATCAGTATACTGTATTGGTCTTTATCTTTCTGGCTTACTTTACTCTGTATAATGGGCTCCAGTTTCATCCATCTCATTAGAACTGATTCAAATGAATTCTTTTTAATGGCTGAGTAATATTCCATGGTGTATATGTACCACAGCTTCCTTATCCATTCATCTGCTGATGGGCATCTAGGTTGCTTCCATGTCCTGGCTATTATAAACAGTGCTGCAGTGAACAATGGGGTGCACGTGTCTCTTTCAGATCTGGTTTCCTCGGTGTGTATGCCCAGGAATGGGATTGCTGGGTCATATGGCAGTTCTAATTCCAGTTTTTAAAGAAATCTCCACACTGTTCTCCATAGCGGCTGTACTAGTTTACATTCCCACCAACAGTGTAAGAGGGTTCCCTTTTCTCCACACCCTCTCCAGCATTTATTGCTTGTAGACTTTTGGATAGCAGCCATTCTGACTGGCCTGTAATGGTACTTCATTGTGGTTTTGATTTGCAGTTCTCTGATAATGAGTGATGTTGAGCATCTTTTCATGTGTTTGTTAGCCATCTGTATGTCTTCTTTGGAGAAATGTCTGTTTAGTTCTTTGGCCCATTTTTTGATTGGGTCATTTATTTTTCTGGAATTGAGCTTCAGGAGTTGCTTGTATATTTTTGAGATTAATCCTTTCTCTGTTGCTTCATTTGCTATTGTTTTCTCCCAATCTGAGGGCTGTCTTTTCACCTTGCTTATAGTTTCCTTTGTTGTGCAAAAGCTTTTAAGTTTCATTAGGTCCCATTTGTTTATTTTTGCTTTTATTTCCAATATTCTGGGAGGTGGTTCATAGAGGATCCTGCTGTGATTTATGTCGGAGAGTGTTTTGCCTATGTTCTCTTCTAGGAGTTTTATAGTTTCTGGTCTTACATTTAGATCTTTAATCCATTTTGAGTTTATTTTTGTGTATGGTGTTAGAAAGTGTTCTAGTTTCATTCTTTTACAAGTGGTTGACCAGTTTTCCCAGCACCACTTGTCAAGGAGGTTGTCTTTTTTCCATTGTATATTCTTGAAGAGGACTCATTCTTAAGTGAATTTTCACATAGGCATACAATCATGGAACCACCACCCAGATAAAGATAATAAAAAGCAATTCAGTTGCTTCAGAAGTTTCCTTCATGCTATTTGTAGTCAAGGCTCCCCTTGCTAGGGAAAATCATTATTCTGACTTCTGTCACCGTAGATTCATTTTGCTCATTCTTAGACTATGTACCCTGCTGTGTCTGGATTCCTTCATTCAACAGTGCTGTGAGATTCATCCATATTGCCATGTACATCAGTAGTTTGTTCATTTTTTCCACTGTGCAGTATTCTGTGGTTTATATAAACTGTAGTTAATCCACTCACCTAATTATGGACAATGGATTTGTTTCCAGTTTTTAGCAATGATGAATAAAGCTATAAATATACTTGTGTACATCTTTTGGTGCATGTAGACATTCATTTCTTTTAGGTAAATGCAAGGAATGGAATTAGTAAGTCATAGGGTCATTGTATTTTTACTTTTATTAGAAACTACCAAATTATTTTACAAAATAGTTGAACAGACTTATACTCTCCTCAGCAATGTATTGAATTCCAATTCCTCCAAATTCTTACATGAGCATTTCCTTTTTTTTCCCCACTGTGTGGCACATGGGATCCTAGTTCCCCGACCAGGGATAGAATCTGTACCCCCTGCATTGGAAGTGTGGAATCTTAAGCACTGGGCCAGCAGGGAAGCCCATCTCTTACGAGCATTTGATATTGTCAGTCTTTTCAATTTTAGCCATCTTGATGTAATGAATTTGGGTTTTCATTTGAGGGTTATTTATAACTTATGAACTTATTAATAATTCCTTATCCAATGTGGTCCTCCATCTTAGCAAGTGGTTTAATGTGATGAATATGCTTCTAGTCAAAACATCTTTATCTGGCAGTCAGAGCTACAGAATGAGGGGCAGAAGGAGACTTGGATTCAAAGATGACATGGTAGGAACTCCAAATTTCTAACAAGTAAATTAAATGTAAAATCAAGTATCAAAAGATAAAGTAAATAGAAAACCAGTTAAGATAATGAACAATGTAACTCTCCCTTGTCCCCACACTTAATCAGTAGGAAATTTCGTTAACAAATATTTACTAAACGCTTCCCAGGTGGCTCAGTGGTAAGAAAAAAAAAATCTGCCTGCCAATATTGGAGCCATGGGTTCAGTCCCTGGGTCAGGAAGATCCCCTGGAGGAGGAAGTGGCAACCCACTCCAGTATTCTTGCCTAGAGAAATCCCATGGACAGAGGAGCCTGCTGGGCGAAAGTCCATGAAGTTGCAAAGAGCTGGACCAGACTGAGTGACTAAGCACACATATTAGCTACCCCTATGAGCCTGACAGAATACTTGAAACTTTCTGAGAATTTTGTTAAGTTATCAAAACCTTCACAAAATTGGTATTATCTTCATTATATAACTTGGGAAAGCAGAGATAGTTTACTGAGGATGGCTACCTTGCTTTGCCATGGTACAACCGCCGCCCTCACCCCAAACCCTCTCCATCACCCATGCTGCTGCTTTTTCTTAAGCTTATTTATTTTTAATTGAAGGATAATTGCTTACAGTATTGTGTTGGTTTCTGCCATACATCAACATGAATCAGCCCTAGGTATATATACGTCCCCTCCCTCTTGAGCCTCCTTCCCACCTCTCACTCCATCCCACCCTTTAGGTAGTCACAGAGTACCAGTTTGAGTCATGCAGCCAGTCATACATACTGGCTATCTATTTTACATATGGTAGTGTATATGCTTCCACGTCACTCTCTCCATTCATCCTATCCTCTCCTTCCCCCTCCCTCCCTCCACCTTCTGGTCCACAAATCTGTTCTCTATGTCTGCGTCTCCATTAAGCTGTTGCTTTTTCAGTCCTCCTAAAGGACAACTCTTCTTTCCCTACTAAATAGCACCCAAATGACCCACCCTGTCCACCAAATAAGGTCCAAGTTCTTTAAAAAAAGTTATTGGAGTATAGTTGATTTACAATTTGTGTTAATTTCAGGTGTATGGCAAAATGAATCAGTTATACATATACATATATCCACTCTTTTTAAGATTCTTTTCCCATATAAGCCATTGCAGAGTATTGAGTAGAGTTCTTGTGCTAAATGTGTGTGTGTGCTAAGTCGCTTCAGTTCTGTCTGACTCCTTTGTGACCCCATGGACTGTAGCCCACCAGGCTCCTCTGTCCATGGGATTCTCCAGGCAAGAATACTAGAGTGGGTTGCCATGCCCTTCTCCAGGGGATCTTCCCAACCCAGGGATCGAACCCTCATGCCCTATGTCTCCTGCATTGACAGGCAGCTTCTTCACCACTAGTGCCACCTGGGAAGCCCCTTGTGCCATAGAGAAGGTCCTTATTAGTTGTTGTTGTTATTTAGTTGCTAAATTGTGTCTCACTCTTCTGCAATCCCATGGACTGTGTAGCCTACCAGGTTCCTCCATCCATGGGATTTCCCAGGCCAGAATACTGGAGTGGGTTGCCATTTCCTCCTCCGGGGATCTTCCCCCATCCAGGGATCGGACCAAAGTCTCCTGCGTTGTCAGGTGGATTCTTTACCACTGAGCCACCAGGGAAGTCCTTCTTATTAGTTACCTATTTTATATATAGTAGAGTGTGTGTCAATCCCAATCTTCCAGTTTAAGGTCCAAGTTCTTACCCATGTTTGTGACCTCTTTCCTGCCCCTCCCCACCCCTAGTTAGAGTTTGTTACATTTCCATGTTAATCTCTCATTTCTCCCCTTCATAAATCTGACCCTTAAACCAAAGATACTCTATACATTGTGCTCTACATGGAACTGTCTCTGCCCTCAGACGACTGTTTACTCCAACTTCTATCAAAATATTTCCTGACATTCTGAAAGTTTAAATGACACCTCTTTTGTGAAATTGTCTCTGATTTCTCATTGCCCACAGCACTTCATTGCGTTTAGGGGGAGGTAAAAATTGAAAGCTAGCATGAGAGAAGTCTGAACCAAGCCTACCAGGAATACCAATTTCTCCAGACCTGTCTGATGAGTGGGGAGCCTTCCACAATCACAATCTGCATGATGCACCTGCAGGAGAAAGGGGGCCTGTGATGAAGACGTTGCAGGGGTTCCTGGGAGCTGAGAATGGGAAGTGGAGAGTTTAGTGTGAGGTTTGTCTCCCATATTGGTTCCAGATTGGCCAGCGTTTGGACCCTACAGAGAAAAAGGAGACGAAGAGTGAACACCAAGGGAGCAGTGTTCACAAGAGAATCTTTAGAGATATGGGGGCACAAGCAACCTTGAATCTGTTTGCAATCGAAGCAGAGTGTCATGCAAAGGCAGAATGAGGTTGGCCACTCTCCCAGTCTTAGAGTCCAGCTTTGGCATCTCATGGGCTCCAGCATTGCAGGGGGAGCCCATAGATCTGATCAGAGCAGTGGGAAGTCCTGTGGGAAGGGACTTGTCTGTGAGTTCATCTGAATTCCCAGAATCTGAAGGAAGCCTCAGAAAGGTTTTAAGAATGCTTTATAGATGGCCAAGACTCTGTAAGAACTTCCCTGCAGCTCAAATGGTAAAGAATCTGCCTGCGATGCAGGAGACCAGAGTTCAATCTCTGGGTCAGGAAGATCCTCTGGAGAAGGGAATGGCAACCCACTCCAGTATTCATGCCTGGAGAATTCCATGGACAGAGAAGCCTGGTGGGCTACAGTTCATGGGGTCACAAAGAGTTGGACGCGGCTGAGCGACTAACACACACACACACAAGACTCTGTGTAAACCTGGGGCACAAGTCTGTAGAATTTGAATTATTAGTGTTGATTCAATTTCATTTATGTGCACAGACAAGGAAAAACTTGGGTTATGCAGATGTTCACTTATGACTTGAAATGGTTTAAAACTTTTCTTCACATAAGTATCTGATTTGATCACCTCATAACAGCCAGATGAGTGGAAACAATTATCACTAGATTTTTCTGATATTAGTGGATTTGAGCACAGTATTGGTTGTGGAAAGAGTCTAGATTTACTGTCAGCAGGCCTAATATTGAGCCCTTTCTCTCCTACATATGACTGGGTGATCCTGAGCTTTAATTTCTTACCGGCAGGAGAAGAGTAACAATTCATTTCACATGGGGATGCTCTGAGATGATGAACAACTCTTGTGCAATTGTGAGAAATGATCATGGTACATGATTTTCTACCTATGGTATTCACTTTCTGCCATGAGTCAGTTGTTTCCATACATGTCTCCAGAGACTGAAAATACTAAAAGGAATGTATTCATGCCTTATTCCTCTCTACGTCATCTCACCCTGCAACTTAGGATGGTGTGGAGTCCCTCAGGGTGATGTGTTTCTCATCTTCAGTGGGAATGTGCAGGAAAGGATTCATGCTTCAGAACTACTTGGACTAGACACCAATCCAGAGAGCCTAAAATTATTTATTAAAGTCATCAGCTGTATAACAGAGACAGATACAACTGCTCAAATCAAGCTTCCTAGGAACATAATACATGGCTAAGATAAAACATAAGCTACTGAAGGAGAGCAGGGAGTGGCCAGTTTTTTCCATGAAGGGTCAGAGAGTAAACATTTTAGGTTACTGTGGCAACTACTTTATTCAGCCATTATATCATATCAGCAGCCATAGATAATATGTAGGCAAATGAGAGTGTCTGTATTCCAACAAATTGCATTTTAAAAAACAGGTGGTGGGTCTGTTCTTGGCCTGTGGGCTACAGGTAGCCAACTCCTGAGGCAGAGGTTTGTCCTGTTGCCATGGAGGATTTACTGATACAAGAAGCCAAAAGTGGTGACATAAAATAGTTGGAGTCACTGAGTAAAAGTAAAGATCTCTGTGAAGTCTAAAAAACTAAAAAGAACAAGCCCATAATCAGAGAGATTCCATATAAAATGCCTACTGAATTGGATAAAAGCAAATTTTATTCTAAAAAAGTTCAGAAAGGTAAAAAGAAGACACACAGGTTTTAGCTGCCAGAAAACTACTATGGGCCAAACAGCATGATGTGACTTCTTAGAAAATCTAACGTGCTCCAGCCCCCATTAAGGAAAGCAGAGCGTCCAGAACAAAACAAAGTGATCATCCCAGGGGAACGGGGCTATGTCTGCCCAAGTCACAATAGCAACCTTTGCAACCCAAGAAGTGCTCACTGGACAATAAATCTGCTCCAGGTGGAGCAGTTGCATATCTGAGTGTCTGTTCTGTGCAATCTCTGTGCTGAATTCAAATGTGAAGAACTGCTGTTTGAGCTGAGAGCTGAAAGGCAGCATCCAGGTAACGAGGGAGAACAGTGTTTGGGGGAGAGGGTACCCGGGCAGGGGCAGCTCTAGAATCTACTCTGATTCTCTGATGGAGCTCCATTCCACTCTTTTCCTTCAATATCCATTTAAAATAAAGGTTTCTGGGAAAAATGGTGGGGGTATGGAAGGCATCACACTTTCTAAGATATCTTAACATTAGCCTTGTTTTTGCAAAACTTTGTTCCCTTTACCTGAGAAAGAAGAAATAAATGTACTAACCTGTTTAAGAAAACATCTGGAATATTTCAAATAGGGCTACAAAGGAAGATGAATTCAAGGAACCTGTAGGTCTGCAGTGGGAGTTCTCATAGTCACCAATAATCCCCTTGCAAAGGAACTAATTATGTTTGGAGAAGACGTGTGTGCCTGATAAAATAATTAAAAATAAATTGTCCTCCTTGGAAATCCAAATTAATGAGTGCTAGAGCAACCCTGTTGGTCACATAGCTAATAAATAGACGTGTTTTCTCAAGTCTGTAAGGTGGCACTGATTGATTTCCAATTCTGGCTACAACAGGGCCTGTGCAGCTTTTGAAACAAAGGTGAGGGGACCTCAGGCTCAGTGGGGACACTTGATATCTCTTAGGGGGATGGTGGTTGAAAGTCATCAGCCATGACACCCCCATCCCCCAGCCCCTGACTTTTCCTGGCTGAGAAGAGAGGACTCAGAGGAGCCAGCCTGACCCACTGCTCTCCCGGAGCTCCTAGTCCTTGCCAGAGCAGGGCAGGAGAGAGGCCCTGTTAACCCTCTGCCCTCACACAACTACCGACTGCTCAGTGCTGTCAGGTCAAGGAAAATAAGGCCTCTGGCTAAGAAGAGCCAGGAGCCAGATGAACCTTTGGGTGTGGGAGGATATGAGGGAGATATGAGGCCTTGGGGAGCTGACTGGAGCACTGTTGCAAAAAAATTTTTTTTTAATTTTTTCTTACCAATGAGTTACTAAGTCTTATGGAGAAAAAAGAAGAAAGAAAGGCTACAAAATACTTTATCCTTTCATTAAGGAACCCATACTGATTAAGAACCTACTATGCCGAGCTTGCTTGTGAGCAGCTTTTAGAGAAGGGATGGAGATGGGGTGGAGGAGAATGGGTGGTGGATGGATGGGATTTCTGTCTTCAAGGCTGTCACAGTCTGGTTGGGAGGCACATTTGATCTAAATGAAGGGCACATTCCCAACTTCTCTTGCCTTGCTGGCATCAGGTCCTTTCCTATGCCTCTGATCTGGAGGCAAAGATTGCCTAGAGCCAGGGTGGCTGGACCGCCGAGTGTTCTCCAGAGAATCAGTGACCAAAGAGAGCAAGGCGAAAGAAGCATGGCCCTGGAGTCTGTCATGGGATCTCACTTAACCCCCAGCAGCTGAGTGAGGGAGGTACTCTTCTCCTTACAGGTCTTCCAGATGAGGAGCCTAAGCCTTGGGAGGTGTGGCAAATGTAAGACCAGGTTAATGGTGCCACCTAGCTCCTGGGGGGGATGCAAGGGAGTGATTAGATAAAATACTAAGAAACACTTAACTGTTTCTGGAACCACAAACACGCTCAATACATGTTCCCTCTGAGTCCTAGGTACTCTACCCCAGACCACAGACTCAGAGAAGGACAGAACCAGGGGGCGCGCCTATCCCTGGCAGTCCAGTTCCAAAGTCTTTCCTCTTTGTGGGCACCACTCAGGTTTCAATTGTCTTCACCATAGTCTCCCATCCTGTTTGTGGTCCTGCCTCCAGCTCCTTTCAAGTTCACCCAGAGGCTCTGTTCTTTCTGCATGCTTAGACTCAGAGCTGACAACTTCTTGGCCTTCCAGTACAGGCAGAGGAGGGACATGAGCAGAAAGACGAGTATGACGAAGGGGCAGATGAATAGGAAATAGACTAAAGGTGCTGACGAGCAGATCCTGGAAGGAAAGTTGGGCTCTGTACCAAAAAGGAAGAAAATAAAGAGAATCATTAGTCTCCAGCTTATTTGTACTCATCAATTATAAACACTTCTGGGATTTATTGTTACAGGAAAATATATGTAAAAATAATGGGGCCAGATAGCAGGGGGCCCCTTAAATCACACTCGAGGAGCCAAGGAAAGGGAGTTGGGGGAAGAGGGCTCTAGGGCGGCTTCTGCCAGCCCGACTCCCCCTCACCCAGCAATTTCCAACCACCAGAGGTTCCGATGACCTACTTAAAACTAACAGCCAGAAATGAAAACAAAACAAAAAAGAAAACCTCTCCTTTAATCTTCTTTCCTCAGAAAAGATATCTATAATTCAACCCTCGTTCCCAACTCTGTTGCCAATCCTGAATTTTTAACTGAGTTATTCCCACTGCTGCTTCTGAAACACACACACAGGCGCACGCGCACACACACACACACACACACACACACACACACACATTCTACACTGCCCTTATATAACAAGTAAGTAAGTAAAGTCGCTCAGTTGTGTCTGACTCTTTGCAACCCCATGGACTGTAGCCTACCAGGATCCTCCCGTGGGATTTTCCAAGTAAGGGTATTGGTGTGGGTTGCCATTTCCTTCTCCAGAGGATCTTCCCCACCCAGGGATTGAACCTGGGTCTCCCGCATTGTAGGCAGACGCTTTACCGTCTGAGCCACCAGGGAAGTCTAACATAACAAGAGCACCCACAAATGAGAAGCGTCATCCCTTCCTGAATCTCCAAATTGGTCTCTCATCCCCTGGCACCCCCCACTCAACCCCATTCAGCTCCTTCGCCTCTCCTGCTTACTGTTGCCTCTATCTGGTAAGCCCTCTGCTCCCCTATCACATCCTCATCTATCATATCCTACAGCCTCTGGTTCCTGCCGGCCTCACTCTCCATCACATTGGCCTTCCCACCTTGCCTCAGGCACAGTTTTTCTCTTCTTTCTATGCTCTTCTCACACATACCTTTGTTTAGACTTATTTTGTTCCCTTTTAACAGTCTTTGTCATCACAGTTTCTCCAGCAGGTCTCACAGTGTCCTTTGTTTCCATAGCCCCTGCAGTGCCTAGCATGTGTGCCTTGATAATGCTTACTGATCTGAATTAAACTGGCTTGCCTGCAACCTCATGGGCAAAGGCTACTATATAAAGGCAGGCTGAAGCATCTGGCAGCTGCAGCCCATGGGGAAGAGCTATCAGCACACAGACACGCAGAGCACGCACCAGCAGCCCCGAGGGGTTCCTGGCCATGCAACCAAGAAAGCAAAGGCGAGCGGACTGCCAACACCGCAGGCTCTGGGAAGCAGTGCCCTGAGTTACTAGTCAAAGGACGGGGATTTCGTCCCTCAATGCAGATAGACACACGCTTAAAGAGACACCAACTATTAAATGCAGTCTTCCAACTACGTTTATTTACCTGATTTATTCAAAATCAGGGCTGTTCTGAAAAATCTGATGTTAATGGTAGCTGTGCTTTTATTGGAAAATTGCAATGACCTAAGCACTTTCTTCTTCAGAGGTAAAACTATAGGATTCATGGGATTACAGATGCCTAGAGATGAAGACAACAGGTTCTTGTGACATGTCCTTGTGACCAACATCATGCTGCAAGAATTCCATTTTTGGCATTGTTAATAACATTCTGTACCTTGAAGAATGTCTCTTTGTGGGAAGTCAAGAAAGAATCTAAACCTAGGTACAGCTCCTGCATTTGTAAACTTCTGGAGGAGGCCCATGTCTTACGCATTTTTTCCTCCCGAGTAGCACTTTGTTCACAGGTCATCAGTGGAGATTAAAGAATGAAACAATTGCATGAGTGATTTGCACACACAGGAACTCAGGAGTCACTGCTATGATGCTCCCCAGAGTACAGATCATCACTGAACATAAGGCTGGCAGCTTAGAACAGGGCTGGCCAGGAGCTACAAGGGTTTGCTCCCTGGCTTTTCTCTGGCCTCATTTATATTCTCCACCCTAAACCTGGCTTTTGTTTTTGAAAGGGTGGGCAATGATAAAGCTAGATTTTGAATTCTTTCTCACTCCTTTCCACATCCTTCCTGACCCTTCTCTCCAATGCTCTCCTATAATAATTCTCCTAGGTCTTATCTGAATACATCTGAAAGCATATAGTTAAGAAGGTACAGAGTGCAATGTTAAAAAAGATTGGTGCTATAGAGACCAGTGAGCAAGAGTTCTGGCCTTGCTACTTCACACTACTCATGTAGGGAGTAGGGATTGAGTATCTACTTTGTCTCAAAGATAGCTGGGTTCAAATCATGGCTCTACAATTTAGCATTATTGACTTTGCACAAGTTACTTATCCTCTCTTTCTAATCATCAGAAATCTAATCTTGTCGATCAAATGAGGATAATAATTTCCAGAGTTATAATGAGATAAGGCTGAGTAAAGCATTAAACAGTGCTTGGCACATTTGTTGAATCAACAAAGAATAAATATCAGCTAGAAAGCTGCTAACAAAGTTAGGAAAATCACAAGCAAATTTTCCCCAAGAGACCAGGCAGAAAAGAGGGCTGCAGGCTTGATTCTGTCTTTCCACAGCCCAAGCCTCTCCCTTAAATCTCTGATCTCTCTGTCCCCAGGGCAGGAAGACATTCAGTTGAGAGTCAGATGATTACTTGTGAGACTCTGGCTTCCTTTTCCAATCATGGGAAGCAGAGAATTGGGAGGTAAGGGTCCCACGGCACCCATGTGTCACTGCTGCTAGGATGGTGGCATGCTGATGGGGAGACAGGGCCGGCACAGAGAAGGTGGAAAGAAACTTGGCTCCTGGATTTTTCTGCCACTGAGACGCTAACCTTCAGCATGAAGGGACTGCCAGAGGGCCTGACTGTATAAATGGGGAGGAGGCTGCTTGAGTTCAAGCCACCTGTCATCCAAGGACAACAAAACAGACCCCTCACAGTGCTGAATTGGCCCACAGCTAGAAGCTGTCAGCTCCAGTGCCTCTAAATGACCTCTCCTGGGAGGGCAGCACTTGCCCTGGGTCCCACAGTCACTGTTCCCACCATCTGCCTCTCACCCATCTCTGGATGAGCATTAGTGACATTCAGAACCATTAAGGTTTGGCATTTTGAAGCAATCCAAGTAAGTGCCCTGTGCTCCAAGCACAAGGCCTCTAAGGCAGAGCCAAAAGTGTGATGAGAATGCTTCATCACAAGCTTTAGTTTGCAACTTGCTTCTACCTTGCAGCCAAGCACATCATGAGGAGTGTTCTTGTCTGATACTACACCAGATATACCGATTTTTGGGCTTCCCCGGTGGGCTAGCGGCAAAGAACCATCCAACCAATGCAGGAGATGTAAGAGACACAGGTTCTATCCCTGGGTTGGGAAGATCCCCTGGAGGAGGGCATGGCAACCCACTCTAGAATTATTGTCTGAAGAATCCCAAGGACAGAGGAGCCTGGCCGGCTACAGTCCATAGCGTCGCAAAGAGTCGGACACGACTGAAGCAACTTAGCATGCACACAGACTTTGGAGAAGAAAGGTAGAGGATAATGAGGAGGCTATCAACTCCCCCTCAACCCCAACCCACCCTTGGGCAACTGACATGCCAGGTGTGGCCATGTGAGAGAGATGGCTCCTGCCAAGAACTAAGGCAAGGTTAGGTAACGTGATACAAATGCACCCCAGAATAAGTGAGCCCCTGACAGCACTGGTTTCAACTCCATTAAGACTTGCCCATTCTTTCATCAAGCATTTGTTGAACTGAGCGCTGTGTGCCAGGCCTTGTTGAAAGCACCAGGGTAGCATTGATAAATGACACGTCCTCTCCAGAAATGTCAGTGTGATAGGGGCTCAAGTCTCCTATGAGGACTCGCTTTCTAAATATATCCTTACCACCCAAAAGCTGGGAAATAGTCACAAACACCATACTACTACAAATAATCCAGCACCCAGAAAGTCTTATAACCTTGCCTGTTAATTAATCAGAGAACTCTCTAGCATGAGATACAAAACGACTCAGATAGTTGTTAGCCCCTGTGTTGGCTTAATCATAGCTAAGGAAGTAAGATGGAGAGGAAAACACAAGGTGAGAGCCACCAGGGAAACACCTCTCCATTTTCTGCCTTCACAGGAATCGCATGCTTCATAGTTTTATTAAGAAGCCCCAAACTAACCCAAGCCAGAAATGATAAACAGAGATGGTAGAAAACCATTTGATAAGTGAGAACTGGTAGACTATTGTATTTGACCTGAACTTTATTAATATACAGAGCTGGTCCTGACCAGGAGGGCAGCTATATGGATTCAGTAAGTGTATTTGAGCATGTTTTATGTGCCAGGCACTGTGCTGGGGCTGAGAACAAGACACTCAGTCTTTGCCTTCCAAGAAGGTATTGTCTGGCCCTGATTTTGGATGTTAAACAAGTGTGATGACTAAGAGACAAAAGTAAGTCACTGAGAATGAGGCAGTTAAGTTGGTCGGTAAAGGATTAGTGGGTGTTGACCAGGGACAGATAACATGAAGGAGAATTCCAGTCAGGAGGTGGTATAAATTCATTCAAGATGTTGAACTGTCAGTCTTGTCCACTCTCTTCTAACCTTCCTCTTCTGATTCTCCAATGGCTCTTTTCTCTCTAGAATATAAAAGTGCTCAAGTCCCTACTAACTTCAAACCAAAATAGAACAAAGCAAAGCTTCAGCGAACCTCTTGCCTTTTGTCCTTGTCTTCTCTCCTTTTACATCAGAGCTCTTGAAGGACTTCCCTGGTGGTCCCATGGTTAAGAACCCACCTTCCAATGCAGGGGACATGAGTTTGGTCCCTGGTTGGGGAACTAAGATTGAAGGAGTCTTTTGGGCCTAGAAAAGAGAACAACAGTCTCAAAGGCCCCTTGCTGAATCATCTAACTTCGGAGAAAACAAAACAGAACTTTAGTTCCATCCTGATACTCCAGGCCAGTTGCATCTATCTGGGACTTATCAACCCCTGTTCAGAAACCTTCCACCCCCTACAGCTGCCCAGAAGACTTATCACCCCCTGCCCAACTACAAATGTCATCTCAACAAAAGAATACTCAAAATTTCCTGCCTGATTAACGTTTCCCTTATCATTTCCACAAACCTCCCTATAAGTACGAAGCCTCCCTGATCCCTCTGGGATCAGCCTGGTCGTTAGGCTGACTGTCGCCCCTCCTTGCCTGAATAAAGGTAACCTACTTCTATTGAGGTCGTCTTTCCTTTTCTGGCTCGCCCGAACTATGACTTACAAAGATCCCACATGCTGTAGCGCAACTAAGTCCATATACTGCAACAAGAAGTCTTTGCACTGCAACTAGAGAAAGTCCATAAATCACAGTGAAGACCCAGTGCAGCCACACACACACACACAAGCTCTTAAAAGCATGAGCTGGATTTGATGTGCCCACTTTCTCCCTGCAGTCTGATTTTACTACTTTTCTGTGATTGTCCTATGTTGTCAAACCCAATGGATATTTTCCTATGTTTGTCTTAGTTGATCTCTTTGCACTAATTGAATCTGTAGGCTCTCACTTTCTTCTTGATACCCTCGCCACTTTCGGTGTCTGTGATACACTATCAAACCCCAATTCTCCTATCTCTGGCTCCTCCTTCCGTTCTCCTTCACAGGCTTCTGTTCTGCAATCCCCTGAGAAATAGTGGTATCTCAGGGGTCCATCCTTGGGCATCATTATAGGCTATAAGTTGATGATTTCTAATCTATAACTCTGACAGAGATCTCTCTTGGAAATTCCAAAGTTTATTGGATAGATCTCCCTAGATAACTCACTGGTACTCCAAACTCGATTCCAGCCCAACTTATTCAAAACTGAACTAATCTTCCTCTTTAGACCCTTTTCTTATATTACTTCATCAGTGACTGTCCCCACTATACCAGAAACCTGGTATTTATTCTTGATTCTCGTCTTCTGCTCATTCACCCTCTACATACACACATATGCATGCATGCTTGGTCACTTCAGTCATGTCCGACTCTTCGTAACCCCATGCACCATAGCCTGTCAGGCTCCTCTGTCTGCAGGATTCTCCAGGTAAGAATACTGGAGACAGTTGCCATGCCCTCCTCCAAGGGATCTTCCCAACCCAGGATCAAACCCACGTCTCCTGAATCTTCTGCTTTGCAGGCAGGTTCTTTACTGTTGAGCCACTGGGGAAGCCGCATACACATAATCAGTCTCTAAATCTTGAAGATGCCATCTCCTAATATGGAATGCAGAGTGCTGTCCTCTCAGCCCTCATGGGCACTGACTTCATTCGGGCCTGCATCTTATCTCACCTGGGCCCCTACAGTCAATTTCAAATAGTTCTCCCGGCTCTGTGCCTGCCTCCCTTCCAATTCACTTTTAACCTTGCTCCCAGGGGGAGCTTTCTAAAATGCAAATCTGACATGTCACTACCCTGCCTGAATTTGTTCAACGACACTCTGTAACTTCCATGATAAAGCTCACCATTCTTGGCTCTGTACAGAGGACCCACTTGACATCAGTACCCTTTCCATCTCCTGAGCCTCCTCTCTTGCCATCCTACCACAATTTCTCTGATCATCTTGCACATCCTTTCCTTTTCCCAAAATATGTGCTTTCCTTTGTATAGCCCCATATTCTGGCAACATTCCCAGATCCCCTCTCCACCTAGCCCTGCTTTTGATCCTTCCTTAGTATCCTGAGACTACTTCATTCATGACTCCTGTTATGTTGGACTCTCCTTCCCCTACCAGCCTCAGCTCTGTGGGAACAGACTTCATAATATATTTTTTATGTGTCCTTAGAATCTCACATGGTTACTTATTGAACAAATTAAAATATTTTGCCACATAAATAGACACATGCAAATGTAGATGTGTGTGTGTGTAGCATGTCTGGAGGCACAAGGGGAAAGTGGGGTAACATTTGTTGAGCACTTACAACGTGCCAGGGACTGTGCTAGATGCTTCATATGCATTTGTATTATGACCCTCATTTTATGAGAAAGCTGAGTAACCAGGGGATGACTTCAGCTAGTAGGGAGGTAGGCAGAGCAACAATTTGAGCCTAGGCTTCTCTTTTTCCAAATGCTGGAATTTTTTGTTATCCCACACTGTCTCCCTAAATCCCAGAAAGGAATAGTCAGGTAGAGGAAGTGAGGTGCTGTATTATAAAGATTGACTTGGGAACATCTAACTATACTTAACAATGAAAACCCTCAGGTTCTCACGGTACAGGCTTCTAAGCACCTTCACTTGTGAAGAATACAAAGACCATTTGGTTTGTAGTGCTTTCTTTCCAGAGTTCATTTTTTAAAAAAACCTTATACCTGCTTTCTAAGAATTCCACAAAGATGAGCAGTATACACACACACACACACACACACACACACACACACACACACACACACACACATACAGATATGCTGTGAACAATCCCATCTGTCTCAGGAGAGATGTGCTTTTTAGTCATAGAATATATGCTTTTTACAGTTATTATCTATTCATTCTACTACACAAACTTCTGAATCTACAGAGCCCAGGAATTCCATTGGAAAACATGTACAGAATATGCTCAGGGTGTGGGCTTCCTACAACTGTTGGAATGGAAGAAAAGCTGATAGGAAAATCAATTCTGCCTGGAAACTTGGGAGAAGAATCCTGCTGAAGAAGAGTCAGGGGGAGAGAGTGATGGACTCCAGGGAACAGGTTCCACAACCGTGATTTCCACTCCAGAAGCCTTGCTGGTGCTGGGTTGCCACTATTACCACTCTGAGACGGTGCCATTCATTCTCAGTAGCCCTTTTTCCCACCTATGGACTGTCTCCAAAGCTAGCTGGCACTGTAAGGAGGTCATCTTTATTGATCCTTTCTACTCTTCCTGGCGTGGGGCACCAAGACCAAACCCCTGCCTCTCCAGTGATCCTCTCTTGCTGTAAATGCAACCTATAGCTCAGCTCTCGCCTTCTCCTTAAACCCCACCAGAAAGAAGTTGCTCAAAGGATGAGCAGGCTATGACATCCATCTACCAACTCATTGATCACCTTGGAAGATTTAGTGGTCTGGCTGGAGGAATTTTTGCTTAATGAATGCCTGTTAAATGCTTGTCACTGCACTGGCTGGAAGGAACCCCTCTTCTTCTTTACAACCTCTTATTCTGCATGCCTCCTGAAGCTGAGTGCTCAGCAGAATAGATTGACCGTCTACAGACAGAAGACCATTGTGGCCAATGGTCTTCAAGTACCTGCATTTTTGCTAGAGCCTGTAAGCAAGTGTAAACAAGGGCACACTTCCTCCTGTGATGCCTCTCAAGGTGCAGGTAGGAGAGGCACACCCACTGACTATCATGATCAAAGAGGTACTAGTTTGTTGAGCACATCAGTAAGAAGCTTGACACTTATTCATTGAGAAAGACTTTGTTTTGTTTGGTTGGTTTTTGACTCAGGGAGCATTAGATGTAGCTGATTTTGGTTGAACAAGGTTACAGACAAAGTCACCATGTCACACTATTCCTCACCCCGCTCTCACCGCCGGTCAGTATTCTGAGATTGGAGTGTCAGCTAAGAGATAAAGCTGTCTGCTTCAAACATTATTTGGTTACTTAAAGGGATACAATATTGATGGCTTTTTTGTTTATGAGGGGAAGTGGGGGAGGAGGTCAGATGCCCTTGACATTTAAACGCCCATGCCAAAACCTCATGTAACCTTGTCTGTCTGAATGAGTTACTATTGAGAGAAATGGAGAAGTCATTTTCTTTCTGCAAATTGTGTTCAGCCTGAGAAGAAGCAAAACATAGCAGGGCAGGCAAGCATAGGAGCAGAGACAGAGATTCTCCTGACTGCGAGCCGTGGCCGATGAACCTCTGGTTACCTGAAGACAGCACTCTGAGCACCGCAGGCTGTGACTCATCTGATGCGTGGCTGACCCACTTGCTTGGGTTGCCGTGGAGCTGCCACTCCGCCACCTTGCACCAGTATTCTCCAGCATCTTCCATCTCCACCCGATGCAGCGCCAGGACAAAGTCAGTAGCGGATGAGCGGTAAGAGTGCAGGCGCCGCCTGAGCCCCTCTTCACCATATTCCAGCAAGCCATCATGCTGCAGGTGCACCAGCATCTTACTTCTAGAATCTCGGTGCAAGTACCACCTCACAGAGAGCAGGGAGGCAGGGCCGACGGCTCCCTCCAGGCTGCAGCAGATGGTCACCTCACTGTGCTCGGAGGCATTTTCTGTCTGGGACACTTTGGAGACGCGCACTTTACTTCCTAGGAAACAAAATGGCAGTAAATTTGAGAGGAACCCACACTTCAGATTGGACACCTCCTCTGAAAAAAACTACTTCTCGTTGAAGTGATGCTGTCTGATAACCTTTAGATATCAGGTCCTTCATTTTGAACACTTTTCCTTGACCCCTGTCCATCTTCCATATTTGCCAGAACGTTCTCTGCTGTGAATCAAGCCAGCCACTTTCATTCTTCAGCCCGCCTCTTGTCCACTGGCCCTGTCACTGAAAACCACTCAGGTTTGCGGGGAGCTCTGCCCTGATACTTTTATCAATACTTCTGCCAGGTCAACTCTTCTTCTGCTACTTAGAAAGGCCATTTGAAACTTCCAGTCCTCTCCTCAAGTCCTGTATTCCATCACTACTCCATTTTCTTAGCAAACTACCTCTTCCCACATACCTAGGTATCAACCTCAGGTATGGACACAGGAAAAGGGGAGGTCAGGTGAGAGATTGATCATTTTCATATATGTGTTAGAATATCACTCAAGGGACTTCCCTGGTGGTCTAGTGGTTGAGAATTCATCTTGCAATGCAGGGGACACAGGTTCAGTCTCTTGTGGGAGGACTAATATCGCACATACCACAGGGCAGCTAAGCCCAGGAGCTATAACTTCTGAGGCCACAACAAAAGATCTTGTGTGCTGCAACTAAGATACAACAGTCAAATAAATATTTTTTTAAAAAGAATACTATTCAAGGAGACTATTTACATTACTAGATTAGATTAAGTTTTTAACAGATTTTGACATTTGCTTTTTTTTTTTTTTTTTTTAATTTTTCAGTGGGTTTTGTCATACATTGATGTGAATCAGCCATAGAGTTACACGTATTCCCCATCCCGGTCTCCCATCCCACCTCCCTCTCCACCTGATTCCCCTGGATCTTCCCAGCCCAACAGGCCCGAGCACTTGACTCATGCCTCCCACCTGGGCTGGTGGTCTGTTTCACCACAGATAATATACATGCTGTTCTTTCGAAACATCCCACCCTCCCCTTCTCCCACAGAGTTCAAAAGTCTGTTCTGTACTTCTGCGTCTCTTCTTCTGCCCTGCATATAGGGCCATCGTTACCATCTTTCTAAATTCCGTATATATGTGTTAGTATACTGTAATGTTCTTTATCTTTCTGGCTCACCTCACTCTGTATAATGGGCTCCAGTTTCATCCATCTCATTAGAACTGATTCAAATGAATTCTTTTTAACGGCTGAGTAATATTCCATGGTGTATATGTACCACAGCTTCCTTATCCATTCGTCTGCTGATGGGCATCTAGGTTGCTTCCATGTCCTGGCTATTATAAACAGTGCTGCGATGAACATTGGGGTGCACGTGTCTCTTTCAGATCTGGATTCCTCAGTGTGTATGCCCAGAAGTGGTATTGCTGGGTCATATGGTAGTTCTATTTCCAGTTTTTTAAGAAATCTCCACACTGTTTTCCATAGTGGCTGTACTAGTTTGCATTCCCACCAACAGTGTAAGAGGGTTCCCTTTTCTCCACACCCTCTCCAGCATTTATTGCTTGTAGACTTTTGGATAGCAGCCATCCTGACTGGCGTGTAATGGTACCTCATTGTGGTTTTGATTTGCATTTCTCTGATAATGAGCGATGTGGAGCATCTTTTCATGTGTTTGTTAGCCATCTGTATGTCTTCTTTGGAGAAATGTCTGTTTAGTTCTTTGGCCCATTTTTTGATTGGGTCATTTATTTTTCTGGAATTGAGCTTCAGGAGTTGCTTGTATATTTTTGAGATTAATCCTTTGTCTGTTTCCTCATTTGCTATTATTTTCTCCCAGTCTGAGGGCTGTCTTTTCACCTTACTTATAGTTTCCTTTGTTGTGCAAAAGTTTTTAAGTTTCATTAGGTCCCATTTGTTTATCTTTGCTTTTATTTCCAATATTCTGGGAGGTGGGTCATAGAAGATCTTGCTGTGATTTATGTCAGAGAGTGTTTTGCCTATGTTCTCCTCTAGGAGTTTTATAGTTTCTGGTCTTACATTTAGATCTTTAATCCATTTTGAGTTTATTTTTGTGTACGGTGTTAGAAAGTGTTCTAGTTTCATTCTTTTACAGGTGGTTGACCAGTTTTCCCAGCACCACTTGTTAAAGAGATTGTCTTTTTTCCATTGTATATCCTTGCCTCCTTTGTCAAAGATAAGGTGTCCATAGGTTCATGGATTTATCTCTGGGCTTTCTATTCTGTTCCATTGATCTATATTTCTGTCTTTGTGCCAGTACCATACTGTCTTGATGACTGTGGCTTTGTAGTAGAGTCTGAAGTCAGGCAGGTTGATTCCTCCAGTTCCATTCTTCTTTCTCAAGATTACTTTGGCTATTCGAGGTTTTTTGTTTTTCCATACAAATTGTGAAATTATTTGTTCTAGTTCTGTGAAAAATACCGTTGGTAGCTTGATAGGGATTGCATTGAATCTATAGATTGCTTTGGGTAGAATAGCCATTTTGACAATATTGATTCTTCCAATCCATGAACACGGTATGTTTCTCCATCTGTTTGTGTCCTCTTTGATTTCTTTCATCAATGTTTTATAGTTTTCTGTGTATAGGTCTTTTGTTTCTTTAGGTAGATATACTCCTAAGTATTTTATTCTTTTTGTTGCAATGGTGAATGGTATTGTTTCCTTAATTTCTCTTTCTGTTTTTTCATTGTTAGTATATAGGAATGCAAGGGATTTCTGTGTGTTAATTTTATATCCTGCAACTTTACTATATTCATTGATTAGCTCTAGTAATTTTCTGGAAGAGTCTTTAGGGTTTTCTATGTAGAGGATCATGTCATCTGCAAACAGCGAGAGTTTCACTTCTTCTTTTCCTATCTGGATTCCTTTTACGTCTTTTTCTGCTCTGATTGCTGTGGCCAAAACTTCCAACACTATGTTGAATAGTAATGGTGAGAGTGGGCATCCTTGTCTTGTTCCTGATTTCAGAGGAAATGCTTTCAATTTTTCACCATTGAGGGTGATGCTTGCTGTGGGTTTGTCATATATAGCTTTTATTATGTTGAGGTATGTTCCCTCTATTCCTGCTTTCTGGAGAGTTTTAATCATAAATGAGTGTTGAATTTTGTCAAAGGCTTTCTCTGCATCTATTGAGATAATCATATGGTTTTTATCTTCCAATTTGTTAATGTGGTGTATTACGTTGATCGATTTGCGGATATTAAAGAATCCTTGCATTCCTGGGATAAAGTCCACTTGGTCATGGTGTATGATTTTTTTAATATGTTGTTGGATTCTGTTTGCTAGAATTTTGTTAAGGATTTTTGCATCTATGTTCATCAGTGATATTGGCCTGTAGTTTTCTTTTTTTGTGGCATCTTTGTCTGGTTTTGGAATTAGGGTGATGGTGGCCTCATAGAATGAGTTTGGAAGTTTACCTTCATCTGCAATTTTCTGGAAGAGTTTGAGTAAGATAGGTGTTAGCTCTTCTCTAAATTTTTGGTAGAATTCAGCTGTGAAGCCATCTGGTCCTGGGCTTTTGTTTGCTGGAAGATTTTTGATTACAGTTTCGATTTCCTTGCTTGTGATGGCTCTGTTAAGATCTTCTATTTCTTCCTGGTTCAGTTTTGGAAAGTTATACTTTTCTAAGAATTTGTCCATTTCATCCAAGTTGTCCATTTTATTGGCATAGAGCTACTGGTAGTAGTCTCTTATGATCCTTTGGATTTCAGTGTTGTCTGTTGTGATCTCACCCTTTTCATTATTTGCTTTTTTAAAATGTTCCCCTGTTAACCAGCAGGTGAGGAATTGGAAGGAAGGCTAGAGTAGTCACAAACAAAATAAAGAAATTATGTTTTTGTTGTTCAGTCACTAAGTCTTGTCCAACTTTTTGTGACCCCAAAGACTATAGCATGCCCATCTCCTCTGTCCTCCACTATCTCTTGGAGTTTGCTCAAATTCATGTCCACTGAGTCTGTGATACTATCTAACCATATCATCCTCTGCTGCCCCTTCTCTTTTTGCCTTCAATCTTTCCCAGCATCAGAGTCTTTGCCAATGTGCTTGCTAAGTCACTTTAGTCATGTTTGACTCTTTTGCGACCCCATGGACTGTAACCCACCAGGCTTCTCTGTCCATGGGATTCTCCAGGCAAGAATACTAGAGTGGATTCTCCAGAGGATTTTCCTGACCCAGGGATCAAACCTGCATCTCATATGTCTGCCGCATTTGCAGGTGGATTCTTTACCACTAGCGCCACCTGGGAAGCCCCCTTTTCCAATGAGTATGTGCTAAATTTTCAGCCCTACTACAAACATATTTATTAGTCTATCTTTAAAAGATTAACTGTGTCTGCTCCTAGATTCTCTTTTAGTTACATCTTTACTCTCTCCTCTTTGTAGAGAAGCCTGTGAAGTATTAGTTTACATGGTACTGTCTCTGCTTCCTCAACTCAAATTACTCTCTACCTTATTGCCATCAGCTTTCCAATCCCATCACTATGCTCTGGCCAAGGTTCCCTCCCAGTAAAGGTGCAATTTCCCAACTCAAGAGACCCTCCAGGATTTTCTGTTCTCTCTGCAATTTCTGTTACAAAAACCAATTTTCTTCTGAAATCCTCTCCTCCTTTGATTTCAGGGAAAATATCCCCACCCCCTCCTACAGCTCTGACCAATCCTTCTCTGTGTCTTTCCCTGGGGCTTCTTCTTTTTCTCACTTCCTATACCAGGGTAACCAGCTAGCTACCCACAGCCAGCCACACCCAGCCCACAGTTATGTTTTATTTGACATCTTCAGTATTTTAAAAGAATTTGAATTCATTATGGACAGTCTCAAAATGGGTGATGCCACCAAAAAAAAGAGTTCAGGCATTTCTTGATAGGCTAAAAGACTGGACAACACTGGGCCCTCGTTTCTGAACAGGAAGCATTGGCTCGAGCTAAGAAATGGCGTGCAATTTGTTTTTTTTCAAGACTTTTTTGATGTGGGCCACTTTTAAAGTGTTTATTGAATTTGTTATGATATTGCTTCTGTTTTATGTTTTGGTTTTTCGGCCAGGAGGCATATGGGATCTTATTTGCCTGACCAGGGGTGGAACCCACACTCCCTGCATTGGAAGGCAAAGTTTTATTCACTGAACCACCAGGCAAGTCCCTTGGTGTGCACTTTTTAAAGGGGTGGGCACACATGATCAAGATCCAGCTTGGACAATTGGGAGAAAGGGATGCCAGCCGCACAGATGGAGGATTGAGTGGGACTAAGCCTTGCGGGACTGAGCAGCAACAACATAAAGCCTTGTGGGATGGCCAAGATCATAGACAGTATCATGATGATATGGGACATAAGGATAATTTGGAGCAAGTGGAGTGCGAAGGTCTCTGGGGCAGCCAAGTAGAAACGTGCAACAGGCAGTTGAGTGTAAAGGCCTGGAGTTCAGGAGGTGGGGGCAAAGCATAAAAACTTAGAGCTTGTTTCACTGAAGGTGGTAGTTGGAACCAAGGCAGTATTTAAGAGGTTCTGAAGGGAGCAGAGAGTAAGAATAAAAATGGGTTCATGTGTCCCTAAGGAACACTCACATTGAGCAGGGAGAGGAAGAAGGGCCTGAAGGGCATGGAGAAGGGGACCAAAGCAGAAGGAAGAGACCCTTGCACTCAGCTACTATTTTGCCCCTACTGCTCCCAACTGACTGTGAGCTCCTTAAGACTCTGTCTTATTTATCTTTGGATCCCTAATTGCCTAACACAAAGCAATGTTCATTATAATCTTATTTTTTGACGTTACATTGAAAATAGAATTTTAAGTGCCAAACTAGATTAACTTATTTGCATTGTGCTTTTGGATCTCGGCCAGTTCCCGAACCTTAGATGTGACATTCATTTAATTTTAATCAACACTGGAGGTGACCTAACTAATGCTGACAGATCTAATCAACCCTGCCCACATTTAGACCACGGCACTCTTAGACCAATGCAAATGAATGGAACTTCTATTTCATTTTTAAAGATCTCCTGAGGGGGAGGAGATGCCCTCAGTAAGCCATTCCAACAGTTAACTACTCTTATTTGCCTTATGTTGAGGCGGCCGAATGTTGAAAAGCAATCTCTCCACACATCCCTATAGAGCTGTACAGTTTCTGTTCACAGTGGGAGAAATATGCTTTGTATTACTCTTTCTCTGCCAAATTACAGTAGAGCCCCACTGGAATGACACAGCTTGTTATTATAGAGAGCTGGAGATACGATACCCTGGGTAGCTGCCTAGACCAGGCTGCCAGGCTAAGAAGCCAACCATTCAAAGGGATCTTGTTCCCATCTAAGCTTCTCCAAATCTCAGACTGACTCACTGGAAATGACCCCCACTTCCTCTGGTGGGCTATTCCGTCCTGCAGTCACTGTGCTGGTGGCCACTATTCCTGTGACTCTAGGTCATGTTTTCACCTGCATATTATCAGCTGTCCAAGAGAAGGGGGTCATTCTACAGAAAGATGCTAGAGAACACACTTGTAAGGTTTACCTGTGGGCCTGAGCTTCAGTTCTGTGAGACCTGATGTCTGTCCTCCAAGCTTGTGCCAAGTGCTGTTTGCAGACCAGAGCCATTCGTCCACAGCACAGCGGTATTTGCCCTGATCGCTGTCTTCCATGTTCAGAATGTGTAGCTGAAACAAGTCTCGGGAAACTTTCTCAGCGTGGAATTTTTGTTTTCTCCGTGTAGTCTGAAATTCATCCCCATATTTTACTACGTGGTTTTGGTCCACTTCCAGGATCTTTAGCCAGGCTGCATCAGTGGAAATGGGAGAGAAATACCAAGTCACGACCAATTGAAGGTTTCCAGGGGACTGGGACAGGATGCTGCACTCTATGTCCGTGTTGGAGTTGATGGAGATTTCTTGGACTTGACTGCTTGAATTCACCTTCAGGTTGCTCTCTAAATGAGAAGACAGTACAATTACTTTTGTTACTTTGCTAAAAAATAGAACTTGAAGGTAGAAGGGACATTAGAGGTCAACTAAGGCCATAGCTCCTAGATCCATCAGATGTGTGAATTCTCTCTTTAGTAACCCCACTAACTGCTCATTCAGCCTCTGAACAACTCACTGACAAAGCACCCATTCCACCTTTGGACATGCTGCCACTAGAGAATTCTTTCCAATATCAAGTTGAATCTTACTTTTTCATAATTTCTACCCACTGGTCCTAGTTCTACCCTACTCTAAGAGTGGAATGGGGAGGGTAGGGCAGGGAGGAAGTATCAAGCTGAAAAGCTAGTCTCTCCCACATGAAAATGCTTTAATATTAGATAACCAAAAAGGACCTACTGTGTAGCTCAAGGAACTATATTCAACATCCTATAATAAATCATATACATATAAAACTGAATCACTTTGCTGTATAACACAAACTAACACAACATCATTAATCAACTATATTTCAGTATAAAGTAAAATTTAAAAAAAGAAAATTCTTCAATATTTAGGCACAGACATCTTCTCTTTTGTAGCATTTCATAAATCAGATTGAGAGAAAGTGGCCCTTGGATGCTTTGTCTGGGTGTTTGCTATCCAGAATACTCCTTGATCCATAATTTGCCCAAGTCTAGTTGTATCTGTCTGCAGACATGGGTAAACAAGAGGAAGCTCTCTGTTCACTATTAAAACTGAATGTCTCTTTGCAGTCACTCAACTCTGGCAACATTGTATGGATATGGAGTCAACTATCCTTTAATCCTAGAGCTTTTTTGCTTTGTCAGAAAGATGAATGACAAACCCTGGCTTCTAAATCTTCTTCTTGCTGACATCACAGATTATACTTTTGTGACGGCTTACTGATGCTCCCAGTAGGTCCCTTTATTCCTCCTTCAACAAACATTTATTAACACATACTCTTTTATGTGCCAGACTATTCCAGGCTCTGTGGATCCCTCCCCTCAGTTTCTGCCTAGAGGGAGCGACTAGTATAGGGACAGAGGCTGAGGGATTATAGGATTGTGTCACCCAAGCAGGACAGAAGTGTGCAAAAGTGACTATCAGAGCACATAGCAGAACTATATAACCCAAATATGGGAGTGAGGCTTCCTGGAGGAGATAATCTATAAGCTAAGTCTTAAGGGTTAATAGGAATTAAGCTGATAGAGAAGAGGTAAAGGAATTCCATGCAAAAGAAGCAACTTGAACAAGGACTAAAAATGAGAGAGAGCATAGAGTATTGGAGGAACTATAAGTAGTTCAGTGTGGTTGGAGCTCAAATTCAAGATGGAAAGTGGAGAGATGGTTCTGGGAAGACATAATGTACCAGATCATGAAGGACCTTGCCTGATATGTAATGCAAGTTTGAATATGAGTTGGATGTGGAGGAGCAGTGGACGACTCAGGTTTCTTGCTTGGATAACTGATGGATGGTGGAGACATAGAGAATGATGTCAGAGGAGTAGCTTTGGCAGGATGATAATGGTGTATTTATGTTCTGACATACTGAGTGTAGACATGTCTTGAAGGCAATTGCATGAGTCTGGAGATCAGAAGAGAAGTCATTCAAGATAGTGAATTTGGGAGTTGTCAATACATAGCATGAATCCCTGGGTAGGAATAAGCCTACTTTGGGAGACTGTATAGAATGAGAAGAAAGAAAGTTGAGAATGAAGCCCAAAGGGCTGAGTCAATGTGAGGGGAGGACTCTGCAAAAGAGAATGAGAAGGAGCCATGAGAGGGCTAGGAAGGAAACCAAGAAAATTTTGCATCACAAGGCCATGGGAAAAGTTTTAAGAAGAAAGGATTGAACCAATAATTTGAAATATGACAGAAAAGACAAGTAAATTAAGGCATGAGTTAATCAACAAGGAGATGACTACTGTAACCAAAACTAGTGCTCAGTAGCTGTGAGAATGATGGTTACCACGTTTGAGCATCTACTTGGTTCATCAGACACTGCACTAGGAACATGTCACCATCTTTAAATTGCACATCAGCAATTTAACCATGGAGTCAGTAGCCTTGGACAGATTAAGTTCTCATTAGATCTAAGTGATGTCAAAGCCTCTTGAACACGCCACCTTAAGAGGATGGAAATCAGGAAAGAAGATACTGGCACAGCAGCATTTGTGAAGTTGTGTCTTACTTTTCATCTCTATTACCAATTGACAAGGTAAATTATGTTGACTATAATCATAAATTCTCTAATTCTTATACATTAACATATCAAAATGAATGGCTAAGTGTATTGAATGAAATTTTCATTATCCATACCACTAGGAGAGACATTCTAAACATTTAATGACCGGCCAGGCACAGGCAGGGACCAATCTGAAAGAATGCCCCAGCACTGGAGCTGATCCTGGAGGCCCCCTCTGTGCCATGCGGTGTCCAGTTGCTGAGCGGTGGGGACTTACAGGAAATGAGGAAGGGGCAACAGTTATTATTAGTGTGGAAGTATTCCAATGTTTTAAAAACCAGTGTGGTCATTTCATGCATATTAACTCAATGTTAACCTAGATCACTTTGCATGTGTATGTCTGTATGTGTGTGGGGGTAGGGGGTATGTTTTTGTTTTGGGTTAATTTCTTTTTAAATTAAAATATACTTGATTTACAACGTTTCAGGAGTACAGCAAAGTGATTTATATATTCTCATTCAGATTCTTTTCCATTATAGGTTACTTTAAGATATTGAATATAGTTCCCTATGCTATATAGCAGGTCCTTGTTGTTTATCTAGTTTATATATACTAGTGAGCACCTGTTAACGTTGTTGTTCATTCACTAAGTCATGTCCGACTCTCTGTGACCCCACCGACTGCTTCCCTGTCCTTCACCATCTCCCAGAGTTTGTCCAAGTTCATGTCCATTAAATCTATTAATACCAAATTCCTAATTTATCCCTACCCACTTCCTGGATATCACTTATATATTGTGCTTACTTAAAGTGCAAACATGGGGAGAAAGTATTTTATGCTTTAATTCCACAACTTTCCCCAAGTGGGAAGAATGTTTTTTTTTAAAAAGCAAAATTAATTTCAAGTAGTGTTAACCTGGCAAAGTGACAGTGATCCTGAGTGGGTGAGAGGTGGCAGAAGCCCTCACAGGACTGTTTGTGTGCAGAGAATTTCTGTCATAAACGTCTACTTTACACTGATAAACTCCTGCTTCTTCCTCGGTGGCATCATGGATTAGGAGCCGAGAATGAAATGAAGCCTGGGAAATCTTCGTCTTCCTTTGGAACTGGGGTAGGCAGCTCCCCCATTCAATAGTGCCATTGTGGGTGATTTGAAGAAGCAGATCAAAGGTTCGAGATCTGGCTGGCTGGAACTGCCATGTCATGGTGAATGGAACCTTGAAGTCAGAGTAGCCAACCCTCGCTATGCAGGACAGGTCAAAGGTGTTGGTTAATTTCACTTGTGGTTGACGGCTCATCAGACTAACTTGTAAACTTGACTCTGCGGGCATAAACACAAAATAAGATTTCTAACCCGTTTATCAAATCGAGGCACCGTGCTTCTAAGTTTTCCTAGTCATCGCCTCGTCACACTGAACCATGTGTTCATACACTGGGAGTATCAAACATTTGGGGGTAGAAACTGATTCACAGTACAGGCTGTCCTGAATTCTGACCTCAGTTTTCTAAAGCTGACCCTCTTGGAAGAGCGTTCTCAGCGGAGACAACAAACAGGCAGTGTTTCTCCAGTCCACTGCTTAGACAGCTGCTACTGAGGGGGTGGGGCGCTCCCCAGCCCTGCTGGCTGGCCTGCTGCCCTTATCCCCACTGCCGGGCGCACTACCACTGTTTTACACTTGCTACCAGAGATTCCGCTATCCCAGGCTGCAGCTGTCAGAAGCCTGAAGGTATGAGGCTCCGCTTCACTTGGCATATCTCTTTTCTAAGTCTACTTCAAATGATACGATTTTGTTGTTAGCCTTGAATAACAACTTATGTTGCACCCTGAAGATGATCTTTATGAAGATGATCTTTATAAAGTTGAGTAAACTTTGGAGATCAGTTGGCAGACTTGGTAACCAGAGACTCTGCTCTGTGCTCTGGGGTATACGTACTGTAACTGGAGGATTCGGGATGACGTGCAATCAAATTCCATGGCATCCCACTGCAGAAGGAAGATGCTGATGATATGCAAGTTCAGCAAAGGCTTTCCCTGACACTTACCGAGGGGCTTTACAGTGATCGACACCTTCTGAGTCCAACTCTGATCTCTGGCCTGGCTCCGGGTCCTCTCAGACACTCTGCACTCATACATGCCACTGTCTGCGATGGTGGTGGAGGCGATCTCAAGTTGGAAGGTGGCCCAGTCCATTTTCTCCAGCCTTGCATTTCTGAGGTTATCAAGTTCCCCGTAGGAAGCACCCAGCTTCACAGTGCCATCCTGCTCCATGCCAGCCACAAACACCGGCTGTGTCTGGTTTTGTGGGACATGCCACCAGGCCACAGTCAGGAGATTCTCAGCTCCATCTGCCTTGCAGAGAAGGGTTAACGCCTCTCCTTCCCACACTGCTTGCTGCCTGTTCTTGGTAGACACGGCCACATTTCTTGCTGTGGATTACAGATTTTAGAAGAAAAAGATATTTCGAGTAAATGAAAAGTTTTCTAAAAAACAGTGAACTCTCATTAATTAAGACTTGACTACTTTGTGACAAATCCAATCAAATTGTTTACTCTTGCACCATCCCCCAGAATAAAAGATTTAATCAGCACTTAAATAGTAGAAATGACAGAAAGGACACCAGGAGAACTAATTTACATGTAAACAATTTACAGTTTGCCCTGCGTTTTACTGATTTGGTCCTTAGGAACATCTAGTTGGGAAAACACATGGTAATATTTCGTTAAATTAATTAGAGTTGGTGTATGAGACTGAAAGTAATGAAACTGTGTTTATTTCAATGTTTAGTTTTCTAGAATTCAGACTTTCACAGTTCAAAATGACCTTCCTCCCCTTACTTATCTTTCCCTAATTAGTATGTATCTGAACAGTGAAGAAGTACTGTTAATTATATTTCTGTTCAAAATACTGCCATTAAAAAACAATTACTTGAAGAGGGTGTGGAGAAAAGAGGATCCTCTTACACTGTTGGTAGGAATATAAATTGATACACACCCTATGGAGAACAGTATGGAGGTTCCTTAAAAAAATGAAAATAGAACTACTGAGTGACTCAGATATCCCACTCCTGGGCACAGACCCAGAGAAAACCATAATTACAAAAGATACACACACCCCAATGCTCATTGCAGTACCATTTACAACAGGCAAGACATGGAAGCAACCTAAATGTCCATTAACAGAGAAATGGGTAAAGAACATGTGGCACATGTATGCAACGTAATATCACTCAGCCATAAAAAGGAATGAAATTGTGCCTCTTGCAGAGACTTGGATGGACCTAGAGCCGTCATTCAGAATGAAGAAAGTCAGAAGTTGAAAAACAAATACTGTGTATTAATGCCTATATGTGGAACCTAGAAAAATGGTACAGATGAACCTATTTGCAGAGCAGAAATAAACACACAGATATAGAGAACAAACATATGGACATCAAGGGAGGAAGCAAGGGGTGGGATGAATTGGGAGATTGGGATTGACATATATACACTATATGTATAAAATAGATAACTAATAAGAACCTCTGTTGGAGCACAGAGAACTCTATTCAATGCTCTGTGGTGACAAAGAGGGGATATATGTATATGTATAGCTGATTAGCTTTTCTGTATAGCAGAAACTAGCACAAAATTGTAAAGCAACTAAACGCCAAGAAAAAAAATTTTAATTAAAAAAAAATTAAATTTTTTAGTTAAAAATTTAAATTATATAGTATATATATAAATACAGATATACTTTTCCCTCAAGTATTTAAAAAAATATATATATATATATACATACACCTATACACACACACACACACATAAATGTATATATTTCTCCTTTTCAAATCATATATTCATTCATATATATTGTTGGTTGAAGAGAGATTCTTAGTATATCTGAACTACAGTGTAAAACAGTAAATGTAAGTCTGGCTCCCAGATGGAAAATTCAAGATGATCAGAAATGTGGACATTCTTTCAACAGATACTTCCTGTGTGAGGCCTTGTCCTGGGTGCTTTGCGGGCAATGTAAAGGTCCCTCAAGCTCATGCATCCTAGGCAGTCCAGCCTCATGCTTAAGGCCAAGGTCCCTGGAGTTATTATAGAATTACCCTGGACAACAAGTGAACCTCTTTGAGCCTCAGTTTCCTTTCCTATAAAGGAAAGGGGGTAATAATAGCACCTCACTTTTGCACTGTGAGAAAACTAAGTGAATGGCACGTGCAAAGGGCCTACACTCTCTGGCAAGGAAAAGTGCCCAGCAAAGGTGAGCTACTAGCATTAGTGTGTAATGATAGGTCCTTCGTGAAAGCAGAGGTGTTCAAAGTCAGAGAAGGAAAATAAAAAGATTTTTAAAAAATTTATATTTTCTAGACTTGTGGGATCTTAGTTTCCTGACCAGGGATTGAAACTGGGCCCTCAACAGTGAGAGCATGGAGTCCTAATCATTGAACCACCAGGGAATTTCCAGCAAAATAAAACAGAACTGGCATTTGAAATCTTAATAAGATCTAAATGAATTTGCAAATTGATCTTCTCTGCTGAGGAAGAGTTCTGTCTTTAACAGCTTTATGAATGAACATACATTACCAAGACAGAAAGAAGGCTAATGTTCACAAATAGATTAATATATATCTATATCTACCATTACATATATATGTATATAACATAACATATATATACATATACAAAACTTGCTTCCAAATTTGGGGTATTAGAGGCATTATTACACTTAATTTTTTCGAGGTTAAAAATAGACTCATAACTAAAGTTTCGAAATTAGAGGGGAAATTATTAGTCATAATCTTACTACTCAAGTATAACCATTATGATAGGTTTCAAGCAGTTTCAGTTTTTTAAAAAAACTGTGGTTTCCTTACTTTTTTGTGGTCATTGCTGTCTCTGGGTTAGAAGCGATACACTCACCAGGCATGTGTAAGGTGCGCATGCATAGTGGTAGGGAAGTACTCTCTTCTGTTTAAAACATTCATCGGATGATAAAACTGCTCATACTTGAAGTAATGGTTTGAGTTTCCAAACCAAATACTCAATAGGATCTTTAATAAATCTGCTACTAACTTTTTCTGTTTCTCCGTAAAAAGAAACAGGTTGGACTCCAGGCTGCACAAAGTATTATTTTTAGCTTGGGCAGACCTACTTGATAGGCTTGTGATCTGTGTGCCCCAAAGCACACCTTTTTGTCCCTTTGGCACAGATTCCTCTGTCCTGAGTTTATGAAAGGTTTACAGTTCTGTTCCAGTGGAGACAGATACACGAGGTTGAGATTTAGCTCTGTGTAAATATGTAAACACGCCTACATAGTTTTTTCTGAATCCTAGCAAGAAAGACCAAATGTTTAGTGTAAAAACTAACACCAACACACTTCCTGGCTTGCCAATCTAGGCCAAAGCTGTGCATCTTCACTCCAAGCAAATGGGGTGATGGAGAAGAGCATGGAAGTGTTTGTGTCTATGGAGATGCCTCCAATAAGCGAGTACAAAAAGGGCATCTTCATTTTGGGTTTGTTATTTGTTTATTTTTTGGTTTTTCCTTTGGGGCAATTCATCTTTCTAGACTTTGAATTTAATACTCAGCCCAGAAAATCATAGTATTGCTTGTGGATTTATCAGTTTTCTCTCCACACAAAAAGCACTGATTATGCAAACATGCTTAATATCACCCATCCTTCAGAAACTTAACAGGAGCTGAATGGCCTTCCAGATAATCAGACCCAGCCTATCTGGGTCAGATAGGCATCTCGCCACATCACAGCAACTTGCAGGCAATAGAGTCTGCCCACTGTCACTTCTTCTTTACTTACTCTGAGTCATGGTTTGATGCAGAATTAAGACTGAGTATCATTCCCTGTATTAGGTTAAGAACACAGAGAACTGACAAAAGACACCCTTTGTCAGTTGAAAGATGTTGAAAAAGTAGAAGGGGTAATGTGGGTGTTTATTTCTCAGGAAAGAGACAAGTATAAGCTCTTTTCTCTTAATCTACTCAAAATACACACATACACACAAGGAGACAGGGGGCTTCATGAATGCAGATATTCTTGGCTGAAAGAAAACCCAATACAACAATTAGAAATAATGCCAAATAGAATCAAGAATCTAAGATGGCAAGAAGGGACTTAAAGACAGTCAGATTATCTTACAACTGAGGAAGCTGAGAATTAGCGAAGTGAAGTACGCACGCAGAGTGCTCATGTCACAGGCCATTTATTGGCTCAGGAGTAGGACTCAGGTCTTCAGCTATATGGGTGCATGCTCAATCACGTCAGTTGTGTCCAACTCTTTGTGACCTCATGGACTGTAGCCCACCAGGCTCCTCTGTCCATGGGATTTTCAGAGAAGAATACTAGAGTGGCTTGCCATTTCCTCCTATAGGGGATCTTCCCAACCCGGGGAGCGAACCTGAGTCTCCTGGGTTTCCTGCACTGCAGACGGATTCTTTACCCACTAAACCACCTGGGAAGTCCCCAGGTCTTCAGCTAGTTTGGGTGCTTCCCTTTACTCCACTCCACCTCAAAGTGACCTGACTGCTACCCGACTTCAGGAGACCTCCCCTTGTGTCCGTGAAGTTATCCAGTACTCACAAAGGAGGACATCGAAATGCAGCCCAGCCATATCTGGCCCCAACTTCACATACCTGCTTGCTTCCAAAGGCGCACAAAGCTGTCTGGTGATTGTTTTTTCTGAAGCACCTGCCAGGAGCCCATCTGAGCTCTTGTCACCTCTGCCACTACACATCTGTATGCACCTTCATCCTCTGGGCCCACAGAGAAGATCTTGAGAAAGAAAGACTTGGGGCTTAACTTTGAAACCTGGAGCTGTCCTTGACTTGCTCTTTCTTGGTAATTTTTCTTCAGATCCAGAACTCCGCCAGCATCAATGTGGGCCATTTCAACATCATTGAAGAACCAAGTGCCCTGAAGGTGTGGGTTCTGGCCACCACCCATGACCAGGCAAACGAGTTCTAAGGATTTTCCTTCAGGAACTGTGTTCTCAGCTCTAATGTTGACTTGAAAATCTCTCACTAGGAAACAAAAGCAAGGCAGATATTTAGAGAGGCCACTGCACCTATGCCTTTAATACCAGAGAGAGATGCTATCCCCTATCAGGATAGTACAAGGACTGAATTTAATGCGGGAGATCAGAGATGGGCCAAAGAAATGCCTAGAATCAAAAATGCCCTTGACTATTTTTTAAATCATCTAGAAAGAACAACACATGCGATTTTTTTAATGCAATACAATTAAGCAAGATGAATGTATGGATGTGTACATAGCAATGTATCTTTTAAAATAAAATATTTTATACTATGTTGAACTGACGTAAATTGTGATTTCTTGCTCTCGTTTTTGACTGAGAATATCCAGTGGAACTTTCCTAAGTTAAAAGCATATGTGATATATGGCAAATCCACAGCTAACATCACACTCAACAGTGGAAAACTGAAAGCTTTTCGTCTAATGTCAAGAATAAGACAAGGATGATCATTCTCACCACTTCTATTCAACATGGTATTGGAAGTCCTAGCTAGAGCAATTAGACAGAAAAAAAAATTAAAAGAATCTACATTGGGAAAAAGAAGAAAGACTCACTGTTGGCAGATGGCATGTTCTTACACATAGGAACCAAAAGAAAAAAGAAAAAAACCCCACCAAACTCCACCAAGAAGCTGTTAAAACTAATAAAGAATTTCAGTAAAGTTGCAGCATACAAAATCAACACACACAAAAAATCAGTTGCATCTCTATACATTAACAGTAAACTATCAAAAAAACTTGGAAAAAATCCCATTTACAATAGTATCATAAAGAAGAAATTACTTAAGGATAAATTTAACCAAAGAGGTGAAAGAGATGAAAACTGTAAAACACTGACGAAAGAAACTGAAGATGAAACAAAAAAAATGGAAAGATATCCCATGTTCATGGTTTGGAAAAATTAATATTATTAAAATGCTCATATCACCCAAAGCAATCTACAGATTCATTGCAATCCCTATCAAAATTCTAAACAGCATCTTGAAATAGATAAAAACAATTATGAAATTCATATGGAACCACAAAAGACCCTGACTGGCCAAAGAATTTTGAGCAAGAGCTGTAGGTATCACATTGCCTGTTTTCAAAATGCATTACAAAGCTACAGTAATCAAAACTATGATACCGGCATAAAGACATGTAAACCAATGAAACAGGATAGAGAACCCAGAAATAAATTCATGAATCTTAGTCAATTAATCTTCAATAAGGGTGTCAAGAACACACAACAGGGAAAAGATAGTCTCTTCAATAAATGGTGTTGAACCAACTGGATATCCATATGCAGAGGAAAAAAGTTGGACCCCGTCTCAGAGCATATTAAAAAAAAATAAACTCAAAATGAATTGCAGATTTAAACCTAAGACCTGAAATTGAAAAACTACTAGAAGAAAATAAAAGGGGGACTTCCTTGATGGTCCAGTGGTTAAGGCTCTGTGCTTCTATGGCAGGGGGCATGGGTTCGACCCCTGGTCAGGGAACTAAGATCCCACATGTCATGCAGCATGGTCAAAGAAAAAAAGAAAAGAAAATAGAAGGAAAACATTTCTGACACTAGTTTGGGCCATGAGTTTCTGGATATAATCCCACAAGCACAGGCAACAAAAGCAAAAATGGACAAGTAGAACTGCATCAAACCAAAAAAGATTCTGTACACAAAAGAAATGATCAGCAGAGTGAAGAGACAGTCTAAAAAATGGGAGAAAATACTCAAAAAGAGGTTCCCATTCAAAATGTATAAGAAACTCATACAAATTAATAGCAAAAAATTCCAAATAAGTTGACATAAAAATGAAAAAGGATCTGACTACATATTCTCAAAAGAAGACATACAAATGGCTAAAATTCTGGAAAGGAAGATGCTTATCACTAATCACCAGGGAAATGCAAATTGAAGCCACAGGATATCATGTCACATCTGTTAGAATGGCTGTCATCAAGAGACAAAAGATAGCAAGTGTTGGTGAGGATGGAGAAGAAAAAAGAACCTTTGTATACTGTTAGTAGAAATGTAAATTGGTATGATTGTTATAGAAAATGGTATGGAGGTTCCTCAAAAACTAAAAGTAGAACTACCACATAACCCAGCAATCCCCACTTGAGGGTACATAGCCAAAGGAAATGACACAGTGTCTCAAAGAGATACCTGCACTATGTCCATTACTCATAATATCCAAGATATGAAAACAACATAAGTGACTACCAAAGGATAAACGGATGAAGAAAATGTATATATACACAATGGACTATTATTAAGCCATGAGAGAAAAGGAAATCTTACTGTTTTCGAAAACATGGACCAACCTGGAGGACATTTTGCTATGTGAAATAAGCCAGACACAGAAAGATAAATACTGTGGAAACTAAAAATGTTGAACACATGGAAGCAGAGAGTAGGGCTTTTGGGAGTGAGGTAAATGGGGAGACGTTGGTCAAAGAGTACAAAGTTTCAGTTATGCAGGATGAATAAGTTCTGGAGATCTAATGATTACAGTTAGTCATACTGTGTGGTGTTACCTGAAATTTGCTAAGAAAGTAGATCTTAAGTGTTACCACATACATGACACAACCATGTGAGGCGATGGATATGCTAACGAACTTGATCATAGTCATTTCACAATGCATACAGATATCAAAACACAATACTGTACACCTTAAACATAAACAATTTTTATTGATTTAAATAAATAAATTTAAAAAATAAAGACATACATTAAAATTTTTTTTTTCAAAGAAAGGGGAAAAAAAGCATATGTCTCCACAGGACTCCCAGTGCATAATTTGGATGTATAACGCCATCAGGACAGTTTTTAATGGAACAGAATAATACTCCTCTTTAAGAGAAAAAAAGAAAGAAAACTTCAATCAACCACCACTGGATCATTGCTGTTAGCAAGAATGTTTATGGTTTTAGATCTCCTCCTAATGGACCAAAGCTCATGTGGAGAGACCAGGAATTACGATGGAGGCTTCCTGCTTGCTCTAGTGAAAGTGCCAATGGATCCCGAAGAGTGACGTTATTGCAAGGCAAAGGAGCCAGGCGGAGGGAGCGCTGCCAAGGCTTCACACTGGAAACTGGGGCTATTCTGAGGCCCAGGTGATCGTGGAGAGAGGGCCTTGGAGAGACACACCTGTCTTCAAACACCAGCTCCACTTCTCAGCAGCTGAGCAAGCTTAGACAGACCATTAGCTGGGGCTCCGGGACGTGTTTTGAAAAACGGAATTTGAAAACTTGCTCCGAGGCTGGTTGTTAGGATTATGTTAGATAATGCAGCTGAAGTGCTTACACAGAGCCTGGTAAAAATGGCAACAAAACTACTTCCATGTATGGTTTGTGGGATCTACCTAACAGTCAACAGATTTTATCCCATATAAGACCTTCCATGGACATAACCTGCGGACAGAGCCCGCAGAAGATCTTTCTTATTTATGCTTCAAAAAAGCAAAATTTACCCAAACCTTCTAAATGATCTTGTTTTATATTCAACCAAAGATTTAAAAATAAAAATCAAGAGTTCCCTAGAGGTTCTGTGGTTAAAACTCCATCCCTGGTGGTCCTGTGGTTAAGACTCCATGCTTTCACTGCCGAGGGCATTGATTCAGTCCCTTGTTAGGAAGCTAAGATCCCACAAGACATGTGGCACAGCCAAAAAAAGGAAAAAAAAACAAAAACAAAAAACCAACCAGAAAGATATCTTCCCAAATACCCACCACTAGCATATTAATGAATTTCCTGAGAAGATAATTACCTGCCGGCTGGACCCTGAGAGTTGTTTGATCCGTCTGCTTTTTCGTGATGGAAGTCCAGGTTTCATCAGGATCCTGAATCCATTCAGTTGCCTCACAGAACAGCTGACCTTGATCTGAGGGCTGGAGCCTCCCCATGGATAGCCTGAAGGTAGTGACCCCAAGCTTGTCTAGTCGCACATCACCAGCTGCAAACCTCTTTGTAAACAAGGGCCCAGGGAGCAATGTAAAATCTTTGGAGAGGGAAATAATCTTGCTGGCTTGGCTTCCTTCTCCATCCTTCATCAGGTACCAGGTGATGGAGAGGTGGGTATGTTGAGCTGTGGCTTTGGACACCTCACAGGTAAGTTCCAACGGCTCACCTTCCTCCTTATTTAGAGTCTGGGGAGCCATGGCCGCCGAGAGGGTATCTGGAATGACTGGACACAGAGGAATGATGGTAATTGACTTAGTATCAATTATAGGCTTAGTTAGACTAGCCTCTCTAGAAGAAGGTGGTGACCTGATCCACTATCTGTAAAGTACATTCTTTGAGTTGGCTTCCCATCAGCCGTATGCTTTACCTATTACCAATAGGAACATTGGCATCTATGTATATACAGTCTATGGAACCTGGCAAGGCTCTTGGTTCACTGTTACATTTTTAGCATAGTCTGTAACCCATTTTGCTACTCAGACACAGAAGTTTTAAATGGGAAAAGCACTAGGAGCTAGAAGACCTATATTCTGATCCTATATTTGTCCCTATTTGACTCCATGAACTGGAACAAGTCACTTCACTTGTTTGGGCCTTCACCTGCTCCTTTATAAAATAAAGTTCTGAAATAATCTGTTATAATTTATCTTTCAGAGCCAAAATGCAACCCTTACCGAAGTTTTGATAACCATGCTATACCCTAACATTCTCTTCCTCCTCAAAGGAGATCATACAGCCTAAGTTTATGTGAAAGCGACATTTAGATTCAACAATGAATGTTTATTCAGCTTCTACTCAGTGCTAACCACTGTGCTAGGGAGTAAAGTAAATGTTATCTTACAGTGCTTGGGGCAAAATCAGAGAGGGTCATATAAGCAGCCAATTACCACATAAACTGGGTAAGTGCTAATAACAGTGGTGTGAAGAGAACAAGAAGGAACAAAGATGGGAATATTGTCTGCAACAGTCAGAACAGGTTTCACAGGAGAGGAAATAGCTAAACTGGGTTTGAAAGTATATGTAGGAGTTTGCTAGGCTGAAAAGGAAGTGATAAGATATTCTAGGCAAAGGGACAAAATGGTAATTTCAAATATGACCCTTGCCACATAGGAAAATACACTAGAGAATGGTAGTTTGAGAATAACTATTTCCACATTAATGACTTACTTCCTATGATATTAATTATATATAAATGTGTTATATCAATACCAGCTCTTCTATCAAGTTAATATTCTGCTTCCAAGAAGAGACATGAGAACTCTCAAAGCTTTGTCTGTGTTATTATCAACTTATGGATAGCTTTGGGCAAGGCCTCGGAATACCACATCATATCTAACTCTTCATGACAAAGTCAATTGGGAAAATGAATTGAGAGTTTTAGAGAATATGAGATACCTATCTGTGACAAACTCCAAAATATTCAGAGGGGTTCATGGGCTCTTTTGCTAAAACAAACAGCACACTATAAAGCCATGTCACAGTGCAAGGCATTGTGGTGATGGAGATTGTGGTTTGTCAGGGGCTGGCTAACAAAGAAGGGCACGCAGCTTACCAATAAGATTAGTCTTCGCATTGTAAGTCCCGTAGTATTTTTCATCAGTGTTGGGTGTGAAACACTCATATTCGCCAGTATCCTTCATCTGGAGCTTGGAAATGTGCAAAAAGACTGAGTTACCCTGGACCCTCTCCACGTAGATTTCCCTACTTTTTACCCGCTTTGCATACAGTACATAAGAGAAGGTGTCATCCTTGGTGCTAATGATCTGGATTTCTTGGGTCGGGGCTGTTGGCAGGTAAACAGACCATTGGAAATGCTGCTCAGAAGGTCCTTGGTGGCCAGTTACATTGCAGCCGATGCTGATGGGGTAACCTTCAGCTCTGAATAGCGGTCCTTTCTGAACTGTTACTTCTCGCTGGCCAATGCTGAGCTTAGCTTGCAAGTAGGAGGAAGAAAAGGGAATAAAAATAGATTAGTGTTCCTGTTCCCAATGTGCCACATTATGTAGCTCCCTGTATTACAATTCTAGAAAATGAGATCACAGGTTATTAGCTATAATCCACTCAAATGTTCAATACCTTCTTCAGGCTGAGGAGCAGTGGAATGGCTTGATGAGTTAATTGTTCTTTTATAATTCTAACTTCTAGAGTAATCTCTAGTCTCTTAAGAAAGGATAGCTTCATCAGGGTAACATGACCACTTCTATAAAATGCACCTACTTACCTAAGTGCACCTGAAGTAAATATGATGTATGATAATTCACCTTTTATATAATTTTATGGAAAAATTCTCAGTATTACTTCCTCAACCCTCCACTTCTTAGGTACCTGTCACTGAGCTGTCCTAACAGAAATAATTGCTGGAGAGACCGAGTCCATGGCACTGCCCCTGGTGCTATGCCTTTCCCTGCTGGTTGGTTGGAACTATTTGTAGCTCCTGGCCAGGTCTGGTGCAAGATTAGCTAAACTTAGCATCTGAAGAAGCAGCAGTACTTCCTTTCTATACCATAGAGGGTTTTTCATTTTGTAATTTTTTAAAGAGCCACTACAACTTTATTGACAAGCTTCCTAAAAGATGACTGTCAAGTCCAACAGGATCCAGGATCAGACTTAGTTTAGTTGCTCTCTTATTTAAAGATTTCAGCTGGGATCACAGTGGAATGCTTCATGTTAGGACAAATCTCAAGTATTAGGTTTAAAGGAGAAAATATTATTTAGTGATAATTTTTCCTTTAACATACACATTTTCAAAATCAAGACTTTTTTAGAAATTAAAGTGCATGTGTTTATTTCTTATGTTAATATTAAAGGCTGGTTCATTTTGTGTTACAGAAAGAACAATGAACAAGTGATAGAGATGCTACAAAGGTGAGCTAAGTCTTTTAGTCGGGGCCTAGGGCCCAGGGGAAAGGCATCGTAAGAGGCCATCAGGGAACAATTACTGGCATTACGGAATTACAGAGCAGAGTTCATAAGCAGGAATGGAAGAAGCAGAGCATCTGCTGAATTTTGTGAATCCACAAGGACAAAGAGTAAGGGAGACAGATTGGAAAAAAAGGTGAGAGAAAGGAAAAATGACATTACAGAAACCATGGTAAGGTTAAATATAGAAATTTTAGAACAAAAACAATTCTGATAGGAGGGGACCTGCAAAAACAGGGAGAAAGGGTAATTGGTCAGGATGTAGTCAACTAAAAATTGCATATGGATACAATCAATGCAAAACTGGCAAACAAACATCCAATCAACCAACCAACTGTATACATTTCCAGTAATGATTTAAAATATACTAATTTATTCATAAATCCCAGTTAAATGTGATATATATACATTAGGCTTTTTTCATAATAAGCACTTAGGAAGAGAAGTTAGAAAATATGAGAAAAAATTTTGTTACTTTAATTTATTGAAGTATAGTTGATTTACAATGTTGTGTTAGTTTTAGGTGTACAGCAAAGTGATTCAGTTATACATACTTATATATCTATTCTTCTTTGAATTCTTTTCCATTATAGGTTATTACAGGGTATTGAGTATAGTTCCCTATGCCATACAATAGTAAATTTTTAAAATATTATTTACCAAAAAACTATTCTACAGAGGCAATTTAAAACATTGTCAGCAATGCTAGCCAGTCTTAGATATACATCTTAAAGAAATGTGAGCACTGCCCCAGGCTACACATGAAAAAATATCCACAGCTGCATTGTTCACTGCAGCCCCCAAACTAGAGACAACCTATATGTCCATCAACAGTAGAACAGGCAGGCTGTGGTACATTCATAAAGTGGAATCTTATACAGAAATAAAAGTGAGTGAACTGCTGCTGGTTGCAAAAACATGGATCACTGTGTTTAAGGAAAGATGCTGAACACTTAGAATCTTTTTGATATACACAAAATGAATATAAAAGTTAAAGAAAGGCAAAAAACCCCACACTGTATTGTTTAGTGATGCAAACAGAAGAAGTTAAACCTTAAAAAAAAAAAAAAAAAAAAAGCGAAGAAGTAGTTATCATGGAAGTCAGGAAAGTGATTGTATGTGTATCTGGTGGGGCATGCAGCAAGGTAGATGGGTGAGCCTAGGGTCCTAGCAATGTTCTATTTCTTCTCCTGCATAGTGATTACATGGTTTTTACTTTTTCCTTATTTATTCAACTTCATCGCTGTGTTTTATTAACTTTCCTTTTTAAATAATTAAGTTTTGGCTGTGTTGGGGCTTGTTGCTACAAGCAGACTTTCTCCACTTGCAGTGAGCGGGGGCTAATCTTTAACTGGTATGTGAGCTCCTCACTGCGGCGGCTTCTCTTGTTGCCAAGCAGGGGCTCTAGAACACGGGTTCAGTCGTTGTGGCACGCGGGCTTAGTTGCGCTTGCAGCATGTGGAAACTTCCCCAAGAGATCGAACCCGTGTCCCCTGCCTTGGCAGGTAGATTCTTAACCACTGGACTACCAGGGAAGTCGCCTTTCTTATGTGTTATATTTGCACAGTACAAATGTTTTTAAAAATGTGATTTCTGGGGTACCACTAATATGTTTATGTCAGGGAATGTTTCCACGATATTATTTTTTATGCCTAGGCAGCATTTACTCCACATTTTTTATGACTTATCAGAGAGATGGGTACATTCAAAACATTTTATTGTGCAAAGTAGTACTTTATTTTCTTCTGCTTCAGTTGCTAATTCAATTAATATTTATTTAACCACTTGTAGTATTTCTGATGCTTCAAGGACTAAGATATGAAGGTGAGTTTAGGATAGTCTTTGACTTCTTGATTTTACAATTCAGTCAAGTAGGGTGGTCGTCATCTCTCCTGGAAAGATATATGATAAAAGTTCTTTGAGGAATTTGAAGGAAGGAAAGATTACATTTTAGGGAAAGAAAATAGGTAAGGTATATGGAAGAGATAGTATTAAAAATGGACCTTGGAGAAGGTTATGGCAATTTAAGTGGAGAGAAAGGGTATTTTTCAGTGAAGGAAACTTCATGAAAAGACTGTATAAGTAGTAATCAAAAGAATTGTTCAGGAAATAGGGAGTAATCAGTTGGATTCGGGGGTGGGTTACACAAAGATTAATAGAAAGAGGTAAGATTGGGCAGGAATTTTGAGTCCAAAGCATGAAGAGCTTAACTGGCATATTTAAAAGTTTGGGCTTGATTGATAGGCAATGGGGAATCCACTGAAAATGTTTTAAAATTCTTAGTAAAATTAACTTGATGGTGTGTAGGATGATGGAGTTAGAAGTAGATATCAGATAATTATAGTAGCTCAGGAGATAAGTGATGAAGGCAGTAGAAATGGAAAGAAAGGGGCTATAATCTGAGAGCCACTGTGGAGATAAATCTATAGAGTTTTTCAGCATCTTAGATGCTTGGAGGTTAAAGGGGTGGATGGAAGATAAGAGGAAAGATGATACCAGGTTTTGTAAGGGTGACTGGGAGTAACAGTACTGTTAACAGGAATAAGGCTATCAGGAAGAGGAACTGTTGTGTGTTCAAGGGTGAAGGAGAAGATAAAGAACTTAATTTTGGAAACACTAAATTAGAGTGCTATGGAATAAACAAGAAGGAAATCCAGCAAATACTTAGAGATATTGTTGAAATATATGTCAATATCTGTATCTCTTTCTATACTTTAAAATCTACTCAACTCTTTGAAAATATTTGTCATCTAGTTATCTTAAGAACTCTGTGATATTCCCATATTTAGCAATGTCAAAGTTGTAAATGGTGGAGCCAGACTTGAATTTGGATTTACAAATGTCAAATTCCTGACTGTCTCCATTGCTTCCTCACTGCTTCCTGTAAATGCTTGTCTGTAACTAGGGAGAGTTCTGGGCTGTAGATGCTGACTTAGTCATTTACATGTTAAGTAGTGGAAAATGTTAGGGCATATAAGAAGAGAGCTAAAGAGAGATTATTAAAGGTTCTCTCTATTTAGGAAATAAGATGAGAAATGCATACTACAGAAAGAAGAAGGGGAGGTGGGAGGGTAGCCAGGACACTGCAGCTTGAAAACCAAAGGAGCAAAATGTTCCAAGAAGAAAGAGCTTGTCAGCATTGCTGAATGCTACTGAGGGGTAAGGATTCGAAAAGCAGAGAAGTGTCCTTTTAGTTTGATGATGAGGATGTCAGTGGTGATCTTTGTAAAAGAGTTTTCAACAGAGCAGAAGCAGAGCATTTCAAGGGTAAGAAACAACTGCAAGAAGCTTAAACTACTTCAAGAAGTTTCATGGAGAAGGGAAAGAGAAAAATAGGGTGGTAGTTAGAAAGAGCAGTTCAATGGGACAGAGCAGTGAGGGCAGATGGACAGGGGTGCCTCTGCATGTTTATGGGCAGAGGAGCTGCACAGGGGAGAGATGGATGAAGCCAGAGAGATGATGATGAATGCAGTAAGGTCTTAGTGGAAGCATGAGGTCAAGAACTTGATTGGGAGGGTACCACTTTCTCAGAAAAGTGAAAGAGACCATGTGAAGGATTAATAGGTATTATGGAGGTACAAAGAAATGACAGACAGAGGCCAGTTCAAATGGTCATGCATGGGGAATCATACACTTGAAGCATCTTATTATAAATCTATTTTCTGTGGGATGTTGCACATATCTCTCCTCCAAAAGAGGAAAATACCTTAGGGGACTGGCCTGTTGCTTTCTCTTTTGATGCACAGAGGGTTAGGCACCTCTGGACAGCAGATTCTTGCTGACTGATGCACACACAGCTTAACAATGACATACTGCATCAGAGTCACACTTTTGATGCATGAAGAATTTCCTGATGGTATTGGCTTTTTTCAAAAACATCACTGGCATTGCCAAATTTTCTATTTCAGTGTTATTTGAATTGAAGTTATTTGATTGAACTATATAAAATGGTCAACACCTGATCATTTTTGATATACAAAAACAGCAACTTCAAATACTTCCACCTTATACAAAACCTAGCTGGAGAACATCAAATACAACAAACAACTTCTCTTTCTTTACCCATACAAAATCTCTGTATGCTTAGAGGCTGAAAGCATTTTCATCCATAATTTAATGGATTTCTTTCTTTTTTTTTTCATGAATACAGTCTTAGTAGGACAAACAGTATGCCCTCCCCAGGACCGTCCCAAGTTAATGACGTTTATTCGTAGGGCAGCTAGTTAGGGTGAGGGGTGACAGACCAAGAGGACAAAGCTAAGTCCAAGAATTCATTTATCCATGACTTTAATCTCATCTGGCCCCATATTCTAACAGGATTCATCAGTCTTTACAAATTTTTTTTGAACTTTTAATTTTACATATAAATTTATATTAAATTTATTTTATATATTTATAGCCAATTAAACAATGTTGTGATAGTTTCAGATGAATAGTGAAGGGACTCAGCCAAACATACATTTACATATTTATTTTTAAAACTAATTAGGACAAGGTAAACATTTGCTAAACAATGCAAGTGCTCAACTGATCATCCATCATTTAGTTTATTTCCTTAATTTCTCCTTCTGTATTTGTAATGATAAATAGCAGGCTTGCAACATCTTTTTCAAGTTACTCTCTGATTTAGGTGTTTTTCACATAAAAACTGGGGCTCTACACAAAATAAGTATTTATGGGATCTAAATTTAGAAGAAATAAATATATAACCCAGTTTAGGTAATGGTTTAAATGAACTAGGAAAAGCCTGGCTGCTTCCCCTTTCTGAACCTTGGTTACTTTCCTTTCTGGACTACTCACCACCCCCATCCCCCCCACCAAAAAAAAAAAAGACAGAATTTGCAAACGTCTGACTTGTTGCTCAATGTAAGCCCAGTTTCCCCATACACAAGCCAAACACACAGTTCAGAGACACAAGGCAGACCCTTGAGAGTCACACTCAGACACCTGAATAGGACAAGTAAGAACATGCCAGGCAACAGTTCCCAAAGGACCCCACCAGTCCTCCTAGTCATCAGTGCCTGCCAAGCCAGTCTGGTGGGCATCAACTAACCAGCACCTGGTCCCAATAACTTCCCCTGCAGGCTATCCATCACCCCCATCAGGCCCCATATCTGATCTTCACCTCTCACTACCCAGTGTCCTATGAGACATGAGCCCAGTGCAGTTCAAGCCAAGGGTTTGTTAAGCGCCCCTTTGAGCTGAACGCTGCACCCTTTTTGTCTATTAGCCACAGCCTTAGTTACTCTGATCCTAAGCTCTTTTAGTTCCCCTATTGTCCAAATCCCTTCACTAATTCCATCTAGTCACTCTAAAGCAGAAGTTTTAAACCTGACTCCACATGGGGGAATAAAGGGTTCGTAAACTTGGGTGGAAAAACACCCTACATCTTTATTTTCACTAACCTTAATGGAAATTCAGTATTTTCTTCAGCTATAAAGGTAGACAACAAACCATAGATATTTTCACATCACATCTATTGCAGAGTCTTGAAATATTGTTCACACTCATTACTACATTGAAATTTGGTGGTTAATAGACCACTTCTAGATCTTATCATATAATGAATACATAAAGAAGAAAATAAATGACTACATCATGATTTATTTTAAAATATTTTTGATAACTGCATTTCAACATGAGTATTTTCCCCTATAATCTTATATGTTTTAATTTATGTATTTAAAAATTATTCTGAGAGAGGGTGAAGATGAGCTTCACCAGATGCTAAATGAATCCACAGCACTGAAAAGTACCTGCTCCCTGCTCTGTCTGCTCTGAAGCTATTTCATGCCCTTCCCAGTTCATCTGTTCTCCATCCACCGCCAAATTTCTACTTCCTCCACCCTGTTCAACCATGTACAAGTGCCCCTAGGCTCATGGAGGCCCTTCCACATGGCCCTCAGCAGAGGCATGTGACTCTTCCTGCCACCTTCTCAGTTTCACAGTAGTCAACGTCCACTTCAGCTCACAGGTGAACTCAGAACCTTCTTTTAAGTTAGCCTAAAACTATTACGTGCTCTCATAAGCTTTTCATCCAGCCACATCCCCGAGGTACATTACTCTAGACAAGCTCTCATCAGGCATCCCCTGTCAGTCTGAAGAGTTAAACCTCATCCTATCTCCAGGAATGGGTTAGCCCAAGAAAATAAGGGAAGGCAAGGACCAGCAAAACTGGCAGATCTAGTAGCACACACAAGTATAAAAACCTCTGGGATCAGGTTCATGGGACTCAACCAAACATTGCACCACCTGGAACTCAAGGTTGTTCAGGTAGCCAAGAGCATCATCAAAAGTCAAGAATGATTGCCATCACCAGAGATGTGGGCCATTGTTTTCCCCATAGAGACCAAACTGTCCCATCTTATCACCCAACAGTCTCTGTTTGACTAGTTCCTGTGACAACAGTAACATACAGAATTATGACACTTACTCAGAAAGAGAAAAAATGATGCCACATGTGGGAAGCGTGCCATTTGGACCAGTGTAGACCTTTCCTGGTGGTGTCACTGAAGTTGCTCAGACGCCGAGTGACAAAGGCTGCGCTCTCACTACAAAGATAAAGAGGAAGCAATTGTGCGGTTTCCAGCCCACTGAGAAGCAGAGATGGCCTGCAAAGGGCAATGCAGTTTGCTTTACATGGCTCTTTGAAAATCATTCCAATTCAGTGTGAAAAGTTATCTTCATGGGCAGGTAACGATATATAGATACAAATAAGAACAGATGGCCTCCTTCTGGCTAACTATGTATCAATTTAGGTAATGATGAGGGCATTTAAGCAAACAGAATAAATAAAACAATCAAGCAGAAATTTTCTCTTCTTAGCCCTCACCTTGCCTCCCATCTTGGGAGAGGGAAGGGGTTGAGAAAAGAGCCCCTGGAAGACAGGAACCTGGGCAACATGAGGTGGCGGTGATGCTGGCATGCTCTAGAATCAGGCTGCCTGGGTGTGCACACAGACTCTGTTTTTAGTAGCTGATCTTAGAAAAGTTACTTAACATTTTCTAACTCTCATCTACAAAACAGAGATACTAACTCTGTACGTCCCATAAGATTGCTGTGAGAATTGAATGGACTAATTCACTGAAAGCGCTCAGAGCAACATCTAGTACATAGGAAGTGCCCAGTGGATATCAAGGAACATTTAAAGGAATCTTCAGCTGCTCAGCGTGGGCCTGGCCGCTAAGGATGGCCCTGAATCCAGGCCAAATTAATCCTAGTACCCAAAGACAAGACTGCACAAGGGACAAGCTCACTCAGGATGTTAGTTCTCCAGATCAAGCCTCTATTTAGATACGTCAGGGATGGTCTGGTCTGCTTCAGGCCACAGTTACAGCAGATTCCTGCTCCAACCATCCACTGATTTATCCAACGATTTTCTTCTTCTTTTTTTTTTTTTTTAATCTTCTGGGTGTGTTAGGGGCTGCACATACTGGGTTGGACAAAATGTTTCTTTTTGACCAACTCAATACAAAGTCTTTGTTCTCAGGAAGCTTCCACTTACTCAGGCAACCACAGGGTAATTTTGCAAGCACAACGATCAATGCGGCACCTCAAGGGAGTCCAGGGAAGTGAGTGGGTGGGAGGGAGGGTCAGGATCGGCTGGGTCACGTGAGGCAACCAGGGAGGAAGGGGGGGCCGAGGTGGGTTGGGGAGATCCAGCATGGACCGTGATGCATCAGCTGTGCCCTCTTGTTGGAGTAAAGTTAAAGGCTGGTGTGAAGGGAGAGGGTCTATAGAGGTGGGCTGGAACAGACCTGAGTTGGTCATGCACGCCAGGCCTAAGAAATTGGTCTTAACCTTACAGAAAAGGGAAGCTATTAAGAGGTTGTTTGTTGGTTGGTTTTTTAAGTAGGAAAATGGCCTGGTCATGTTTTTCTTTTAAGCTGAGTACCAAGATGAGGAAGGGAGGCGAGGGAGGAAGCAGGAAGGCCAGATACGGCCTTTTGCAATTTTCTGCAGGAGCAATGCTAAGGGCCTGAATTAGGGCATTTAACATAAAGACAGAGCTAGGAGAGATGATGAGGTCATGAAATACTTCACGGAGCATCTGCTTTAGGATAAGCACCTTACCAGGTGCCAGAGACACATATGGAAAAGTGTAGCCTCTGATCTTAGGAAGTTGTGCTGGTGGAGCCTGGTGCAGGTGGACAGGAAAGAACAGGACTGGCTATCACATAAGGTAAATTCTGGGAGGTCCACTAGGAGAAATATAGGCGGCAAGAGACATGGAGAGCTGAAGGAGAGAAAGAATGTATCTAATTTGAGGAGAATGGGAAGTCAGGAATCTTCAGGGAAAAGGTAGCATTGTATGATTTATTTTTCCAGGGGGAATTAGAGTAGAGTAGGGTAAGATTTGATGCTTTTGAACTGTGGTGTTGGAGAAGACTCTTGAGTCCCTTGGACTGCAAGGAGATCCAACCAGTCCATCCTAAAGGAAATCAGTCCTGGGTGTTCATTGGAAGGACTGATGCTGAAGGTGAAACTCCAATACTTTGGTCACTTCATGTGAAGAGTTGACTCATTGGAAAAGACCCTGATGCTGGGAGGGATTGGGAGCAGAAGGAGAAGGGGACGACAGAGGATGAGATGGCTGGATGGCATCACCAACTCGATGGGCATGAGTTTGAGTAAACTCCAGGAGTTGGTGAAGGACAGGGAGGCCTGGCGTGCTGCGATTCATGGGGTCACAAAGAGTCGGACATGACTGAGCAAATGAACTGAACTGAGGGTAAGATCCTATAGCTTTTCATCTGGAAGCCTATAGCTTTAAAAAATTATTTATTTATTGGCCAGGCCACACAGCACGTGGGATCCTAGTTCCCTGAAAAGGGATCGAACCCCTGCCCCTTGTAGTGGAAGCATGGAATCTTAACTACTGGGCCATTGGGGAAGTCCTTGAAGCCTCTAACTTCTTTTTTAATTTTAATTTTTTCCTTTTTTTCAAGTTTTTAAAAATTGAGATATAATTGACACACAACATTGTATTTGTTGAGCTTCCTTGGTGGCTCAGTCAGTAAACAATCTGCCTACAGTGCAGAAGACCTAGGTTCAATCCCTGGGTCAGGAAGATCCCCTGGAGAAGAAAACAGTAACTCACTTTAGTATTCTTGCCTAAGCAATCCCATGGACAGAGGAGCCATGGAGTTGCAAGAGTCGGACACAACTTGGCAACTAAACCACCGACCACCACCACCACCACTGTGCTAGTTTTAGGTGTACAACATAGTGATCTCCCCTTGGTTTTATTCATTAGCAGTAACACCAAACAATAGCAACCCTCCTCCATGTCAACCTACAAATATTAACATCTTCAGTTAAAAGGCCCTGTGCGTTCCTTTTAAAGGTATTATGCAGTGCTTAGGGGATAAAAGAAGTAAAAAAAATGGGCCCTGCCCTCCAGGAAGTTGGAATCTAGTTTGATAAAGGGCTGTAGATAAGAAATGGTAGCCATGGAAGGCAGCCTGTGCTGGGTATTCATTTTATGACTGCAGACAGGGGGCAGCTAGAGGTCATTCAGAAAAGGCTGGTTTATGTGGTTTATGTTAGGTCTTTGGAGATCTGGAATGATTCAAATAGAGAAAAGAGAAGAAAGGACATTCCCTAGGGAGAAATGAAATGTACAAAGATACTGAGGCAGGGATATACAGGTTGAATTCAGGGAACAATTAAAGCGCATCTTACCTGGAATGGTGATTTCAAACTACCTCTCCAGGCAGTTAACTATAGTATCAGTAGGGCTTGCAGTACAAGAATTTTTTCACCATTTCAGTTGTAGAAGTGATGGGTTAGGCCCTAGGCTCCAAAATTTACTGTATCAGTTAGCTATTGCTGCATAACAAATAGCAAGCTTTGGTGGCATACAGTAATAGTACAGATTTTTGTTCACAAGCCTATGGATGAGCTGATGGGAGCTAGATGATCTAGGATGGCCTTAGCTTGGATCCCTCTCATAGTCCTTGAATAGGCTTAGCCTGGGTACATTTTCACAGTAATGTCAGGGGTCCAAAAGGACTAGGAGAAACACATCAGTACTTTTAAAAGCTTCTACTTGCATCATGACTGCTAACATACTCAGATCAAAGCAAGTCTCATGGCCAAGTCCAAAAGCAAGAGATGGGTTAATAGACTCCATCTCTTGCGGGAAGGAAACAGTAAAGTGGCAGGGCAAAAGCAGTGGAAGGGAACTGGAGCCATCGATGCAATCAATCTGCTACATGCACTGAAAAGAGAATTATGTTAGAAATAAGCATTGACCACAGAGACAATCATTGCCAATAATGCAGAGGGCCCTGTATTCCTGAAATACACACAACTAAGTAGTGAAGTGAAAGTCGCTCAGTCGTGTCTGACTCTTTGAGATCTCATGGACTATATAGTCCATGGAATTCTCTAGGCTAGAATACTGGAGTGGGTAGCCTTTTCCCTTCTCCAGGGGATCTTCCCAACCCAAGGATTGAACCCAGGTCTCCCGCATTGCGTGCAGATTCTTTACCAGCTGAGCCACAAGGGAAGCCCAAGAATACTGGACTGAGTAGCCTATCCCTTCTCCAGGGGATCTTCCTGACCCAGGAATTGAACCAGGGTCTCCTGCATTGCAGGCAGATTCTTTACCAACTGAGCTATCAGGGAAGCCCAACTAAGTAATGCTCTAGCAATTTTTCACTCCTGGCTGTTGCCAAATTTTTTTTCTTTCCTTGTTAGCGGCTCCGTTTCTGCCAGAATTTAACATTGACAGGGTGATGCCGCTTCTTTTCTGGAAGGAAAAAAAGAAGCTTTATGTTATTAAGGGGAAAAGAAAAAAGGAGAAGAAAGAAAAAATAGAGCCAGTGAGAGAGACAGTTATTCTATTACCTTGGGAATCACTGTAGTGCATGGCAATTGTATCAGTTGAAAGGAATGTAAAAATGGAATCCCTGATTCAGATGGAGGGACAAGGCCAGTGATAGTCAAAGCAACACAAGGATGTACTAAAGAAAAAAGTCCTTTCTTAAGTTCCTAGAAGATTAATGAAAAGTGATGTTTTTTTTTTAGGTTTAACATTTCAAATATTAATTCCACAAAATGACAAAAATTGCAAGTATCAGGCTAAATTTCTAGGCTAAGCATTCAGGACTAAGATATATTTAAATGCAGACCTTTTACATGTCAAGTTCTGTGTGAGGCATTTTCACTTATGCAGGGTTACAGAATAGCTCACATCATTAATCGCATTTTATAGATGAGAAAACTGAGGCTCAGAAGAATCCATTAACTTGGCTAAGATTGTATGGCTAGGAATGGGTGCATTCTATGGCTGCCATCTCACTTTTGGCTCAGTGCCCTTTCTATTACACTTTCTAGCTTGCCATTCAAAATTTTCAGAAGGCAGAGTATGTGGGACAGTGAGTGACAGGAGGACAGAAAAGAAAATCCTGAAGGGGTGAGCAGAAAGCTGATCAGGATTTTGCCCATTTTCCCTACTTGAGCTCCTGCAATTTAGGTCAGTGATTGCTACCTGCATGGGTGTAGGTCTTACCCAGGTACAGGGCAGCCCCAGGTTCTGAGCCTTGCTCCTCCACGCATGGAACGCCACAATGAGCTCAATCAATCTGTCCCTCATACAAAAGTGGGAGAAACAGGCCTAGAGCGGACCCAAGTACAGCTTGGGTCCTATGACGGAGAACTCCCAGGTCCTTTACTTCTCACCAGCTTGACTTCACCAGGAGCTGACAATTGGCTAACTGAGGCTGTTTTTCAACGTGGGTGGCAACTCCTATCTGTGGGGAAAACCTTAAGTAGATTCCTGTGGGCAGAGGCAAAGGCCAGGGCACAAGAAGAGCGTTTCCTAGCCATACAATCTAGGCAGGTTAGTTGATTCCTCTGAGCCTCAGTTTTCTCATCTGTAAAATGGGATTAGTTACTACCTATCACACAGTGACGTGAGTTATTCTACAATACTGCATATGTGAACGAAAAGGGGGTGAAGGAGGAGACAGGGATTAGGGGCTGGTAGCAGCAGAGCAAGAGCAACAGATGGGATTCCCAGGCCATCTTCTGGTTTCAGACATACCCTTGGCAAGAGCTACATCTTCAGTTCCCTGTCAGGGAGTAACTGACAACGAGCTCTGATTTTAAAACAAGAAGGGGGTGTGGGGGAGTGCTCAAAATAGGCCCCAAAGGGAAGAAGAAAGGGGGCGACGGGACAGGAAGTTTGCTTTACCTGGGCTTTAGGTACAGGTGTACCCCTGACACAGACGCCCCTTCATGGTCTCCTTGGCCCATAAAGCAGCCCAGGTGCCTACTCCCTTACTAAATAGTCACCTTTTCACCCTGGTTTCCAGCTGCCTCCTCTTCCCTCCCCTCTTCAGATCTGTGAGTTTCCCCATATTCTGTATTCTGCTTGATTTCCTAACTAGACAGCACTTGAGCCCACCATGTTCTGGGCTTGACTTCACCCAAACATCCAAGGTCACAGCCATGGACAGTGTTCGGCTCTCCCTTGACTCGGTCCTTCTGTGGCATGAGGTATGACCGACCACTGGCATATCTGCTCGGAATTCTGTCCTTCCTTCTCTGATACCACGGTCTTGCCGGGATTTTTCCTCCCCTCTTCGGAAGTTCCTTCTCAGTGAAGCTCTTCTCAGGGTTCTGTCACCAGTCCTTTCTCCTCATGCTGTTTCCACATCTCATGCCCTGTCTGTATACTGACAATCACAAATCTGCCTCCACCCCCAACTTCTCCCTTAAGCTCCAGGCCAATTATCTAACTGCTGAACATTTCCACCTGAAGGTCCTGCAGAAAACGCAAACTTGCGTCCAAAGCTAAAATCGTTGTTTTCTCCTTCACTGGTACTGTCCATCGTTGTTGAGTGCACCAACATCCATCTAGACCCATGGCTGGCCTCCACATTCCACATTTAGTTGTAAAATCCTGTCAGTTCTTCCTAAAACTTTTAATGAATTCACTGTAGCTGCTGCTGTCACAACTGAGAGCTCTGATTTTTCACCTGGATTAATGCAGTTCAGTTCATCTTCCAGCTTTGCCTGCACCCTACACCCCCTCTGCCAGAGTAATCTAAAATGCAAACATAGCCACACACTCTCCTGAATAAAGACTTTCAGAGCTTCCCCCGTGGTCTAGTGGCTAAGAATCTGCCTTGCAATGCATGGGACACAGGTTCAATCTCTGATCTGGGAAGATCCTGCATGCTGCGGAGCAGCTAAGCTCATATGCCAGTTATTGAAGCCCGAGCATCCGAGAGCCTGTGCTCCACAAGCAGAGAAGCCACGGCAGTGAGAAGCCCACACACAGGAACAAAGAGTGAGACCCTGTTCACCACAACTAGAGAAAGCCTGCGTGCAGCAACGGAGACCCGCCACAGCCAAAAAACAAAATAAATCCTATGCCTCCCCCTGCCACAAACTTCTAGACGACCAAGTCCCAACTCCTTGACTGGATCTTCAGGAGCTGGTGCTTGAGAACTCTCCCATCACCTCACCTTTCAGACACAGAACCACCGTGTTTCTTTGAATGGGTCTTACCATCCCCTCTAACTTTGAATATACTGTCCCCTCTGCTAAGAGCCCTCCCCACTGATATATGCCTGTTTATTTAAACCGTTTAAAATTTGGGTTTGCATCTCCTATGCAAAACCTTTCTTGACATCTTAGAAGGTTCACCACTCCCTCCTCTATCTCTGTCATGAACTGCTATAATTTTACTTATTACATGTAATAAAATGAATTATTTACATGCCCATGCCCTCTCCTACAAGTCCATGGATTTCCTAAGGGCAGGAATCAGTTCTTACTCATCTTTCTATCTCTTCAAAAATTACTGAATGGCTAAAATAGTCAGACACTTAGCTGGTGCAGTGATTTAGAACATGTACACACTGTGAAGCCAGAAAGACCTAGGTTCAAATCTTGAGCAAATTAGTTTCCTTAAGCCTCAGTTTCCTCATCTCTAAGAATGGGTACAATAATAGGAGAAACTCCATTATCTGACACAATTAGAGCTATCAGTTGATCAATTAACAGAAATGTCAGGTAAAGATGAGAATCATCAAAAGACATTTATGTATCTTAAAAGTTTTATTTTCACTTCAATCATGTAGTATGTATTTGCTCAACAATCTCTTGACACAGGCCCAGGTCTATTATCTGGAGTCTCCTCTCTTTTTTGCATAAACCAAACCTATCTCCTCTTCTACAACTTTCAGGTTTGATTTCTTTAAAAAGGAGTAAGAATTAACAACAACAACAACGAAAAAACAACATTTGTAAAGTCAGTGGAGTACAGATCTTCCTATATCTTTATGATTTATAAAAACATAAATCATTTATAGTTGTTTTGCCTGGACTTAAATTGACAACATTAAAAAAAAAAAAAGCAGTTTGCCTCTATCCTTTTCAGGGAATTCATCTTCCTTTCATCAACACATCTTTCTTTGGCACTCATATATTTTGTTGATTTACATATTATTCAATGAAATTATATAATCAAAGTAACCAGTACTGGTGGCACAAATATACTGGCAAATAAACAGAGGACTCAGGTGAGCATTACTCCCCACCGCTAGGGGAGTTGAGCCAACCAGGTGTACAAGCCCCAAGCAGTGAGTGTATTAATCCTGTCATTTTATTTCTGGGTTTTGATGCTTTGACATCCAGAGCCTTGCTGACCCTGGAGATACTGCTCCTCCCAGGACTGACCAGTTCCTAGAGAAAGGAAGTCATTCAGATTTGTCGGTGAGCATGCCTTCCCTCAGCTGGTAAAGAATCCGCCTGCAGTGCAGGAGACCCTGGTTTGATTCCTGGGTTGGGAAGATCCCCTGGAGAAGGGAACAGCTACTCACTCCAGTATTCTGGCCTAGAGAATTCCATGGACTATACAGTCCATGGGGTTGCAAAGAGTCAGACACGACTGATCAACTTTTATTTTCTCACTTTCATGCCCTTCCGTGTGCAAACCCCTCCTCCACTGGGCCCTTACACTCAGGACCACTGTTCCCTGCTCAGATCACCACAAGGCCAGGAACCAGATGTGTTGGGGGAGAGAAGGGGAATAACTGGAGTATTAAATTAGGCACATGCAGACCATGTCCTATTGAACAAGGAGGCACAAACCACCGACATCGGGTCAGCAAGTTGCTCCCTCAGCATTTGAACCCCCACCCTGAGGAAGTGAAAACCAGGGTCATTTTGATTGAAGGCGCAGTTGCAATACACTCACACAAAGAAAGTTAAGTCATAGGATTTATTACTTACAGACCCCAGAAACCAGGGCTGGGGGACCAGCGAGCCAGAGGAAGGGCAGTCCTGTGACATCCCAGGTGTCCTCTTATCCCAGGAGATAAGAGAGCAGGGTAACAAGCGCCTATTACTTATAAGGTGGCTGCAGTGGAGGCTGCAGGCTCAACTCAAGGGTTATTTAAAGAGGATCCCGGGGAAAAGCAAAGTGGGGACTTGGGGCAGGAACCGTAAGCTCAGGTTCTTATCTACACGTTCAGGCTTTGGCTGTGAGCAGCACCATCATCCTGTAAAATCCTAGGCAGCAACTCAAAATAGCTGTTTTCTCATCACACCTGATAACTAGGGACACTTGCTATGCCCCAGAACCCGCTGAAATTCTCCAAACTAGTCAATCCGAAGACAGCTTACCCTGACTTGCCCGTTCCTTCCTGTGAAAACCAAAACAAGGGCTGCAGTCCATGCTTTTCTCTTGCTCCCTCTGCCACCTGAGGGACGCTGGTGCTTCCCTGTGTGGCCCCCGGGGTGTGGCGTGACCCTCCTCTTGGCATATGTGAGTGAAACAAGCTATCTTCTCAATGGTTGGCCCTGCTTCACCGAAATAATAAAACCTGTATTTTGAAACGGTGTGCTACACACACTGGTCTGTGGGTAAGAGGACATGGGGTGGCTGTTAGCTGGACGATCCGGTTACATGAAGAGCACATAAGAAATCTGCAGTGGTCATCTCGGGTGACCTGAGGTTCTTGCCCAGGTGCGACTGCATGCGTATGCATGCTCAGTCAAGTCTGACTCCTTGCCACAAGAGCACCGGAGTGGGCGCCCTTTCCTCTTCCAGGGGATCTTCCCAGCCCAGGGACTGAACCCGTGTCTCCTGCATCTCCTGCATTGGCAGGCAGATTCTTTACTGCCTGAACCACCTGGGAAGCCCTTGTGCCCTCGCCCAGGCGCAGAGCACACCAGAGCATCCCAGTGTTAGTTAGCTATTGTCACAGTGGGAAGAGGTCCCTGCCCTCGGGCCACTCTCAGACAACCAGAGCATCTGTCTTCTAGCCTAGAGGGGCAGATAAAGGCTCCCTGAGACTTGACAGAGAAGCAGGAGTTGGAACAGGTGGAAAGAGGTTTCTGGATGAGCCAACAGCAGCTGCCAAGCCCTCTAGGAAAGGACACAAGTGGGAGGTTTTCTGTGCTGAGCACAATGCCTTGGCCACGGGAGGTGTGTGAGCAAGTTTTTATTTTGCTTTTAATATAAACTGAGGCAGGTACAGGCTCAGCAAGAGGTGTGGGACCGCTGCAGACCAGCTCTGACTGTGTCAGTGTTTCGATGTGAGCAGAATCCTCCCTTTTCATGGAAATGCATGCAGTGTTGGGCCATTTCCCACAGGACAGCATTCGCTGTGCATTCATAAATCTCTAGTGCCTTCTATGGGGTTTCCCTGGTGGCTCAGTGGTAAAGAATTTGCCTGCCAATGTAGGAGACGTGGGTTCAATCCCTGGTCTGGGAAGATCTCCTGGAGAAGGAAATGGCAACCCACTCCAGTATTCTTGCCTGGGAAATCCCATGGACAGAGGAGCCTGGCGGGCTACAGTCCACAGAGTTAAAAAAGAGTTGGACACGACTTGGCAGCTAAAAACAAGTCCCTTCCATACGCCTGGACCAGGGCCAAGCCCCAGGCGAGATTAGTTAACCAGGACACAGATCCAGCCTCTGAAGACCTCACAAGTGAGGTGGTCCTTGCCCAAGACACAAAGAGGGAAGGCTGGCCAAGGCTGAGCGGCTGCTCCTGGAGCCAGCAGGGTGGTGGGAGCCCCAGCACTCTCTCCTGCCCTGGACTCTGAAGCCAGCAGCATGGGGAAAGGATTGTTTTTACATAATACACAGCGGCTAACACCTTCTGAACCTGTTTGGCTCCAGACTGGGTCATGAGTCAGAAAAGCTGTTCTGTTCCAGGCATGACATGGTCACAGAACTTGGGTGTGTTTCCTCATCCGAAGAGAGGAACAGCCTCTAACTTCTCTCTTTCCTGACAAGGGTCCTATAAGGTCGTGAGAAATGCATGCAGAGACCGAGAGATCATCCTCAGCAGGGGCCCCAGCCCTCACTTTTCCGCTTGGTGGAAATCTCACTAGTGGTCCCGTTAAATCCATTTCTTCTTTTATCTTTGGCGAACATCTACAACACTTTCAAGGGATTCCAAGACATGAGAAGGTTCTCAAGTGGCAAGGGAATTCAGCCACAGTCCCTTACGCGGAGGAGATAAAAGTTCCCCACACAACTTCAGTTTAAATTAAACTTCCTTTAATGAAATAAAAAACAAATGGTGCATTGCATAATATTTTGTGGTCACAGTATAAAACAATACAATTAGTTCATATAACATTGGATATGGACAAAAATACACAAGACCCTTTCTTTTGTCTACGTAAAATTCGGCAGATCTGTATGTGCCACGCTGAAAAAGAAAGAAAGTCAACTTTTTTCTCCTAGTGATCTGCACACAATATTTATCACTGAGAATTTGGTCAAACATTGGAGGAGAACTTACCCAAATCCCAGTTCCCTTCTTCCTCTGTTGTCATCGGTGAAGGTTTAAAAAAAAAAAAAAAAAGGTTTTCTGAAAGTAGCAAGTTGTGTAGTATTGCTTATTATTCCTGCTAAAGAGGCTCAGTCTTTGGCTCACAGATGTCAGTGACAAAATCATGGCTGCAGGCAGTCTGCAAAGCAAGAGCCACCAGGGAAAATAGACAAGGGTCTGGGCAGAGAAGCCACCTTGACCAGGATCTTAGGGGAAGCCACATAGATAGGAGGGGAGAAAACACACAAATAAATACATTTCTAAATTAAGATTTTAACTCCAGTTGGTGAGTCAGAGTTCCACTGTCCCATGAAAAATCTGAAAAGTTGTTAAAAAGTCAGAGCTGGCATTTTCTTTTTTTTAAAAAGTGAAAAGTATATGTAAACATTATAAAGTAAACAATGGAAAGTACTTTTCAGGCTTTTATCTGAATATAGCTTAGGCTCTTTCTGGGGATATTTTTATGATTAGAAGGAAAAAAAAAAGTCAAACTTTCTATCAAGTTTCTTTGTGTTAAGCAGTGCACTTTCATCCGTGTCAGTCGTGGCTGGGTCCTTGCCTTCATTCCAGTGCTTCTGCGGGAAGCTTTTCCAGAAAAGCACTGAGCAGGGGGCCCTATTTGGTATAACAAGAGTACATCTCACCCTCTGACCAGGACGCATGTTCCTGCCATGTTTATGTCCTTGGAAGGAAGGAGGTCGTTGGTACAATGCCCTGTGACTTCTCCCTACTTGGTACCAGCCCAGTGGATGGAGGGTGGGGCTAGGGGCACAGTAAACGCCATAAAAGCCCCAGCCGTGAACTGCAACAGCAGTCTGAAAGGAAAACGTACAGTGTGTGAGCACGTGTCACCTTTACTGCCACAGGCTGTCTGCTGCAACCCGTCCACGTTTTTACATACACCTGGGGCCACCGGGTCACATCCAAAGCCAAGTATCCTTTCCTCCTTCCAAGGGCCTGTACTGCAACAATCCTGAACCTTCTTTTAGGAGGCTGATCACTGTGAGGGCTCAAAGGGCACTGGCTGTTCTGAATGCAGCACCTGTGTTTATTTCCTATTTGCACAATCACCTGTGACTCACCTCCTCTGAGATGGCACAGTTAGGAAATGGCATGGAGGAAATACCCCAATCTAGTGCTATCACAGCCTCTTCCCCTTCCCCTGGTCTTTCGTGTAGAGCAGACCTGCGGTACATCTTCCCACCACAGATGCTAGGCCCGGAATTCCTCTGTGCTGCTACCGTTAGTACAGAATCTAGTTTCAATCATGTGAGCGGGCCCCTCGATGGGCAAAACCAAAAGGAAAAATTTGGTGGCAATCTGCCGTCTGGGGGTGACTTGGTGATATGTGCAGAATGAATCGTGGGCAACAGAGTGAGGGAAGTAGAAGGGAAGATGGTGAGCTGGGAGCAGTCCAGCTCGTCCGGCCCATTGTGACAGAGAGCCGCACGTGAATGGCCATCATTTTGTATTACTTTATTGCTCAAAACAAATGAATCTTTTTTTCCCTTTTGGAAGACAAAGCGGTATTAGGTCCTTCAGAGCCAGGGTAAAAGCACGCAGAATGCAATGTGGGGATTGAGTCATGAGGGAGCCTCCGGAAAACCCCACTGGGATGCTTCTGAAAGGCCAGCACTGTGTAGGGGCAAGTCACAGATCTTTTGGGGACCGCTGTCCTACTCCTGGTACGAGTGATCGGGCAAAGTGGACCACTCTCAGATCTACTTTGTAGGCTGTTCACATGGCAATAAATTGCTGGGTTTCCTCTGTGTTCCTAATAGGAAAGCAAACACACCACAAAGTATACCCTTTCTCACTAACCCCCTGCAGGGGATTTTTTAAAAGACTTGAAGGACTGACAAGGTCACAGAAAATGCATGGTTCTTCTGGGTAATTTCTGATTCTGTGAAGTCAGTCTTGCAAGCAGCAATTCGACTTCACATTAAAGAGCCCAAGTGGCCCGTGAAGGACATGGGGTGTCTGTGGCTCCCCCTGCAGACCCACAAGGCTTTAGCCTCTCACAAAGGGCGGGACAGGGAAGAGAGGTGGCTTCTTCCACCTGACACACCCCTGCACTACTGACCCTCTGGCATGAACTGCAGAAATCAAACTTCCAGGATATCTCCCTTCTGCAATCTCTGGGGCCCCCTGAGGCATGGTAGCCTCGGAACTATGGGGAGTGACTGTCTGTTCCTTTCCTTGTCCCCGACCTCTTCTTCCTTGCAGGCCTTCTCACTGCCCTGGACAGAGGGGGCTGTGCATTTTTCTTCATACTCATTCTTAAGGCTAAGGTGGCAAGATAAGGTGCTTGGTGGAGAGCCAAATTCTCGATTCCAGGGCCATTTCAGCACTCGCACATAAAGCAAATACGAGAGAAGTGGAAAGGGGGCAGAGAAGCAGAAAACCAAAAAACAAAATGCATTTGGGCTTGATAGGAAGTTACGGACTGCAGGTTTAGATTTTAAATGTAGCCTAAACCCCCTGGAAAATAGGGGGTGGGAGGGTAGTAAAAGCCACACATTAGCCTTCAGCACTGGTCTGTGTTGTCCCTCGGCCGGGGTAGAGGGTCGCCTTTAGCAGCTCTCTTAGCACGAGCCTCCGACTCGGAAGCCGTACGGATCTCACCCGAGACAAAGAACTCTGAACGCCTTCACCCCTTTCTCACTGCAACCCCTCAAAACAAAAGGTAGAAACACACACAAGTCAGAGATCTATAAGCCAGTAGGAGAAAAAAATTAGAGGTTAACCATTAAAAAGCCACCGTCAGGAAAACACACACTCAATTGTTCCATCAGAAAGTGCCGTGGGAAGAAGAGCCGTGTGCTGGTAAACATGTCTGCGCTCAGGACTTGACATGCAGAAAAGAGAGAGCGCCGAGTCCCACCTGAGATTAGAGAGGACTGGTTTTTAGTGTAACACACTTCGCGTTAAAAGATTGCTGTCCTCATCTCGCCCAAACCGCTCCTCGACCGTCCCTCAGTCTCGGCCTTTCTGGCACCAACTAGTCCATCTCCATGGACATGAGCCGGCGGCGCTCTCGCCGGGTCTCCTGGACTTCCTTCTTACAGCACCAGTGGGAGCTGCAGTACCCGATGAGGCAGGACAGGAGCCCGATGACCGTGGACAGGCCGACACCAATCAGCAGCGGGTACTTGAAGGCGTTCAGCACTGGGAGGGAGAGATCAGAGGGACAGAATTAGTGATGCAAATTGTGGGGCGGGAAAGCTCAGGGGAGACCATCGCCTCCCCCCTCCACTGCCCGGGGTCTCCCCCAGGAGTCTGACCTCACGGGTCTTGCACCTAGCACAGGGTTTGAGACAAGAGCAGCTCAGCCAAAGGCGTCCAAAAATGAGCAAATATATCCCCACCCAATTCCACAGCAGGCGGGGTGGTGCTGGGGGGGAACCCAGAAAAAAAAGATTTCCTTCGATATCTTTGAATGTCAACTTGCTTTTTAGGGTTTTGGCAGGAGATTGATTTTTAAAAGTCAGTATAAGGGCACCACACATTGAGTAGCAGATGCATCCTTAAAAAAAAACTGTACATAAATCAATTCTATGCATCAGATAACTGAAGTGTACTAGGGGAGCTATTTTAAGTAACACTATAGTAAATTATCTAGCAAAGTGAATAATCACTCCCTGCTTGTTCAGTAAATCTGGATTTTCATACGGAATGACTTCAAGCAAGACATTTCTAAGAGGCAAGTATGGTATCACTGACCAAGTTGCCGGAATGCATACAGTTCAGATCCTGCACCCACAAAGTCCCTGTCCCCAAAATTACCAGCAAACCTTGGGTAGAGGCTGGCACCGTGGTTGTTTGCCTGGCATTTAGCACAACAGCCCCACGAGACATCATTATCTCATTTAACAAGAGAGGACACAAAGGATTAGAAAGACTAAGTCGTCTGTGGAAGAGCTGGGGCTCCAATTCCAGTCCCCGCCAAACTGACACATCGTCAGGGAAACACACTCGAAGGCTCTTACTTAATCCTTCCAGGCACCTGGACTTGAATTCTGTCCATGAGTTTTTTCAATTCACACTTACTCTGACACTTTCTGCAGAGAAGACAAGTTTTCCATTAACCAAGGAAAATGTGCCCCCACTCCAGGAGGCTCAGAGAGCAGAAGGGTGGGGAGGGGACCCCCCCGATCACTTAATTAGGCTGACTGGCCATCAGTGTGAGCCAATGAGGCCGGGAGCGCCCCCTCCCATCTCAGGGTTCTGTGAAGAACCCTCCCTGCACTAGTGAATGGGAGGAGACCCCTATCACCAAAAGGAGGACCAGTAAGGGGCTTCCCGGATGGCTCAGTGGGTAAAGAATCCACTTGCAACACAGGAGACAAGGAGACCCAGCTTTGATCCCTGGGTCAGGAAGACTCCCCGGAGGAGGAGATGGCAACCCACTCCAGTATTCTTGCCTGAAAATGCCCATGGACAGAGAAGCCCAATGTGCTGCAGTACATGGGGTCGCAAAGAGTCGGACACGACTGAGCGACTCGCATGGCACAGGACCAGTAGAAGGGCAAAAGGGGCAGGAACTCGCTCACAGCCCCTCCTAGAGACCTTGGCCCATTCTCTCAATGCTCTTCTCTGTCCCTGCCTGGCAGAATCCGTGCCAACTCTAAGATACAACAAAGTGACTATGCCTAGAATTTACAGAATGCATCGAAAATCTGTCCAGTAAGTTTAAAAAATCACTTCCCAATGGTGCCTCCAGCACACCCGGTACCTAAGCTGGGAAAACAGCAAGGGCTGAGTGTGCTCTTTCTGGGTACACGCCCGAGCCAGGCTAGAGAGAAAGCAGGCACATTCCTCAAAGGGTGAGAAGCTGGATCCCATCAGGGGTGGCAAAATGCACGGAGAAGACATTCCCCAAACACTGAGAAGGTTACTGTGTGTCACTCTTACCATCCATCTTCACAGTTATAAAGACGGGCTTGGACTGGATCTCTGCCTCCTTCTGCCAGGAGCCTGTGGGTGACTTCACCCACGGAGTCACGGAGCAGTAGTAGTTGCCAAAGTCCTGGTCCTCGGAGCCATGCACTTGCAGCAAGAATTCCAGCACGCTCATGCGCTCCAGGCTGAGGCTGCTCTTCCAGTCCCTCTGGGCCGTGTTCACAATCCCCTTCCGATCCAGTGATGACAGGAGGACGGGCGCCTTGTCCAGGCCGAAAGAGTGCACCGCAAACCAGGACACGTCAAAGGCCATGTCGTCTACGGATGACCAAGCCAAAACCCTGGGATCAGTGGCACAGGCAGAAGTTCCAAGTATGGATAACACCTCAGGTGGTGTGAGTGGTAAAGAACCCGCCTGCCTAATGCAGGAGACATAAGAAACTCCGGTTTGATCCCTGGGTTGGGAAGATCCCCTGGAGAAGGGCACGGCAACCCACTTCAGTATTCTTGCTTGCACAATCCCATGGACAGGGGAGCCTGGCGGGCTATACTTCAGTATACTTCAGTGTCGCAAAGAATCGGACACGACTGAAGCGACTTAGCAGACATGCAGCCTGACTGGGGGCCAGCACGGCTCTGGGGACCTTAGGTGTCCCCGAAGCCTCTCAACAACCAAATATGAAGGTACGGTCACATTTTCTAATCTCTGGAGGGACCTATTAAGCTTGTTTGAGATCACACAGCTGGGAGGTTGCAGAGCATGTGGCTTAACCCAGGGGTTCAACTGCAGAATCCACCCTTTAAACCAGGCCACGGCCACCACCCAGCTAAAGGAACAAAGCCCCAAAATGTCTCCTCTACAGAACACGTGATGGAAAGTTAGTGTGTGGTGACATAGACTGCTCTCTCCCCCAAAGAAAGCAGGGTCCTTCAGCATTTCAGGCAGAAGAACCCAAGACTGGAAGGACACTAGTTGTAAGCGACAACACGGACATAAAGTGAATCGTTCAAAGACTCTGGATGATTTCAATATCTTTAGATCATGAAATTTTTGCACCTTGTTTTATGTCCCTGGATATGTTCCAGAGTCTCCTAGTTTATAGTCTATGGGAACTTGAGTAGAATTTGTATTCTACTGTTTCGTGAAAATTGTATAAATCTTATTTATGTTGAATTGGCTCAAAAAAAAAAAAGATACAAGCTTTCAGTTATAAGATAAATAAATACTAGTGATGTAGTATACACATGATGACTATAGTTAACACTGCTCCATGATGTATATGAATGTTAAGAGGATAAATTCTAAGAGTTTTCATTACAGGGAAAAAACCCCCACTTTTTTGTATCTATGTGAGATGACAGATGTCCACTAAACTTATTGTGATAACCATTTAATGATGTATATAAGTGAGATCATTATGCTGTGTACCCTAAACCTGTACAGGGATGTATGTCAATTTTATCTTAATAAAACTGGAAGGAAAAATGGAAAAAAAAATAATAAAGTGAATCGTACAAAATGGAGAGTTGTAAACAGTTTAGATTTTATCGTTCACTGTGATTTTTTTCTTCCCCCCTGAAGTGCTTAAGTTCAAAACAAGAGGAAAAAAATGTCAAGCTGAGAAAATTGAACACGGTTTAACAGTCCCAGTGAGTAATGCTGTGGAATCGTAAAGTACTCTGCAAAATTAAGGTTCTAACAGCCTCAAATAAATTAATGTGGGCACAAGAGTAAGACGACTTTGGCACAAGTGGTAATTCTCATCGAACGTGGAAATAAGGCTGCACACCCTAAGCCTCTGACCTCTTCTTCTGACAGTTACCAAGTGATAGCAGCTGTGTCAGGTCTGAGAGTCGCCCAGCAGGCAAGCAAGCAGGCCACAGACACTGCTTTATCTTAAATTCACTTGACAAGACTTTCTATACAAATGTTAAATGACACAATTTTTATTAAACAAAAAGTAACATCCATTTAGTAAAAATACACTAATAACCTCAAAAAGCACATTATAAGGCAAATAAATCATATTCAGATGCTTACACAGAGAAAAAGAATGTAAGCAAAATTAAAAGCAAGAATTTTTTTCTTTTTTGGGGGGGGCCACGTCTCTCAGCTTGTGGGATATTAGTTCCCTGACCAGGGATAGAACCCTGCAGTGGTTAGGCACGGAGTCCTCACCACTGGACCACCAAGGAATTCCCCCAAAGTGAGAATTTCTACAAAGCTGTTCAAATGATAATTCCTTTTCAACTCACAATAAAAATGTGAAGTGCTAAGTTGCTTTAGTCGTGTCTGACTCCGAGATCCCGTGGATTGTAGCCTGCCAGGCTCCTCGGTCCATGGGATTCTCCAGGCAAGAATACTGGAGTGGATAGCCTAACATGTTAATGGCCATAGACAAATCTCAACTCTACATGTGATGTCAGCTCTCTACTCTGAGGCACCAAAATATCATTTTTTTCCTTCCCATCAACCCACCGAGGCACTTGAGCAAAACGTTTGAGTGCAGCGTGCAGGCCATCTCTTGCCAAATGACCAGCTCCCTGAGGGCAGAGGGCATGTGGTCAATGCCCTCACATCCTGGCCAGTGCCTGGGCAGAGCAGATCACTCCCAGGTTCTCAGTGAAAACCGGCTCAGGGCTGCTGTCACCTGCAGGCGCTGGGCGTTTCTGAAGGCAGAGAGTCACAGCTGTGTCCATATTACTTGTGCCTGGACTCTAACCCCCATCCAGCCATGCCTTATAGTATAGTGGCCAGCCTGTAGAGTCAGGCTACTCAGGCTAGAGTCCTAGCTCTCATCAGCCATGCGACCTGGGTGAGTCACTTAAGTTCACAATGACTCAGTTTCCTCCTCTCTAAAAGGAAATTACAATAGCACCCAGGGTTAGTCAGCTGTATAAAATGCCTAAAATAGCACCCGGGATGTAGTGAGTGCACAGTAAGAGGTGGCCGCCATGAACATCCTTATCTCCACAGTCCAACATACACACTCTGTGCCAGGAGATGCCCTGACAGGAAGGGCACTCCTGCCTGCAGCAGATGTTCCTGGCACCCTGCTCTGACCAGCTGGAGTGCTGGGCCCCCAACTGCTCTAGGTGTTGGCTGCTAAGCTCTCACACCTGAACCCTTCTCCAGAGGATTGTCCTCAGCTGGCTCTCTCTGCCAGGAGAGCCACCCCTGGAGGTGAAGACACGCTGCCCACCCCCCCAAGCCATTCACTGTGGGCAATGACTAACAACTGCGGAGGGTAGGTATAAAAGCCTTAGCTCAACAAGGTCACACTCTATGGTATAATCCATGCTCTGGAGCGCCCCATAGGGACTTAACACTTCTTCTGAATTCAGATCTCTGCTTGGCTTCTTTCCTAGTTCTACCTTGATTCCCTCAGTCTCTCGTAGTTTCCTCCTAAGGGCACATCTTCAATTAATCACTGGTATGCTTGTCTCAGGCTTTGCTTCCAGGGAATCTGACTTAAGACCCTGCCTCTAAAGAGCTGTGATCCTCTCCATCCCTCCCCCTGTGTTGGCACTTGGCCCAGTTGGGCCACATGTCCTTTCCAGAAGAGAATTCCTTCATAGCCCATAGGAAACATGAGGAAAAACAAAACCACAACTTGTGTTTAATTATTCAGAGTCTTCTACCATGCAGTCCAAGAGTGCAAAGTTCTGGAAAATTGTGATGTGTAAGATAACAGCTACCTATAGCTTTTGCGATTACATTGGAGGGAAAGACTTATGTTAAGGGCACAATTGGTGACCCATTAATTTATGAGAAAGACATTTAAATGTTACATTTTTGTATATTTATAAATGAGCTTAAAAATTTTTTATAAACAGAAGGATTGTGGGGGAGGGATAGTTAGGGAGGACATATACACAGTGTCATATTTTAAATGAATAACCAATAAGAATCTAGGTGGCTCGTGTGCAATCATGCCCAACTCTTTGCGACCCCAAAGACTTTAGCCCACTAACCTCTTTCGTTCATGGGATTCTCCAGGCAAGAATATTGCAGTGGACCTACTATATAGTATAGGCAACTCTGTTCAATGTTATATGGCAACCTGGATAGAAGACGACTTTGGGAGAGAATGGATACATGTATATGTATGGCTGAGTCCCTTCACTGCTCACCTGACACCCTCACAACATTGTTTGTTAACTGGTTATACGCCAAGACAAAATATAAAGTTTAAAAAACATTTTTTATAAATAAATTTTAGAGGCAAAAATAGTATTAAATCATTTCAACTTTTGCAAAGTACCTCCCTGCTCCCCCTTTCCTGACAGCCTCCATAGGAGTGGTGGCTCCTTCCTGACCACAGAGGACAGAGTTGACTGATCTTTGTTTTGGATGGGTTTTTTTTTTTCTTTTCCCTTTCTTATGTTTTCCATAAACCCTTCTCCTTTTTTTTTCTTTTAACCTCTAAAGCTCAATCATATTTAGGTTCCCTGACAAGAGTCAATTTTGGTATCAATCAACGTGTGTAGGGTTCAGTAAACTGCAGCCTGCAGGTCAAGCCAGCCCACCACCTGTTTTTGTAAATAGTTTCACTGGAACACAGCCAGGCCCATTTGTTTGTTCTCTTTGGCTGCTTTCCCTCTATAACAGCAGAGTAGAGTAACTGCCTCAGAGATCATCTGGCCCACAGAGCCAAAAAAAAACCCTGAAAATACTCCCTACCTGGGTCCCTTACAGAAGAGGTTTGCTGACCCTGAGCTAGACGCACCTGAACCTTCAGCTGGGGGCCATGCGGGAGTCAGACCTCAGGAGCTTCTGCTCCTGTTGGTCACACAAGATCAACTACAGCCCACCCTGTTTACGGACAGCTTGCCCTTAACACAGAATGAAGACCTGCTTCATTTCCACTCTAGGGCCACATGTCCAGTGGTCTCCACCAAGAACTCAGTGATCTCTGCACAATCTGGCCTTTTCAAGGTGCAAAGCTGTGTGAGGTCATGGCTCTGCCTATGATGGAGAAGGCAGTACAAGACATCGGAGGTCAGAGCATGGGCAGCCCCTAGGCAGGGAGTCAGGGTCTCCACAGGCTCTTTAGAAGGCAGAGACACACCTGCATACATTTAATATTCTTTCAAACCCTGAGGATCTAAGTGAGAAGCACAGCAATTCATACTAAGGGGGCCAAACAGAAAAGGTATAAGGTTGCTGGCCCAAAATTCTTGGGCATCCTGTTGGCAGTGCTAATATTTTCTGCAAAGAAAAGATTTACAAAGATTTTCTAAAAGTTTAAACTGCAATAGAATACACTGGTTACTTGCCACTCATTTACTCTGCTTTGTATTTCTCCAGTGTTAATCACTATCTGATACTACATATATGGCGATTTCTTTCTTGTCTGTTTAATAAACTAGGCTGCAAGCTCCATGAAAGTAGACATAGAATATTTTGATCATGCCTCTCTATTCCCAGTATCTAGAACAGCATCTGTTTATAGGAGTTCAATAACCATCTGAAGGAATAAACAAAAGACAAAACAGAAGGGAGCTGGACTCTGCCAGTGGGTTGCAAACCAACTGGAATTAGCCCCTGAAGTGGCCACTGGATCACCATGAGAACTTGCATTCAAATGTCTTGCTGTGTTTTCAAACCATCTAACAGATAGTGGCATCCATTTTAACAAGTCCTCAGTAAACATCTACTGAATACAAAGGACCGAGCTAGGCACTTTGGGAATAAATAGCCAATCCAATCCCTGAACTTCACATTTGTAACACAGTGGGGATGATATGAGAAACACTTAAAAAAGCAATATGAGGAAGGGGAAAGGATGGAGAGAGGTACCTGGGTCCAAGGCTGCTCCTTCGACAGTGATGATACAAAACAATTTGATGAGATCTCCCCGGATGACCGACGGCGTGTCCGAATGCACAGAGGCATTGAATATAGGACCTGGAAGAAAGTAACATCACTTCATGATCCTCTTTCACACTTTTGTTTAAATCCCATTCTTGGTGCACAAATGTGCATCTAAATGTGGGGTCCCTTTCCTTGGAACTGGGCGAGAAATCCACAAAATAATAGCTTTTTAAGGATGTTTTTCTTCTCTTCAGAGAGACATGAATAAGCTTCACCTTAAGATTCCAACCACAGTCTCATTTCGAGACCACCCCACCTCCCATCCTGGTAGAGTCGGGGATGCTTCTGGCTCCACACAGTTCACTTCCAGGCCAGAGTGGCTCAGGCTGTTACGAGGCTGACATCCAATAGGGAGACGGACAAGCCAACAATGATGATGTTGCTACGAGGTATGGCTGAAGGCGATTACAATCTGCTGGGGGAAATGGAGGCAGCTTGGAAACTCCTTTTAAATACTACCCAGACAGAACCTGTCCTGCCTGCTTTACTGGAATCCTCCCTTAATACCCAGTTTACTTCTATAAACGACCCCTTTCCTTCTCCCAAAGGCCAGAAGATGGTTCTACACAAACCATGCTGACTTCTCATAGTATCACTGATTCACTGCAAGGCAGGGTTGTTTCAAGTTTGTAAGTTATAAGGTAATGAGCATATGTATGGGCAAGAAAATATGAAGGGTAAAGTAAAAATAATTTTGGGCTATAAGTTAATAATATCTACCATAGAGTCAGTTGGATACATTTGGCTGTAGGGATAATTATCATTGTGCTGTTTCATTACTATGCACAAATAAATGACTTATTATATTGAAAAAAGGTATGCCTTGTATGGAAGAAACCTGTAGCTCCAATCCCCTCCTGAGGCAGAGAAGGACTAGGTACTGCATTCTTTGGTTTTAACCCTTTGACAGCTTACTTTTGAGGTGAAATTATTAAGCAGCTTTAAGCCAACTGAGCCTAAGAGTTTAATAGTTACCGTATCCCAATTCTAACATCTAGGAGTAGGCAAGCCTGAAGACGATTCCAGAATACCAATGCAATGGGATTTCCCTTGCGTTTTCTTGAAAGTAAAGATAGATGGCCCTGGACACTGATTCTGAAACTCATTCAAAACTAATACAGATGTAACTACCTTTAAAATCAGATTATCAGGAAGGAAAAGGTACTTTTTAACATCCAAAAGAAATGACTGTAAGAAAGAGAGTTAAAAGGTCATGTGAACCAATGAGGCAAAGAATGGAAAAGGCTATACTTTTATTTCAACATAAGTAGTAAGATGAATTCAACAGAGGGCTTTTCTAACACTAGGTTCATGAGTAATGTGTGTTTTGCTGGGAGAAAAGTGAAGGATGGTTGTAGAACATGGAAACCTTGAGGTGTCAGACAGCTCTGGTTGGTTCTGCTGAGCACTCAGATTGGGCCTAGGGGATGGAGAACTCAATAGAATGGCAGTTCCAGGACATAGGGAAGGGGATGAAAGGGAAAAGGACAAGGAAACGTGACCCACTTCTGGGCATCGTGTCCCTCAATTAACTCGGCTCTTGGCCATGGTTTGCTCAGGTCCTTACCACCCTGGATTTGCTCTGTTTATAGCAGTGAGGTGGGAAAGGATTAAGCCAGTTGCTCTGAGTTGGCTCAGTGGTGATGACTGTGGGGACTTCATGCCATTTATGGTCATCTGTGAGGACAGGTTAGTAGCAACCATGGTGAGCAATGGGGACTAAACTTTTTTCCTCTGACAAGAAATTTCATGGTTAAAAATAGAACTATACTATGGGGCTTGCTTAAAGCATTCCAGGCACCTTCTCAGAGAACACAAGATAATAAAACACAAGGAGAGCCTCATAATGGATTTCGGTTCCTCTTTACTTAATTAGAAACAGCAAAGAAATGTGGACATATTTTCTTTACCTAATTTGGACAAATTTCCCTTTCTCTTCATTTCCCAAAGAACCCCAAAATGCCTTCTGGATCACAAGTTACAGTTCTCATTTCTCCTCGTGGCCGTGGGAACAAGAGAGGATCTGTGCCATTCTCAGCACACAGACGAGGACCAGGGAAAAGGACTGCATTGTAACTATTCACAGCAGTGGATCTCCTTCGGACGAAATCAACAACTCACTGTTAATACGGGTCATTATCCCAGGCTTAGAAATATTTTTATTATGGTCAATTTCTGGCTAATGCTGCTTTTGTGAGGGGATGTGTCTGGTTAGCGTCACAGATGACAGATTATGGCACAGATAATCTAAGTGAACAACTAGGGCCACTACATGTCCCCAGATTTCTATCTGTGGAATACACGGACCACTTAACTTTTAAATACAAACATTGACACAAACCATGCTCCAACTCTAGCCCCTAAGCAAAGGCTATAAAGGACAGTATTTCTGTGAAGGCCAAAACTGCAGACCATCTGCATGTCATCAGTAGGGAAATAGTTAGCCAAATTCTAGCAGGTGTAGGCATTAAAGTTGGTATTTACCTATAATTTTTTATAACATGGAAAATGCTTATCTTATAATGTTAAAGTGGGGGAAAGCAGGTCATAAAATTGCATATACAGCCTGATTTCAAAGTCACGAAGAAAACATGCAAGGGAAAAATTCTAAGATAACAAATACCACTAATTAACAGTCTCTGGTAAGATGAAGGGTGATTGGGTGATTCCTCCTTGTATTTTATTATATTTTCAAACTTCTCTATTAAGAAGAAAAATGTTATTATTATTCTTTTAACATCAAATATTAAATATGTAACATCATCACATTTAAACCATATAACCACATTTAAACCCCAGATACTTAGAGTCAGAAGATGTCACAACTCAGTAAGGCCCCTTGGGGATCACGGTCCTTATACCAAGAGGAAAGTGTCCTGAAAACAGAGGACAAAAAGGTGGACACCAGGAAAGACCTTTTTGTTACATGTATTTTACTGTGTGCCGATGACTTTTAGGAAGTGAAAGCTCTTCAGTATCAAGTCAATATTCTCGTGGAGCTATTCAGGGCTATTGCAATGTACTGGGTGTTGGATTTGATGCAGCTCCTCTTAATTAAACTGTGAACCCATGACAACTCCATGGAATTAATAAAGCAAAAACCTTAAGCAGTCTATTCAACCTGTAAGCTACAGTGATTTTATCTGTTACGATGAGATTTAAAGAACTGAGTAATAGAGTCAATACCCATTCCTCACCTAGAAATACATATAAAAGATTTTATGTCTCCCTTCTTTCTCATAATAGTTTTAAAGAAACATCAAATAACAAATGTAAAACAAAATGGAATAAAATCCTATAGACAATAAAAACAGATAACACAAAGAACAAAACCCACATAATCATCTGAATCTCAACAGTCAGAGAAAAAGCATTTGATAACACCCAACACTTACTCGTGATAAAACACTCAACAGATTAGGGATGAAAGAAAACTTCCTCAACTCAATATTTGCTGTCTATGAAATACCTATAGCTAGCAAGATACTTAAGGGTAAAAGATACTTAACAGGAAAAATTCCCTCAAGATCAGGAAATAGACAAGGATGTTCTCTTGTGCCACTACTGTTCAACGCTCTATTAGAGATTCTAGCCAGGACAATTAAGCAAGAAAATTAATTAGAAGGCATTAAGGAAAAGACCCTGATGCTGGGAGGGATTGGGGGAAGGTGGAGAAGGGGGGCGACAGAGGATGAGATGGCTGGATGGCATCACCGACTCAATGGGCATGAGTTTGGGTAAACTCTGGGAGATGATGATGGACAGGGAGGCCTGGCATGCTGCGATTCAAGGGGTCGCAAAGAGTCGGACACAGCTGAGCGACTGAACTGAACTGAAGGAAAACTGAATATAAGAAGTAAAACTATCTCTATTTGCAGATGACATGGTCCTATATTTAAAAAGCCTAAGCCATCAACAAAAACAACAACAACAAACTATTAGGACTAATAAATTCAGCAAGGTTGCAGGATACAAGATCAATGTATAAAAAAGTCAGTTCAGTTTCTATACAGTCGCAATGAATAACCTGAAAAGGAAATTAGGAAAGCAATTAATTTACAGTTGCATCAACAATAAAATACCTAGGACAAATTTAATGAAAAAAGTTCAACATTTGTATGCTGGAAACTACAAACACCATTGAAAAATTTTAAAAGACCCAAATAAATGGAAAGACATCTCATGTTTATGGATTAGAAAACTATATTGTTAAACAGTAATACTCTCCAAACTGATTTACAAATTTGGCACAATCCCTATCAAAGTCCCAGTTATCTTTTCTGAAAATATTAATGAGCTGATCCTAAAATTCACTTGGAAATGCAAGCGACCCATAAAGCCAAAACAATTTTGAAAAAGAACAAAGCCAGAAGAGTCACACTTATTTCAAAACTTACTAGAAAGCTATAGTAATGAAACAATGTGATTCTGGTACAGGAAAAGATAAAAGGATCAACAGAATAGAACTGAAAGTTCAGAAATAAATCCTTTTTTTTTATGGTTAAATGACTTTTGACAAGTGCACCAAATTCAATGGGGGAAAGAATATAGACTTTTCAACAAATGGTGCCAGCACAACTAAGTGTTCACACACAAAAGAATAAAGCTGAATCCCAGCTTCATACCACAAACAAAAATTGACTCAAAATGGATCATAGCCCTGAATGTTTGGGCTAAAACCATAGGTATAAATCCTCACAGTCATGGATTAGGCAATGGTTTCTTAGATATGACACCAAAGCCACAGGCAACAAAAATAAACTGTAGATAAATTGGTCTTCATCAAAATTAAAAACCTGGTGCTTCAAAGGACACAATTAAGAAAGTGAAAAGACAACATACAGAACAGATATTTTCAAATCACGTATTTTGTTAAAGGACTTTTGTATTCAAAGTATGAAAAGCTCCACTAGCCAACAATTAAAAAAAAAACAATTAAAAAAGAGGTAAACAGTATGAATAGACATCTTTCCAGAGAAGATACACATATGACCAATAACTATTAGTATGTGAAAAGATGCTCAACATCAACAGTTATTATGGAAATACAAATTAAAACCACAATGAAATACTACTTCACATACACTTGTTGTTGCTGTTTGATCACTAAGTCGTGTCGACTCTTTTTATGACCCCATGGACTGCAGCCTGCCAGGGCCCTCTGTCCATGGGATATCCCAGGCAAGAATACTGGAGTGGGTTGCCATTTCTTCTCCAGGGGATCTTCCCCAACCCAAGGATCCAATCCTCATCTCTTATGCCTCCTGCATTGGCAGGCAGGTTCTTCACCACTGAGCCACGAGGGAAGCCCTCACATATACTAGGTTGGCTATAATTAAAAAAAAAAAAAAGATGGAGAATAACAATAACTAACCAGTGAGAATGAGGACAAATTGGAACCCTTACACATTGCTGGTCAGAATGCAAAATGGTGCAGCTGCTTTGGGAAAATATTTGGCAATTCCTCAAAGAATTAAAAAGTTACCTGATGACCTAGCATCACTTCTAGGTAGAAATGGAAACTTAATGTCTACACAAAAACTTGTACACTAACATTTATGTCAGGATATTATTATTCATAATGGCCACAAGATGGAAACAATCTAAAGGTCCATCAACTGATGAACAGCTAAACAAAATGTGGTATAGTCTTACACTGGAATATTATTCAGCGATAAAAAGGAATGAATTATTGATACATGACATAATATGATAGATCCTGAAAACATAATGCTAAAGCAGAAGAAGATAGTCACAAAAGCCCACATATATGTTTCAAATCATATGAAATGTTTAAAAAGGCAAATCTATAGAGAGAGAAAGTAGAATAGTGGTTGCCAGAGGCTAGAGGTAAAGTTAGGAATGATTATTAACAGGTACAAGAGTTTGCTTTTTTGGAATGATTAAAAAGTTCTAGAATTAGATACTAGCAATGGTTGTACAATATATATCTGTGAATATACTAAAAACCATTAAATTGATATTTTGAATGGGTGAATTTTATGGTATATTAAGGCTTATTTCAATAAAGCTATTATAAGAAAATAAATAAGAGACACTTGTATTTTCTCTGTTCTTTCCAATTCCAAGGGTCTAAAATCAATATTCACTCTTTATTAAAGGTTGAGAGATTATCAGATGCCAGAACAGGAACCAACACAACACTGTAAAGCAATCATCCTCCAATTAAAAAATTTAAAAAAACAAAAAAGAGATTATTAGATGCCAGAAGATTATTTCATTATACACTATAAAAAGTTACAATATAAATACTAATATAAAACAAACTTTACTAAGATTTAGCTTACCTTTAACATAAATGCAATTCAACAAATATCTTGCATTCATTGTACTGATTCAATTAACACTTGAATCTTTATAGGTGAGTATGATTTTATACATTTAGAAATTTCTAACTGGAATCTAGGGCAGATTTAGTGAAAACACTCAGTATTAAACTCAACAGTGAGGATCGCTCACTTTGATATTCTCAATAAGATTGGGAATAAAAAATTTTTAAATCATCTACCTGCTGAAACACACATAGATTTGTCAGAGGAGCTTAATGAACTACACAGATGAATAAGAAACATTTCCATTTGAGAATATGTATACATGCTATTAAAAAAAAAAGTAGATCTTCCCAACTTAAGGCATAAAAACATTTGACTTACCAAAGATAAATCATTCAGAACAGACACCAAAATGCTCCCGTTTTAATTAACCCTCTCACAGATGAACACTGCAAATAATTACTCTTAAAGCAGATCGACAGACACAGTCACACATACCACCACAGCTCTGGAGACTCGACTAATTGGAAATCTTTTCCTAGTCCAAAGGCAAAGGTGAGGCCCAAGGTTGGGCTGCTCAGCCGTGTATGGAAACACTGCTGTGAAAAGACCAAGAGTAGCACCTACCACCTTCAGTCCTAGGGACCTCCAAGAGTGAAAGCCACGGGCTGGATAAAACGTGGGTCTTAGCTTTGAATCTTTCACTCTTGGCAAGTCATTTAACGCCTCTGGAGGTCCGGTTCCCTCTTTCTTTATACTCTGCCATGTTCCCTGAAGGAGCTGATATAGCTGTGTGTCAACTGATCTGTTTTAAAAATGAGAGGGCTGGCTTTCCCCGGTAGGCCAGTGGTTAAGAAACTGCCTTGCAGCGCAGGGGATATGGGTTCAATCCCTGGTCTGGGAAGATTTCACGTACCGCAGGGCAACTAAGCCTGTGTGCCACGACGACTGACCTGTCCCTGAACCCTGAATCGTGGCTTTAAAGCCGGGGAGCTGCAATTACTGAAGCTTGCGTGCCTACACCCTGAGCTCTGCGACAAGAGAAGCCACCACAAGAGAAGCCCGCACAGCGCAACTAACTAGAGAACAGCCCCCACTCTCCGCAACTAGAGAGAGCCCGTGTGCAGCAACGAAGACACGGCACAGCCAAAAGTAAACAAATAAATATTTGGGGAATAAATGAGGGTCAAAGTAAAGGTAGTAGGTTCACACAAAAATCTGCACCCAGATGTTCACAGCCGCATTACTCATAATAATCAAGAACTGGAAACACTCAAATGTCCATTAGCTGATCAATAGATAAACAAAATGTGGTGTACTCACATAATAGAATATTATTCAGTCATAGAAATGAAGTGCTAATGAGAATTTCTTTTGCATTGAATGCTCAAGTAAAAAAAGGAGGGAATATGTGGTTTTCCTGAGTTTGACTTTTTAAAATCAATCAGTAGTATTTGTAGTTGAGTTACACAGGTTTATGTGGAGAGAGCACAGTTTGCTATAGCCACCAAAAAAAAAAAAGTCTTGCTAACACTTCCCAAGCACTTTGAAATTCCTAAACTTATTTTCTGATATAGAATATGTGGTATTTACTGGCATTATTTTGCATTTCTCAAGACAAAAATGACATTAAGTAAAAGTTGTGTGTAAATTTGATTCACAGGTACTTAAAAACTTTAAAGCTGAAAATGAAATGAAAGGTCCCCAATATTCAGACAATGATATTTTCTTTTTCTGACTATGAGTTTATATCTCATTTATTTTACAAATGGTTTAGTTAAAGCAGGCTTCAATGGTGGCTCAGATGGTAAAGAAGCTACCAGCAATGCAGGAGACCTGGATTCAAACCCTAAGTTGGGAAGATCTCCTGGAGAAGGGAATGGCTACCCACTCCAGTATTATTGCCTGGAGAATTTACTGGACAGAGGAGCCTGGTCCGCTACTGTCCACGGGGTCACAACGAGTCGGACACAACTGAGCAACTAACTCTCCCTTTCTTCTTTAAAGCACTGTTCCTTTTGACATTAAAGTTTTCACTGTACTACATTTTTCATGTAAGACCAAATCCAGAACTGCATTTTTATAGTGCTTTTTCCTCTCAGTGCTGCTAAAAAGAAAAAGCAGCTAACATTTTGAATTTACAACATGCCAAAGATGACACAGAAATTATTACATTTATTTTTATTCTTGTTAAAACTCTGTGAGCAACATTTACCAAGATAGCATGTTAAATTACTGGCATTCTCTGGGTACTAAATAAAAGGCTGCAACTCTCTTTAACAATATATATATATATAAAATTCCCTAGTGATCCAATGGTTAGGATTCTGTGCTTTCACTGCTGAGGGCAAAGGTTCAATTCCTGGTTAGGGAACTAGGATCCAACAAGCTGCAAGGCACAACCAAAAAAATACAGAACAAAGAAGAACAAAAAGTAATTAAAAAAAAAAAAGAACAAAGTACTGATACATATTGCAGTGTGGATGACTCTTGAAAACATGCTACATGAAAAAAGCCAGACACAAGGCTATATATTACAATCCATTTATGTGGAATGTCCAGAATAGGCAAGTTTACAGAGACAGAAAGGAAGTAAGTGGTTTCCAGGGGACAGGAGGTTGGGGAGCAGAGTTGGGGGTGTTGAGGGGGCGAGGGGGAGGACTAAAGGGTGTCAGCTAAGGGTGCAGGATTCTATTGATTGTAATGAAAATGTTCTATAATTGATAGTGGTGATGGTTGCACAACTCTGTGAATATACTATACATTTATATTTATAGTGCAGTATAAACATTGGGTTGGCCAAAAAAGCTTGTCTGGGTTTTTCTGTAACATCTTATGGAAAAACTTGAATGGACTTTTGGCCAACCCAATACTATAGTATAGTATTTAAATACTAAATATACTATAGTATAGTACATTCTCTGTTGGATCAGTGGTAAAGAATCCTGCAGCACATGTAGGAGACTAGGGTTCAATCCCTGGGTTGGGAGGATGCCTTGGGGAAGGAAATGGCAACCTACTCTAGCATTCTTGCCTGGGAAACCCCATGGACAGAGGAACCTGGTGGGCTATAGTCCATGGGTTCACCAAGAGTCAGACACAACTGAGCACATACATAGTGTATTTAAATACACACTATATATTTAGATGGGTAAATTGCATGGGCATGTGAATTACATCTCAATTAAGCTGTTTAAAAAAAATGAGGCCACTGGATCAAAAGCCCATGGTCTCTTCCAGTCAATCTATGACGTACCAAGTTTCCCTGCTCACCTGAGGTCTGGAAGTCTATCTCAATAGGATTGGAGAGACTGGTTGCTGCTTCTCGCCACAGACTGCCCCTGACAGGAGACCAGGCTGTCACCACACAGCGGTAGAGGCCTGCATCTGAGACCTGAGTCTGGTACATTCGATAGCGAAATTCATCTTCCTGCACTTTCTCCAACACAACACCATCCACCCGCGAGGCATCTGTCCAGTTCTCCAGCTTCACCACGGAATCCTGGTCCAGGGAGATGATGTACTTCGTTTCATTGGGACTGGAGAGGTCCCCAACGGGTTTCTCAGCCGTGATGAGAACAGAGTAGCGTGGCGACTTAATATTTTTGGAAGACACTTTGCAAGTCATCTCAAATGTATTTCCGGCAGCGAAGAAAGGCTTGGGCTGCCTTGCCTTCACCACAAGCACGGAATCTGCAATGAAGTACCAGAAAGACGTGATTTCTAACAGGATTAGCTAAATGGATATGCATCTGAAAGCACAATGTCAAGGAAATAGAAAGTTATTTGTAAATTGCCACACAATAGCATTTAGGAAAATCTGGAAACTCAGAAAGAAAATAGCGTGTGTCAGGAAGCAGGCTGAACACCACCACGCTGGAGGAGGCAGAGCAATCTGCTTCAATTTAATAGGTGTGAGAGGACAGAGGATCGATGGGTGAGAATTTGCTTTGAAGGATTCTCTTGAGAAGCCTTGAGAAGTCTCACCCACAGTGAGAATTTGGGAAGCTGTTGGTGCCCCCACGGATGTGAGCCAGAACTTGCTTCTAGTGAAGTGGGGAAGATGCAGCTCTAGGCATTGCCACCTGCCTCTCCCCATTGGGGCTCCCCTGGGTGCAAGGATAGTAGCAGAGCAAGTGAGAAATGGGTTCTACCGCTGTTTCACCATACGATGGTAACATTATAGAACAGGTCATTACTAACATGACTGCAACATACACATGTAGATCTGGGTATGAAGATCTGACTGCAAAGATGCATAGTCATTTCCAGAGATGCAATTAAAATTTAATTAATTTTAATTCTGAACTAGCATCCAAGGCTACTATCTTAAAGGCTTAACTGTGTTACTTCCTGTCTCTCTGTCAGAAAAAAAAATTAATCTCTAAGCATACACACATTAGAATTCATCTATATTATAATATTAATAGCTCAATGCCAGGCACTTGGAAGATACCTAAATGTTTGCTGAGTGGATAGATAAATGAGTTAAATACAACCCTTTTACCCTTTAATGATATAATTCTGTAACCCATCTAGTTACAAAACAAAATTTTTATGCTGGGGTTTTCTGGGGAATAGTTGTTCCACCAAACTATTAGGACAACACGTATGTTACAGGGTCTCTCCAGAATTACTGATTCTTGAGGTTCCACTGAGCCACTCACATTCCTTCTTGGAGCTTCAATTTGTGAGATTAGAAGAGATCACTAGAAGCTAAACAGGAAAAGAGTCTGAGGACTGTGTTCTTAGGCATCTAATGTTTGAGGGTCAGGAAAGTAAATAGAAATCAGCAAAGGAAGCTGAGAAGAGCTCAAGGTTGGAAAAAAGCCCAGAGAGGATGGTGTCCCACAAACCAAGGAGAAACCAAAATATTTCCAAGAAGAGGGAATGATCACTGTGGTAAATCCTGCTAAGTCAAGAAAGATGACTACCCATTAGATTTTGCAGTATGTCACTCACTAGTCATCTGGGTCAAAAGCCAGATGAGAGGAGATTAGAGAATAGGAGGAGAGAAAGTGGAGACACTGAGAATAGACAAATCAAAGAAAAGAAAGAGAAAGGGGTAGGCAAGGGGTGTGGAGAACAGAAAGACGGAGGTGGGGGAAGCAAGATCAAGACTCAGTTCAGTTAAGTTCAGTCGCTCAGTCATGTCTGACTCTTTGCGACCCCATGGACTACAGCACGCCAGGCCTCCCTGTCCATCACCAACTCCCAGAGTGTACTCAAACTCATGTCCACTGAGTGTGTGATGCCATCCAACCATCCTATCCTCTGTTGTCTCCTTCTCCTCCTCCTTCTGCCGTCAATCTTTCCCAGTATCAGTGTCTTTTCAAATGAGTTAGTTCTTCACATCAGGTGGCCAAAGTATTGGAGTTTCAGCTTCAGCATCAGTCCTTCCAATGAATATTCAGGACTGATTTCCTTTAGGATGGACTGGTTGGATCTCCTTGCAATCTAAGGGGCTCTCAAGAACCTTCTCCAACACCACAGATCAAAAACATCAATTCTTTGGCACTTAGCTTTCTTTATAGTCTAACTTTCACATCCATACATGACTACTGGAAAAACCATAGACTAGACGGATCTTTGTCGGCAAAGTAATGTCCCTGCTTTTTAATATGCTGTCTGGGTTGGTCATAACTTTTCTTCCAAGGAGTAAGAGTGTTTTAATTTCATGACTGCAGTCAACATTTGCAGTTGTCACTGTTCCCACTGTTTCCCCATCTATTTGCCATGAAGTGATGGGACCAGATGCCATGATCTGAGTTTTCTGAATGCTGAGTTTTAAGCCAACTTTTTCACCCTCCTCTTTCACTTTCATCAAGAGGCCCTTTAGTTCTTCTCTGCTCTCTGTCATAAGGGTGGTGTCATCTGCATATCTGAGGTTATTGATATTTCTCCCAGCAATCTTGATTCCAGCCTGTGCTTCATCCAGCCCAGCGTTTCTCATGATGTACTCTGCATATATGTTAAATAAGCAGGGTGACAATATACAGCCTTGATGTACTCCTTTTCCAATTTGGAAGCAGTCTTTTGTTCCATGTCCAGTTCTAACTGTTGCTTCCTGACCTGCATACAGGTTTCTCCAGAGGCAGGTCAGGTGGTCTGATATTCCCATCTCTTTAAGAATTTTCTACAGTTTATTGTGATCCACACAGTCAAAGGCTTTGGCGTAGTCAATAAAGCAAATATAGATGTTTTTCTGGAACTCTCTTGCTTTTTCGATGATCCAATGGATGCTGGCAATTTGATCTCTGGCTCCTCTGCCTTTTCTAAATCCAGCTTGAACATCTGGAAGTTCATGGTTCAAGTACTGTTGAAGCCTGGCTTGGAGAATTTTGAGCATTACTTTACCATCGTGTTTGAAATGAGTGCAATTGTGTGGTAGTTTGAACATTCTTTGGCATTGCCTTTCTTTGGAATTCGAATGAAACCTGACCTTTTCCAGTCCTGTGGCCACTGCTGAGTTTTTCAAATTTGCTCACATATTCAGTGCAGCACTTTAACAGCATTATCTTTCAGGATTTGAAATAGCTCAACTGGAATTCCATCACCTCCACTAGCTTTGTTTGTAGTGATGCTTCCTAAGGCCTACTTCACCTCGAATTCCAGGATGTCTGGCTCTAGGTGAGTTATCACAACATCGTGATTATTTGGGTCGTGAAGATCTTTTATGATCAAGATTAGTTTAGCTTCAATTTAAAAAGACCACAACAAAAGATCTAACAGCATGTTAATAGGCCAGTGGGAAACAATGGGAGTGATCTAGAAAGATAGGTGTGTTGAGAGGATAAGCTGAGTGGAATTGAGAGTATGGAGGGCTCTCAGTTATCAGATGTGAGATTTCTAGTGTAGGGTGTAAGCTTGGGAGTGAATAACCCAAACAGGACAAAGGTCATGATACTAGAGAAGGGGACATGAGACAAAGAATGAAAGGCTTCTCAACCTCAGATGCACCTGAGAACCATCTTGGGTGCATCTGAAAATTTCAGTGCCCAGATTGCAAGTAACCTCAGGCCAGTTTAGACAGAACCTCTTGTGCGACTTCAGCTTCAGTACTTTTTTAAAGCTCCTTGGGTGACTCCAACAGGCAGCCAGATGTGACCCAGTGCCTATAAGGATCATGAAGCCAGCAAGACAGCAGGACAGAGGGGCTGTGAGACAAGAGTGAGCATCTGCACAGCATTCATGGGGAGGACCCAGGAGTGACAGCAATGAGAGGAGGTGAAACCATCTGATGACTGGAGACCTGAGGTTAGACGTTTTTAGGGAGGAGGAAAAAGGGCCTGGAGGCTGCAGTGAGGGACGTGCAAGGCACCTGCCCCATCGAGACTGGGTTACACAGTGACAAGAAAACAGCACCACTCAGGAAGACTCCAGGGAAAATGCTGTCCTCGGGGAGAGCTAGGTGGGGGATGCTTACCGGGAGGAAGAGAAAGGAATATTCAAAGATGAGGTCAGGAAGCAGGAGATTTTGCCAAGTTCTAGAGGGCCCAGTGTGGGGTTTGGGGATTTCAGAGGCTTGGCAATGAGGCCACAAAAGCATGTGGAGGGCTGTGAAGGAGGACCCAGGAGGCCTGGCCTTCCTGCAGTGACGGACTAGACCAAGGATAAAAGCCTTGACCAGTTCTGATGTCCCAAGGCACCCAGGGCTCTGAGCATTCAGGAGGAGACTGCATCAAAGAAACTGTTTCCCTGAAGTTCTTGTCAGCTCACCACAGGAACGGTGTCTCTGGATGGGTGACTGGCCACTCAGGGGTAGATGCCATGGCCTGGGGCTGCCCACTCACTCTGGGATTACCTCGAATGTGCCAGCATCCAGCAGGAAGTCATGGACCCTGAAACACTCCCAAGGACTGTGTGAAGTTTGGCTTGAGACCAGCCAATGGAGTGAGAGTGTCGATGGCTTCTCTAGGCACCTGTGAGCTCCCACTAGATGATCTTCTATCTCCGACCAAGCCCCAGCCCTCTCATTAGGACTTAATCCTCTCAGTGTCAGCCCTGCAAAGGGATTCATGCTGAGGATAAAAGGAACAGTCTCTTGACTGCATTTCTTAGATTCCTAGTATAAAGGGAAACCTGCAGGGTGACTGTGAATCTGAAAATGCAGAGCAGGACGACCGAAGTCAAAACAAACCAAAAATGTTCATGAACGAGAAGAAAGTGCCTACCTTCCAATGCCCAAAATATGTTGATGGGCTTGGAGAAGACGTCCTTGCTCTTCACCCAGCTACTGTTACGCTGCTTGGTCCAGGCAGACACAACACAGTAATAATTGCCCCTGTCTTCCTCTGTAGTCCTTTGGATCCGGAAATTGAACGTGTCCGGGTGCTCCTTAGAAAAAATGAAGTCTCCCTCCCGGGCCCGCTGCTTGCTCCGCTCCCCGTACTTGACTGTCCAGTCCCCATTCATGACGGCCAGGAGCTCGCTGGCCACCACGTCGTCGTTGCGCCGGTTCACCCTGTAGTACCAGGACACTGTGAAACGGACGCTCGCCTCTGGGTTCTTCACATCCACGATCCGGCATTCCAGCTCGGTGAGGTCGTCTGAGAACTCAGGGACCTTAGAAGCATTCAGGTACACCTGATAGTCTGGTTCTGAACAAGAGGGGGCCAGGATTAAAAAAAAAAAAAAAAATCAATCAATCAAATCAGACACAGCAATTTCCCAAGAACTAACAAAAGGAACAAGACAAGCACTATTCTTGCCCTGATGATTAAATGCCCATCCTACCAGCTACAGTGAAAGAAACAGAAGTCTTTACATTGCACGGGAAGGATCCTCTGAGGCTGTCACAAAACTTGATATCACAAGTTTTGTTATCACAAAACTTGCTAAACACTGGCCCCACTATGCCCCTCAAAAAAAAACTCCCAAGGCCAGAAGCTAAATACCTCCCATCAGAGTCTCATCTTCTCAGAGGGCTGGGGTCGGCTGTCAGTTTCCCCTGGAGCTTAGTCTTTTGAGAATCTCTTAATTGTATCCATGCTCTACCAACATGTCCTCTAGCATGCCAGGCAGTGCCCAGAGACCTCCAAAGCCCCCACTGGAAGATCTCAGGACCTCAGAATACACTTTGTTCTTGAGGCCAGTCAACGCCCCACCGCTCTGGTTCCTGCCATCCTTGGCTTTGGCCCAAAGGTAAAGTCCTCATTTCCCCATGTATGCTGGTTGCTCAGCCGTGTCCGCCTCTGCAACCCCATGGACTGTAGCTGGCCAGGCTCCTCTGTTCATGGGGTTTTCTAGTCAAGAATACTGGAGTGGGTTGCCATTCATTTCTGCAGGGGATCTTCCCTACCCAAGAGATTGAACCAGGTCTCCTGCATTGCAGGCAGATTCTTTACTCTCTAAGCCACCAGGGAAGTCCCCATGTATAAACATACTTAAACTCCCCCGAAAGTATTTTTTTCCACTGACACATGTAATTCTCCCATTCAATTCTGCCAACCTTGAAGCTAGCTCACTGTGTTCCTGGCCTGCTCATGATGACCACTCTGCTCCTCGCCAGGCAGGTTCTGATGAGGGAGGGAGGGAAGTCAGTGTTGTCCTCATGTCCCCACTGCCACTGTCACAGTCCAGTTCCTTTTCACTTGTATAAAAAGCCCTCCTGCTACGGGGGTCATGTTGGCATCTAATCCATTTCTGCAACTCAACATTTCACAGCCTCCCAGAAACTGCTACCGGGGCCCCTTCACGCTTCCTTCCCTCTACCACCACCCTCTCTGGGTGTCACGCCTCATCATCTGAAGTCCTCTGCTCACCACAGTCTCACACCTCTATCTGCGGAGGCCTCTCCTCCTGACTTCCCTACAAATGTGCTCTCATTCTTTCATCTCCTCTGTGACCCCTTCCTGGGCCCCCCGAGTGTGAAACCCTTTCTCTGTGCTCCCATAAGCAGCAAGTTACTCCTTGCTTGAAGGCCTTGTCCCCATGCTCCAAATACACAGCCTTCTATGCAGTAGTCACTTGGTGTGAAGCCTTTTAAAAAAAGGCTACATTTTTCTCCTGTAGCACTTTGCCTGTTAGGAGACGAATAATTCTACCTACACAGAATTTTCCATTTGCCTATACGATATTCACATCACCTCCATCAGACAGTTTAGTTTTATTTAATGTTGCTTTTATTTATGACTCATACCAATTATAAACTGCTGAGGTCAAGGAACTGTTCTTTTGTGATTTACACTTCTAACAAAATGTATAACATCATGACTTCCCCAAGAATGATTCAGTGGCCAGGAAATGGAAAGAACTCAAAATCCTAATTCCCTCAAATGTCATATTCACAAGCATTTAGCTGCAAGCGAGCCTGGACCCCCTGCCACAAAAAATTCAATCAATGCTGCTCAGCCTGCTGATGAAAGAATGTCCTCAGCGACATGGATGTTACAGAGTAACACGTGAGAATGTCATCTGCCACCTTGTCTCAGAGGTGAATGTGTTGAAGATGCATCACTGGAGGGTTTCCTGGCCCTGGGCAGAGTGCTAACACACACACTGCCTCTCCAGCATCTGCTGACTCTGGAACCGACACTGAAATGTCACATGCATAAGACAAGGCATTCCCAAATGACCCCACATCCAGGGTTTCAGGTCCTTCCCTCATGTCAGAGTTTGGCACGGCAGCAGGGGTGAGGACAAGGTCAAACAAGTTTATTTAATGCGGAAAGGACAGACTTGAACGGGTTGTGCATGCAGTAAGACTGCCCTCCTCAGCCCTGGCAGGACCAACCGTGAACACCATATCACCAAGAGTCCTCTCGAGCAGGAGCAACCTGCTGCGCTCTGAGCGCAGTGGGAAGACCCTTCCCATGGGTCACCACATTAACCTGAACAACAAACCGTGAAGCCGTAAAGAGCAGTGGTGAGGAGCCAGGGGTCTGGAAGACAGACTGGGTCTCAACCTGACTGTGCCATGATTGGATGTGTGACACTGGGCAGATTACTCAAGCTCTCTGGTGGCTCATCTGCAAAAATGGGGAGAATAACACTCACCACCTCACAATGTTATCTTGAGGATTCATAGTTAAAATATAGGTGAAAGTGCTCAGACTGGTTGCTTAGTCCTGGGGGTGGGGGGAGGGAGGGTGTACAGGCAGAGGCGGGTGGCGAGTGAGATGAATTGGGCTGCAAACATGTTATTGTTGAGATGCAGTGGAGACAAGTCAAGATGCCGAAGACAAAGCTTGGTGCCATCGTCTGAACCTGGAGACTAAGAGAGAGCTGAGGCCAAAGCAGGGGAAGGAACACACATCCACTCCCCAAACACACACAGCCGGCGCCTCCCCTTACCTTTCCAACCACTGCTCCTGGTACCACACCCCGTTCTTCACCCCCCTGTGCCCACTCCCACTCTCCACGCAGATGGTCCCTAAGTCTCACAGTTCTACCTCCTCAGCGTCTCTGCCACTTCCCGAAGTCCAGGGCTCACACATGGTAGGTGCTCGACAGGTATTTGTGCACGGAAGTGAAAACCTCACAACTGCCACTCCCATCCTGGCCCTCTGCCTCCATCCAAGACTAGCGTGATAACCTTCCAACCTGCCTCCAGGTTCACACGCTAGGTCATCTGCTCAAGAAGGTTGTCAAGGCTTTGCCTCTCATCTACTGAGTTAGGGCTTCCCTGGTGGCTTGCTGCTGCTAAGTCACTTCCGTTGTGTCCGACTCCGTGTGATCCCATAGACGGCAGCCCACTAGGCTCCCCCATCCCTGGGATTCTCCAGGCAAGAACACTGGAGTGGGGTGCCATTTCCTTCTCCAATGTGTGAAAGTGAAAAGTGAAAGTGAAGTTGCTCAGTCATGTCTGACTCTTAGCGACCCCATGGACCGCAGCCTACCAGGCTCCTCCATCCATGGGATTCTCCAGGCAAGAGTACTGGAGTGGGGTGCCACTGCCCTGGTGGGTTAGCAGCAAAGAACTCTGCCAATGCAGGAGACGGGTTTGATCCCTGGGTCGGGAAGATCCCCTGGAGAAGGGCATGGCAATCCACTCCAGTATTCTTGCCTGGAAAATCCCATGGACAGAGGAGCCTGAAGGGCTATAGTTCATGGGGTTGCAAAGAGTCAGACACAACTGAAGCAACTTAGCACACACACACATGCACTGAGTTAAGAACACACCCCCCAGCCTGGTATTCAAGGCCCTATAGAACATGAGTCTAACCCCTCTGCCCAGCCCCACTGCCCGCTTCCCTCAGTATCCACTCTAGACGCCACTCCTTCATCACCTCCTCTGCCTTCTTCCTGCTGTTGCCTCTGCCTGAGCACCTGGGACACCTGCTCAGTCAGGCGCTGAGTAAATGACTGAACAGATTCCTCTCCTCCTCTCCCACAGAGGGCCTGTATTCAAATGTGGAGAGAGGACAGCACCGGGGCTGCAGCACGTGTGCATCTGGTCGCAGGAATTCCAGCTTGGCAGAAGAGCAAAGTCTCTTCGTTGACAGGCTGGTCTCCTTGTTCTCTGTTAAAACTAAATCTTAGGTCCCAAGAGGAGGAACCTAACTAAAAAACAAACAAACACGTGGACGTGAACTTACAAGGCGTAAGTTACAGTGTTTTAAAGCAGTGGCCCCTAATCCTTTTTTGGCACCAGGGACCAATTTTGGGAAAGACAATTTTTCTTTGGACTGGGAAAGGGGGGAGGTTGTGGGGAGAGGTAGGGGAGATGGTTTTAGAATGATTCAAGTACATTACATTTATTATGCACTTTATTTCTAACCCAATGCCACTGGTAATCTAACAGGATACCAGTCTCAGGCCTGGAAGTTGGGGACCCCTGGTTTAAAGGATGCACAAAGGTCCTCTGAACCATCCCCCAGCCTTGGAGATCATCTTTCAGACTTACACTCCTAGAGAAGATAGGACTTCACTGCATCAGACTGGTAGGGGTGTACGTGGGTTCTTATTTCCTTTTTGTTTTGGTGCATGTGTGGAAATCTTCCTTTATTGCTGTTTCACAATTTTAAAAAACTGTTGGCAGAGATTGAGCCTGTTTCTCACGGTCCAAGGTACACAGACCTCACTCTGAACAGACAGAGACAGCCCTGCTACTGAACAGGAAGGCCTCCTTTGAACTCACTAGCCTGCCCACTTCTACTTCTTATTCAGCAAACACTCACAGAGACCCTACCACCTGCCAGGCTCCCTGCTCTCTAAGGACTTTCCTTGAACATCGCCTTGAATTTCAGTTACATGTCTGTTTGCCTCATGGACCTTCATTAGGGCTCTTCACGGGGTCTGGGACCCCCGACTTGATTCATCTGTGTGTGCTGTGCACATAGTGCCTTGTACATAAAAGACATTAACACACTTGCTGAATTGGACTAAATTTAATACTTTGCATAAAAATGCTCATTTTCAGCATAAGCATTCCACTACTGATTACTGCTATATTCTGCTTGATCTCATCAAGAAATCATCTAAGAACGTAATGGTGGTTATGTTTAAAAAATGCTTATCAGTGAAAGATGCATACTAAAGTATTTAATGGCAAAATGACATGATGTCTGGGATGTGTTTTAAATTCTTTCAGAAGAAAAAAAAACAGGGCGGCAGGGGAAAGAAAGAGAGGAACAGGGTGTGTGTGTGTGTGTGTGCGCGCGTGTGTGTGTGTGTGGAACAGGGTGTGTGTGTGTGTGTGCAGGGTGTGTGTGTGTGTGTGTATGTGGAACAGGGTGTGTGTGTGTGTGGAACAGGTGTGTGTGTGTGTGTGTGTGTGTGTGTGTGTGTGTGTGTATCCCAGGGAAGGAAGAGAGATGAAGTAAGATTAGCAAAATACTGGTAATTGTTGAAGCAGGTGGTTTGTTCTACTACTGTGTAAACTTCTGTTCCAAAAGTTTAGAATAAACAGCCCACCCACCTAGTAAACCCTTTCACAGAATACTGAGGCCAGTGTAAGGCACGACATCAATAACCTTCCAGAAACAAAGATCTCTCCCTAACCTGTCTCCCAGGTCAACCTGCTCACTTACACATCACCTCCCGAAGCTTTCACCTCCCATAGTGCAAACCCTATCACCACCAAGAAAGACTTTATTTTTTGATTATGGATTATTAAACTCCTTTGTTACTACTTTCAAGACAATGAAAATATTCAGGATTATTGGCTAGTGTGTAAAAGTAGGTATTTTGTGCCTACTGCATGCAGGAGCCTGAGTTGGGGGTTTCTATGAATTCGCTCCTTCTTTTACTCTCACAATTCCGTATGGAAGGTACAAGAATACTAAGAAATGGAATGTGTGCAGGGCCTCCTGTGAGCCAGGGACCACACCATATACTTTTCTTTCAATCTCGTTTAATCTTCAGAACACCCTTATGTAATAGGTACTACTTTTACATACATTTCCTAAACAAAAACAAAGCTAAAATCAAAGCTCAAAGGAGGTTAAGTTCAAAGACTTGGTGTAGGGGAGCAGAATCATAAGAGAGGCTCTGACTCCATGGCCTGGCTTCCACTAGTGCCGAAATGCACAACATCATTACACATCCAATGATTAATGCTTCTCAAGGCCAGCTTCATCCCAGAAGACAAGAGTGATGATAACAGCTGAGGCACTAATCCTGAACTGTGTACTGTTCTGATACCCACTTTGAAGCTTAGTTAACTTGGGAGAGCTAATTAGATGAACAGCCTGCACACACATGTCAGAAGAAATGGGAGGAACTGGGCCTTGGTTTCTGCCAATGCCGATTTTATCATCCTGAACAAATGAGCAGGTACTTTAGAGGCAGCTGAATGAGTTGACTGTCAAAGAGCTGCCACTATCACCATTATTATATGTGCATGTCTGTTCAGTCACTCAGCTGTGTCTGACTCTTTGCAACCCCATGGACTGTAGCCCGCCAGGCTCCTCTCTGCATGGGATTCTCCAGGCAAGAATACTGGAGTGGGTTGCCATTTCCTCCTCCAGGGCATCTTCCCAACTCAGGGCTCAAACTCACGTCTCTTGAGTCTCCTACAATGGCAGGTGGATTCTTTACCATACAACAATTAAATATTCTCTAATATTTAAACAGAGAAGACTATAAATAAGCAGTTGTTAATGGGGGGGGGGGGGTGTGCTTTACCCCACTTAGGAAAATCGTTATTATGAGGCTGCATTCAGCATTATGGATTTCAGGGCAACAGAGATAACATTATTTGAATGGGATACCAATGCCCTACACCCAAAGTGACACTTGTGCCATTTTGTTTTTTCTTTCTTCATCCTCACTCACTCTTCCCAGAGAAAGAAGAAAAAGTTATCAGATTTGGGGGGGCATAAGGGCTAGGTGTCAACTCAGCTCCTCTTTGGACCCACACATTCCTTGCTCTCCATGTCCTAAGACACCCCCATGGCTTATTTTTTTCCTACGACTTATTTAGTTAAGAGCTTGATGGAGAAGAGCATGTTCTATATTGACTCTTCCTCCAAAACACCAATCAGTAACCACCACCACCATGAAAATGTATGGAGCACTTAAGTGCCAGGCACTGCCCTAAGGCACTTCATATGCATTACCCCACAAAGCCAAGAAAACCAAAGCTTAGAAACCACACGTGTCAAGCCTGAGACAGCACGCCTAGAAGGTGGTGGAGCAGGACTCCATCGCTCTTCAGCCTTCAGAGGTAATCCTGGACAGATAGCAGATTGTAGTTGCCTGTAAAATTCTGCAGATCTAAACCTTATCATCTACAGACGGCAAATAACTCTCAAATCTCTCCCAAGTACTTAGCAGATTAACAGCTCCTTTTAAAGAAAAATAATTACCTTCCTCACTGGCTCTCGGCTGGAAGAGGGGACAGACCTCGAGTGGAGAAGAATGCAAATTAAGTGCTTAAGCTGGAATAGCATAACTCGGCTCTGCCTCCTCCTGCTCTCCGATCTGAAGTCGGTGGAACCCTCTCCAATTAACACCACGGAAGTCTGGGACTTCGGGCAGACAGCTCAACCATGAACTGATTAGTATCCAACTCTTGCCAAGGGCTCATTTAAGACATCTGATAGCAGAGTGAGATGGCTTAATATGCAGATTAACCAGCCATTCCTCCAGATTCTCTATAGTTTTAGCCATATACTAAATGGGATAGACACAAGGCAACATTTGTCCTCCGTAGTAACTCAGCTTCTTACAAAAACTCCTTCACACACTTAAGGTTTATGCCCTTGGGTTTTATAGGGAATGGATGTAAGAAACATCTATTTAAACAATCACTAAAGATTTTATAAAGGAACAGTTGAAAGAAAGCACTGCTTGTTATGTTATCCGATGCCCTTAAAGAAAAAGCACGCGATATATTCAGTGCCAAGAAAAAGTTTGTTTCTCTTTTATTTGTTTTCCCTCATCAGAAGAGGACTGTGTAATCACATCTCTTTTTGCCTCAACTCTCCAAAGCTTCAGAGGCAAATTCAGTGCTCAAATGCAATAACTAATTCATCCCAACCATCTTGCCATATCTATTCTTTGATTTTTTTTTTACCCCTTTTGATCTTGATTTTATTTTTGTGCCTCCTGCTTTAAATTGGACTTCATTTTGCAAGCCAACTTATATCTTTTTCCCTTCAAAAGTAGGACATCCATCCTAAGTAAAGAGGCTTTTTCTTACCCTCTAAGAAAAATCATAGTCCTCCCAGGTGCTACAAGCGCTCTTGGACTTGACAGACCCATTCATGTCTTTACCCTAATCTGTCTGGTTAATATAGTGAACATAAGACTCCAATCAGCTTCAACCCGTCACCGATTTAGTGCACCAACCCCAAGCAAATGAGAACAAGAACCACCCAGGTTTCAGGATTTTATGCTCTTGAGCTTCAGGAGTCAAGCTGATTCCCAAAGTCAAAATGTTTCCACGCAGGATGACAATACTTGGGACAGACTCCCCTTAAGATAAAAACACTTGGGACAGACTTGACCCACAGCCATAATTCTGTCCAAGCCACTCTAAACATTTCTTTTGAAATAAAAGAAACAAGCATTAACCACTGCATAGATGCTATTTTGCAAAGAGAGCTGCAGTAACATTTCCCTTTTCACATGCCCTTTTTGCAAAATGACCTTGCTAGTTTCCCATTAAGGGATGGGGTCTCTTTCTCTACTCCCTTGAACTTGGACAAACTCTGTAGTGGCCCTGGCCAATAGGAAACAGTGGAAGAGTGTTGTGCCCGTCCCAGGGATAGCTTTTAGCTGGTCTGGCACTTCCACTTCCTGTGCCTTGGCAGTCAGCCGCCATAAAAGGAGCATGACCGTCCCGAGAAGATAGTGCCATAAAAAGCACCACATGGACAGGGCCTTGATGAGACACCATGCGGGACAGAGATGCCCCAGGATGTGGTGACACATGCATGAGAAAGCCATCTGGAAGGGGATCCCCATTCCGAACTGTCCTAGCTGTCACCATGTGCACCAGAGACGAAGCTTGACCCGCTCCCTAATTCCTGACCCTCAAAATTGTCAGGAAAATGAAAATCAGTGGTTTTCAAATGGGGACTGGGACAGTGTCTTAACTCACACTAACATGAGGATCAAATATTTAATTCATGTAAAGCCTCTGGCCCAGTCCCTGGCATGCAGTAAGTGTTCAACACATGGTAGTGATCATTTTTAATTGGTCTAAGTAGCAAAACCGAGCATTTTGAGTCATACCTGCATAGGGAGCCGGCTTTCTCAAGAGCTCTTTTGTGACAACACTCCAGTCACACAACATAAGATGACCTATATAAACAGAATACTTCCTGTCTTATCGCCACCTCCAACAGGCCCCAAGTCGCATGTGGCAGGGGATCGACATACATATGCATACATGTTGTAAATCTAGAGAACGTCACATAGTATTGAGCCATGCCTGCTCTCTGCCGGGCAGAGAATCCTTCTCGGAGGTCCGGGGGGAGGGTCTACTGGTATACTCGTGACCAACTCGCCTTCTGATAAATATCCAGGGAGCGTCGTGGCATGAGTTGCAGGCACACGGAAGGAGGGAGATTTAAGGGAAGACAAGAATATCGCTTACACTCCTGGCAGGTTTACCCATGTGCCTCTGAATATTCTGAGCTGAACTTACTGTTTTCTTTGCAATTCTTCTTTTCTGATGCACATATTTTAACATATATGTGTGTTGGTGCTGCCTTAGCGCCCCATCTGCCCAATGTTTACCGAGTGTCCATTACTAGGAAAGGTTTGGGCTGGAGGTGGGGGGGTAGGTCAGTCAGGGAAAAGCACACTGACCGCTTTCACAACAGCAGTGCTGGACCCTTAGGAGAATAACTGAACCTTTTCCCACAATTTAGGCTCTTTATTTCCTCCCACTTTCCGGAGAACACAGCCACCAACAAACCCCTCCCAGCTAAAAGAGCCCATTCCCTCTCAGAGCTCCCATCCTCTTCCTGCCAGTCCCTCCATCTTCCCCCAGGGTAGGCTGGGATCAATGCAGGAGGACTTCAAAGAGGCCCTCAAATTGGAGTGCAGGCAGCACTTTCTTTAAAAAAAAAGAAAAAAGAGAGAGAGAGAAAAAGAAAAAAAAACCGGCTGGAGCTGTGATTCTAAGTCAGTGGGGGAGGGGGGCAGGAGTCAGGGACGGGATCTGACAGCAGGGCACAACGCGCTGAGGATCGGGGCTCCGAGACACATTCGGCTCCAGAGATGAAAACTCTCCTTTCGCTGCTGACAACATCTGTTTTATTTTGAAGGTTGCTAAGGAGAGTTCTAGCTGGGCTAACATTGTTCCAGTTCAGTACTTCATAGTGAGTCTCTTTGCGCAGGGTTCAGGCGGCAGGAATAAAAGCTCGCCAGATAAACCCCGCTCCTTTCACTCTGCAGATATCAAAGAATCACTTTGCTACCAGGGATGACTAACACCCCGCCTCGTCTCCCTCTGAATTGGACGGACCCTCTGCTTACTCTCTTATTACTCTTCCTCTCCCTGCCCCCCTCTGTCCCCACTGCCAACTCCCCATCTCTGCCAAATAATGGCTTATTAGGAAGAAACAAGACAGTGAATGTGTCACTAGCCTGGGAGGAGGTTTCAATGCAGAAACAAGAGAGAGCTGAGGAATGAGCTGGGGCTCACAGAGCATTACACAAAGGAGGAAATGATTTCCCAGCCTTTAAAGATCTGTTTTACCTCCTAGTAGAGCAATGGCAAATGCCTTCGTGTGGGCTTAGAATGGTCAGAGGACAGGAGAGAGATCAAGTTCAAAACGGAAGGGGCTGACCCGCAGGCCTGTGTCCATCTTTGCAGTAATGGACGTGGGAAGCAAGGCGCTCCACACTCCACTTGGTTCCATCCTACCTAGGGTCACTTGCAATTAATTACAAGAAGGTAACAAAATCAGGAAAAACACTCAGAAAAATAAGAGATGGCGAGGATGACAGTGGTTAAAAAAAAAAGGGTATGACAATGACCTTCATATGTATGACAAGTAGCAATTGCATGAGTGGCAAGGTGGGCAACAGTTGAGGACCACTCTGCTTCTCCCCCGGGAATAGGACTTGGGGAGAGAACACTCCAGAAGGGGGGGTACAGGAAGGCTCTGTTTCTTTTAATACCTGTTTAATTGCTCTCTGCAAAAAAATAAAAAAAATCATTTTGGGATGCCAGGGCATTCAGTGAAAAAACTGTGTTCCATTAACTGAAGGAATTCTTTTTCTTCCCTGGGCTTTAGAAAAGCAGCAGTTCCTGCCAGAGAATACCTAGGAGTCTAGGGAAAAGAGGGAGAATGGCAGCATGCTCCCTCCAACAAAGATCCATTTCAAAGAGCCAATCAGCAGGACCCCCGACCCTGCAAATCTCTGACCACAAAAGGAAACTGTATCCTCTCAAATGAGGGTATTGAGACAACTGAGGCCACATCATCTAAACATTTCCCTTGACTGCCAGATTCTATTTCAGCCAGTTTTGCTTTCTCTCCTCCCCAGCTTGGGATCTATCCAGGAGAAAGTATGCTTGTGGATATCAAGAATGCCACAATAATGCAAAACACACAGCTCTTTGACTCCTCTCCAGACCCCAGGGGAAGGATTAAGCCAGCGAGGTGGAGAGCCACCCTCCAAAACCACTCACCTAGCCAGGTCACCGTCACGGCAGCCGGGGCCGACACGGCCTCCGCCACCTTGTGCCAGCTTCTGTTGTATCCGGGGGTCCAGAGCGCCACGTGGCAGAAATAGTAGCCAACATTTTCTTTGCTGACATCTCGAACCAGTAGGTGGTAGGAGCGGGCATCCGTGTGACTCAAGGCTACGTGAGGAGAGCCGTGCACCAGGGAGTCACGGTCCAGCCGAGCCAGCACACGGGAGCCGGGCAACGTGCTATCGGGCATGCGGCTGAAGGACCACGTCACCTCAGGTCTGACATCGTCCGTTCGGTCCGTCGTGATGTTGCAAGCCAGGCCCAGGTCCTTGCCTTCAGCCACAGACACATTCCTGGCCACAGCTGCTCGGAGAACTGGAAAACCAAAAACAAGGACATCGAGACAATCTCAGTTACATTTGCCACTTCCACCCCATCCCCTTAGATCACCTCCTTTTTCCTTCTTATGTACGACATTCAAGTTAGGAGACTTTGTACAGTTTTACGTGCTTGAGAAATGTACTGAATAAATGAATGATGTATTTCTTTTTATTTCATTAAAACAGTAACAGCAGCAAACACTTATCTAGATGCTGCTATATGCCAGGCACTCTTCTGAGTGCTTTATAAATGTCATCTTCAAAACAACCCTATGAGGTGGTTCTATTATCATCTCCACTTTACCAATAAGGCAATTGAACCACAGAGAAGTTAAGTAACTTGTCCAATGTCACACAGCTACTATGTGGCAGAGTTAGGATTCAAATTCAGGCTGCCTGCCTCTAGGGACTCTGCTCTTAAGTGTTACACCATCATTACGCACATTATCATTTGAAAACAACTCTGTTGAACATCACAAAACTAAATTTATATTTTCTCCATATGCATGATAGACGGGTGACTTTCAGAGAAAGGATACCTCAGCTCTGGCAGGTACATATTGTCAGTCGGGGCTAGAAGATGGAGGGTAGAAGTGAGGGTAAAACCATCCTCTGGTAAAACGGGGTCAGGGATATAAACAGAAGGACTGGGAAAGGGAAACCAGACAACATGCCTAGCAGGTCAAAGTCTCCCAAATGCAATGTACTTAGAGTATCCTTTATTCCGCTCTACACCCACACCTTCAAGTCAAGGATAAAGGATATTCTAAAACCAAAACACAGTGATTTCTGGACAATGCCACTGCCCTCTCTCATTAGTGTGGATAATTAAAAGTAAACTATATTTAGATGAAGCACTGAAGGATTTGATGTGACAGTCCCCAGGCAGATCTGGTGTCAGCATGCCCCTGTCAAGGCTTTTTACATGGAAACATTTTATTTTATTCAAGGGCTTTTTTTGCAATGAAGTTGAACATCTGTAATCAGAGTAGAAAAACATTCAACACGTGGTAATGCTCTGGGAACAACTGCTTAGATGATGAGGAGTCGACACCTCCCAGGGGATTCAAGTGGAAGCAGAGCACAGGCCTGGTCTTCCAGCCAGAGTCACTCAGCATCAGCTACGGACCTGGGTCAGCTCAGCGACAAACGCTGGCACTTGGTTCAGAAAAGACCCAACCCCACGAACCCATGCGCTTTGAAGTAAATGACTTTCATTATAGATTTTTCCAAAGACTGATGGTATTTCAAACAAGAGTTTCAGGCCAAGTTCAAGCTTCACTTTGATGAAGACAGAAAACAAGGTAGGCATAGTATTAGAAAAAGGAATTTAAAGTCTAATTTCTCATCACCACCCACCTCCTTCCAAATTCTTCCTCCTCCTTCAACCCTTTAAAGGAGCCAAAAACAATATGAGATATCGTTTGAGAGGAGTCAGGAAACTGCTGTTCTGAGCCCAGGCCGCCGTTTGAACCACTCCATGTGCAACCATGGTCAGAGACCCTGGAATACTGCCAGAGTTGCTCTCTGCCAGCCACCACTACAGTAGTTGTAAAAGAAGGCCCAGGAGGGAGCCAGCCGAAGAAAGAAGTGGCCAGTGTGCGACTGCGGACAGCATGCATGGAGGAAATGGATTCTTGCGTTTAGAAATAGTGACATCTCTGTAACAATATAGTTCGCTTTCTAATTTTTTTTCTCTGCAAGTGGCTAAATATCTCGTCACATCACTCAGCACAGTTTTTTACATGTTCTATGGGATTGGAGAGTTCACTACTGGGACAGGATGAAGTATGGTGAAGGGAAAAAGGAATCAGTTCTAGGGACTCATAGAGGGGACTTCAGACAAAGTCTGTGATGGTGTAGGCTTTCTCCTCCTGGATATAACTGACCCTGTAAATTAAGACACCAGGCTCAGCATTAACCAGACCACTCCTAACACAGGGGCGTTTACTGCCACCTACAGGGTACAGCTCCACCATGTAAGTCACTTTGTGCCATTTATCATAAGAATGCAATAAGAATAGTGAAGAAGTTAACTACGGACAACTTCATAGCAGCACTATTTACTATAGCCAAGATGTGGAAGCAACCTGCGTCCATCAACAGATGAACGGTTAAGGAAGATGTGGTATATATATATATACAATGGATTATTGCTACTGCTAAGTCACTTCGGTCGTGTTCGACTCTGTGTGACCCCATCTCTGGGATTCTCCAGGCAAGAACACTGGAGTGGGTTGCCATTTCCTTCTCCAATGCATAAACGTGAAAAGTGAAAGTGAAGTTGCTCAGTCATGTCCGACTCTTCGCAACCCCATGGACTGCAGCCTACCAGGCTCCTCTGTCCATGGGATTTTCCAGGCAAGAGTACTAGAGTGGGATGACAATGGATTATTACTCAGTCATAAAAAGGAATGAAAGTTAGCCATGTGCAACAGTATGGATGGACCTGTAGGGGATTACACTTAGTGAAGTAAGTCAGACAGAGAAAGACAAATATATGTTTTTACTTATGGATGGAATCTAAAAAATAAAACAAACAATATAACAAAAACAAACAAACAAAAAGGCTCACAGATGCAGAGAACAAACTAGTGGTTACCAGTGGGGAGAGGGGGAGGTGGTGGGGCAAGATAGAGGAAAGGGGGACTTCCCTGGTGGCCCAGGGGTTAAGAATCTGCCTAGTAATTCAGGGGACTTGGGTTCAATCCCTGATCGAGGAACTAAAACTCCACAACCAAGACACAGAGCAACTAAGCCTGCATGCTGCATACTGAGCCTGCACATCACAAGGAAAGATCCTACATGACATATTGAAGATCCTGCATGTTGCAACAAGATCCAACACAGCCAAATAAATAATACAAATTAGTAAATACTTTTTTTAAAAAAAGATAGAGGCAGGGAGTCAAGAGGCAAGAAGTACTAACTACTAAGTAGAAAGTAAGTAAGATTCAAGGATGTAATGCCCAGCACAGAAAATAGAGACAATATTTTAAAATAACTTTAATGGAGTAAATGGGGCTTCCCTGGTGGCTCAGATGGTAAAGAATCTGCCTGCAATGCAGACCTGGGTTCAGTCCCTGGGTCAGGAAGATCCCCTGGAGAAGGGCCGGGCAGCCCATTCCAATATTCTTGCCTTGAGAATTCCATGGACAGAGGAGCTGATGAGCTACAGTCCGTGGGGTGGGACATGCCTGAGTGACTAACATTTTCACTTTGAATGGAGTAAAATCTATAAAACTATTGAACCTCAATGTTGTGAAACTAATCAGTTCAGTTCAGTTACTCAGTCGTGTCCAAGTCTTGCAACCCCATGGACTGCAGCACGCCAGGCTTCCCTGTCCATCACCATCTCCTGGAGCTTGCTCAAACTCATGTCCATTGAGTTGGTGATGCCATCCAACCATTTCATCCTCTGTCATCCTCTTCTCCTCCTGCCTTCAATCTTTCACAGCATCAGGGGGCTAAAGTATTGGAGCTTCAGCACCAGTCCTTCCAAAAAATATTCAGGACTAATTTCCTTTAGGATGGACTGGTTGGATCTCCTTGCAGTCTAAGGGACTCTCAAGAGTCTTCTCCAACACCATTAATATGATATTGTAAATCAAATAAACTCCAATTAAAAAAAAAAAAGCTAGTTAGGGAGAATGCAAGTATTTAAAATGAGAGAGAGACCATCACTCTAGTGCGGTGGGTCTTAATCCGGGATCCACAAAGAGAATTTAAGGCATCTGTGACATGGATGTCAAAACAAATTGTCTTTCTTTTACTAACCTCTACCTGAAAGACGGCCTCTCTTCTCATTATGAAACTAAGCAACAAACCAGTGTAGTATTATCTGTCCCTAGGATCTTGCTCCCAATAGAAATCACAGATATTTTCACATTAGATTTCAATTGTTGCAGATATCTTAAAATATTATTTATATTCATCACTTATCAGAAATTATAGTAGCTGTTAGGTCTGCCACTCTATCTTATTACTTAACACATTAATAAAACACTGGGCTTCCCAGGTGGTTCAATGGTAAAAGAATCCAATGCAGGAGATGCAGTTTGATCTCTGGGTCAAGAAAATCCCCAGGAGTAGGAAATGGCAACCCACTCCAGTATTCCTGCCTGGAAAATTCCGTGGACAGAGAAGGGCTACAGCCCATGGGACCGCAAAAAGTTGGATACAACTGAGCGACCGTGCACACACATAGGCAATAAAACACTATATTGTTATACAACAAATTTATCTTAAATATTTTGATAACTATTTTAACTGTTATTGTTTTCCTATGTCATCCTCTTTATGTATTTTATTAATTAAAATATATTAACTCTGAGAAAGGGCTTGGGAACTTCAAAGGACTGTCAAAGACACCCATGCACAAAAGGCTATGAATCCTTAGGCTTGAGTAACAGCCAGATACTACTGCCTGCCTAATAGGCTCAGAGTGTTCAAGTCTTAAAACTACACTCTGGGTTTTGTGGCTTGTTTGAAATTTTTTAAAAAAACACAAAAACTTTACAATTGAAATTCTTGCATTTGCTAAATCTGAAACTCTTAACCCTTTCGCCTATTAAAACAGTCGTTTGATTGCAAGATGAACATCCAAGGTTTCTTGTGTCAGATTCCTGACAGATCATTTCTGAAAAGGCAGGTGACCTGAATCCATCTGGAAAGTGATTTCGGCAGCCAGGAGAGTCAAGATTGAGTGCAGCTTGTGGCCCCTCTTATCGGTGAGAACACCTCCGACCTGCCTGACTGCCACAGTCAAGAACACTGGTCCTGCTTTCACCGAATTCAGCTCTTGTACTGCGGTGCAAATGCAGAGGCAAGTGCTCAGGACAACACAGCCTGCAGAGGAAAAACACTTCCCCATGTGTATTGTTGCCTGCTTTCCTTCCCATCTGAGCAACAGAGCGGCCACGCTCTCTCCTTTACAGTCAGGAAACGAGTCCAGCCAAGGTCTTCCCAGTTTACAAAACAGGAGACAGCAGCAACAGCACCAAAGTACTCTGTGATCTGGCAATGTCAGACTCCCAGCAAACCAAGTCATCCAACCACCCGCAGCAGTGACATCCCCCTGAGGAGGTCTCTTTACACCTTTCCTCTGCTGAGCCAGAAGCTCTGTGAGGCTTGGGCACGATCTTCAAGCATCTCTGACCCCAGAGCCCAGGACAGAACTCAGCACACAGTAGGTTCTCTACTCATGTCTGCTGGACACTGGAGGCAAAAATGGCCTGTTTTTCTTGTTTTTCATTTATTTTTATGGGTTTTTGGAAATGCATTTTGCATTTCTTTAATTACTTCTCTAGTATGAGTAAGAAGGGTTTTGGTTATTGTTTTTTAAAAAGATGGTTCACAGATAAAAACAACTTGCATACAGACCCCAGAGTTGGATGTTTCCGGGGTTTGTGTCCCCAAGGAGATAAGAGGCCCAGCCCTAGGGGATCCCTCACCTACAAAGGGATGTCACATCAGAGGGGACCTGAAAGGCAGGACTAGAGGACCCAAGTCGGACAGAGGTTTGGGGATAAGCCAAACACACCCCCAGCAGCTGTAGGGAAGGGCAGATCCAGAAACTGGGAAACACCAAAGAAATTAAGCCATGGGAGCAAGGTGGGGACAGCCCCACCCCAAAGCCCCTCTGGACACCAGGCTGGACCTTGTCCTGGCACTCAAAAGGACTTAATCTTTCAGTCACAAAATTCTCTTAGTGTCTTATGTAACCTGCAGCTTCCCATGGGTATGAATCCAGAGAAAAAGCAGCTGCAGAGCAGAACGCGGCATTTAGCGCAAAACAAATGCATCCTTTCCAAACCATCAACACCACCCTATACCCTCACCCACCAACAGAAGGTCTCCCAGGAGGAGGGGAATCTTGTCAGAGAGGAATAAGGCTCTGGCCTAGTTCTTTACCCAGCTTCCCTGATGGCTCAGCGGAAAAGATTCAGTCTGCAACGCAGGAGACCCAGGTTAGATGCCTGGGTTGGAAAGATCCCCTGGAGAAGGAAACGGCAGCTCACTCCAGTATTCTTGCCTGGAAAATTCCATGGACAGAGGAGCATGGTGGGCTACAGTCCATGGGGTCGCAAAGAGTCGGACATGACTGAGTGATTAAACAACAGCAGCAAATGGTCTAAAACATGCAATTTTCAGAAGCTCACCTGTTGGCTGGATCACCACAGTGGCCACATCCACGGCTTTTTCTTGAATTTCTTGCCAGTTTCCCTGCTCTCCGATCCACTCGCTGACGATGCACCTGTAGGAGCCCTGGTCGGAGGACAGGGCCCGGGACACGGCCAGGCGGTACCCGTCGCTCCCCACAGTGTCCAGGCGTACGTCCCCGCCGCGGTAGCGCTGCTCATAGCCCGGGCCGGGTCGGAACCTGCCCTCGTGGGTCAGGGAGAGGATGCTCCGCCGGGCGGGGCCGCGCCGCACCTCCCACTGCAGCGCCAGGTGCGTGTGCAGCGGCGACGAGCTGGAGGCCGAGCACCACAGCTCGAAGGGCTCGCCCTCGCGCAGGCTGGGGCCCGGGGCGGGCTGAGGGCTGGCGGCCACACGCAGGGCGTCGGGCAGCACTGCGGGGAGAAGGCGGAGCGGTCAGAACACTGCTGCCCCAAGCGCTGGGCAAATGCCTGCCAACCTCCAGGTCTCCTCCCCTCCCCCGTTCTAATGCCCAGATGGGCCCACCTGCCCATTTCACTACATCTCTCATCTCAGCTGACATTCTGACTCGACAAACGAGCTAGCACTAAGACGACCCCCTGCTAGAACTGGGTGGTGCTAACTCCCTTTGGGAGGCTGGGCCTTGGGCTACACTTCTGTCACCCTTAGGCAAGTCACTTAAACCCCTCTGTGCCTCAGTTTCCTCACTCCTAAAATGGGATGCCAACTAGACCCAACTCAGGAAGCTGACTGAGAATTCAACTAGTTATAAGGGAAGGTTCCCGGGACAGGGCTTGGTACTCACTGATAACCAGCCATGACTGTCCAACATATCTTTGCTGGGACACAGGCTGGAGTAGGGAGCCTGGGGGATCTTCTAGGAGTTAAAGCAGTGTAATCCACAGAGCACTAAAGCGTGGGAGAATTTCCTGCACCTCCAGGTCTAGGCAATGCCTAAGAATAACTAGATCGAGAAGAGGGTATCTGCAGGGTAGGAACCCATAAAGGAAAACTGAAGCCTCAGCTATTTAATTATTAGGACCCATTGGGAAAAGGCCGGGCTTCTCTATAGTCTAGAAAAAGGGGGCAGGAGATCGTGCAAGTGTTGGTGAGAGCTACTGAGGAAGGGAAGCCACACTTGATATAGCAGTGAGGCCCCTCCCAAAGAGCCTACAGGGACTACCACCTCTCAGATCTGCCTAAGGGCTGGCTGAGAGAATCCCCAAACTCCACTGTCCACCATCTCCTTGGGTGTTCCTGCCATTCCACACTAGGAAATGAATTCAATGTCCTTGAAAAAGGACTACTTTAAATAACAGGAAAAACTGCTACATCTTTAGAAGGACATATCCGAAAGTCCTATCTCTATTGCAAATGAATATAATGACTTTCTAGTATATACATCAGTCTGTGAGTCCAGCTAACATGACTCCGTTCCCAAGACCAGTTATCTCTGAGGCCATGGATATAGTTTAAGACCTGTGAAGCTGAAGGCCAGAGAGACCCTAGATCACGCATGGCAGCCACCAGAGGCTCCTTCTGGGCAGCCAGCCAGGCTCGTTCATGGCCATCCATCTGCTTTCCTGACCCTGAGGAAAGTCTCTCCTTGCTTCTCCTTCCCAAGACTGGAGAAGAAACAGAAAGATACTGGGGCAGGGGGCAGGAGGTTCCTCCTGCAGCCTCCAACTCCTTAAGATGAGCATCACACATGGAGACAAGTGTGTATCTGATCTAACGGACGTGTAGCATGTGTGTGATGACGATGGAAGCAATGGATTACTCAACTCCAATGCAAGAATGCCTTATGAGACTTTGTTCTAAAAAGACATATTTGATTTTTGTATAGGAATGAGAAGAGGTAATGGAAGAGGTAGATTTGACATTTTAATGCTTGCATAATGGAAGTGACTGTTTTTATCCCCTCATGAGTCTAGTCAGGGAACAGAATCTGGAATATGGTAGGAGTCAAGAAATCATTATAGAAGGAATGAATGCCTGAATCAACCCCTTCTTTTTATATCATCATGGACATTTTCTGCTTTCTTGATCATTTAATACACTACTACCCTGACATAATTCTTTTTGGAACAAGGCAGGATACAAATAAAAACATAATTAAGTAATAATGATAACAACACTAATGTTTCTATTTTGCTAGCCTCAAATTAAAATTGCTTGTTCTTGCTCATTTACCAATTAGCTGTGTGATTTTAGGCAAGTAATTAACCTATGCTTTTCCATCTCCTTGTGTGTAAACTGGGGAAATACACTGCTGTCTCTTCTTCATTGGACTGAGAACTGAATGGGTGAGTAAATCAAATAGAACTTGGAAAATGAAAAAACAAACAAACCCAAACATTCCAGCTATGTTAGGTGTGATTACTTGCATAGCCAGGCCCACCAGCTTGCAGTGACCACATCATTCTTTCTCTACATATGACCCATACGACTTCTAGAAAACACGGGTACTTAAATCATGAAGGGCACAGAGAAAGACATGAGCTTCAAAGTATCTCTTATTCCCATAAACATGAACAGTGTCCACGTGACCACCACCCTCTCATCTCTAACTTGCTTGAGGGCTTACTGTGGCACTGCTGAGGCTTTACAGGTGCTAATTCACCTTGGGGGTTTTCCTGGTGGCTCAGTAGTAAAGGCCCTGCCTGACAATGCAGGAGACGTGGGTTTGACCCCTGGGTCAGGGAGATCCCCTGAAAAAGGAAATGGTAACGCACTCTACTATTTTTGCCTGGGAAATCCCATAGACAGAGGAGCTTGGTGGGCTACAGTCCATGGGGTCGCAAAAGAGTCGGACAAGACTCAGTGGCTAAATAACAATGGTTCATTTTGACCTTTCTGGGAGGCACTGTTTTCCAGAGGAGGAAGCTGAGTCATGGGACATACAAACGGCCAGAGAGGTGACAAACGGGAGAGCCAGCCATGGAACTAAGCGCAGGCAACCTGGCTCAGAGCTGGACTCTCCACCACACACCATGCTGCCTCCGACTCACCAGCCACGAGACCGTTCACATTCCCCATGCAATCAAGAGAGGGACCTCAGAGGCGCCCTGGCCCATTCTCTGCCTTTCATCAGGTAAGATACTATTACTCCCTTGGACAGAGGAGGGAGCAGAGGGGCATAGTCACTCACGGCTGGGTGGCAGAGGGAAGAATGGTCCCCTGGCACAGCAATCCCCCTCCTCCCATGAGGATGTACCTTTAACCTGCACTGTATCCTCATAGTTGCCTTGCACGGTGGCGTCCGTGCTGGGGGTGGAACACTTGTAGTGGCCCTGGTCGGAGTGCTGGACATTCTTTATGTGCAGCTCCACCGCGTCGTTGGCCGTCCGCCGAAGCAGGATGTCGCCTCTCTGCAGGCGCTCGCGGTACTGTGGGGCTGGGAAGCCCGCTTCCCAGGTGCTGGCAAGCTCCACGAAGCTGCTGCCCGAGGCCGAGAAGCTCCAGTCAAAGTTCTGCTCGCTGGGGCCATCGTAGTCACTGACGTTGCAGGGGATGACCAGCTCGGTGCCCACTACCCGTACCAGGCTGCCCGCAGGGACCCTCACCACGCGCCCTCGGCAAAGAGCTGCAACGACAAGAAGTGAGAGAGGAGGGCTTAAATCCAGTAAGCTCTTCCCGGAATAAGTGTGGCAAGCCTGTGCGTGCTTCAGCTCCCAGGCACATGATGGAAAACATGACACTGACCAGCATGCTGCCAGTGTCTGTGCAGAAGGAGGTTCGGCCCAGCCCAAGGACCTCGAGCCCAGAATAGCCCCCTGCAGTGAGCACCTCTCATGCACCAGTCTCCTAGGACCAACAGGGAGGAAGCTAAGTACTCAAAGTGGGCTAACTATAAATTTGAAGCGCTTTCTCCCTCCCGTTACTATTTAACCTACTGTGATCACTCAACGTGATGTGGAAATATTTTAGGTTTTGTGTGAAAGAAAAGGACACAGCTAATCAAGTATTTACATTTCTGCCCACCCTATATCAACCCTCTTCCCTAGAGACCATTTCCCCGGACTCCTGAGACCTGATTTACAATGATGGATGCCAGTTTCTTAAATCCTGAAGCAGCCTGCTGATAAAATGATTTAACTCTGGTTATCTGACATTGCCTATAAATTAATTTTAAAATATGACGACTCTACCAAGTATTAATTTTCTATTTTCTGGCTCATTTCCTTCTCTCTACTCTTTACCCAGATCCAAATGCAGAATGAGGCTAGGGAAGCACAAAGTGAGACAGCGCCTGCTCCGGCCTGTTGCTGGGCATTGGTAGGAACGCAGCAGCTTACTGGGGACGGGCCGGGTGGACAAAGCCAAGAGTTCACTGGCATTTCCAGCCCCAAGAGCACAGACCTCAGGCCTCTGGGCAGGTCCCTGGGGCCTGTCATGGTACCCTTTAAGACAGCTTCTTTGTGACGAACTTTGGCACATTCTTCGTAGTGAGTTTACTACCTGTGTAAGCATTTCAATTTGGACCAAAAGAACTTGCATGGCTCTTTCCTGAGGTTCTATGAATTTGTCCGGCATTAAGATATACAGGAGAAAGGATGGGCTCTGAAATCAAGGTGTGTGTGTGTGTGTGTGCTAGTCTCTCAGTTGTGTCCGACTCTTTGTGACCCCATGGACTGTAGCCCACCAGTTTCTTCTGTCCATGCAATTCTCCAGGCAAGAATATGGAATGGATTGCCATTCCCTCCTCCAGGGGACCTTCCCAACCCAAGGATCGAACCCAGGTCTCCTGCATTACAGGCAGATCTTTACTGTCTGAGCCACCACGGAAGCCCTGAAATCAAGGGGACCTAGATTGAAATTTGAGAGACTTCTTTTAGCTTTGGCTTCCTCAACAATAAAATGAGGCAAGGAGGAGTCATTGAGCTGATGAAATAAAACGTCTAGCTGAGACTCCATCATGTAAGAAGAGCTCAACCAAAGGGATCTTCTGTTATTTATTTTCAATGTTGTGTTTTTGTCATTTGTTCTGGATGGAATTGTGTCTCCCTACCACCACCTCCCCACTCATATGCTGAAGTCCAGGCCCTCGGCACCTCAGAATATGACCTTATTTGGGAATAGGTTGTTGCAGTTGTAATTAGCTAAACCGTGATGAGGTCACACAGAGAAGGGTGGGCCCCTGATCCAGTGACCAGTATCCTTATAAGTGGGGGGGCGGGGATTTGAACATAGATATGCACTCAGGGAGAGTGCCAGGTGAAGCTCAAGGAAGAGGTTTGTCTACGATCCAAGGAATGCCCGGTACCCCAGTCTCAGGGACAGACACCGAGGCTGAAACCAGGTTCAAGTCCTCCTGGCTCATTTCTGCTAAAGCTTCTCAGAAAGGCATTTTTACCTCCTTTGGGATCAGGGATGCTTTACTCTGAAGCAGCACATAGGCAGCCCTCTTGACCAGGCGAGAAAGCCGTCTATGGCAAAAGAGACTCAGGCCAACACCAGGAGAGGCGCAAGGAATGCGTCCTCCTGACAGATGGCCTTACTTGAGCCACTAGATTTGGGCACACCCTCTATCTACATCATTCCACACTCTTGCCCGTGTACACACATGTGCACGTCTTCCCCAGACATTTCAATTCCTTACAATTCCACTCACATTTATGGTCCTTAAGCTAATATCTGTCACTGGCAACTCAGGGCATTGAAATAAAATATACCTACCAAGCAGTGAAGTCATCATCACCACAGTTCACAAAAGAAACAGGCGGTCTTTTTTACATTTAATTTCAGAGATGACCAGATAATCCCAAATCTCGCAGAGAGGCCCTTCAGAAGGAAGGTTACAGTGGAGACCTGTAAGAAGGGTCACAACCTAATGCTTTTTCCCTCGTGCCCACTGTCCTCTTCTATGAAGTGGACACATGACCCCTTAGGGCTTTGTAAGGCTTAAATGAGCCACAGAGCCCCTATGACTGCATGAAATTCGGTAAAGCTCTGCTTTGCAGGCGGCATCTATAATAAACCTGATCACATTCATTCACTCTGCTTCCCTGGCAGGTTTACAAAGGAATTTCCTAACATGTCAATCTTTGCAATTCCTAGTCCTTGTCAGGAGGCTGACCAGGTTAATAACCAGCTCAACAGGGCCCTTTGGCATGAGGCTATATTCCTTGTAAAGTCTGTCTTTATTCTTAGTGAGCAGAGCTTGGGGGACAGCTGGTTCATCTCAGCTCTCCAGTCCTGCTTCCACACACAGCCGCCCAAATCATCTTTTAAGGTATAAATCATATGTCAGCTCACTGCTCAGAAATCCTTCATGGCTCCTCATCACCTGCAGGATTCACTCTATCTTCCAGGTCCCCTACTGTGATCTCCCTGGTTCAAGCCACCTTCCCTCTCACCTGAATTATTGCAACAGTCTCCCAACTGGCTGCCCACCTGCCCTCCACTCTCAACATGGCCAAGCCATCTTTTAACAACTCAAGTTGTCTGACATCTTTACTCTGTTCAAAGCTTCAGATAAAAGGCAAGTCCTCAAAGAGGCCATTAAGACCTCACAGGACCCGGCCCTCTTTGCTTCTCCACCCGCCTGCTCCTCCTCCTATTGTGCTCTAGCCGTCTTTACCTCCTAAGGCTCTAGAGCAAACAGAACTACTCCAATCTCAGGGTTTCTGCACATTGCTAAGTCCAGAACATTCTCGGATGCTCATGATGCTCACCATGCTCCATCATCAGCTCCACGTTTCATTACAATGTCACCTTCCCTTTCCTGACCATCTTAGAATTGCACATACCCATCCTTATTCTTGTCGTATTTTCTTGTCACTTATCAATAATACTCTTTATGTGTATCCATATATTTTTACTATTATTTATTATCCAACTCCTCCCACTAGAATGTAAGGACTATATGAGCTGTGATTTTTAATCTGTTTCCTTTGCTCCTAAATGCCAGTGCCTAGAACTGGACCTGGTACATAGTATATGTTCAGTAAATATTTGCTAAATGAGTGGATGAATAAAAATACACAAGATCCTTCAAAGTCTGCCCCATGGCTACCATTCCAGCTTCATCAGCTATCATTCTCCCAGCCCTTAGTGCTTAGATGCCAACAAAACAAATGACCCTTCGTTTTCTGGAAATGCCATGCTTCCCTTGTGTGCCACAGACTCTACTTCTGGGCCTCATTTATCTGGAATTGCCATCCCAACAACCTCCCAGCCTCCTGCAAGAAGCAGCTCCATCCCCATCTCCTGCGTGAAGCCTTCCTCATCTCCCCAGGGGTCACTCAGGCACTCCTGCCTCCACATTCCAACTCAACCTGCAGAAGTACCTTCCATACTGGCTATGTTACAGTGCCACTGGGAAAAAAAGCCAAGCAGATATGAACAGATGCTTGACAGATCAAATTCTAATCTAAAAAAGATAGAAATCTGAGTAGTGGCATACATGAAGATCTGGGATGTCCTCTCATCTGTGCAAAGCAAGATTTTGAAGTTGGGAGAACAGAATTTCAACTTGCTAATAGCAAGCTGGTATTTAGCACATATTTCCTTTAATACTGTTAGATAACAGTTAATAATATTTAAAAAGAAATACAACTTGTGAAACATAGAGCATATGGCTCTTTCAGAATCAAAAAGAATATCTGCAAAGCCACACATTGCCAACGTTAGTTGAAACCTTTTGTAACAGCTGATAACTAAGGGAAAAAGAACAAAATTCTCCTCTGGTTTTCCAAATTCTACCAAATTTCACATGAAGAGTCCCAAACACTCTGGCACCTGAACTGTATTAGTTTCACATTCAATAAAAATACTTCACTAATAAATAATTTAAAATTGTAGTTTCATTTGTTTTCAGAGGTCAATATAAGAAACCTTCACATGAAATACATTTCTTTATTAGCCTTAAAAGGACTATTGAGGGCACGACTGTGTTGTTCAGTGACAGAAGAAAACATATGATAAGTCTCTTAAAATTTAGTACCTGAACTCCTGTTGATGGCCCACTGTGTGTTCTTTCCCCAGAAAATAAGAACTACATAGGCATCTCTCACCACTCAGCCCAAAAACCACAGCCCAAGTACCTCTGATACTCAACACAAAATTAGGGCACCTTAATAGCACATTTTGTGCAGTATATTAAGGCTCTGATGCTAAGGCTCTTCCTCATAATCCCAATTACTAAATATACCAGTACCACATCACAATGCCCTGACTTAGATCAGACCTTCTTACATAGATATCAGAACCCTGCACTGCTTCCTAATTCCTGTTTTTAAAATTTCTGCCTAAACCTCCCAGCAAACACACACACACACACACACACCTGAATACAACTGTGACTACTAACTTCATCATCTCTCTTTTCTCTATTCCAACTTCCAAGTCTTGTTTTCCCCATCATACATAAAATTCGTATGTCCTTTTGTACTTTGGGCTTCCCTGATGACTCAGAGGGTAAAGAATCTGTCTACAATGGTGGAGACCTGGGTTTGATCCCTAGGTCTGGAAGATCCTCTGGAGGAGGAAATGGCAACCCACTCCAGTATTCTTGTTTGGATTATTCCCTGGACAGAGGAGCCTGGGGAGCTATATAGTCCATGGGGTCCCAAAGAGTCAGACACGAATGAGTAACTAACACTTTCACTTTTGTACCTTAGCTTCAAGGAAATCTAGTACTAAATATGATAGTGAAATATGGAAACCATCCACAACTTTCTAATAATTATCTCTTTCCTCTATCTCTATAGCTTCTTTTGCGTCTCCTGCACTAGAAGGCAGATTCTTTACCACTGCACCACCTGGGAAGCTGGGGAAACAAAAATTGAAGTTCTGAGTTCACAAAGGAAGGTGGACACCCCAGAATGAATTACAGCCCTGGAAAGTTTAATGCCTTTGGAGTAAGAGCAAAGCTGAAGAAAAAACCTGGTCTATGAATACTGAAATCTCATCTCAAAACATCTCAATTCCTCATTGGATGACAGTGAGTTTCTCTTACTCTTTAGCCTACTAGGGAAAAAAAAAGTACATCTTGTGAAGAAGATGGCATCATACAGAACCTCTACAATTTTTCAATATTTAATCAAAACCTACCAGACACCCCATATGACAGCACCAAATGACAAAAATAAAAGACAACAAAACAGACAACAGAAACAGATGCACAGGGATCCAGATATTGGTGTTATCAGACATGGGCGTTAAAATAACTACAGTTAATTTACTAAAGAAATAGACAACAGGATTCCACTTAACTTAATCTATTAAAATAGATTAAAATCGAGAACAAGAAAAAAAAAGAATCTAGAATTAAGAGCTCAGGGGGAGGAGCCAAGATGGTGGAGGAATAGGACAGGGAGACCACTTTCTCCCCTACAAATTCATCGAAAGAACATTTGAATGCTGAGCAAACTCCACAAAACAACTTCTGATCACTAGCAGAGGACATCAGGCACCCAGAAAAGCAGCCCATTGTCTTCGAAAGGAGGTAGGACAGAATATAGAGGATAAAGGGAGAGACAAAAGAGCTAGGGATGGAGACCCGTCCCAGGAAGGGAGTCATAATAGAGAAGTTTCCAAACACCGGGAAACCCTCTCATGGGTGGGTCTGGGGGAAGTTTTCGAATCTCGGAGAGCAACCTAACTGGGAGGAAAAATAAATAAAACCCACAGATTACATGCCTAAAAGCAACTCCCAGCAGAAAAGTACCCCAGGCGCCCGCATCTGCCACCAGCAAGCGGGGCGGAAGGGAGAGGAGCGGGTGGCATTGCTTAGGGTAAGGACTGGGCCGGAATGCCCTGAGGGCAATCGGAGGGAGCTAACGTGAGATAGCAGCTTAAACTGGGGGATAGCAAGAGAGAGAGAGGAAATTAACCTGCCCGAACACACTTCCGACCGTTCGCAGAACAAAGGGACCGAGCAATTCCAGAGAAGAGCTAACCGGCTGCGGACCAGCCCATCCCCGCCGGAGGCAGGAGGCAGGAGGGAGGGAAAAGGGGCAAACTCAGTCCCAGAGACTGCACCCACTACCAAACTGCAAACCAGCTCCCAGTTTCTAACCAAAGACTTCCTGAGATTCTGGATGGTCGACATCGCCGGAAGGGTCGCGGCTAGAGGCCAGCTCCCAAGAATAGACACAAGCTGCACGCATCTGACTGGCGTGTGTGGAAACTGAGGCTGGGGCTGCGGAGGGGAGAAGATGCACCGCACCCGGGGAAAGTGCACCCGTCAAGCTCCTGGCTGCCCGAGCTGCTCGGCCGGGGAAGGCACAAAACGCAGGCCCAACCGAGTCCACGCTTTTGTGGAGTACCCGAAAACTGGAACCGCACGCCACGCAGGGCCTGCTCCATATAGAGCAGCCGGGAGCCTGGGCAGTGTAGACGGGGAAAGCACACACACCCGTGAGTGGGGGGCAAACCCAGTGTGGCCGGAACACTGCGAGTGCGCCCCACACAGGCCAGTGACACTTGTCTGCAGCGCCCTCCCTCCCCACAACAGGACTGAACCAGCGAACCTGAACAAGGGACCACCTCCGCCCGCCTGTGTCAGGGCGGAAATGAGACACTGAAGAGACCTGCAAACAGAAGCCAAATAAACAAAGGGAACCGCTTCAGAAGGGACCGGTGCAACAGATTAAAATCCCTGTAGGTAACACCGACTACACCGGAAGGGGCCTATAGATATTGAGAAGTGTAAGCTGGAACGAGGAGCGATCTGAAACTGAGCCGAACCCACACTGACCGCAACAGCTCCAGAGAAATTCCCAGATATATTTTTACCCTTTTTTAAAAATTAAAATGATTCTTTTTTCTTTTCTTTTTTTTTTTTATTATTTTTTCTCTTTTATTTTCTTTTAAAATTCCCTGCTACTCCATTACTCCTTAACTTTCATTTTCATAGATTTTTACGATTTTTTTAATTAGAAAAAAATTTTTTTCTTGTTTTTTTTTCTCTTACTTTCTTTTAAAGTCCTCTATTACTCCTCTATTACTCCTTAATTTTCATTTTCACTTCACTGTAACTTGCGCAAAAAAAAAAAAGGAGAAGCCATATTTTTAAACTGAACTTCATATATATTTCTAAAATTTTTTGTGTTTTTGTTTTTAATATTGTATTTTTAAGAGTCTTACCTCTACTCTAGATTTTTAATCTTTGTTCTTCAGTATTTGATATCAATTTTGGACATTTAAGAATCCAATATTCAGTACCCATTTTTACTCAGGAGTGTGTTGATCACTCTCTCCCACTTTTGATTCTCCGTTTTCTCCCTCAGAACACCTCTATTTCCTCCCTCCCCCTTCTCTTCCCAATCCAATTCTGTGAATCTCTGTGGGTATCTGGGCTACGGAGAACACTTTGGGAA